>NC_090436.1:291393322-292018322 GCF_031143425.1 Pleurodeles waltl
TGAGGATTGTTTTTGTGCACAAAGGTGACCCTTAATGCACAAAAACAATCCTATCTACAATGCATGCACTGCTTTGATGCAGTGCAGCACATTGTCCCCCAGCATAAGGAGAGGACAGGAATTCACCATATAATGTTAAATATGGTGCATTCCTGCCCTTTCACACAGTGCAACGCAGCACAGCAAGGTGTCTTGCTGCATTGTGTTGCATGAAAGTATGATAAATCTGGCCCTACGCCTCTGAGACAACCCACTGATGGGCAGGGATCTGAGTGTACATGACAGACTCCAAAACCCTGTCACCAGCTTCAAAGGGTAACAAATCCAGATGTGATGAAGATAGACCGTCAATGTCTATCAGAAGATCTCAGTCAAAGGCCCCAGTGGAGAGAGCCATTGACTGAGATCCTCTGACAGAGACTGGCGGTCTGTCTTTGCCATATCTGGACTTGTTGCATTTTGAGCCTCCAGAGCTCCAGAGCTGACTGCACACGGCCAACTCCAAAAGCCTGTCACCCGTTCTGGTGCAAATGTGGGGAACATAGGCTGTCAGTCTCTGTCAGAAGATCTCAGCCAAAGGCCCCCACAGAGGGAGGTGCAGCATGGACCAGAGAGTCATGGGCCCCTGCTGTGTACCTCCTCGCAGCCACTGATGACATCCGCACCCTCCTTGACTGCAGGCGAAACAGCATCCCTCTTCCTTTTGGACCTCTCCACCACCTTCAACACCATCTCCCACACCACCCTCCTCACCAGACTACATGATGCTGGCATGCGCGGCAAGGTCCTTGAGTGGATACGCTCCTTCCTCACTGGCCGAACTCAGAGAGTCCGGCTCCCACCATTCACCTAGAAACTGACAGAGACCAGCTGCAGTGTACCCCAGGGCTCTTCCCTGAGCCCCACCCTATTCAATATCTCCATGACCCCGCTCACTAACATCATCAGACACCATGGTCTCAACATCATCTCCTATGCCGATGACACCCAGCTGATTCTCTCCCCACTGCTGAACCAACAAAAACTTCCACAATGGAATGAAAGCAGCTGCCTCCGGGATGAAAGACAATTGTCTCAAGCGCAACTTCGACAAGACTGAGGTCCTCAACCTGGGCTCCACCCCTCTGCCTGGGATGACTCCTGGTTATCTGCAGCCCCCGGGACCCCCACCCACCAACCACACATGCAACCTTGGTATGATCCTCTACTCCTTGCTCTCAATGAACCGCCAAGTCAACACCATCTCATCAGACTCATCCTGGACAACCTCTGCCACAACCACATCACGAAATACCTGAGAGACCTCTACTGGCTACTGATCATCAAAATAATCACCTTCAAGCTCCTCACACAGGCATACAAGGCCCTACACAACATCGGACCCGTGTACCTCAACCACCGCCTCTCATTCTACACTCCCACAAGACAGTTCCGTTCTGCTCAGCTAGCCCTCGCCTCCAACCCTAGGATCTGTAAGAACTGAGCTGGAGGAAGATCCTTCTGTTACCTTGCGGTGCTGACCTGGAAGGCGCTGCCTCTCCACCTCAGGCAATCCCCCTCTCTAATCCAGTTCAGGAAGGATCTCAAGACCTGGCTCTTCGACTGATCCGCATCCTCTCCCCAGCGCCATGAGACCCACTGGGTGATAAGCAATGCTTTATAAATACCTGATTGATTGATTGATTGAGCCATGCACCTCAACAACTGATATTTTTATTTTCATTTAGTTGATCTTTTATAACATTGTTATGATGGTGATTATTTATGATATATATTTCATTTAATTGCTTACTGAGACTGAGAAAAGTCTGTGACTTAGCAGACACTGGAGTCTTCCTCTTGTACTGCTGACCCATACTGTCTGAGTTCCGAAATGGCTGCTAACACTTCTTGTTTAAAGTGCTGGCAGCCAATCAGATCTCAGAAGGAGATCTCCCTGGATCAGCAGCTCTAAATATACAAATTTATTTTCCCTCTAATATCTCAAAAACTACTGGGCCAATTTACATTAGATAAAAGAAGGGTGATCTGCGAACCAAAAGCTACCTTGTTTGCCAAATTTGGTGTAATTCCATCCAGTGGTTTGGGAATTAAAATGGGAAACACACTTTTTTTGACCCCCCTTTTTCTCTGTCCCTGCTTGACGGATCACCCCAAAACTTTCCATGCACAACAAGACCCTTGTACACACCTTTTTTGGAAAGTTTTGTGAAGGCTCGTCAAACGGCACCCAAAACATAGCCAAGTCAATAAAACCTTTTTCTATGGAAACTGAGGGTCCGATTGCTGGTTTGGCCATCTTGGAACTGCCATGGCGGAGGTGAAGGTCACTCCACCACAGTGTTGGCCGTCTGACTGCTGTATTACAATGCATGCAGTTGCACAGACAAAAGACCGCTGTGGTTCCTCTGACACCACCAGCAAATCTAGACAGTGGTATTTGTGAGATAGGCCAATGCATCTGTCAGAGGGTGGACCATCAGTGTAACCACTGGATCAATTATGAGGTGGCTTTCGGCTGACGTGACTGTGATGGTCCAACCACCACATCTGAGCTGACGAAAATGGGGGGATATAAGGCTGAAATTCACCTGTACTCAGCTTCACACATCCTGTGCTGCATGGAACAAATTGTACACACACTTCCGCTGCTTGTTCCGCTAGATGATGCCCCAAACCGCCGCCGCTGTGAACGCAACCAGCAGTAAGCTAAACACTTACCCGTTTTCATCAACTCCACAGCAAATCAATGCTTTTTCATGGACCTGGCATGGGGTCTGTGGTCAAAACATAGTTTGTGTGTCCCTACACCCCATAGTTGGAGTTGTACTGATTGTATGACCCAGTCACAGCCCTATGATGCCCTATTTGGGCAGGTCACCGACACTGCACAGCCACACTCTACAGAGGTTGTTATGTGTACACATTCAATAATCAGGGCTAGTGTTGTTTCTATAACAGTATGTCACACAACAGCAACTCAACATCAATATCACACCTACAAATCTAAGTGACACACTCACAGTGTTCACATGCTAAGGCCTGTTGTGATATAAAAGACACATCTGTATGGATGTAACATTGAACAGAAACACACCTTCTCTGCTAAATCTCTGTAATGGATTTCCAGATATCACTCACATTTAAAGATATTATAAGGTAAATGGGATGAAAAATAATTAGTATGTGAAACATTCAAAGGTCACAATGTAAAGATTCCCTGCAGAATAGGTATGCCTATACCACATGCCTCAAAACTATTTGCACAGGAACTGTGGCTTGATGTATATCAGTGACAACCAATAGTATAACCAGGCATGTGGGGGAAATATGTAAGTCCAAGTCAATACAGCAGTAACAGCATGGGTCACACATTTAGATAAAGTAGGTGTAGGGTACACACCTCCAAATGGAGACCTGTCCATTAAAATGTATTCAAAGATACGACAATTCAACACCCTCCATGTGTGGACAAACAAATCTCTAGCTTGTACACATAAACAAATATCCAACCTACATCATAGAAAAAAAAGGTCATCCAATATATGTTGACATTTGCCAAGCCAAGATGAAATACTTACCATATGAAACACCACCCAACGCAAATTTCAGCCCCAATTCGATTACATCCCACATATCCATCCATTGAACATTCCCCCTTATTCTGGGTGACTAAAGCACTGGTTCCAAGATCAGATCATCCCGACCACATCAAATTGATCATCAATCAGGGTAAAACAAGCACAACTGTAGTCATACATCCCAAAGTATCCACAAACATAAAAGTGGTATAAAAGTCATGGTAGGACCAACGTGTATGAAAACTAGCAACTGATGTTTTTAGAAAAAAAATGAAGACATGTAGTCAAAGCCAATGGCCAGTCCAATTGTCCAGATGTGGTTCAGCACACTGCTGTGCCACTAATGTTGCTTCACAGAACACTGCCATGGGAACCTCCCCAGAAAGGGGCATCTAGTGGGCAGTCCAGGCACCTCATGATGTCCTTTGGGAGGGGGATGAGTCCATTTTGGGATGGGTGGGTTTGGTTTTGGGAGGGCTGGGCCTAACTTTGGGGGGGTGTCCTTTTTTTGTAGTTTTTGGGGTATAACTGTGTTCAATGGGGGGATCATGTGTCACAAGGGGGTCTTGGATGTGGAAGGGATGGGTTGGGGTGTGGATGACATCCCTTTGGCTTTGGGAGGGGGTTACAGGGATGAGGGCAAACATTAAACCTTCTTTTGGATAATGGGTAGAGTGTACATGAGGGATTAGGGGTGTGGAGGTTGAGGAATTAGAAGTGCCAGGAGCTGCATGTGTGTGTTTTTGGTGCTGCTGTCTGTGTCTGAAGTATGATGTTTGTGTTTTGTAGGTGTCTGTCATGAGTATGAATGTGGGAGTTCGTTTTGTTTTGCGGTGTGTAATGTAGAGGTGCTGGGTATGGTAGGAGTGGTGGATGTGTCTCTTGGTATGGGTGTGGTTTTTAGGGGTATGGTAGGAGTGGTGGATGTGTCCATTAGTATGGGAGTGGTATCAGGGGATATGCTGAGAGTGGTGCCTGGGTTTGTGGGTGTGGCACCGGGGGGTATGGCAGGGTGGTGGATGGGGGTGTGGGTGTGGTGTCTGGGGTTATGGTGGTTGTGGGTGGGCTCTGTACGAGTGGGCTTGGTGTCTGCGGATATGGTGGGGTGGTGGATAGGTCTGTGAGGTTGGGTGAGGTGTCTGGGGTATGGTGGAGTGGTAGTGATTGTGAGTGGGGTGAGTGTCTGGTGAGTGGTTAGATGCTTGTGTGTTTTGTGGTGTTTCTGTGTGGTGCTTGGAGCTGTTGAGGTGTGTGGGTCCTTATGTGTGAGTGTGCTTGGAACAAGTGTGGGGGTAGGAAAATTGGATAGGGAAGAGGCAAGTGGTGGTGTGGAAGTATGGGATGAGTGGAAGGCTGTTGTGAGGGAGGATGCCGGAGCTTGATAAGCTTTCTGCCTGTAGTGCAGACATAGAACTGTGAATGCCTTCCATCTAGGCCACCATCTGTTGCAGATGGCTGCCCTGCATCTGAATAGCATCCTGTAGTGCTATCTGACCCACAGAGATGTTTCTCACAAGGTCAACAGCCTCCTCATTCAGGGCAGCTGTGGGAGCAAGGGCAGGGGTGAGGTACTTGGAGCGAAGGAGACAGCTCCTTTCTTGGGTGAGCCAGCCCAGCCAACAGGGCGGTAAGCAACAGGGAGGGTGGAGATGGTAGTAGGGGTGGTGGACAAGGATGGTGTAGGAAATGGTCCTGTATGTACCGCCACCACTATGGAGTATCCACTGGAGCTGGACTCGGATGATGATGATGTAGAGTCTGTGTCTTCCCTGGCATTCTCTCACCCTCTGGGCCACTAGGTCTCGCTGTGTCTGTAGTATCACGGACAGAAGTACCGGGGCCACCTGCTTCCCCACAGATGTCAGCCCTGCCTCCTCCACTTGCCTGGGATGATGCTGAACTGACAAACACAAATAGGATAATTTCTTGTGCCAAAATACACTTGACCAACAGTTTGGATCACAGAAGAATACTATAATGTACAGTAGACCCCATTAACAAGGTCCACCAAAGTGTCTCCAACATTTTCATGGCCACGTGCATGCATGTTGCATGACCTGTAAACAGTTGCCCACAGTAAAGTCAGAATCATAGACAACTCCAGTTGTATTTGTGAGGTGGCCAATCACAATACCCATGTATTAAGTAGTAGACCTTGTCATCTTGCATGACCTGGCTCTTGTAGCATATCTCAGTAACCTTTTGTAATCAATTTGTATGGCAATGCCAAATGTATTCCTAAGGATTCCACACAAGGCCCTGCAATCATCAAATGTTCTAATTCAGCTATATTGCAGCAAGAGGGACAGTAGCTGAAAGAAGCTGTCATGGAAAAACTCATGTCACATTGTAGAAACTTCCCAATGGTAACTTCATAATATATCCATTGTCAAAATAGACTCATGAAAGTTGTACTTACGTAGCTTTGCTACATAACACAATTTGCACAGAAAAGTGCACTGGAGCCAATCTGGTAAAAATATCTGGGAGATTTGTCAACAAATATCCACAGCACCATGAATCAGCTAGGCCTAGGGAAATAACCAGTATTGATTAGTGGTGGTGAGAACACCATTCTAATATTCTATAACTAAAAGCCAATAGTCCTTTGAATCTTGTTGAGGCTCAGGGAATCTCCATTATATGAAGAAGTGGTTAAATCTGTTTCTCAATGTGAAGGCACATCTCTGCACCTTTTTTCATGCAAGCACAAACTCTATTGTATTACTGAGTGTACACACTCACAAATTCCCACATTTCTTCATGTCACTCCCTGATGCAAGTCAAAAGTCAGTTAAAGAACCTTCACCAATAAACATGTGCAAATCACTTAGCTTGATAATTCCACATCAATGGCATAGCAAGGCACATTGTGAGTAATTACTGTAGGTCTACCTGTCATGTCCTTCCTTGCTTCAGCAATTAGACATGACCAATGATGCTGAGTAATGGATTAGGGTATGTGTGACCCACCAACCAATGTTGACACACTCCTGTCTGTGGTAACACATGAACTGTATACTCATCACATATAAAAATGTTCTAATACATTTTTGCATGGACACATGTAATGAAATCAGAGATCATCCTATGAAGGAAGGTTGATCATGTGTGAAACAGCAGTGTAAATGATACTACAAAAGAGAAAGGTACACATGTAGGAACAAATATTGATGCCAACAGTAATGTTTGCCAACTCATGTAACTGTACATTCCCCACTTACCAAGGGAAAGTATTGCTCAGTGACAGCACCCAAAGTGCACTGTACGCTATGTCATGTCTGTGAGGGCCACCCTCATATGAGACACAGTAGTGAGTTACCAGCTCTCTTGACACACTGAAGACAAGTGGCTTGTTGGCTACAAATGCCAATATACTCTCCTGGGCAGACACACAGCTGATTACAGTGATCAATCAGCTCTTGTTGTTTGATGTTGTGGGTGACACACTGAGTACAAGTGGCCTGTTGGGTACAAATGTTACCCACAACATGTAACAACATGAGCTGATTGATCACTGTACTCAGTCACGTGTCTGCTTAAGAGAGTATATTGGTAGTAGACTGTACTCTGTTGTGTTCCTGGTCATTAGGACAATAGGCAAGACCCATCAGCATGTACCTACTACCAGACCTACATAAACAATAACTCTTCTTGTATGTCGCACATGGGCCACCTCCAATATTCATGGAGAGATGGCTGCCTCTAACACATAAAGTTGTCAACGTAACATGTATGACTGTGCAAGACTCATCGCCTTTGTAGCAGTTGTGATTCCCTCAACTGCCCATCAAGTTCTGGGTAGGCCACTGCCACTATGTGTGCCGTTAGGGGGGTCAGGGTCCAGCGTGTGCCCGATCCATGTTGGGAGGACAGCACCAGCTGGAACTCCGTGATCTTCCGGGCTCAGTCTCTCAGGTCGTACCAACTTTTCCAACAATGGATGCTGTGCCAGCGATAGACCCCCAGGGTTTGCCCCTTCAGAGCGATGGCTCTCCAAATGGCTTGCTTTTGGTGGGCGCTAGCCAAACGAAGAGATCATGATTGCATAATTTATATCTGTTTGGTTAACACACATTTTGTAGACACCTAGCACAAGCATTTTTAATTGCTAACACACTACATGTGTAGATCTCACATGCTAATAAGTACAGGGACATACATATACACTTTTGTAGTCAACTGCTGACTATCCACAACCCTGGTCATGGCCTGCACTGACTGAGCCAACCCACTAACATCATGTAGCCCGGGGCAACCAACATGTACTGTGATGTGAACCACTATGAAACATAGCACACCATTGTGACCTTCTGAAGGGTAAACTACTTGTGCTAATTGTACAGACACATTTACTTCCAGGCACACTGACTTGTTGCTTACTGTCCGTACAGGCTACTACTAGTATAGGCTGCACTCTAAGGCCTATATTTATACTCTGTTTGCACCGGATTTGCGTCTTTTATTTTGGCGCAAATTCAGCGCAAACTGAACTCCATATTTATACTTTGGCGATAGACCTGTTTGAGTCATTTTTTGTACGGGAAAACCAACCTTGCATTAATGACATGCAAGGTAGGCGTTCCCGTGCAAAAAATGACTCCAAGGCATGTGCGCCTTATTTATCCTCTGGCGTCAAAATGACGCACAGGAGGAGGCGGACCTTAAAACATGGCGCCCAGTTGGATTTGCACAATTTTTTAACGCCTGGGTCAGGGCAGGCGTTAAGGGACCTGTGGGCTCATTTCCATGGTGGAAGACCATAGAAGCAGTCCACAGGTGCCCTTCCCTGCACCCAGGGACACCCCCTGCCACCCTCGCCCACCCCTGGAGGACACCTATGGGTGGGGGGATCCATCCATGGTGTGTGCAGGTAAGTATATATATTTTTTTTAAGTTGCATAGCTTGGACCCCCCTTACATGCCACTGTGCCCAATGGCAATGACAGAAGTCCCCTGAGCATGGCCATTGGGCAGGGGGGCATGACTCCTGTCTTTGCTAAGACAGGAGTCATTTCCATGGGGGTAGTGCGCCAAAAAATGGCGCTAGTCAGGTTTGAGCCCATATTTTTTACTCTAACCTGACTTGCACCATTCTTTGGCGCACAACCCCCAGTCTTCCCTTCGCCTCCGCTGCCCGGTTACCGTCATTTATTTGGACGCTAACCAGGCCGCAGCGCCGGCAAACGTCATTCCATAAATAAGGCACCCGGCTGGTGCGTTGGAATGGCGTTAGCAGGCGGTAAACTTTTTGACGCAAATCTGTGCTAGCGCTGATTTGCGTAAAAAAGTATAAATATGGGCCTAACACTTAGGTGACAATGAAAGGGCTGGCATGTGTGAAAGTGGGAATTTCCTCTCTGTAGATGTGTGGGCATGTGGACTATCTAATGGAATCTTGTGCTACATCTGATTGAGTTTGTGTGGTATGTACTGACATCACAGTACCCACCTTTTCCCTTATGTGGCACTCTTACAGAGATGACATACAACATTGCTAGGTATGTTTCGGCTGATTGGTTGAAAGTAACAAAGCTAGTGAATCACATGTAATGACCTCTCCAGAATTAACCAACTATCTGCACTGTATGTTTGTCACTTGTGCAATACACCTGTACAGTGCAAACATTACTTATGGAAAAGTGAAAACAGGCCGTTGGCAGTAAGGGGCCTGTCACTAGTAAATGTCACACATTGACAATGTAGATCAATGGAAATATGTCCCAGATTAGGGGGTTACCTCAGGCACCATTTCAAATGTAGTTAATGTAAAAGCATTAAGACCTACTATTGGTTCAGAAGACTTATTTTGGGACCATCAAAGGATTTGTAGGTCTACAGAGAGTTTACTCTGTGCATCAGTTGCATTGCCACAGTAACTCTGCCCAAGCCTCAGCAATGGCCCATAAAGGGAAAACCCTGACAGGCCTTGTTCTCTACAGGCTAAGCATACTGAACCAACATGGACATCATATATCCATTGCTTCAATGCATAACAGTACATTTCGTGGCCATCCTGTATGTGAGCCTAAGGTTGTGTGGCACTCTGATCAGTGGGGTGTGGCTAGCTCTCAGACAACCGTTTGCCAAGGCCTGATCTGGTGTGAGTGACATGTGGGATTGTACACATTGCTGACATCTTCCTCAACTGCTTCTGACAGTATACATACACAGCTCATGATGTAATGCAAATACATTAGCAACACAAAAGGTTGATGGACAGAGTGCTGAAAGTTTTCTAACACTCACCCCAAGTCACAGATCTGTGTTAAATCCATTGTTCTTTTGCTCACCATGCCACCCCAGTTTTGACCCAGCCATATGCATATAAGTCTCGACAATGGTCTCCATGGGAACAGTACAGCCTGAACTGCCAGGCCAGATTCTCCCTCGACTGGGAACAAGTATCCTGGGACTGATTTAGGGGCATCACCCCTCATCAGCCAGGCTAGCTTGAATCCAGGGGCAAAGTGAGCAAAGGACCTCCGTCTGGGTATACCCTGGCCAAGTAGGGCAACTTTAGCAGCACAAGAGGATGATGGATAGAGTACTGAAACTTTTCAAACATGCATCCCCAGCCACAGATCTGGGTTAAAGCCATTAATCTTTTGCCCACCATGCCACCCCAAATTGGACCCAGCCATATGAAAATCAGTCTTAACCCTGCTCCCCAAGGAAACAGGCCAGCCCGAACTGCCAGGCCAGATCCTCCCAGGACCAGAAACAAGTATCCTAGGATGGTTTTGAGGTATCACCCCTCATCAACCAGACAAGCTGGAATCCAGTGGCACAGTGAGCAAGGTAATCATGTCTGGGCATACCCAGGCCACTTCAGACAATTTTAGCAACACCAAAGGATGATGGGTGGAGTGCTAAAACTTTTCAAAAACTCACCCCCTGTCACAGATCTGGGTTGAAGCAATTGTTCTTTGGCTCACCATGCCACCCCAGTTTGGACCCAGCCATATGCAAATCAGTCTTGACCCTGCACCCCATGGGAACAGTCCAGCCAAAACTGCCAGACCAGGTCCTCTCTGGACCAGAAATAAGACTTCTGGGGCTGGTTTGGAAGTATCACCCCTCTCTGGGCATACCCTGGCCATTGGGTGACTTTATCAACACAAAATTATGATCAGCAGAGTGCTGAAACTTTTCAAATGCTCAACCCCAGTCACAGATCTGGGTTAAATCCTTTGTTCTTTTGCTCACCATCCCATTCCAGTTTGAACACCAGCCTTATGCAAATCGGTTGTGATCCTGCTCCCCATGGGAACAGTTTACCCCGACCTGCTAGACCAGGTCCTCCCTCGACCGGAAACAAGCATACTGGGACCAGTTTTGGGCTATCACCCCTCATCAGCCAGGTTAGCTTGAATTCAGTGGCACAGTGAGCAACAGACCCTCATCTGTGTATACCCAGGCCACTTGGGCAACTTTAGCAACACATAAAGGGTGATGGATAGAGTGCTGAAACATTTCAAACAAGCACCACAAGTCACAGATCTGGGTTAAATCCACTGTTCTTTTGCTCACCATGGTACCCCAATTTGGACCCATCCATATGAAAATCAGCCTTGACCCTGCTCCCCATGGGAACAGTCCAGCCTGAACTGCCAGGCCAGATCTTCCCTGGACAAAAACAAGCACCCTGGGACTGATTTTGCGGTATCACTCCTCATCAAGCCAGGCTAGCTTGAATCCAGTGGCAAAGTGAGCAAGGGACCCATGTCTGGGAATAGCCAGGCCACTTAGGGCAAATTCAGCAACACAAAAGGATGATGGACGGAGTGCTGAAACTTTTTAAACACTCATCCCCAGTCACAGATCTGGGTTAAATCAATCATTCTTTGGCTCACCACGCCACCACAGTTTGGACTCAGCCATATGCAAGTGAGTCTTGACCCTGCTCCCCATGTTAACAGTCTAGCCTAAACTTCCAGACCAGGTCATCCCTGGACCGGAAACAAGCATCCTGGAACCAGTTATGGGGTATCCCACTCATCTGTGAGGCTGGCTTGAATTCAGTAGCACAGTGAGCACAGGACCCATGTCTGGGCATACCCTGGCCACTTAGGGTGACTTTAGCAACACAAACTGATGATCGAGGGAGTGCTGAAACTTTTCATACACTCATCCCCAGTCACAGAAATGGGTTAAAGCCTTTGTTCTTTTGCCCACCGTGCCACACCAGTTTGGACCCAGCCATATGCAAATCAGTTTTGATCCTGCTCTCCATGGAAAGAGTCCAGCTAAAACTGCCAAACTAGGATCTCCCTGGACTGGAAACAAGCAACCTGGGAGCAGTTTTGTGGTATTACCACTCAGCAGCTAGGGTAGCTTGAATCCAGTGGCACATTGAAGAAGTGACCCACATCTGGGACTACTCAGCCACCTAGGGTGACTTTAGCAACACAAGAGGATAAGGGTCAGAGTTCTGAAACTTTTCAAACACTCACCCCCAGTCACATATTTAGGTTAAATCCTTTGATCTTTTGCTCACCATGCCATTCCAGTTTGGACCCAGCCATATGCAAATCAGTTGTGACCCTGCTCCCTATGGAAATAGTCCAGTCCAAACTGTCAGGGCAGGTCCTCCCTGGACCAGAAAAAAAGCTACCTGGGACCAGTGTCAGGGTATCACCCCTCCTCAGCCAGGCTAGCTTGAACACAGTGGCACGGTGAGCAAGGGACCCACGTCTGGCCATACTCAGACACTTAGGGGCATATTTATACTCCGTTTGCGCCGGATTTGCGTCGGTTTTTTTTACGCAAATTCGACGCAAAACTAACTCCATATTTATACTCTGGCGTCAGACGCGTCTAGCACCAAAGTCCATGGAGTTTGCGTCACTTTTTAGCATGGACACCTACTTTGCGTTAATGATATGCAAGGTAGGCGTTCCCGTCTAAAAAAGTGACTCCGAGGCATGTGCGCCGTATTTACACTCCCGGGCAAAAATCACGCCCTGGAGTGGGCGTGTCAAAAAAATTACGCCCAGCCGCTTTTGCGTCGTTTTTTAGCGCCTGGTCAGGGCAGGCGTTAAGGGACCTGTGGGCTCGGAAGGAGCCCAGAGGTGCCCTCCCATGCCCCCAGGGACCCCCCCTGTCACCCTTGCCCACCCCAGGAGGACGCCTAAGGATGGAGGGACCCATCCCAGGGAACATAAGGTAAGTTCAGGTAAGTAATTATTTTTATTTTTTTTGTGGCATAGGGGGGCCTGATTTGTGCCCCCCTACATGCCACTATGCCCAATGACCATGCCCAGGGGACAGAAGTCCCCTGGGCATGGCCATTGGGCAAGGGGGCATGACTCCTGTCTTTGCTAAGACAGGAGTCATTTCAATGGGGGTTGGGAGTCGAAAAAAATGGCGCAAATCGGGTTGAGGCGATAATTTTGCCTCAGCCTGACTTGCCCCATTTTTTGGCGCCCAAGCTCCATATTCCCCTACGCCGGCGCTGCCTGGTGTACGTCATTTTTTTTCACGCACACCAGGCAGCGCCGCCGGCTAACGCCGGCTAACGTCATTGTATAAATACGGCGCCCGCATGGCGCTTCAGAATGGCGTTAGCCGGTGTTAACTTTTTCGACGCACAACTGCGTTGGCGCAGTTGTGCGTCAAAAAGTATAAATATGGCCCTTAGGGTGACTTTAGCAACGCAAAACGATGATGGACGGAGTGCTGAAGCTTTTCAAACACTCACCCCCACTCAAAGATCTGGGTTAAAGCCATCATTCTTTTGCTCACCATGCCACTCCAGTTTGGACCCAGCCATATGCAAATCAGCCTTAAACCTGCTCCCCATGGTAACAGTCTAGCCTGAACTGACAGGCCAGTTCCTCATTGGACGAAAAACAAGCATCCTGGAACCGGTTTCGGGGTATCACCCCTCATCAGCCATGCTATCTTAAATCCAGTGGCAAAGTGAGCAAGGGACCCATGCCTGGGCATACCCTGGCCACTTAGGGTGACTTTAGCAACACAAAATGATGACCGAGGGAGTGCTGAAACCTTTCAGACACTCATCCCCAGTCACAGAACGGGGTTAAAGCAATTGTTCTTTTGCCCACCATGCCACAACAGTTTGTACCCAGCCATATGAAAATCAGTTTTGACCCTGCTCCCCATGGGAAAAGTCCAGCCAAAACTGCCAGACTAGGACCTCCCTGGACTGGACACAAGCAACCTGGGACAAGTTTTGTGGTATCACCACTCATCAGCTAGGGTAGCTTGAATCCAGTGGCACAGTGAGGAAGCGACCCACATCTGGGCCTACCCAGCAACTTACGGTGAATTTAGCAACACAAGAGGATAATGGTCAGAGTTCTGAAACTTTTCAAACACTCACCCCCGGTCACATATCGAGATAAATCTTTTGATCACCATGCTACTCCAGTTTGGACCCAGCCATATGCAAATCCGTCATGACCCTGCTCCCCATGGAAATACTCCAGTCCAAACTGCCAGGGCAGGTCCTCCCTCGACCAGAAACAAGCATCCTAGGACCAGTTTTAGGATATCACCGCTCATCAGCCAGGCTAGCTTGAATCCAGTGGCACGGTGAGCAAGGGACCCACGTCTGGGCATACTCAGCCACTTAAGGCGACTTTAGCAACACAAAACGATGATGGACGGAGTGCTGAAACTTTTCAAACACTCACCCCCAGTCAAAGATCTGGGTTAAAACCATCATTCCTTTGCTCACCATGCCACTCTAGTTTGGACCTAGCCATATGCAAATCAGTCTTGACCCTGCTTCCCATAGGAACAATCCAGCCTGAACTGCCAGACCAGGTCCTTCCTGGACCGGAAACAAGCACCCTGGGTCCGGTTTCGGGGTATCACCCCTCATCAGCCAGGCTAGCTTGAATCGAATGGCAAAGTGAGCAAAGGACCCAGGTCTGGGCATACCCAGGCCACTTAGGGCGACTTTAGCAATGCAAAAGGATGACGGACAGAGAACTGAAACTTTTCAAACACTCACCCCAGTCACAGATCTGGGTTAAATCAACTGTTCTTTGACTCACTATGCCACCCCAGTTTTGACCCAGCCACATGCAAGTCAGTCTTGACTCTGCTTCCCATGGAAACATTCCAGCCTAAACTGCCTGAGCAGGTCCTCCCTGGACCAGAAACAAGCATCCTGAGACCAGTTTCGGGGTAGCACCCCTCATCATCCAGGCTAGCTTGAATCCAGTAGCACAGTGAACAAGGGACCCATGTCTGGGCATACCCTAGACACTTAGGGCCACTTTAGCAACTCAAAGAGATGATCTACGGAGTGCTGAAACTTTTCAAACACTGACTCTCAGTCACAGATCTGGGTTAAATCCTTCATTCTTTTGCTCACCATGCCATTCCAGTATGGACCCAGTCATATGCAAATCAGTCATGACCCTGCTCCCCATGGGAACAGTCCAGCCCGAACTACCAGGTCAGGTTCTCCCTGGACTGGAAACAAGCATCCTGGGACCAGTTTCGGGGTATCAACCCTCATCAGCAGACTAGCTTGAACCCAGTGGCACAGTGAGCAAGGAACCCATGTCTGGGCATACTCTGGCCACTTAGGGTGACTTTAGCAACACAAGAGAATGATGGATGGAGTGCTGAAACTTTTCAAACACTCATCCAGAGCCACACATCTGGGTTAAATCCATTGTTCTTTTGTCATTTTAACTGTACTTTAATTGAAATGATATTCATGTAGTGCTAACTACCCCTGATGAGGCGTTGAAGCACTTTTCGGTGAGTAGCATGCTACTCCTGAACCCAAAAGGATTTGTGGTGAATTAGTATAGAGATATATGAGTACAGTATTATTATTAGTACAGGGAGGTATGTGTTAATTTGAGTGGAGGACATGTGAGTGTGTTAGTTGAATTGAGTAGAATAATGGAGGGATAAAGGAGGGAAGAATCTAGAGGTGTTAATTGGGAGATGATAGTAGTACGATGAGGTTTGAGATGAGTAAAGGAAAGGTGGAGGATGGAAGAGTCTGTAGAAAGGGATTGGGGAGAGATAAATGAGGGATAATTTAGTAGGGTTGTTTAGGAGATCATTGTAGTAAACTGAGGTTTGGGTTGAGCCAGGAGGAGTAGAGGAGGGAAGAGTCTATGAGGGTTATTTTGGAGATCATACTAGTAGAATGGATTTGGGATGTCACGATGAAAAACCATTGCAAGGTGCAGCACTGTTATTGGCTCTGGGCACATTGGGTTCTTGGTGAACCTACAAACCCTGTATATCCTCGCAACCAGAGGGGTCCAGCAGATACAACGGTTTATTGATTTCGGAAATCTGCCATATTTAGAAGAAATTACAGATGAAAACCTAGACAACCAGCATTTTAAAGGCAACGGGTGTCCCATTTGTTCGAGTTAGAGCTATTAGCGTTGTAAAGCAAAAAAAAAAATGCAGCGCAATCACGCTATGTAAAATGCATAGCGATCGCGCTGCGTGGAAAATAAACAGATAAAGTAGTCTGGACTCCAAGCTGAAAACATCGAGCCTCGTAAGTTTTTGGTACTTTACCGGTGCTGTGTAGGTGGGCTAAACACTGGGAAAGGCATGACGTATGCATGCCTTTCACAAATTAAAGCAAGCGGATTTTAAAAGGCAAGCCCACGAACCAATGTAAGTGACTGACGTGGCATGGGCATGGTTTGAAGCCGAAAGAGAAATTACAGAATGGACGGAGCACTTTGTGCTTGCCCATAATAATGGCTGGTTTTTTTCAACTCAATTTCAAATTCTTTTATTTCAACTGTTACTTTTTATAGGAAACACTTAAAGGATCTACACAAATGACCCCTTGATGAATTCAGAATTGTGTCTTCTTTTGTATATGTTTCTGGGATCCACCATTGGTTTCACACTAATTTCTACCACTAACTGGAAGGAGGTTGAAAGCACGAAAACAGGAAAAATTGGCTATGTGCCAGTAAAGTGACAAACCTGTGTTGAATAATTTGGGCCCTGAATAATGCTTTTTGGTGCAAAACTGCACGAACGCAGTTTTGCACCAAAAAGTTTAGCACCGGCTTGCACCATTTCTGTGCACCAGCCGAGCACCATATTTATGGAATTGTGCAAGCCGGTGCAAAGGGTAGGCTAGCGTAAAAACAAATGACGTTAGTCGGGTGGGGTTGGCGGTATGAAAGAAGGGGGTTTCGCAACAAAAAATGGCGCTAGGCAGGTTAGAGTAAAAAAAATGACTCTAACCTGCCTAATGTCATTTTTTGACGCAAAACCATCCATACGACATGACTCCTATCTTACAAAAGACAGGAGTCATGCCCACCACCCCAATCACCAGCACAGGGGACCAGGGTCCCCTGGGCATGGCCGTTGCACCCAGTGCCATGTAGGGGGGGGGGCATTTCAGGGGCCCCAATGGCACTTTAAAAAAATATATACTTACCTATACTTACCTGGGATGGGGTCCCCATCCTCCGCTGTCCCTCTGGTGTGGGTGTCTCTGGGGCCTGGGGAGGGCACCTGTGGGCTTATTCTATGGTGTTCCACCATGGAAATAGGTCTACAGGTCCCCTAGTGCCTGTCCTAACCCAGGCGTTAAAGAGCAAGCTTTGCACCATTTTTTGACCCCTCCTGTGCATGATTTTAGCATGGGGGATAAATATGGCGCTAAGGCCATAGAGCAATCTTTTGCATGGGAACGCCTACTTTGTCTCACCGTGCCACCCCAGTTTGGACCCAGCCATATTCAAATCAGTCTTGACCCAGCTCCCCATAGGAACAGTACATGGAAACATTTATTTTGTTGTTTACCATCATCCGATCATCAAATGTATCATTGTTACCCTGAAAAGTTTACTTCCAACAGAAGGAAGATCTAGAGCTTATCACACACCACACAACACAATGGTCGTTTGGAATACACAAAGTAAAGTGCTCCACAATCCATAACATGTACATCCTATGTATGGACCACAAAATGTAACTACACTCATCCAAAAAAACCTCTGCAACTCAGAGGCACACTGTCACCCATGAGAAAGGAAAGGATGGTGTTGAACAGAGTCAAATATGTATTTGAAGTAGTTACCTGTTCCTCTGGTGAGCCATAGAGGGGAAGGACCTCTTCATAAAGTGTCTCTAGCTCCTCTGGAGAGAAGGCAGGGGCCCTTTCAACTGCTTATCATGGCATGATTGCTCCCAGAGGCAGCAGACAGCAGCTAAATTGGCGGAGGTGTTCAAGGCAGCAATGTCAAGAGGCAAGTGAGTTATTTTTTAAACCACGGCGTACATGTACGCCATGTATGCGGTCATCAGACGGGCACAGCCATTGGGCCGTGACCGTGACCGTCACAGTCAACAACGTTAGCCTATTGCTGTGTCCACTGTGGATGAGACTGCCCAACGTGCGGTCGACTTCCGCCGGTGGCAGCAGCTTGCAAAAGTCCAAATACGAGGGCAGGCACCTGCCATTTTAGCTATCGAAACTACAGTATTGGTGACTGGTAATTGCCTCACCACCACTACAAATGTGTTAAACATATGTAATACTCCAGTGAGGTGTAATTTCTTGTACACAATCATCAGTGTAGTGCATGACTGGTCATAAATGCCATATAAACGTAGTGCACTGTACACCGCTGGTGATGGAATTTTGGGAGGACAAAACATATATTTCAATATCAGGGTGGACATGAGGACCATATAGGTGCATAATGTGACCATATATGTTGTAGACATGTATAGATAACAATGGGGATTACATTTGGATCTTGGGTAGTAGAAAATTGTAATGTGTAGTATGTGTAATGGTTTTTCAGCCAGCAATGTTTTGTCACATGACTTTTGTCTTACTCATCATATGTGTTGCTCTGGACACTGTGACTAATACTCCTTTGTATTTGATTTCACATATAGGTACGCTGGGGGGGGGGGAGAAGATGGCAAACTCCACTGCACCGTCCTTTTCCATTCCTTCAGATCATGGAAGAAAGGGATGTAATTAAAAATGTTCATCTGAATAGGCAAACTATACATGATTTATGACATCAGTTGGAGCTGGATCTCAAGCCTCAAAACATGAATCCAACATGTATACCACCCATTGTGAGACTCATGGCAGTATTGCACTTTCCGGCCACAGGCTCCTTTTAATATACACTGGCTATTTCTGGTGGTTTGTCACAACCTATGTTCAGTGGTGTTTTAAAAGACATGCTATCAGCAATGATGAAACACATTGACAGCTATATATCAGGTTCCTCAGACGTGAGGATTTAGACAATGTGAAGATTGACTTCTAT
This sequence comes from Pleurodeles waltl, assembly GCF_031143425.1. Classification (NCBI taxonomy): domain Eukaryota; kingdom Metazoa; phylum Chordata; class Amphibia; order Caudata; family Salamandridae; genus Pleurodeles; species Pleurodeles waltl. Next base: position 291,412,182 of record NC_090436.1, read on the forward strand.
GGATATGGTCACCTCCCACATGTGGTGGGAGCCATTGATGGCACCCATATTGCATAAGTGCCACCACATGCCAGTGAACAAGTCTACCAAAACAGGATGTACTTCCATTCTATCAGTGTGGAAGTTGTCTGCATGCCATATTTGTACATTTCAAATGTCGTCGCCCAGTTCCAAGGTTTAGCCCATGATTCCTTTGTAATGCAGAACAGCATAATACCCCAGATGATGTCACTGCTGCAACCAGAGAGGGCCTGGCTTGTTGGGAAGTAACATATGTCCTAACATTCTGTGTGCAATGTCAGGTACTACATTCAGAAAGCACACACTTCCTGTAGAACTTATGTCTCATTACAAAACAAGAGACTAAGGGGGGTCATTACAACATTGGCGGTAAAAGCTGCTTGCCACCGTGCAGAAGACCGCCAACACACCGTCGTGGCCGCGGAAATCCACCACAGCTATTATGACCCACATCCCGAAATCCGACAAAATTCAGAAACCCACACAAGTCTGCCACACCAAAGTTCAGTGATAAACTGACGAAAACAAAACCGACACCGTCATGCCAACAGAAATACGCCCATGCTATCACGACCCACGAATCCACATGGCGGTCTTTCAACCGCGGTATTCCATTGGCGGTACACACCGCCGCGCTCAAAATACACACACATCTCCAAAAACACCACCACATTGGACAATTCGAAAGACACACACCTGAGACACATACACACACCACTCCCACACACTCAATACTATATAAAACACACACCCACATCACCCACAAACCCCTACGACAACAATTGAGAACGAAGCACAGAGAGAGACACCACCATCCACAAACTAGCAGCCACAGACACTCAACACCATCACCCACACAACTTCAACGCACAAAACACCACACACCACTACATATCACCACACTTATCACCACATACACCACCCCACACATCACCTACACCACCCCATGGCACGGCAAAGACACCCCAGGTTCTCTGAGGAGGAGCTCAGGGTCATGGTGGAGGAAATCATACAGGTAGAGCCACGGCTATTTGGATCACAGGTGCAGCACACCTCCATAGCTAGGAAGATGGAGCTATGGCGAAGAGTAGTTGACAGGGTCAACGCAGTGGGACAGCTCCCAAGAAATCGGGACGACATCAGGAATAGGTGGAACGACCTACGGGGGAAGGTGCGTTCCGTGGTCTCCAGACACAACATCGTGGTACAGCGGACTGGCGGTGGACACCCACCTCCTCCCCCACAACTAACAACATGGGAGGAGCAGGTCTTGACTATTCTGCATCCTGAGGGCCTCGCAGGAGTCGGTGTAGAAATGGACTCTGGTAAGTCAAATCTTAACTATCATATGCCCCACCCTACCTGCATGCTATCACATACCCCCACCCTCGCCCCCACCCCTATCACTCCAACTCCTCACAAATATACCAATAGCACAAACCACTCATCCCAACACCAAGCCCTACATGCAAAAACAAAGCATGGACACCCATCACTAAAGCATGCCCACTGCACATACCCATAACACCCCCCTCAATCATCATCACACAAGCCCACCCACAGGAATGCTAGCACTGGGGTACACGGTCACCCACCCATTGCACAGCATGAAACACACAGATGCAATAATCATGCCTTTCCACCCCTGCAGGACCACTACCCAACGTCAACAGACAGGAGGGTCCAGACATCTCCACCCCACCCACAGAGAGGCCCACAGTGATGACAGCAGCTCTGTCCACCTGGATCTAGATGACCAGCCCGGACCATCGTGGGCCTCGGGACAGTCGGTTCCCCTCACACAGGCACAGCCCACCACAGACCTTCCACCCTCTGGTAACACCAGCACAGCACCCACCCAGCGGGCCCATACCTCCGTCCCCAGGACACGTCAATCAGCTGTGTGTCCACCACTACAGGGAACCCAGGATAACCCTCCACCCCAACAACAACAGGGACCTGGGGGCAGTGGTAGTGGGCACACGGTCCAGGGGACGGAGGCACAGGAACACAGGGGAACTGGGAGGGCTGCTGTGCGACAGGGGGCGGATAGGCCTAGGGAACCCACTCTCCACGAGGCCCTCTCCTCCATCATGGGAGCATACCACCACTCCCAGGAAACGATGGCAACGGTACTGGCCAAGTTTCAGGAGACCCAGCGCCTGCAGGAGGAACAGTATTTGGGGTTCAGGGATGAACTCAGAGCCATCAGCACCGCCCTGGGCACCATCGTAGGGGTGCTGAAGGAGATACTGAACACCAGGAGGGACACTGTGGCACTACAAGGTGCCCCTGACACTAGCATGGACGATGAACTGCCCCCCACCTCCGCCTGTGCTAGTGGACATGAGGCACCGCCACAGGACCACCACACCAGCACCCCACCCCCTGCAGAGGGAGAAACACCCCGCAAACGGTGCCTGAGATCCAGGACAAAGACAGGGAACAATGCCAAGACCCCTGACAAGAAATGAGACCACCCTGAATGTCATCTTTCTGTCCCACTTTGTCACCCTGTCCATCCTCAAACTGCCCCAGCTCCACTTCCTATGCCCATTTGGGCAATGCACCTGTGAGACCAATAGACTGGACTCTGCCATGGACATACCTCCACCATCACCCCTTACCATTTTACAACCCCCTCCAATATTGAGCACTTAAATAAACACCCTTGAAGCACAAAATCAGTCTGTGATTTTGAAAATGTGTATTAGCAATGACAGTGACAAAATGCGTTCTCAAATGTAATGTCAACATACCTATGTCACACATCTCAAGTCCATGAGGAATCTAAGCAGATGACACACGTTGGAAACCACATCTGTGAAACCATAATGGAAATGTACAACTCAGTTACCATATACTGGTTGAAATCGACAGACAGGATAGAGGTAGAAATGTGAAAGTACTTGTAGTAGGCAGGAATGTATTCTCACCTGTGTGTCACTGGAAATACTGCTGGATAACTGAGTCCCTGTTGTCAATGTCTTCTTCCTCTACTTCCTCCTCATCACTGTCCGCAGGCTCCACAGCTGCCACAACACCGTCATCTGGACCATCCTCCTGCAGAAAAGGCACCTGTCGTCGCAAAGCCAAATTGTGAAGCATACAGCAGGCCACGATGATCTGGCACACCTTCCTTGGTGAGTAGAATAGGGAACCACCTGTCATATGGAGGCACCTGAACCTGTACTTCAGGAGGCCGAAGGTGCGTTCGATCACCCTCCTAGTCCGCCCATGGGCCTCATTGTAGCGTTCCTCTGCCCTGGTCCTGGGATTCCTCACTGGGGTCAGTAGCCATGACAGGTTGGGGTAACCAGAGTCCCCTAATAGCCACACCCGGTGCCTCTGGAGTTGACCCATCACATAAGGGATGCTGCTATTCCGCAGGGCCAGGGAACATAGCATTTACCTGGGAGATGTACTGGTCTGCCAAACATACCATCTGTACATTCATCGAATGAAGACTCTTCCGGTTCCTGTAAACCTGTTCACTCCTGTGGTGGGGGGGGACCAGAGCTACATGGGTCCCATCAATGGCACCTATGATGTTGGGGATATGTCCAAGGGCATAGAAGTCACCTTTCACTGTAGGCAAATCCTCCACCTGAGGGAAAACAATGTAGCTCCGCATGTGTTTCAGCAGGGCAGACAACACTCTGGACAACACGTTGGAAAACATAGGCTGGGACATCCCTGATGCCATGGCCACTGTTGTTTGAAATGACCCACTTGCAAGGAAATGGAGCACTGATAGCACCTGCACTTGAGGGGGGATTCCTGTGGGATGGCGGATTGCTGACATCAGGTCAGGCTCCAACTGGGCACACAGTTCCTGGATTGTGGCACGGTCAAACCTGTAGGTGATGATTAAATGTCGCTCCTCCATTGTCAACAGGTCCACCAGCGGTTGGTACACCGGAGGATTCCACCATCTCCTCACATCTCCCAGCGGACGGTGCCTAGGAAGGACAACAGCGACCAGAGAGTCAAACAACTCAGAGGTATGTACCCACAGTCTACACAGAACACAAATCATAATCCGAAAAGTTGCCTGTATGTGTGTTGAGTCTAGGCCTAGGTATGTGTGACGCACTTAAAAATGAACCCATGTGGGCCCCTGAAATGGCGGCTGCCTGACCTCTAAATTGGGACAATGGGATGTGAGGTAACTGCGCTGGCGTTGTACACCGTCGCGGTAGGAGGTCGAAGACCGCGGCGCATGCTGCATTGGTTAACATTGGACCCTATGGGTCCCAGGAGCCAATGACGAAGTGTGCCGGCGGTGATGGTATGCACCGCCGCGGACGTCACCGCCGCGGACGTGACCGCCATTTTCTGTCTGTTCAATCACTCGATACCTGATCTTCGACAGGAGAGGACCTACACTGCAAGTGCTGCTGTGACCTCGGTCTGGAAGAGACAATGGCTCGTGCGTCTGGGGAAAGGGCCCCTGCCTTCACTGCAAAGGAGTTGGAGAAGCTCGTGGACGGGGTCCTCCCCCAGTACACGCTACTCTACGGTCCTCCAGACCAACAGGTAAGTACACAGGGAGCACGTTGTATGGGCTATGCCTGAGTGGAGAGGGCTGGTTGCAAGAAGGAAGGGGGCACAGTTCTGCATGCATGAAGGACTGTGAATGCATGTGCCACATGGCAAGGGTAGGGATGTGGGCCAGTCACTTCGACGGTGCAGTTGCTAATGACTTCTCTTCTTCCCCTGTGCATTTCATTTAGGTCAGCGCCCACCAGAAGAAGGATATTTGGCGTGCCATCGCCAAAGACGTCCGGACCCTAGGGGTCCACCAGAGACGGAGCACCCACTGCCGTAAAAGATGGGAGGATATTCGCCGCTGGAGCAAGAAGACGGCGGAGGCTCAGCTGGGGATGGCCTCCCAATGTGGGAGGGGTGCCCGTCGCACCATGACCCCCCTGATGTTCCGGATCCTGGCGGTGGCCTACCCTGAGTTGGATGGGCGCTTGAGGGCATCACAGCAGACACAAGAGGGTGAGTACAACATCATTCTGCTGACTTTGCGCGCAGTGAAGGTGTCTGGGTGGGGGAGGAGGGCTGTGGGTTTCCCTAGGCCAGGGCGAGTTCCGTAGGCTAGGCCCCTCCATAATGCAGGCCATGTGGCACTCCACCCCACCTCTGTAGAGTGCCAAGTACAGGTATACATGCCCCTGTGTCATCTATGTGTGCAGATGTCGACCATAACCATGTAGGCCATATCCCAGGAACTGCGGGCCAGATGTAGGTAGGTTTCCTTTAGCGAGTTGCAAATTGCGAGTCCCAGCGACTTGCAATTTGCAACTCGCAAAAGGAAATGCAGAAAGATGTCTCAGACACCTTCTGCGACTCGCTATGGGGTCGCAAAGACCCACCTCATGAATATTAATGAGGTGGGTCGCAGTTTGCGACCCCATAGCGAGTCCAGGCACTCACAGGGATGGTGGCCTGCTGGAGACAGCAGACCACCATGTCTGTGACTGCTTTTAAATAAAGCAGTTTTTTTTTCTTTTTGCAGCCCGTTTTCCTTAAAGGAAAACGAGCTGCAAAAAGAAAAATTACCAAAACCATTTAGTTTCGTTTTTTTTCAGAGCAGGCAGTGGTCCATAGGACCACTGCCTGCTCTGAAAAAATATTTTTTTTTGCATTCACAAAGGGGAAGGGGTCCCATGGGGACCCCTTCCCGTTTGCGAATGAGTTACCATCCACTTCAAGGGGATGGTAACTGCGAGTTGGTTTGCGACCGCTTTCGCGGTCACAAATCAACTCTACTTCGCGATGCGGTTGCAAATAGGAAGGGAACACCCCTTCCTATTTGCGAGTTGGAATCACATTTTGCGAGTCGGTACCGACACGCAAAATGTGACTCTGCATCGCGGAAGGCCTTTTGCGCCTCGCAAACTGCATTTTTCACCGTTTGCGAGGCGCAAAAGGCTACCTACATCTGGCCCTGCATCTGTAGAGCCCAACAGCGCGGCGTAGTGCAGGGGGCTGCTGTGTCTGTATTGTCCGCCAACTGTAGCGGTAAGCCATGCACTCAACCTGTCTTTCTTCTGTCGTCCCCCCCTTTTTGTGGTTTCCCTGTTCTTGTGGGCATCAGCATCATCAGGCGGAGATACAGTGGCACCGGAGCACGAGGGAGCTGCATCCCACATGGCCATGGAGGGTCACACCACGGACTCTGAATACACCAGTGGGACGGAGGGCGAGGGGAGCTTCACAGCGGTCACAGGATCTGCAACCAGCAACACGGACTCGCCCTCTGATGGGAGATCCCTTGTGGTGGTGGCAAAATCTGTGGCCCCCACTTCTACAGGTACAGCCGCCACCCCCCCTACCAGCACCGCCCTCCCAGCAGCCCCTCAGCCTTCGTCCCGTGCCCGCTTACCCAGGAGGGTGGGCATCACCTTCGCCCCAGGCACCTCAGCCCCTGCCCCTGTCACCTCTGCTGCCCTCAGTGAGGAGGCCATTGACCTCCTCAGGTCCCTCACTGTTGGGCAGTCTGCCATTTTGAACGCCATCCAGGGTGTAGAAAGGGAATTGCAACACACAAATGCATTCCTGGAGGGCATTCATTCTGGTCAGGCTGCCCTTCATCGAATCCTGCAAAGTCTGGCCTCAGCACTGATGGCAGCCATTGTCCCTGTGTCTAGCCTCCCCCCTCCAACTTCCTCCACCCAGACCCAATCCCCTGTACCCCAGCCTATCCCAAGCACACCATCAGGCCAGCACGCACACACCTCACAACACAAGGGAAGCTCAGGCAAACATAAGCACCACACATCCCACAGGCACTCACACAAGCATCTCACACATACAGACACACCAACATCCACTGTGTCCCCCTCCTCGTCGTCTCCCTCCTCCCTCCCAGTCTCGTCTACACTCTCTACCACTACAGCCACTAGGTCCCGCACCAGCACACCCACCACCACACCCCGCTCACGTCCAGTCACCACCCCCACTATCATTTACACGTCCCCTGTGTCCTCTCCCAGTGTGTCTGTGATGCCCCCTCCCAAAGTACACAAACGCAGGCACACACCTACCCAACATACATCCACCTCACGACAGCCTCCAGCGCATGCACCTGCACCCAAAGCCACAAAAGTTACACCTCCTACAACCACCTCCTCTTCCTCCACTCCCAAACCCCCTCCAGCTACCCGTCCCAGTGTTCTTAAGAAACTTTTCCTGACCAAGCTTGACCTCTTTCCCCCCCCCCCCAATTCATAGGTCCCGTACTAGCACCTCAGCCAAAAAATCTCCGGGACCAGTGGTGCCTGTTGTTACAGGTATGTGGAGTGCACCGGGCACCAGGGCAGCCAGTGTGACACGGAGCCACAGCACAGCCAGTCCCCCCCCTGTGAAGCACCAGAAGTTGGACAGTGCCCGGCAGGAGAGGGGGAAGAGTCCAGCCAGCAAAGCTGCTCACAAGGGTCCCGGGGGGAGTGTCGACTCAGCTGTGACTCCTCCCAAGGTGGGGAAGGGGCAGAAGAAATCGACAAAGTCTGGGAGGAGCAGCACGGCGGAGAAGACCGCCATCATCCCCGCTGCCCAGGAGCTCACCGCCAGCCCATTCGTCAGTGGACAGGAGGCCACCGCCAGAGTCAGTGCCCAGGAGGGCAGCCCGATCGTCACTGGCCAGGAGGCCACCGCCAGAGTCAGTGCCCAGGAGGGCAGCCCGATCGTCACTGGCCAGGAGGCCAGAGTCAGTGCCCAGGAGGCCACCGGCAGCCACAGCCCAGCTGCCCAGGAGGGCCCTGGCAGCCACAGCCCAGCTGCCCAATGAAGGACCGCCAGCCTCAGCCCAGCTGGGCAATGAAGGACCGTCATGGCAAGCACTGTTGAACAGAGCAAACACCGCTGAACAGGTCAGAAACTGCAAACTCAAGCACTGCTGAACAGGGCAAAGACCGCCATGGCAAGCTCCGCTGAACAGGGCAAGCAACGCTGAACAGGTCAGAAACTGCAAACTCAAGCACCGCTGAACAGGGCAAAGACCGCCATGGCAAGCTCCGCTGAACAGGGCAAGCACTGCCAAGTCAAGCACCGCTGAACAGGGTAAGCACCGCTTTACAGGGCAAGCACCGCCGAACAGGGCAAGGACCACCAACTCAAGCACTGCTAGCCCATGAGCGGCAGGGGCAGTGACACAACTGGGACCGTCACGGGGTGAGTGATGCACTCTGGGCACCAGTCCCCCTCCAGAACCAGTGGAGACATGCATCCACTCCGTCTGTCCTGCACAGGATGAAGCACTCTGGGCACCAGTCCCCCTCCAGAACCAGTGGAGACATGCATCCACTCCGTCTGTCCTGCACAGGATGAAGCACTCTGGGCACTAGTCCCCCTCCAGAACCAGTGGAGACATGCATCCACTCCGTCTGTCCTGCCCAGGATGAAGCACTCTGGGCACCAGTTCCCCTCCAGAATCAGTGGAGACTGTTATCCACTTGAGAGACTGTGGCTTTGCACTCCCCAGGATGGTACAGTGGGCAAACCACCCAGTGTAGAGACTTGAGAGACTGTGGCTATGCACTCCCCAGGATGGTACAGTGGGCAACCTACCCACTGTAGAGACTTGAGAGACTGTGGCTTTGCACTCTCCGGGATGGTACAGTGGGCAAACCACCCACTGTAGAGACTTGAGAGACTGTGGCTTTGCACTCCCCAGGATACATCAATGGGCATGGAGTCCCCTCGTGGATCTGGCGTGGTGCACTCATCCGGCTGAGGTGCCCCCCCTTCCCTTCCCCCTGAGGTGCCTGTTGTATTTGTATCTGATGTCCCAACAGTGTTCTCTCCGTTTTGATCAGGTATCTAGTGTGGGCCTTGCCCATGCATTTTGGGCCCAGTGGTCCACGAACAATGACTTGTGCATTACCTGCACTACTAATCGTGGTGTATATTTTGTTTAATGAGTATATATATATATGTAGATATTTGGTTACTGTATTTTGATATATTACAATGGTTCCACTCATTTCCTTTGGTCTTTGCATTCTTCCGGGGGGGTTGGGGGTTGTTACTGTAATGTTTGGATATGCATTGGTGTGTGTGTTGTAGTGGGTGAGGGTCGGGGTGGGGGTGGGGGGGTTGCGTGTGTGTGTCCCTGTCTTTTGCCTCCCCCTCCCCTATGTCGTTGGTGCAGTACTCACCGTTGTCTTCGCCGCCGGCATTGATGATCATCGTATAGGAGCAGGAAGACTAGTGCAGGAAGAATATGTAGTTCAGGCTCCATGGTGCCCTCCTTCCTCGTGGAGTTTGTAGAGGTGAGCGTTTTCCCTTTGAAATAGCTGTTTCCGCCTTGTTTTTATCTGCGGTGAATCCGCCCCGGAAAAGGTGGCGGATTGGTAGGTTGTGATACTGTGGGTGGTACTTTGTCTCCCGCCTGTCTGTTGGCGGTGACCGCCGCGCTGTTTGTCTGTACCGCCGTGGCGGTCGGAGTGTTAAAGTGGCTGTCTTTGTTGGCTGTTTCTGCCACGGTCATAATTCCCATTTTTGTACCGCCGCTTTAACACCGTCCACCAGGGTTGGAATGACCCCCTAAGTATATCCCAACCATTCTTTGGTGTTAACTTCACTGAGGAACCCACCTACATCAGCGGAAGTACGCTTCAATGATGCCCATGTAAGAACGTGGCGGCCAGTGGAGAGGGGTTTTGGGCTCCTGAAAGCCAGATTTTTCTGTCTGGACAAGACTGGGGGAGCCCTCCTCTACTCTCCTGAGAAGGTATATTAAGTCACAGTGGCCTGCTGCATGCTCCATAACATAACCCTGCAAAGGGGCATCCCTTACATCGTTGAGGAGGTAAAGTCTCAGGTGTCACCGAGTGAGAATTCTAAAATGCCAAATGATGATAGTGGTGAAGAGAAAGTCGCTGACTCGCAATGAGTTCTCATTAGCAGCTTCTTTTCAGGAGTGTATGTCATGAGATGTTATGCCTGCGTGTACAATTAACTCTTGTGATGATGTGAGGAGTATATTTGTTGAAAGTGTTAGGAAGTTAAAGCTCTGGCAAAATTTGGCAAAGGACGTTTGGTGAGGAAGTTTTTGACACATTCACATTTTGTTAATGTTGCTTTGTTTATGTCAGATTTTTGTCATGGACTGCATTCTCTAGATGTTTTCTATGCGAATTGTGTCCTATGTATGGTTTCATAACTACACTCTTTGTTTTTGTTTAGGTACCTTCATCTAAGATGTCCATCTTCATTTGGACATTTCAGAGCTGTGACATTGGCAGCTATATGATGCTGTTAGGATATATGAAGTGGACATGGATTGTTCCTGTGAAAGTATGTCACACACTTTGGGTGTACAAGACCTGTGCCAAAACAGCTTGGATAGTGATAGGATGGAAGTTAAGGAGACTTCATTGGATGTGTTCCTTGTCGTGTAGTGGCCATGATGCATTATGTGTGTCATCATGTGGTCAGAAAATATGTAGTTGTTGCCCTAATTCATGTTAGTTTCCCTTCACATTGGCTAAACACTCTTTTTGTATGAACTGGATGAAGCTGTTGATACATTTCATCATTGTAGGCCAAAGTGCCTGTGGCACATCACTGACATTAGTTTGTGTCATACCACCAGATGGAGAAGCACTGGATTGTAATTACCCTGTGATCAGGAACTGTTGTATTGCCATCTGTCTGAATCATACTTTAAATGATGTTGAATTCCTTTGTGAGGTAGATGATATGGCTCCAGCTGATTCCATCAACCAAATTCATGTTTGCCTACTTTACAGAACAATGTCTGATATATCCATTCCTTCAGTGTTCAGGAGGTCTGTACCTGTAAATTTGATCACTTACACAGTATGATTCAATTGTGTATGATTTTCTGTTTCTGACATCTTGACAGCCTATGATTTGAACAATGTAATAAAAATCTTCTCAGACAAGACACTTGTATGTATGTGTTGGTGTGGCACGGTTGTGATCCTGAGCTAAACTTTGTGCACATGCAAAATATCCATGCTTTTTTTGTCACTTTATAGTTTACATGGTCTTATATATCTACATTGCTAAATGAGAAATTTACTACAGCAGACAATGAGTTTGTGACTTGTGAATTTATTAAAGTGGTAAAGGTGAAGACATACTTGGTGCAAAAACAAACTTAAATGAAAAGTGAAGTAGTCAGTCATGGTGAATGAAACCGCAGATGTAGATGCCAAATCATCTGAATTCCAAAGTCCAGACTACTCCTCCCATCAGAAATGGAAAAGTGTCCAGAATCAGTTCACAAAGTGAATGTGTGGCACACAAAAGAGGACACTAAGATTGAGGTTTCTTGCTGGCAGTGGTGGGTGTCTTGTCATCTGCACCGCCAGGATATTTGAATGGACGTCCCACCTTGTGAGGACGGGTGGAGGGGTTCAGCTGCTGCAGAGGCAGGGGTGTCTGACGGTGTGGGTTCCTCTGGCAGGACCTCCCTTCCTGTGGTCGCCGCAAATGTAGATAAGCCTGGCACAGTTGCACCATAGGAAAGGGTAGGTGGTGGTGGAAAAGCCCTGCTCAGGGTTATATGGATTATATGGCCCATCATGGCTTGGGATCCTGACGGTGTCCTGGTTGTGAGTGGACCCAGTGGCCTCACTCTGCTACCCTGCCACCCTACCCCCCCAAAGCCTGTGCCCTTGGCCCAGGGTGCCCTCTCTAACTGGTTCCTGGTCCCTCTGTGTCAGGGCTGGTGACTTGCACTTTAGGATCCAGGACTGGGGAGCACACGATTGTCTAATTTTAGATTAGATTAGATTATTCTAACTTTAGGTCTGAAGTCTAAATTAGACCTCAAGTTGAACTTTAGACCTAACTCTAAACTTAGACTTCAGGTCTAAAGTTAAACTTCCGGGCCCGATTCACAAGAGTATTCTTAGACCTGAAGTCTAAGAGCCAAAGGTAAAAACTATTCCTACTAAGTACAACAAATCTTTTGTAAATATCTGAGCCATGGCTCACCACTATGGCAACAACATAAAATATGTGCATAAATGTATTGCTATCAATAATTGTTTGTATTTATTCATTGTTTTTGACAGATCAACATAATCAAGTTAGAGAACAAAGAAGGATTGCACTGCCTTTTCTAAAGGAGGATGAGTGTGGCTTGCTATGATTGAACATTTGATTTCAGATGGTGGTGGTGCTGGGCAGTTGGGACCCTGCACTGTCCATGTCACTGTCCTCCAATTGCTTGCTTTCTTGCCCCCTGTTCTGCATGCTCAGGGACATCAAAGACTGCTTGCAACTCTCCTGGTCTTTGAGACCTAGCCTTGACTGGGGAGCCCCTTTCCAGTCCTGGGCCTCAGAACTGAGTTCTGCAGCTAAAGTCTTCAAAAAGTAAAACATCGCCTCGAGCCCAGCAGAAAGATTGGCCTATTGCATCTCCGACGGTGGCACAGTGGCTGCCTGACAATAGCAGAATCACAGACTACGCTGCCCTTTTTGTGGTATTTTTCATTGTGTTACTGTAATAAAACATTGCACAAATGCTTTACACATTAGCTGTTAAATTGAGCCTGACTGCTCTGTGTCAAGCTACCAGGGGGTGAGCACAGGTTAATTTAGTCAGACTTGCCCTGACTAGGTTTGTGGTCCCTACTTAGAAAGGGTGCATAACTCTCCCAACTAGAGACACAATTTCTAACAGTATCTGAATTTGTGGATGACTTTCTCCTCACCCTCACAGAGCCCAAACAATTGCTCCAGGCACTTATCACCCCTGTTTTGTGGAGTGGCTGGCCTTCAGATTAATATGACTAAGGGACGGTTATAAGGCTGGCACTCCGCAGACTGCCAGCCTAACGGTGGCTGTTGGACAGCCGCAGCTCTGGCAGTCCAACCACCGCATTACTAGGTTGGCGGGCAGACGTGCCAATCTCCGCCGTCCCCGCCAGGATCGCAGATCCAGAGGGCTGACAGCGGTGCAGGTAGTAATCAGCCACGGCAGCGCTGAACTTAGTGCCGCCCTGCTGATTACAACCTTGTTCTCCACCAGACTTTACATGGCGGTTCAACTACCATGAAAAGGCTGGTGGAGAACAAGTGCAGGGGACAAAGGGGGCTCACATTGCGAGGGTGCTGGGGCCCCCTGCGTGCAGCAGCATTGCTGCCGGCTCTATAACTTGCCAGCAGCAATGCTTCTGCATTTTTCCCACTGAGCTGGCAGGTGGGAACCTTGGTTCCCGCCCGTCAGCCAAGTGGGAAAGTTCTAATAGGGTTGGCGGGGAGGTCGCTAGCATGGTGATGGCCACCACATTGGGAGTTTGGCAGACGGGTTTTCCTGTCCGCCAAACTCCTAATCTGCCCCTAAGTCAGAAGGTTTGGTGCTTGTGGGAGCCAGTGGTTTGGCAGATTCTCTTAATTCTGTCTTCCCTGAACATTGGTATACTGAATCCATTTGGTACATAGATATTTAATTGACACCCAATCTTCAAATGTGCACAAGGACCAATTTTTATGTCCTCATATGAGAGGCCAAGCCCATGCTACCTGCATGGAAGAACCACTCTCTTGCATGGGTGGGGTGCATTACTTCCCTGCATCCTATATATATTTTATGCTATGCCCCTTCCACTTCAGACAGAAGATAACTCTCACCAACAGGTGACCTGTATGAACTACATAGGGGTAGGTGATCAGTTATGCCTTGCTGCCAAGATATGGATGCGGCACCCCCGGGAGGGAGGGCTCAGAGCTATGATACCTGATTGAATGGCTGGGGGGAGAAAAATAAACAGTGGTGCTAGGTCAGCTAAAACATGGCTGCCAGACCTACCAGAGAAGTACCATGGGTACCCAAGAATATGAGAGGTTGGCTGTTGTATTCCTCTGCAATCTGCTATGCCAGGCTCACTGTGTGGTGTTTCATTGCACATAGAAAATACCTTAATTCCTTTCCCACTCACACACTTTTGTGGACAATGCTGAATTCACACCCGGTATGTCTACCCATGATTTTCAGTTCTGGAGATCCAGTGACTGCTTTTGCTTTTGAAGTCACTTGATCATTTGCTGGGATGTTAGGCAGGTGTGCTCCTAACTGTTTGTGACTTTAAAAAGGCTCCCTTGAGCCACTGGGCTGACGAGCTCTGGAGCAGGCACCGGCATGCCAGTGAAGAGGTATTGAAACCGGATGATTAATGGCAGCATTTCCAGCACCCCGCAAATGTGCTTTATTTGTTCTCTGCTGAAGAAGGGATTAACCCAGAAACACATATGTGTCCAGAGATGCACAGCAAAGGCTGCACCTATTTAGAGGTGAAATATTTAAAATTAACAGAGTTCGTTTTTTGAGGAAACTACATTTATCATGATGCAATGGGGCTGATCATTTGCTGGGATGTTAGGCAGGTGTGCTCCTAACTGTTTGTGACTTTAAAAAGGCTCCCTTGAGACACTGGGCTGACCAGCTCTGGAGCAGGCACCGGCATGCCAGTGAAGAGGTATTGAAACTGGATGATTAATGGCAGCATTTCCAGCACCCCGCAAATGTGCTTTATTTGTTCTCTGCTGAAGAAGGGATTAACCCAGAAACACATATATGTGTCCAGAGATGCACAGCAAAGGCTGCACCTATTTAGAGGTGAAATATTTAAAATTAACAGAGTTCGTTTTTTGAGGAAACTACATTTATCATGATGCAATGGGGCTGATCATTTGCTGGGATGTTAGGCAGGTGTGCTCCTAACTGTTTGTGACTTTAAAAAGGCTCCCTTGAGTCACTGGGCTGACCAGCTCTGGAGCAGGCATGCCAGTGAAGAGGTATTGAAACCGGATGATTAATGGCAGCATTTCCAGCACCCCGCAAATGTGCTTTATTTGTTCTCTGCTGAAGAAGGGATTAACCCAGAAACACATATATGTGTCCAGAGATGCACAGCAAAGGCTGCACCTATTTAGAGGTGAAATATTTAAAATTAACAGAGTTCGTTTTTTTAGGAAACTACATTTATCATGATGCAATGGGGCTGATCATTTGCTGGCATGTTAGGCAGGTGTGCTCCTAACTGTTTGTGACTTTAAAAAGGCTCCCTTGAGCCACTGGGCTGACGAGCTCTGGAGCAGGCACCTGCATGCCAGTGAAGAGGTATTGAAACCGGATGATTAATGGCAGCATTTCCAGCACCCCGCAAATGTGCTTTATTTGTTCTCTGCTGAAGAAGGGATTAACCCAGAAACACATATATGTGTCCAGAGATGCACAGCAAAGGCTGCACCTATTTAGAGGTGAAATATTTAAAATTAACAGAGTTCGTTTTTTGAGGAAACTATATTTATCATGATGCAATGGGGCTGATCATTTGCTGGGATGTTAGGCAGGTGTGCTCCTAACTGTTTGTGCTTTTGCTTTTGAGACTTTTATGTTGATGGTGCTTTGAAGTCCTTTGAGGATCTTAAACACAAATACAGCGTCCCCTGTTTTGAACACTTTCACTATCTCCAAATTAGACACTGGATCATGCAACCCCAGAATAAAGCTGGTGCCTTTAGGGCTCCCACAGCTGTTGAACAATTCCTTCAGTGCTCACCTCTTATAAATGCCTGGTCACCTATATATACAGTTTCCTCAACACTCCAACATCAACATGGAAGGCATCTTTTCAAAAGTGGTGAGAAAAATAACTTAATATCTCTCTGGATCTCAAGCAATGACTGGAAATCTTCCTTCATTCTAATAACTTTATGCAATACACTTACAACCGCTCTTCCGCTGGCACCTCACCCCAGCCCAGCTCCATGCTATTGACCCTTCTCAGTCTGACTCATACTGGTGAGGTTGTAGGGAGTTGGGTAACCTCCTCTACATCATGTGGTCTTGCCTTTTCATGGAGGACTTTTGGGACAAAATAGTTTGTGCCATTTCCTAGATCCCAGGTCAAGAATTCAACAAACTTCCTTTGCTAGCTCTGCTTGGTAGGCCAGCTGCGTTTTTTCCCATCTTCACTAGACAGCTGACAAGTGGATCTCTCATCTCTTGATGGCAACTAAACACACCATCCTTTCTGTTTTGGAGAAACCCATCATACCAACCTAAGGTCTGTGGCTCCATAAAGTCTGGCCTATGACAATAAATCCACAATTTTCCTCAAATTGTGGCAGCCAGTTATTTATTGTATGAAAGCAGACTTTCAAGCCTTGACCTCCCCTCAGACTCTCCATGCTCCTGGTCTGCTCTATCCTTCACTGATACAACGATTCAGCTTTCCTGTGCCCTTGGAGACTGATGCTTTTAGACTGTTTTCTTATTTACAGAAATGACCTAGAGAGCAATGGGCGGGTTTTGAGCCCACTGAATGCTTTGGGACCGTCCACAAGAGGCCTTTTGCAACACAACAGCTAAAGCTGTCTTGTAGGTGAGACTTAAAAAGTAGATCTTGAGTTTTCTATTGCTGCTGGCATCCCTAACTGTCTGGGCAGCTCTTGTTCCTCTTCTATTTACACTTTTTTTAACTTCCACAATACTACAATAATTTTAATCCATCCATAAACCTCTGTTTCCATACCTTTTCCATTGTGTCTGCTATCAAAAGTGACTGCAGTAGCTTTGTAATCCCCATGAATGATAAAGCCTTTCCTTTCTATGTTTCCTTTTTTCTCCTCTTTCAAAACTGCTTGACTCCTCCTTTTCTTTGTACCTTACCTGTTACACCCTGAATTTCCCCTGTTTTCCTTCCCTTCAAAACCTTGTCCACCACTGACCTTCCCTTACCAGTGACTATCCCCACTCATTTCATCATGGTCCCCACTCCCCCTTTAAATGTCCATCACTACCCTTTAGGTCAACACCAGTATGCCCCACTCCCATGCTGTCTTATGTCTTTACTTTTGCTGTGCTGCTGTCCTCAACCCAATACTTGGGCTAACCAAGCTAAATTCATGTCTTCTGCATGACAGAAATGTAAATGTGCACAATCTGCAAATGTAAAGGCTGCTTGGAAACCAGTATTGGCTTCAATTGTGGCAGCCTATCTTACACTGTGTGTAATGCAACTAAAAATGACGTACATATTCACAGTGCTGGTCCCCATTGCACCAAGCAGAATTCAGTTCTGTGGCTCTCTCTTGCCCATACAGATATCTGCAATGATCACATTAACCAATAGAGGTTTCATAATGTAAAATAGTGCATCTCCCACTGATGAGATTAACTTGAATTTATTTTTCATTTAAGGTGTGTGTTATTTTATTTGCATTTATTTGAAGGTGAAATACTACAAAAATAGTTACCGAATATGTTGTTCTTTTTCACCACCCTTTGATCCCGCCCCCACTCTCACTGACCCGCACCCATTAGACTCAGGATCCCAGTTCCCATACTTTTTTAATGCACTTCAACTGCTAGTCTCGACCTGCAGCTGTGGATGCAAGGACTCTATTGAGAACCACGAAGTTTCCTAGAACTGGTCACTGCCTGCAAGGTTCCGGAGCAGCCAGGTTCGTGTAATTTATTGGTACTTGGTTGATTTTCCCGTTTGATTTGCCCGATACTACTTGCAGTGGAAGACGAATTGTAGGATGTGCAAGTTCCTCAGGGGATTTTGAGTCTAAAGTTCGGCTATCATTCATGAAGGTGTCTCAGCACTGGGCACGCAACGCCCATTGGACTCAAGGGGCTTTAGCTCCCCCCCGTCAGTGGCCTTGGGCTGGGACGGAACCTCTGGGCTGGGGCTACCAGCTTTACCTGGCTGGCCTAGTCAAGGTAAAGCGCTCTGCTCTCCTACTAAATATTTTTAGAGTGGGGTACAGATTCTTTTTTTTGTTTTCATCTTTTAAAGTGCCCCTGCTGTCCACTCCGCCTGCCTAATCATGTCCCTTTCAAGGACAATGTTTCCGTGGCACAGGTGTGAACTCAGCAGCAGGGGTGAAAGCTGTTGTCATCGGATTTCACCACAACCTCAAATAGACAGCAGGGTTCCTCTGCAACACTCCCAGAGCAACAACATGGGAGCAATAATTGCCCTCACATGGCTAATGGAATACAGAGACGATTAGAGTTTTAAAAAGGGTTGAAATTAGAAGAATGCATGACGTTAAAACACCGATATTAGAAGCACATTATTTTCTTATTTAGTTGCAAGCTAACCACTCCTACGTGCAGTAAATTGTAAAGAAATATAGAATCCTGACATAACTACTTTGAAGCACTATATAAATTAAATATCAAAACATGCACAAATATGCATCTGTATATAGCTCGGCATATCTGCCTTCAACAGAAAACTAAAGTTCCGGTTTCAGTTCCAGCAGTGGCATCTCTGCTTTTCATCCTTCAAGAACTGATATGACGGTAAACACTACGGACCACTTACGGTCTGCAAAAGTGTAAAATTTCCTGTAGCAAATGCTATGGAGAACAAGAGTCATGCATTTATAAATTGAAAAAACAGATTTCAAGAAAATTTAAGACTGCATATTACAATATATATATAACACTTATACATAAAAAGTACTACAAGGAATCAGTTACATTATTTTTAAAAATCAAACTCCTTTCCAGTTATCGTAACACTTCCTGAATAATGAATAGAATTATGTCATGTGTTTGGAGTAATGGTGGAAATTCGAATTAGATAAAGGGTTCTATGTTTTTATTCAAAAGTACCGTAATGATCATTATAAAATGTTTACAAAATATATTTGTAACATGCTGTAGTCTACATTGTTGGACCCTTAACTCTGGTTTAATGCTTTACAATAAGTAGCTTTCAGTGACTAAGGACCAAATTACAATTGGACCAGTTAATTATGATACATGCGTTTACTCCTGTTATGGCATATATCCGAATAATACGTTTTGAGACAAGTATCAGAATCTCACAATTTTCAATAGGTAAACTTTGGCTGGAAATCAGTTGAAATTTCTAGGGAAAATGCTGATATGGTCTGGAGAGCATTAAAGTGTGCATGTTATGACATATTGCTTTGGAAAAAAACACATAAATGGTGCTATTTGTTGCACATGTTAAAGTAAGATTCCTGAGATCTCAAATTGTATCAGGTGGGAGGATATCCCCTGCCACACCCACATCTCCACCCACCTCACAGGCCTTCACTGGCCCCCTGTCGACAAATGTATCACTTTCAAGCTACTGACACACACCAACAAGGCCCTTCACAACATCCAACCGGACTACCTCAACCACCGTCTGACCTTCTACACCTCGCCAAACAACTCAGATCCTCCCAACTGACCCTTTCCGCCATACCCAGAATCAGTAAAAGCACAGCCAGAGGCAGATCCTTCTCTTAGCTTGAAGTCCGGACATGGAACACACTCTATCGCAACCTCAGACAGCCTGCCTCCCTGAAGCAGTTCAGGAAGGATCTCAAGAACTGGTTCTACTAGTGATCAACACGCCCACAACAGCGCCTTGAGACCCCTTGGGTGATAAGTCGTGCTTTACAAGTTCCTGATTGATTGATTGATTGAGGAGACAGTCTCATCCAGGACATTGGTAATCAGAATGTGGTAGATCTAAATATGTGTCCTTATCCATGTTTGTTTAGGTAAAGGATACAAGCTTACAATATTGTTTTTCCTGAATGGCCACAGCTTTTTGATGGTGTGTTTACTTCATCCATGTTTAGTTGCCTGATTTAAATGTGATGTAGTGCCAATATTGTAAGAGTACACATTTTACTCTGTGAATAGACATTCATTGACCAAAATGTATATTCTTTTGTGCAATTGTACATTGATAAGCTCAAATATAGGTTGGTTGTTAAAATGGTAATTGTTTATTATCAATCTACATTTTCTTTTCTCAATGTACATTCATTGAGCACATGAACATTTGATTAGACTGAGTTTGATCTGTAACAATTTGTACTGTGTTGTGCTTACTTTCTTTTATAGTGTTAAACCTTTGATGGGGTTCTGGAGCGCTTCTGAGTGGATGGGTAGCTAGCAACTCCAATAGTTGTGCTTTGGCGGAAGAGTGAGAGATTATAGGGTACCCAGGATGGTAAGAAAATTGATTGTCAACCCTGTGAGCTCCTGGGCTGATGGTGACATGATGCAGCATATATGTAGCTGTGTTTAAGTTTGTAGTGAAGCGGAGTTGAGTGAGTAATGTAGTCACTAACATTATCTATACCACTGTTGTGCATGTTGGTGGGTTTAAAGAGTGACCTGGGAGAAGGTGTTTTGTTGTGCAGCAAGGTAAGCAGAGAGCTGCTCTTATTATCTTGCAGCAATATTGCATATTCACTTAAACTTGAAATGAAGTGAAGATGATTGAGATATGATTATACTTACCATCTGTATCTAGGTGACTGATGTAGGGATTTGGTACTCCTAGGGTGTGTAGTGCTTTACAGTATGGATGTCACCTGTTACTTGACAGTTGCCACAAAGTATTATCTGGCAGAAGAGATGGTCTTGTGGTCTAAGGATGGAGGTTGCAGTGGGCCTTACTTCTGATATAGTATTCCAGGCTATCAGTTTTTATGACAAAATGGTTTGTAAGGGCCTCACACAGTGTAGTCGAGAGTTCTTTGTAGGGGTGTACACCATGTTAAGGACTTCTGAGAGGAGGCTGTTGTCAAGCATTGAGCAAAGTACTGTGTTGCTGACAAGAATCCCACTTCCTCTTTGTCGATAGGTAGAGCACACACACACATCAACCAGGTAACATGAGGGGAAAAGGAGAAAGTGAAAGAGAGACACCAGTATCAATTGACTGCTTTTTGAAGCAAGGAGATTAACAAACTAGGTAGTGGATGTGACTATTTTTTGCAAAGACATATATATGTCTGATGTGCAGCAATGACAGATGAATAACCCAACTAAGTAGTGAATATTGAATCTTTCTTTCCTAACTCCATGGCGGATGTGCTGTAATGAGCTCCATGCTTACCATGATACAAGTAAGGAGCCCTGTGGTGCCAGGAGAGTCAAAGCCAGTGTTAAAGGTAAGGAATCAAAGAACAAGTGGAATTACAAGGACTCTGTCTAACACTGCAAGCATGCAGTAACAGAAAACGATCTGTAAGGTGTACCCACAGACTTTTGCCCTGTCTGTTTTTGCTGACTGTAGAACTCTGTTCCCTTTACCACTACTAACCAGTGGTAAAGTGTCTGTGCATCTCTTTTCAGCATGATGAAATTGGTGTACTTCTAACTGGCCTTTGTAACTTGCCTATAAGTTCCTAGTATATACTAAAGAGTGTACCCAGGGTCTGTAAGTTAAATGTCACTTGCGGACTGCAGCACCTATTGTCTCATTCATTACAGTGAGAGTATAAAATACGGCTTCAGGCCCACTAACTTTGCATGACAAAAGCAGCTTGTAGGATGTACTTTGACTTGTAAAAATAAACCCTTTAAAGAGGTGTACACTTTCCTTTTACATTTTAATACATCGCTTGTAAGCTGCCCTTAATGCCCATAAGGCAAGGTGCATAGTAATTGAAGGTAAGACATGCAGAAACATAATTTTAAACATATCTTTAGAGTAAAAGGCCCCAAACGCTATTTTCACTGTAGCACGGCTGGATTTTCCATTGGAAAATACCGGGATGCAATATTACATGGAATAAAGTTGTCTCCAGCTAAGGAACAGATAGAAATGTAATTCTTGGACTCTGTACTATTTATTGAAAAATCCAATTCATTGGTTTGAAGTTACCACAGAGTAGTAGTTGATTTTATCCCTGGGCACACATCTGAGGAGGGCACACAAGCTTTGCACAAAGGAAGAAGGGTTTCACCGTCTTGGATTTATGCAGAGAGAAGCACTGTGGGATTGTTTGTTGTAGGGCACAGAGAAAATACTGAACAGGTGGGTAGGGTTACCCTCTGTCCATTTACCTATTGTTTAGTGTGGGGCAAGAAGTCCTCCCTACCCATAGGCTAATGCCAGACATAAATATGGCACCCACAAATATGGCACCTACTCTCTTCCAAACACTACTAGGTTTCTGAAAAATCAGAAGAGGATTAAACCTGTTGTCTGAGAAGAGCTCTGAAAGACTGGACCTGCTCTCTCCTTTGTACTCAGGACAAATAAGTGGACTCCAAAGGCTATAAGACTGATCTGTTCAAGCTACAGGCACGCACCGAACAAACTACAAGAAACAAGAGGTCTTTTCTGCCGCTTACCAGCTGACCAGTTTCACCTAAGCCTTCCATGGACCCTACTTGTGGCTTCTGCTGGAGTAAGTCTTGACCTCCCAAGTGCTGTTTCTGAGAGCATGGAACCTTGGGCTGTCACAAAGTGTAATCAACTTAAAATCCGGACAAACATGTGACTTGGAAACTTTTTGACTTCAACGATCTCCAGGAGACCATGACAAAACTGCTGAGAGTATCGAACCCAGGGGCATTACCACTGGGCTGGGAATTCAGGTTTCCCCTGCTCAGACATTTTTGAAAGCACCAAATACAATATAGAGGGACCTCACAGAGAAGGATCCAGTCTTGTGAAGCCCTCTTCAGCTACAGCCTGCAGCCCTGCCGCACTTGAGAAATCCAAGCTTAAAAAAGGGTCTGTCAGTAAATGTAGAAATCTTTACTGAGGTAGGTGTTAAAATTATTTGTCTGGTGAGGATCCTTCTTTGGGTGCAAAATTTGAATTCCTCCCACTTGGAGCTTCTCTACCAAAAGTCAATAGCTTCATCAGGGACTCATATAAAAACTAGGCAACCTCATGGTTCCCTTCTCTGCTTTGACCTGCTGAATATTTTGGACTTCCATTTCAGAGACCGAAGGTAAAACCTCTGACCATGTAATAGCTGGATTCTGTAGCCAAGCCACACTTATCGCAGTTGACCTCAAATCGCAGCTAGGTCCCGGTCCACCCCGACCAGTTGACCAAAGTTGGTGCTTAACACTTTTTGCAGATATTTTTGTTTAAGACTTTAAAAAACTCACATTCATTATACCCCTTATTGATTTTTTATCATTTTGGTGTCATTATAGTACTAAAATGTACTCTATATTTCTAAATTTATTTCAGATTTTTCTTTTCTTTTGACTTTACGTAGGAGGCTGTCCTAGTGTGTGATGGGTACCCAAAGTACTTACACCCGGTCTAGGTATCCCAGGTCCAGGTGTAGTCAGTGTCTAGAAGCCAAACTCTAGAGGTAGCTGTGAATGAGCAGCCAAGGCTTATCTAGGAGACATGCAAAGCTCATGCAATACCACTGTAGTCACATAGTATTTACACACATGAAAGAAAGCACTCAGGGGCACATTTATACTCTGTTTGCGCCGGAATTGCGTCGTTTTTTTTTACGCAAATTCGACGCAAAACGAACTCCATATTTATACTCGAGTTAGACGCGTCTAGCGCCAAAGTTCATGGAGTTTGCGTCATTTTTTTGCGTGGACACCTACTTTGCGTTAATGATATGCACGGTAGGCGTTCCCATCAACAAAAATGACTCCGAGGCATGTGCGCCGTATTTACACTCCCGGGCAAAAATAACGCCCGGAAGTGGGCGGGTCAAAAAAAATTACGTCCAGCCGCTTTTGCGTCGTTTTTTAGCGCCTGGTCAGGGCAGGCGTTAAGGGACCAGTGGGCTCGGAAGGAGCTCAGAGGTGCCCTCCCATGCCCCCAGGGACACCCCCTGTCACCCTTGCCCACCCCAGGAGGACGCCCAAGGATGGACGGACCCATCCCAGGGAACTTAAGGTAAGTTCAGGTAAGTATATATTTTTTTTTTTGTGGCATAGGGGGGCCTGATTTGTGCCCCCCTACATGCCACTATGCCCAATGACCATGCCCAGGGGACATAAGTCCCCTGGGCATGGCCATTGGGCAAGGGGGCATGACTCCTGTCCTTGCTAAGACAGTAGTCATTTCAATGGGGGTTGGGAGTCCAAAAAAATCGCGCAAATCAGGTTGAGGCGAAAATTTTGCCTCAGCCTGACTTGCCCCATTTTTTGACGCCCAAGCTCCATATTCCCCTACGCCGGCGCTGCCTGGTGTACGTATTTTTTTTTTACGCACACCAGGCAGCTCCGCCGGCTATTTGAATAAATACGGCGCCCACATGGCGCTTCAGAATGGCGTCATCCGGCGTTAGATTTTTTGACGCACAACTGCGTTGGCACAGTTGTGCGTCGAAAAGTATAAATATGGCCCTCAGTGTTACGAAATTGAAGGTACTTTATTTTGGTGACACAAATACCAAAAATACCATAGATTATATACTCCCATAGGAGGTACGTAATACACAAGTTATATACACTAGTATGCAGAAATAGGCATAAAAACTGCCAGAAAACAGTGCAATATAGTGAAAATCACTATAGAGAATAATGGCCCAAGTTGGAACACAAACCATATACTAAAAAAATGGAATGCAAGAGTTGGTCCTCCACCTAGGTAACAGGAGTGTGTAGAGGGGAGCTGGGAGTACTAGGAAAGCCCAAAGGTAAGTACCACAACACCCCCCAGCGACCAGGAAAGCAGGAGTAAATCACTGTAAATTCCCCAGAACATCCACTTAGAAGAGAAGAAGAAGAACACAAAGCCCAGAAGAGACTGCAAGACACCAACAGTAGATTACTGGACAAGAGGACCTGTGGAAGAAGGGGACCAAGTCCAGCAAGCACAGCAGAGTTCAGGAAGAGCAGGAGCTCCTATCCACTAGACTGAAGGTCCAAGAGATGAGTCGACGGTGAGGAAGGAAAGTCAGCACTGCACCCTAGAAGATGGAGTCGAGTTCTTGGAGGATACAAGTGATGTCCCACGCCGGAAGGAAGATTGCAGTCAGGGTTGCATCTTCGGATTCCACCAACAAGTCTTGGCACACACAAAACTAACAGTTGGCAGAAAGTGGTGCTGCTGGGGACCAGGACGGACCAGGTGGACTCTACCCAGGAGGGGGAGGCAGAGGGGGCCCTCAGCAACACAGAGAGCTCACAGAAGCACAAACAGCACCCACAGGATGGGGACACAAAAGTCAAAGAAGGAGCCCATGCAGCACTACAAAAAGGGGTCCCACGCTACCGAAGAACCACTCAGGGAGCTGTGCATCACAGCATGGAGTGCTGGGGGCTGAAGCTTCAAGATGCCTGAAGATCCCTTGGAAAATATGCCAACAACCTTACCAGCTGCAAATGACGCGGTTCAAGGGGGTACTGTCCGGTGTGGCAAGGCAAAGGCTTACCACCATCCCAAGTTGCACAGGTGGAAGAGAGGACCATCTGGATCACTTCAGTCTACCACCTGTGTTGCAGTATCCATGCAGCTCAGCAGGAGAGGGGATCCATGCAGCTAGTAGTCATTGCAGTTGGTGCCTGCAGATGCAGGGGAGTGACTCCTTCACTCCAAGGGAGATTCCTTCTTCTTTCTTAGGCAGGCTGAAGATGGGCTGTCCTCAGAGGATGCACGACTGGGGAAATGTTGCAGTTGCTAGAAGGAGCCTTGAATACAATGTTGCAGGCAGTGTCTTGCTTCTTTGTTGCAGCTTGTCGCATACAGGAGCATCCAGATGCAGTTTCTTCGGTCAGAAGATAAAGTGGAGGTTGCAGAGGAATCCTGCTGGAGTCTTGCAAGCTGAATCTGAGGAAACACCCAAGAGAAAGACCATAAATAGCCCTGAAAGGGGGATTGGTCACCTACCTGGGTGACCACCTATCAGGAGGGGGCTCTGATGTTACCTGCCTGCACTGGCCACTCAGATGCTCCCAGAGTTCCCTGCCTACCTTGAATCCAAGATGGCAAAACCCAGGGACCCTCTGGAGTAGCTCTGAGCACCACCCCTGGGGTGATGATGGACAGGGGAGTGGTCACTCCCCTTTCCTTTGTCCAGTTTTGCGCCAGAGCAGGGACTGGGGATCCCTGAACAGGGTGTAGACTGGTTTATGCAAGGAGGGCACCAAATGTGCCCTTCAAAGCATTACCAGTGGCGTGGGGAGGCTACCCCTCCCAAGCCTGTAACACCTGTTTCCAAAGGGAAAGAGTGTAACATGCCTCTTCCAAAGGAAATCCTTTATTCTGCCTTCCTGGGCTTGAGCTGCTCAGGCAACAGGAGGGAGGAAACCTGTCTGTGAGGTGGCAGCAGGTTGGGCTGCCTGGAAAACCTCAGAAGGCTGTAGGAACAATGCTGGGGGTCCTCTAAGGAGCCCCCAGAGTGCATGAAATCATACAACTAATGCTTACAAAAGCATTGGTGTATGATTTCACCATGTTTCAATCAATCAGAGAATTTGTAAAGCGCACTACTCACCGTGAGGGTCTCAAGGTGCTCGGGGGGCCTGCTACTGCTCGAACAGCCATGTCTTGAGGTGTCTCCTGAAAGTAAGTAGGTCCTTAATCTGATGCAGGTGGGTGGGAAGAGTGTTCCACGTCTTGACGGTGAGGTGGGAGAATGATCTGCTGCCGGCGGTTGTTCTGTGGATGTGTGGGATGGAGGTGAGGGCAAAGTCTGCGCAGTGAAGCTGTTGGGTCGGGGTGTAGAAGGAGAGCCGTCTGTTGAGGTATTCTGGTCTGGTGTTGTGCAGTGCCTTGTGAGCATGGGTGAGGAGTTTGAACGTGATTCGTTTGTTGACAGGGAGCCAGTGTAGATCCCTCAGGTGGTACTGTGCACCCTGCCCTCTGGGCTAGGAGTTCTGCCATAGGGGTGACTTATTAGTGACCTGGTGCAGTGAAAAATGGCAGTGAAAGGGTGCAATGGAAATGGCAGTCCTGCAGAACCCTTTGCTTGTGCTCCCTATGGATGGCAAAACATAGGGTGCAGCCCATAGGGATCCTCTGGAACCCCAATGCCCTGGGTACCTAGGTACCATATACTAGGGACTTACATGGAGGCACCAGTATGCCAATTGTGGGATGAAAATGGTTCCAGCAACCACGTTTAAAGGAGAGAGCATTATCACTGGGGTCCTGGTTAGCAGGATCCCAGTGAACACAGTTAAACATACTGACAAACATGCCAAAAGTGGGCGGGGGGGGACAAAGCTAGAAAGAGGCTACTTTCCCACACTTTATTATAGTATTGGTACTGCATAAATACTTTACACATTGCCTCTAAGTTGAGCCTGTCTTCTCTGTGCCACAGCTACCAGGGGCTCAAGCTCTAGTTTATTTAGTGAAAGTAGTAGTAATAGTGGTGCCTATCCAAATAGAAGGTTTCCAGGCAGTTTTGGAAATCTGAACTTAGATACTTTTCTGTCTAGACTCCCCCAGATATGGTGGGTCTAACCTTGATATGAATGATCTAGTTTGTGGTCTAGTTCTTGCTCGCAACTTCCCCCGCCCTGTTCTTCACCACTTCCTGCCTATCTTAAAGCCTCTAATCTGGTACTTGTGGTACATCTCAGAACACTAGTCTGACTTGTCCCTTAACTGCATTGTCTGCTTTCTCCGCTTATGGTTCTTATTTTCTGTTCCTGTAATGTTAACTTGACCCTGCATCACATACCTTTCACTTGCAAAGTTATTTCTAGGGATATTATGCTTTGGAGCTCCAATGGGAGGAGCGGTCCATTTACTTTTTTTTGATGGCCAATATGTAGATTATTGAGTAACACTGGAAGCACATTTTGTCACTGCAGTCATTTCACTTCTTCCATTGATGTCTTTACCATTGGAGGAGTCAGATAGCCTTCTCATATCGTATGCAACTGAGATTTCAAGGAAGCAGAAAGGTGATAGGTGAGTGAGATGAAGCTGAACATGTTTGAATGTCTGTGGAGGGTATTGTTTTTCTTGAAAATTGTACAATTTGTGCTGGTGGGCAGGTTAACATCATAAGAGCTGAAGCGGTTGTCTCTCCAGATGACAGAAATATTTACTTTCTAGTCACCATGTAGAGTCCTGGTGGGGAAATGATTACATCCAGAGTGTGTCTCTTCTTGTTATCGAAGAGACAATTTGGAAGAAGCTGAGATTCCTTAATTTGACAGGGTGGTTCTTGTTTGGGTGAGTTTGGATCGGTCAAACCAAAAGCTTAAGGTTCTCAAGATGCAGAGGTTCTTGTGGGACTGTGTCACATTGAGGAGAGCTGAGGGAAGGACATAGGAGCCTTGTAGATAGAGTGACTCTTCCCCAAGTCATTGTAATCATCCTAGGCACAGCAAGCAGCTGGCCAAAGGCATGTTGCAAAAAGCTAAAGAACAATGTAAAAACTGTTACTGAAGAGGGCACAACAGAGTGGGAGAAGGAAAGGGGTAGATTTCATGATGAAGGGTGACAATGAGGCAATTGGGGAAGGCAGAGAGAGAGAGAAAGAGAGAGTGAGGAATTTAGAAATGAGGACAGAAATATTCGAGCCTGCCAAAGAGAGCCCCTGAGAAGCCTAAACTAACCACTCCCTCCATAGAGTCTAAAGGCAGGCCTCTCATAACAGTTATGTTTAGCTGAAGAGGTAACAGGAGGAAATGTGGGAGGGAGAGACCTCCTTATTTGAGAACATAGGGCAATAAGGCTAGGAATATATTGTCTGTAACTATGGTTTAAGAAGGTGGGAGTCGGAAGGCTGGGCTTGCAGGAGAGGAAATACTTGAAATGGAGATTACTGAGTGTAGGTATTTTCTGTCTTGGAATTATGGCTTCCTTCTCAGGTAAGCCATTGCTATACCTCAGAAATGAGGGTGGGATTAGATTTGCACGCACTAGTTCTTAACATTTAAATGAAAGGTATTGCTACCTAACATTTTAATCTTACTAGTATTTAAGGGTGTGTTCCAAATTTCGGTGCCAGTTCTATACTTCAATGGCGTTCATTTACTAAAATGCCAGAAGAAGTTGAACTGTCTTCACCCACTTTCAGTGCCATAGGCAGCACAGGGTGGCCATTTGACACACATGTAGCTCTTCACCATCTAGGTATTTGCTGCCCAGTCTCTAGGTGGACTAATAAGCATACAAACTAAATAACATAAAGAACCAGGACTTTTAGAGTGATATTTATTTCTTCATCCTGGCACTGTCATCATCACTTCTGAGACAATTTGTAGGAGGGGCAATACCATAGGTACCAAATGGTAAACTAGGGCAGCAATTGTTACACCTGGTAAACCCTAATGGAATTCCATGTATGACCTGGGGCAGCATGGCAAATTCTTCAGGCATGGTATAACAGCAAATCTTTTCAAGTATCGTTACATCTCACTCTATATTGCTACCAAGCATTTCAAACAAGAAAAGTTGATGGGAGATATATCAGTACCAATTAATACAATTTCAAAATTCTATGTGTTACAGTGCTTGGACATTAGGCATTCCCAGCAGACAGCAACGGTGGGCTTTATTATACTGACATCCTATTCTGGCAATAGCACAATAGTACTGTGTGCAGGTAAATGCAGCATTAACAGGACAGTAACTCAAACGCTTAAACCGCAATGTTTTTCTACCACTATTCTAAAGCTTCTTTTGGGGATACTGCAATGTCTTGTTAAATGTGTGTTTCCTTTAAAGTCCTATTGAGTTAATGCAACTGGCCCAGTGTGTTTGGAATGTATAATTTGTCATACATTGACGCTCATAATAAAAACTTACATTCTATATCATACTGGTCTAATGTACAAATATGTAACAAATTGGTATACTTGCCTTTCATTGTGCTTCAATTCATTTAAAACCTTAAAACCTAACTAACTGTTTCTTCCCCAGTGTGTTTTAAAATGCTTACTTGCCACATGTAGTCGAGAAGAATGACCCCTGTGTTATACGAAGTCCCACAGCAGCGAAGGAATCCTTCCCTAGGTAATTTTGATATGGCTATAATGATGGCTCTAGGAGTTGGCGGAACTCACTGAGTTCAACTCCGAAAAATTCTGTGGAGTTAGCCAAAAACTCAGTGGCATTCCGTGGAGTTCAGAGTGCTGCAGAGTACCACCTGCCCTACCACCCTGGGTATATAGTATACCCATATATGGGCATGTTATGATACATCCAGTTACCAAAGATGAAGACATTACATTAATGGGTCTGGGGTATGAAGAAAGGGTCATAGATGGGAAGGGAGAAACGTGTATGGAGCAGATGTGTAAGATGAGGTGTGTGGGGAAATCGAGGTGGGAGAGAAGAAGAGAAGGACGGGCAGATAGGAGGCGAGGGAAGCAGAGCAAATATGAGAAAAAGGTATAGTGGAGGCTGACAGGTTTACCCATGCAGGCAGGGGAATGAGGAAACGTGGGCAATGATGTAAGCAGGAGCAGTAAGATAGAAAGTATGACCAGGGCTGATAAAAGAGGAAGGCGTGAAGGTTGGAGGCATGTTGGTATAATGGGGTGATCGGTAAAAACAACTATAGAAGGTCATAGAGGTTGGTGAAAAGGAGTCTGAAGGCAGGTGCTATGGGGCTGTGAAGTGGTCAAGAGGGGGAGCGAAGGGGACGCAGCAGCAGTGGGGTCAGAAGGCTGTGCTTGGGTAGGTGTCCTCTGAGGTAGAAGGTGGATGTGTGGCGGGAGATAGGTGCTGCGTTCCACGAGAGGGACAATAGAGGGAATGTCCCATCCCCAAAGGGCAGTGGGCAGTGGTATAAGGAGCAGGAGGGTATACAGAGGCCATCTCTTCCTCCACACAGTATAAATACTACTGCACTACCTACCCACAGCCCAGTCCAGTCTGTACCTGTCAACTGGCTGCTGCCTTCCCCGGGCCCTGTGCCCTAGCTCTAAGGCCCTCTTCTTTCTCCTCCTCCTCCCCAGTCTCTGCCTGCCTGCCAGCTCTGCATTCATTGAGAGCAGTGAGATAAGGCAGAGTTCTCTCCGCTCGCTGCTGACCCCTGCTGGCAGAAGGACTAACATGACACCTGCTAGTGCCAGGAGGCTGCCTAGGCATAATTTCTGGCCACCTCCATTAAATCACCCATTCATCCATTTATTAATGTATAACGGGCCTCCCTGCACGCTAACAGCCGTCTGTAGCGTAAGCTGGATCCAGACAATATTTTTGTCCCGCCTTCTTCTGAAACAGGTAATGCTAAATGAGGATTCACCAGGCTTGATATACTATCTACAGTAAGGCTATAAAACCCTAGTCCGCAGCATGGCAAATATTCTGTCTAACCCAATAAAAATGTATTGGATCCCAGACCTGAAAAATAATCCCCTTTGTTGCGATGCCTTTAAATCTAGCATCTCAAACTCTCTTCCTGTTTAGTCAACGTTAACTCAGGAGCACTTTGATGGTTATGTTACATGTTTAAAACTTGCCCTGGGCCACACGCAGGTGAGTTCCGCTCCGCTCTGGGGCTAGCGGAGTTTTTTGCCAAAAGTGTGAAAAACTCAGTTAACTCCGCCAGTGGAGCAGTGCTCACTGCCCACCCCTAGTTGTCTTCTCCCCCAATACTTGACCCCGCCTCCCCTCCGAATTTTGCGTCTAGTTGTGCCACTGCTCTGCATGACATTAGAGGTGTCACTTACAGGAATGAGCGTTTCATGAATTTGTTCGGCTTTAGCATATGGAAGATAAAACTAATAAATCATTGGCTAACAAGGAACCAGTGCAGAGGGGAGCAGATGCAGGGCACATTTTCTTTTTGCTTAAGAATTGTTTAGATGCACTTAGTATAATCTCACTGCAGATTCAAATGTGTTTTAAATGCACTATAGGGCCAGAGGAATATGTCATGGACAGCAAGTGAGCATATTGATCCTCAATGGCTGTGTCCTTAGGATGCAGGTCAGTTCTCAGTAGGTTTCTATAGCGTACTGATGAAGCCCCCATCTCAACCATAAAACAAGATCCTTTATCATGGAACAAAATATTACACTTGGTCTTTAAAGGCTTCTAGAGAAGAGAAAAGTCCCCCCTTCCTGGACAGGAAGTATTATAGTCCCGCTATATAAAAAAGTAGACAGAAAACTGCCTGAGAATTATTGACAGATAGCGCTCCTTGATGCTGTGGGTAAAGTGTTTGTGAAGTGTCTGCTGATTCAAATAAGTGACTGTGCAGAAGACAACCACATAATTCCTCTGGAGCAATCCAGGTTCTTGAAAAATCCTGGTACAAGTGATAATATAGCAACTCTTCAGTTAATAATTGAAAAGTATGTAAGGATAAGAGGGGGGTGATCTCCACAGCTTTTGACAAAGTTGACCATCTTTTGCTGTGGAGGAAGCTGGTAAGGCTGGGAATCCCTTGTGTTTTGTTAGAACCAACGGTCTCTGTTCACTCTTCTACATGGTGTAGGGTATCACTTTGGGGCAATCGGGGTCTCTCTGCAAAAATAACAACCCCAAATGGTCTAAAGCAAGGGTGTCTCTTTGCCCTGAGCCTCTTTTCGATGTATATTTTGGACCTCCCAGGCTATCTTTCGTGGAGTGAGGGTATTGCTCCATCCATTGGTGGTAAAGAGTTTGCTATAATAATAATAGTTTTAGACCTTACCCCTAAGTGTTTGAACAACCGTTGAAAGCCTTACCATAATTTCTTTGACCCATCACTTAAGGGTTCATACTATGAAGACTAAAATAATGTGTTTTCACGGCAGGAAGAAGACTACATTTAAAAACTTCCCTTGGATGGTGGGCACCCAAAAACTAGAGTTGTAAATTCTTACACCTTTTTGGGGAGGGTAATGTGCAGTAACCTTGGCGATAGGCCCCCACTTAGAGACCAACAAGCACAAAGCCCACGCCCAGGCTAAAGGATTGGGTGCTCTCTATAGCGCTTGGGGCAGAAGACACTTCCTTTACCTGCCGCAAGTTTATTGAGAAAAATTCCTGCCTCTCTACTGTAAGGACTGGAAACAATTGAGGTGTCCAAATGGTTCTTTCTAAATATATTGGAGGGACAATTTTAAGAAACATTACCTCTGTAACTCCTTCGACCTCAGCGGCAGCCCTGAGGCTAGAAATGGGATTAAGAAGTGTGTATGTCCAGGGTCTGGCTGGGATAGTGTGTTAGATAGTCTGCATAGCAAGGAGTAAAGAAAATTGCTTGTGGTACCTAATGAAGAAAGAGCTATTGGAGGGAAGAAAGGATGGATCAGTAATCTATAGAAATTGTATAATGACTGCTGATCGGTTAAATATCCACCCTATCCTAGTCTTAGCTCTGGTTGCGGAACAGTTAAAAGACCTCCTAAAGCGGGCAACTTGGGCGCTATGCTTCTGCCTTGATATGGAAAGGTGTTAAAGAAACAGGGAGTAACTCTATCTCTGTAAGGAGGGTACAACCATACATTGGCTGGAATCTACCTTGCAGGTTGAGGCATTTTTGGATCCAGTTGAGACTGGGGATGTTACTCCTTAATTCCCTTTTGGCCAAGTGGCGTGGGTCCCCACCAATCTGTAATTTATGTAACAATGGGCACCATGACTGTTTGTCTGCACTGCACTTCCATTGCCACGACGAAGATGGCTGAGACCAATCTACTTACGACTCTGTACACGTCCAGCTGCGGAAACACTACAATCAGTTTATATGCCCCCGAATAAAATGTTTTGTTATAGTATTTTTCACTATTTTAAATGTTTCTTAAATTCATATTGATGATATGTCTGAAGTAGTCGAAAGTTTAAGCGGAAATCCGATCCTGTGTATACTTATTTTGTGTACTTAATTATTTTATTCTCATTGGCGTTTTTTATGATTGTTTTATGTGGATCTCCTCGGAGTTTCATAAACATAAATAAAAACCTTGATCCCTTCTGTAACGTACACAGATGTGGTTCTCTTATTGGGTACATACTACATATTCCCTCACCCATAAGCTTCTCATAAGAACGTGATGATTTTCTTCTAGTTATGGAATTTAATGACTAAAATGTACATATGCAAGTATATTCCTAGCACACATCTTTTTTCCTAGCACGACATGTGAGTCGTAGAAATGTAATGTAATTTAACTAATGCCCTCGATTTCCTTTTTCCTTTTCATAAAATATAATTTTCTACCTATATGTACCTCTTGCCACGAGATCCCTGTGAGGTTTGGGGAATATTAGTACACTTTAACATTCTTGCCAAACCATTTACACCTGGAGCATTCAGATACAAGGTAGGGAGTAAGAGAATGTATGGCAAATCAATCACAAACATAAGCATCTGTTATCCAGTGCCTAGATGTCCCAAGGAGTGAATGTGCGTTTTATAAATGCTTATTTTATATGTTACGTTGTTCCCCTGTAAACAGTACCCCTGGCCTTTATTCATTCGTATAGTTGGATGTAGACACCTTTTTTGTTTACATATCTGATAGTGTAACAGTCAGTTTTCTTAAATGAATCCGCAGCATCTCCATTGACTATAACTATGCTACTGCCCATCAGATCTGACATTTGGGGAGAGGAATGGGTGGGGAATAGGATGGTGGTGAATGTAGAGGAGTTAGGGTGGATGGGCGACTTTAGATGTTCTGCAGTCCAGCAGGGGGGATAGGAATGATACGAAAAAAATAGCACGCCTAAAACACCCTTTTCCATTGTACTATTTACCTTGTTTGTACACTGCCTTGTTAGTGATGTACGCTGTATGAGCTTAACTGCTCCACTAAAAAATATATTTAAAAAAATGTTATGTTGTGTTGTGTAGTGTTATACTGTGTTATGATACATTATGTTGTATTATGTTATGTGTGAATAACCATAAATGAACGACTGTGTGGTTGTTCAACTCGTTAACATTGCTTTCTACTGACCAGTCTTCTGACACCCCCTCAGAAAAACCCAGGGGCATATTTATACTCTGTTTGCGCCGGAATTGCGTAGTTTTTTTTTACGCAAATCCTACGCAAAGCTAACTCCATATTTATACTTTGGCGTTAGACCCGTCTAGCGCCAAAGATCTTGGAGTTTGCGTCATTTTTTTGCGTGGACACCTACCTTGCGTTAATGATATGCAAGGTAGGCGTTCCCATCTAAAAAATGACTCCAAGGCATGTGCGCCTTATTTAAACTCCTGTGCAAAAATGACGCACGGGAGTGGGCGGGTCAAAAAAAATGACGTCCAGCCGCTTTTGCGTCATTTTTTAACGCCTGGTCAGGGCAGGCGTTAAGGGACCTGTGGGCTCGGAAGGAGCCCAGAGGTGCCCTCCCATGCCCCCAGGGACACCCCCTGCCACCCTTGCCCACCCCAGGAGGACGCCCAAGGATGGAGGAACCCATCCCAGGGAACTTAAGGTAAGTTCAGGTAAGTTTTTTTTTTTTTTTTTTTTTTTTTTTTTTTTTGTGGCATAGGGGGGCCTGATTTGTGCCCCCCTACATGCCACTATGCCCAATGACCATGCCCAGGGGACATAAGTCCCCTGGGCATGGCCATTGGGCAAGGGGGCATGACTCCTGTCTGTGCTAAGACAGGAGTCATTTCAATGGGGGTTGGGAGTCAAAAAAAATGGCGCAAATCGGGTTGAGGCCAATATTTTGCCTCAGACCTGACTTGCCCCATTTTTTGACGCCCAAGCTCCATTTTCCCCTACGCCGGCGCTGCCTGGTGTGGGTAATTTTTTTTGACGCACACCAGTCAGCTGCGCCCGCTAACGTCATTCCATAAATAAGGCGCCCGCATGGCGCTTTGGAATGGCGTTAGCCGGCGTTAAAAGTTTTGACGCACAACTGCGTTGGCGCAGTTGTGCGTCAAAAAGTATAAATATGGCCCCCAATTTCTTGAATCTGCGTGTCATTAACATCGAAGTTTGGAATATGTGTCTTTCTTCTAAATATAAAACGGGTCTTTGCTGTCTATATCTAAGTTTTGAGAATGGAAGCTGCATCTCATGAATAAGTCACAAGCATATGGGAAGCTTTGTGAATCAGGTGATCGAAGTCTAACAGATGCATTTATTATTTATTCAAAAGATTTGGAAGTGCTATGTTTAGCCATTCGGTTAAGAAGGCCGAGGATGCCACAATTTATTGGATGTCTCATTATTATCAGCCCCCCCCCCCTTAATTATGTCTCTGGTGCACTGAAGTCAAACATTCACACTTTTTAAAACTTGAAGCACATTTGTCAGAACCTCTTTCAGAGGGCCACTGGGCATGCAGGCAGTACCGGGCCCAACCGTAAGGAGTGAAGTATTTTACTCCTGATGTCTCATCGTCCAACCTACTATGGATTCTGAGCAAATGCACCAATTATCCCTTATGCACTGGACTTTCAGGGTTAGTGTTGTCTGAGCAGTCCAAGGCTTCCTTTGGGGGTAGGTTTATACAGACAAGTAGGCACGGACTCACAACCCAACATCCATGCAACAGTGGCAATAAGTCATTTTCCAGTCAAATATTATTTTATAGAAAAACAGACTTTTTTTGTATTGCTAACAAGACAAAGGAGAAATACTACATGCACAGACAACTACACAGACCCCTGAGGTCAATGCTGTACTGCCCCGTCAGGCTGTTCCCCCGGGTCTCCATTTCCTAGTCGCTCCTAGCGACAGTGGTTATTCAGCATTCACTCTAGGCAATATCCAGGGTAGGCCCCATTAGTAGTCCGAATCTAAAGAGTCCACTATGACTCTAATTACAAGTCAATAGTGTTCCAGCACTGCAGAACTAACTAGCAGTAAATTCCCCAAGAGCTTACAGGCCCAAAATCAGATTTACCTGCACAGGTAAACATGATGTTTCTGAGAGAGCCCCATCTGAGGTGTACAGAGTGGCTGAAGATGAGTTCAGGTGAGTATGACACACTCGGTCAAGGTGGCTGCATCCAACAGGACTGGAGGTTCTCTGTTGTTCTTCAAATGGGGCAAGTAACCAAATTGTCTCCTGATGGGGGGTGTCACGATGATCCTGATGCGGTTTCCTTGCCTGGGTGATGGTGCACAGGTGCTCCCATGGCATCTTCTCTCTCTGGTGATGGGGTGGTTACAAATCAGGTCACAGTTCCTGGGGCTCCTGGTTACCCCCTCAGGCATACATGGGTCACCATATTTCACAGTACATGGGCTCCTGCCTGATCGGCACAATGAATTCCTCAGTGGCAGCCCCTCCTGGTATTCGGAGTCGCCGACACGGCACTACACACAGGCTCTAATCTGATCGGCGAAATGTGGCACAAGGCTCAATTCACAGTAGTCCTCCTCCACTGGCATTCAGGATACACCAACTGATACCTGCACACGGGCAATGACCCGATCGGTGCAGCAGCCATTTCCTCACACCTCACAAAGGGAGTCAATTCAATAGAGCTCCCCACTTGACCTTGCTTCCGCCAAAGCTCTCCTCTTCCACACTGGACACACTGATCTTGGCAAGAAGGCAGGCACTGGTGCTCTAGGCTCCAGGACAGGTGGCCTTGGATTCCCTGGGCGATGTCCCCTCAGTCAGCAGAAAAACTAGCAGTTCTTGGGTCCCAGTCCTGATCACAGGCAGAAGTCTTGCAGAGCTTCCCCTCCTCACATAGCCCATCTGGCTGCTTGAATGGGTCTCAAACTCCCCTTCTTCTAGTTAATTTCCAGATCCAAATGTAATTTAAGTTCAGAGTTGTTAACGTTTTATGCTGGGGTCTGCTTCTTTTAAAGAATCCACTCCAATGCTCTCTTCCTCTGAAAAGCAGCCGGTCACAGCAGGAGTGACTCCAAAGCTGATAGTTCCACAACATAGGCCATGGGAGTGAGTGCAGTTCACACCTGGATGGCAGTGATAGTGATATGTGCATCAAATGTTTAGCCCAGGGCCCTCAGCCTTACTCTTTATGATTCTCTTATAAGCCCCATCTCCTACCTGAGATGTACCCAGGTCCATTCCTTGTGACCTCTCACTGAGCAAGAGAGCACCCTTTGAAGTGTATGGAGTGAGGGGGCAAGCTTGGCTTTGTCCCTCTCCAGTGTGTGTCCCACCCAGTTTACAGGAATGGAGCAATTCACAAATCTGTCTGGGGGGATTTCCCTACCTCCTCATGTTTCCACCACACAGGCCTGGCTCTCCTAAAATGGAACCCAGAATCCTCCATGCATTGCGCCCTTTGCAGGCACAATTACATGCAGCTCACATATCCAATGTATACACTCTGCACAGCACAGTATCCTTCATGTACTGTCAAAGGCATACATACACCCAGCACATACATTTACCACACGCACACTGCACAGCAAAGTATCCTTCATGTACTGTGCCACTCATATGCACACATACACTCAATGCTTGTATACAGCATACACACACTGCACATCACTGAATTCTCCATGAACTGTACAGCTCATGGGCTCACATACACCCAGCACATACATTTACCATGCACACACTGCACAACAATGTATCTTCATGTATTGTGCCATTCACAGGCACATATACACCCAGCATATTGATTCAACATGCACACATTGCACAGCACTACATCCTGCATTTATTGTACCATCCACAGCACACATATGCCCAGCACATGCATTCAACATGCGCACACTGCATAGTACTCTATTATCTTTGTATTGTACCCTTCCTAGGCACATGTACACCCAGCGCAGGGACACCAATCCTGTGCTGCACAGCACTACACACTAAACCAATGCAGGTGAAATGGGTGAGTTAGGCACACAGAAGTGGAACTTTAAAGTGAGTGAGCCTGCAGGCCTCACTTTTGTGACACAGGTTAAAAAGGATCTGTTCACTGCTATTGATCCCTACATAGTATGCTGTCACTACTGCGTTCATACTGCTTAACTCCTACTGAAGGCACAAGCATTCCACTGCTATGAGGGTATTGGTTTGGGCACCCGTTCTTGTCCAACAAGACAGCAATCCATGAGACAGCGCTATGTCATGGCTCACACGCATGATACATGCCTACCTATGACAACAAACATCAGCATTAGGGATCCAGAAATCTGTACAGTTGGGCAGTCAGAGAAGGGGTGCACATCCATTACTGAGCAGAGGACTTTTCCATCCCAATGACATTGTTAGCACATTTCCAGAGCCGATGAAAGTAAAGTTTTCTCAGACATTGCCATTACATTTTTTTGTCTGTTGTCTGATGGGACTTAAGGGGTTCTGACAATAGCACCATTGCGGGGCAAGGCAGCGAAAGATAGGCTGCATTAGTGGTACCAAAGAAGACTGCATACCTTCGACACTTCAGAGTGTGTTAACAATGGAATCATTGTCTCCAGAAAAGAGAGGCAGGATTAAGTAAAAAGATTTGTGTTAGTGCATGAATTTTTCAGCAATAAAAGTGCCCAGCAGTTTTAGCAGTTTTTGAGCACGTTGGTAGTAAATTGCACGGTGCTAAGTATTATTAACACATTAGTGAACCAGACAAGGCATTTTTCATTGTTACCGATCACATTTCAGTAAATACCATTGAATTACAAAAAATGACAGCTGATGCTTTTTATAGCCATCAAGTTGAAATATCCCTGTAACAAAACTGTTTCAATGATCCAAATATACAGTGTGAACACAATAAAGGGCACCTGCAAAGCTAGTCGGAAACTGCTAGGATACCATAAACTATCAAACAAATTTGAGTGTGTATCTTTCACACTTCCCCATCCATCATATCTCCTAGTGCCTCGTCCCATAACACCATAACCGCATCGGTGTAGTCATCACAAACATTGAACCACTTCCCACATAGGTTCGAAGCAGAAATAATGCACTTCCAATCACACACCCGCCAAGGGTCTGTCTTTGCAGAAAAGCGCCTAATATCCCACGTTGGGTAGTAAGCACTAG
The DNA here is from genome assembly GCF_031143425.1 of Pleurodeles waltl. NCBI lineage: Eukaryota > Metazoa > Chordata > Amphibia > Caudata > Salamandridae > Pleurodeles > Pleurodeles waltl. The sequence continues at coordinate 291,451,757 of NC_090436.1, forward strand.
CAAAGGTAAAGTACAGCACAAGGACTACTGCATCAAATTGAAATACTGCTGATACTCCTGTTTGTCTGTTCTACTCAGCCGCTAATGACTGTCAGCAGAAGAAATCTGTCGCCCCTCAAATCTGTTCTGGCACTTTAAAATACTTTTTGATAAAACCACAAAAATAAAAAATAAAGAATAAGTTGGAGAGAGAAATCCATTTTTTAACAAGAAGTAACCTGAAAAGGCAGTGACTGCTGTTGTCATGAGAGACACTTCCAATATCTAAATATATATGTGGCTACGTGTCCTTGATCTGATAGCGTTTTCTGACTTCACGCCATTTATCTAGTGACTTTCTATAGCTGCTGTGTAAATACAGTATCAGTGCTGTATACACCAAGGGAAGACTTAAGTATAAAAACTTAGAGAACAGATGACACTATGGCGGAGATTTACTAGGAGTTCATGCAAGCAGAGTTGAAGTGCTGTGTTTTTGTGAACTGGAGAAAGCAGAAATGTGCCATGTCTACAAAGAAATGGAGCAGTTCTGGTCTCGCCATGTGCTGACACACTTCATGCTGCCTAGTGCCTGTGTAAGCACCCTTGTACCATAGTACAAGGTAGTCTGCATTTTAGTCAGCATAGTTTTTGTGCAGGAAGGAATACCTTACTGCACAAAAACTATCCTTTCGAGGCTACTTCCACTGTATATAACAAAGACGAAATAATGAGGAGAAATAAAGATATTTCTCCTTGTCATGACAACCTCAGGCAGGTGCACCATTTTGGTGCAAATCCATGTCTTTGTAGATATGGGTTTGAATCAAAATCCATGGGTGGAAAACACACGCACCGCCTATAGAACATCACCCTGACGTAAAGTAACACAAGGCAGTGCAATATGCCTTGTTGCATTGTTTTTGTCTTTTTTTCAAGAAGAAGCATAAATGGCCATTTGTGTTGCTTTGCAAATACCAAAAAGGATATTGTGTTGTGTCTGTATTCAAAAAGTAATGCAATCCCAGCGCAAAACCTTTGTAAATCTGGGGCTAAATATGAGTTGAGCAGCTGCCCTGCTTTACATTTATAAGCAGTGCAGGCTGGATTGGACATTCTGCTCTCCTCTCATTTTCCAAGTGGACTGCTGGCTAGAGTCCTGCTTTCAGGGCAGGAAGGTGTCCCAGGACACAATAACGAAACCGCAAAGGCCTCGTTATAGTGGTGGCCACCTGGAGTGTGGGCCGGTTTGAACATCGTTTGCAAGAGCTTTTTTGGGTTCCCTGTTCGGCCCTGCGGCACTGCTGCAAAGAGACCCCCGCACTCGAGTCCCTGGCAGGGACGTCAACACGCACTCTCCCCGGTCCCCTGCTCCTCTCAGCCGGGTTCTACAGGCCAGACACCATACATTCTGGGCCTGGAGACTGCCGTGCAGCATGACATTCCGCTGCCCATATAAATCACCCTCTCTCCCTTGATGGTGCACTTCTCACAGGGGTCAGGCAAGTCTGGGACCAGCTCAGACTAGTGTACACACAGCCCCACCACGGGGCTCCACGCAGGCGGTCTCGGGCGCAGTTATTTTAACCAGGGGCTATACGGTGTCCTCTCCAATTTCCCGAACCCTGCAGTATTTTGCATTCAGTGATTTCGAGAAACATCACAGGAAGACGCACCTACCATGAGTTTGCGTTCCTTGCGTTTGCCTCCTGCCTAATTTGCATTAACGGCCTATTAATTTGCCATCAAAGGAGGCTCGCTGTGGTTAACAGAGTGAGAAACGACGGCTAGTTAGGTAATACAATGGGCGCTTTATTATTTAGGAAAACGTTGTTGCCACAAAAGGTTGTGGCGTTTTAAGTGGTTATTAATCATCAGGTAGGAAAACAAGGTAAGTTTATAGACCAGTAACAAGGGCACGCATGCCAATGGACTCATTTGAGACGGAGACTCCCGATTTGTTAAGCCCAAAATTGCCTTTTTGACTGTCTACCGCCTGAAATGGGCTCTGTTTCCATTAAAGTCAATGGGAGAAATATATTCTCCGGATTATGTGGTTTTAAAATCCCCCACGTTGCTCTTCTAAAATCTTGGTATGTATGCAAGAGTGAGCTCTCTCCTCAGATTTGCGAAGAGGACGCGAAGATGCCGAGTCAGTGCCACGTCGAATAGGAAGGGTTTGCAGAATAAAGAGGGGCGCTTGCCCGTTGCCTTTTCATTAAAGGGGATGGGGATATGTTTTAAAGGCCGCATAGAGCTCCACAAACAAAAGTAAGGTGTCAATCTTTAGTGGTTGTTGGAAGGTAGTCTATCTCTTAAATAGAGAACGTTAGCATTTAGCCTGTCTCATTGGTTAGTGGCATGTCTGGCTGAAAGCAGTATCGTTTGGTACAGAACGCAAATACGTTTGGACGCAGCATTTGTACAGACCTATATATGTGTTGTTTTGTCACTGAAAAGCTTTAAGTTAAAAACCACGAAGAAACAATTGTGTAGCTTTTGTATATTTCGCTGAGTTCATTGGGAGATGTAGCACATATTCCCAGGCATACCACACTACACAACGAGGGTGACCACTTGGCATTGAGGCAAATTCTGGACAGGACTGTATAAAATTCAGGACAAAGGGTCAAAATTCAGGACAAAAATTCAGGACAAAGGGTCATAAATCAGGACAAAAATTCAAGAACAAAGTCAGTTTTACAGACACACACAAGAAAGGCCACTCCTCACTATGTTGTCAGTGCATTTACTTACTTTTTTTAACATAGCACTATTTAATCACTGTGCTCTTTTTGTGATTGCCTCTTGGTATGCTACATTCAAGTGTCACATTATGTCCTTGTTCATTAGTAAATTAATGCCCTTTAGCACTGTCAAGGCCATCTCCCCTACCCAAATCTACCCAATCATTCTTGAAGAGAAAGTAACAGCACAATTTTGATTATGTTTCTGAACATTTTAAAACCCCTGGCACACAGTTTGGGAAACATTAAGGTAATTAACCGTATGCTAGTTTAAACAAATAAAACAAAAACATCTGCCTCACCCCAACCGCCCATGGACTTTCATCCTAAAAATAATTTAATGAGGCAGTGCAGAAGGCATGGGCGACAGTCTTACACCGAATGTCAGGATGTGAGGTACCCGCAACTTGTCTGTAGTCTCACAGTCCTAGAATGTATGTCTGGGAATTTACATTTATCTCAGAAATTAAAGCCCGGACTACCACTCAAAGATGATAAAAGAGGAGGATGAAATCGAGATCAAATGGGAGATCTACGGCAAGTGATTCAAAGGGTTGTTGCTAAGAACTGGATAAATTAGGAAGAGAAGAACAAGGTGGGACAATTCCTAAAATCAGACAAGATGGGTCCACCAAGACTACCAGAAGGTATTGAGTACCTGGGGAGTTGTCTCTGCACACAGGAGAGAAACAGAAGAGGCACTGTCAAGTGGTTGAACAAGCAACACCCATCCACCTTGGCAAACTCTTCTGGTGCAATGGTCTGCTGTTCGTGCGTGTGAAGGGTGAGCAGGGGCCGACCCCTTGCAAGGTTGTGCAAGGCTATTGCCCACTTTGTCCATGTCTTTAAATGGTTTTGAAATTGAGCAAAAGCCAAACTAGTTATCTACGTTATCCCTAAGTGCAAAGTACACATAGAATCTTCAAAATATTTGGGATGTAAATTGCACAAACAAAATGTAAAATTGTAATTAGTGTTTCTTTAACACATGGCACTGTTTTCCCCTTTACATACAATTAGATCTCAGATTGAACTGGGAAACAGTTACTGTTTGATACCTAGTGATCAATATCTACCATCCTCCCACTGATTTGCAGGATGGAAATCTCGGCAGAGTGTCACGGCCCCTCCAAGCCCAGTTTGCTTTTTGGTCTTCTCTTCTGCTTTCTGTAGTGGGCCATGTGGCACTAGTGAAGATGGTGTGCTACCCTAATGATAGTATTATTTTGCAAACCGTCCCCTGCTCATCCTTCAATCCTTCTTCAGGCATGCCACACATCAGATTTGGTCGCTGCAGCGCCGTTGGATAGCTCTTTCCAAACCTGTGACTGGGGGTGGATTAGGTCTTCTGGACTTAGAATACTATTATTCAGCTGCATAGGTCCAATAGGTGGCTTGCTGGCTTTTTGCTCACCTCCCTGCATGAGATGGGGTTTATTAGTAAAGATTTTTAAGGAAGGCTTAATGCACTGCTCATTGTTTCCTACTGACCATTCTACGGATTACCATCCAGGGTTATCATGCACAGCTTTCTCTTGCCTTGCTAGAACCTGTAAACTCACCGACAGAAAGAAACCCTGTGCTCTTGCACTATCTTTGCTAAGCCTTCCCACTCGCACAGGACGGCTGTCCTCAGAGTAACTCCGTCAGTGGCATGCTGCAGGTGTCTTAAAATTGGGGGATTTGTTTCTGGACAGTGAGATATTACATTTCCAAACCCCTGTGGCAGACTACCATCTTCACCCCGTCCAACTCCTTACTTACAACCACCTTAAATAATCATTAAATGCCCTATTTCATGTCTGCCTCCTAGCACTAACCCTACAAGAGGTGTGCCAGAAGCTCTTGGAACTGGTGGCAAACTGATAGAATGGATGTACAGTCCTTTCCTACAACATGGAAACCACTCCAGGTCTTCTCGTCATACTACCTAGGTGATTGATGTGGCCAAAGCTCTGCAAGATACAGACTGGACTAAAATATTGGACTTTCTCCACAAAGTATCCCACAGCTATCACTTTAAGTACATTCATAGTGCTTCCTTGGGAATGCATTCCACCTGTTGCTTGCCATTGGCCTTGTGGTTTGTAACTCACAGTTTGATGCTTTCAATTTGCTTGCTTTATTTGTTTTAGGCTATGCAGCTTGAGTGTGTCCCTTCTCTTGCCCAAAGTGCTCCTTTCTGTAAACAGGCCTGTAAATCTTGTTATTATCTCATCACATTTGCTGTGTGTTCAATGAACAAAGTCAAATGTCAGGCTCTGTCTTCGATGGGAACGTAGTGTTTACTTTTCTTTCTCTGACTTCAAAGTGAGAGGATTTATGCAACAATCTTGCTGGATACTAGGGTTGGGAAAGGGTTTTTTCTATCACATGACAACATTTAAATAAACTTCAATATATATCAGAATAAGGGGTACAAATGAAGCACATTTTTATTAATTATGAACTGTCCTGGAAACAAATACCTTTGTATGATTAAAACAAATCATTGCAGTAGGTGATTGATTTAATTTCCACACATCATTGTCTGTGCACAGTATAGTTTCAATTGAAAAACTGTGGTGGTCATTCAGACCCCGGCGGGCGGCGGGAGCCGCCCGCCTGGAGGGAACCGCCGAATGACCGAACCGCGGCCAAAAGACCGCGGTGGCCATTCTGGCTTTCCCTCTGGGCCGCTTGGCGACCGCCAGAAGGCCGCCCGCCGGCCCAGCGGGAAACCCCCCTCAACAATGAAGCCGGCTTCGAATGGAGCCCGCGGAGTTGTAGGGGTGCGACGGGTGCAGTGGCACCCGTCGCGATTTTCATTGTCTGCAAAGCAGACACTGAAAATCTTTATGGGGCCCTGTTAGGGGTCCCCTGCACTGCCCATGCCAGTGGCATGGGCAGTGCAGGGGCCCCCAGGGGCCCCACGACACCCGTTCCCGCCATCCTGTTCCTGGCAGTAAAAACCGCCAGGAACAGGATGGCGGGAAGGGGGTCGGAATCCCCATGGCGGCGCTGCAAGCAGCGTCGCCATGGAGGATTCCCTGGGCCAGGGGTAAACCGGTGGGAAACCGCCGGTTGCCCTTTTCTGACCGCGGCTTTACCGCCGCGGTCAGAATGGCCCAGGAAGCACCGCCAGCCTGTTGGCGGTGCTTCCGCGGTCCCCGGCCCTGGCGGTCATGGACCGCCAGGGTCGGAATGACCCCCTGTATGTCTGTGCAAACGTAATGGTCATTTTAATCAAAAATGCGTTGTCTGTAATGGCAGTGTGTTACCATACCATGTATACTCCACTCTGCTCTGCACCATTCCACACCACTGCACCCCACTCTGTATCACTCCACTTTAGTCCACTCCATGCCACTGCACTGCACTATTCTCCATTCTGAACCACTCCACATTATGCCACTACACTCTATGCTACTTCACACTGTGCCTCTCTACTGTACTCTGTACCACTCTAATCTATGCCAATGCACTTTTTACCTCTTTACTCCACTGCGATCTGTGCCTCTGCAAGCTATAGAACTCCAGTCTAGGCAACATCAATCCAGTCTGCACAACTCAACTCTATTCCACTCTGCAACACTGCACTGTACGCCACTGCACTCTAAGCTAATACACTCTATGCTAGGGCACTTTACTCTGTAACACTCAACTCCATGCCCCTGCACTCTACATCAACACACTGTACGTCACTCTAATTTACTCTATATGCCATTCCATACAACTCCACTCAACCCTGCACCTCTCCACTCTAAGCCACTTCACTCTACTGTGATACAATCTACTTTACGCCACTGCACTCTGTACCATTGCATTCTATGCCACTGCACTCTACCCTGCACCTTACCTCTCTATGCAACTGCACTCTACTCTGAAACACTCTATTCTACGCCACTGCATTCTATGGCACTCTGACTCCAGTTCATTGTACTCTACGCCACTGCACGCTGACACTCTACTCTGCAACACTGCACTGGCCGCCACTCTACACCACTCTACTCTGTACTACCACATTCTGCACCCATACACTCTATTCCACTGCACTCTATGTCACTCCACTCTGCCCCATGCCACTCTATGCCACTGCACTCTATGCCAGTTCACTCTAAACAACTGCACAGTATGTCACTGCCCTTTACTCTACACCACTGTACTCTATGCCACTGTTCTCTGTACCACTCAACACCACTGCACTTACACTCTACTCTGCAACACTGTACTCTACACCACTCTACTCTGTTCTACTATGCCACTGCACTATGCATCACTTCACTCTATACCACTCCAATCTAGGCACTATACTCTACTATGCACTGTACCACTCTACAATACTCAACTCTGCACCACTCTACGCCACTGAACTCTGTGCCACATGAGTCTACTCTGCACTCTATGACACTGCATCACTCTTCATTACTGCACTCTCTGCCACTCTATTGTATGCCACTCTGCTCCACTGCACTCTATGCTACTCTACCCCATGCCACTGCACCCTGCGCCAATGCACTCTAAACTGCACTGTACACCACTGCCCTTTACTCTTCACCACTGTACACTACGCCACGGCTCTCTGTGCCACTCTACTCCAATCTACATCACTGCACTGCCACTCTACTCTGCAACATTGCACTCTCCCCACTGTACTGTACACCAATCTACTCTGTACTACCTCATTCTACGCCACTACACTCTATGCCACTCTACTCTGCATCACGCCACTCAACTGCACTCTACAGCACTATACTCTACACTGCACCACTCTACACTACTCCACTCAACACCACTGCCCTTCACTCTGCACCACTGTACTCTAGGCCACTGTTCTCTGTCCCACTCTGCACCACTGCACTGACACTCTACTCTGGAACACTGCACTCTACACCACTCTACTCTGTACTACTATGTCACTGCACTATGCATCACTTCACTCTATGCCACTGCACGCTACACCACTGCACTCTAGGCACTATACTGTACTCTGCACTGCACCACTCTACAGTACTCCACTCTGCACCACTCTACACCACTGCACTCAATGCCACATGAGTCTACTCTGCACTCTATGACACTGCACCACTCTGCATTACTGCGCTCTCTGCCACTCTATGTTATGCCACTCTACTCCACTGCACTCTATGCTACATTACCCCATGCCACTCTATGCCACTGCACCCTGTGCCAATGTACTCTAAACTGCACTGTACGCCACTGCCCTCTACTCTGCACCACTGTAGTCTACGCCACTGCTCTTTGTGCCACTCTACTTCACTCTACATCACTGCACTAACACTCTACTCTGCAACATTGCACTCTCCGCCACTGTACTGTAAACCAATCTACTCTGTACTACTGCATTCTATGCCACTGCACTCTATGCCACTCTACTCTGCATCACTCCACTCAACTGCACTCTACAGCACTCTACTCTACACTGCACCACTATACACTACTTCACACAATGTCACTGCAATCTCTGCCACACAAGTCTACTCTGCACTTTATGCCACTGCACCACTCTACACTACTGCACTCTCTGCCACTTTATTGTATGCCACTCCACTCCACTGCACTCTATGCCACTCTACTCTGTCCCACGCCACTCCATGCCACTGCACTCTAAACCACTGCACTCTACACCAATGTACTTTAAACAACTGCACTCTGCACCACTGGGCTCTACTCCACTGCTCCCATGCCACTCTACTCCACTCGGCGCCACTATGTGACTAACTTTTAGTCATGCTGAACAGCAGCCACCCTGGTGTGTAACATGGCTAAAACACATTGGCAAAGCCAATAACTCTTGCGTAGACAAGACCTATTGGCTTTGCCAATGTTTGCTAGTATTATGAGGTACAGAGTTCCCCGAAAGAATGTGAATGTGTAAGTCCTTATTTTAAACATGCATTTGATGCCTCATCAGAGGTAGTGAGTGCTATATAAATACAATTACATCATAATATAGGCTGCTACAAAATGCGCAAATAAATGTCGGTTAAATTTCAAAAAGTGCTTCTCAAATACAGATTTGAATAATATACAGTTTATACCTAGTACTAACATTTTTTATAAGACTCAATTAAAACCACACACTCCACAGCTCACCTTGGAACACCAATACAATACCTCTTGAAAAGAAAATATCTTGCCATCAGAAAGCCTCAAGTGTCTCCGTTGATTAAAGTCAATGCAGGTTTTCAAGCCCCTTTGCATTTGCAGATTTACCAGTTGCCCACGTTTGCATTTCTTTAGGGAAGGAGACACTCTGGTAAGAAGGCCTTTTCTTATCTGTCTGCCCCTCCTTCCCTCAGAGCACAGTAGATTCCCTGCCTTTCATCCAGCTGGGGAAACTAATCTGCCTGTAATTTCGCCCTGTCGTCAGTTGTCCTTTTGGTGAAAGGCTAAAATTACGGACAAATGTTGTCCGTTAAGCCTTTCATCACGGACAACGGATGGCAGGTCGAAATTACGGGTAGTCTGTGAAATTTACGACGGTGGTCACACTGTACACAACATGGGTAAGTGTTTATAAGTGTATTGTCTTTGCTTTCAGCCTACGTGGGAACGGTTGCCAAGTCATGTGTGGTGGCCACTGAGCAGGGCCAGCTTTTGCTCTGGTGGCACCCACTGCAACAATCTTTCTTGTCCCCCCAAAAAGTCCCTCTATGCAAATTCCCTCACTACCTCACTCCTCCAGAGCCCCTCTAACATGTATTGTATTTGTTTTACAGCTCTACTCATACCAGTGTAGGGTGCCAGAGCACTTTCCGTCACACACACTCATTATACTGAGCCAATGAATCAATCATGTGTGTAAATCAGTCTATAGGCACTGCTACATAAGACAAGGAGGATTACAAGGTGTAGGAGTAACTTGCCGCTCATATTAGCAGGCAGCATATGTAGGAAAGTAGCCTCTTTCTACCTTGGTTATCCCCACCTTTGGCCTGTTGTCAGTATGTTTGACTGTGTCTACTGGGATCCTGCTAATCTGGACCCCAGTAGTTATGCTCTCTCTCCCTTAAATTATGGTTATTGCATAATGGTAACCCAGTATTTCACCTACAATTGGCTTACTGGTGCCTCCTCATAACTCCCTAGTATATGGTACTTAGGTAACAAGGCCATTGGGGTTCCAGGGGATCCCTACGGGCTGCAGCATATCTTTTGCCACCCATAGGCAGCCCATGCAAAGGTTATTACAGGACTGCCATTGCAGCCTGTGTGGAAAGGTGCATGCCCCCTTTCACTGCCATTTACACTGCACCAGGTCACTTATAAGTGACCCCAATAGCAAGCCCTGAGGGCGGGGTGCAAAGTGCCTGTGTGTGAGGGCACCCCTGCAGTAGCAGAGGTTCCCCCATGACCTCCAGGACCATTTTCCTGGACTTCGTGAGTGCGGGGATGCCATTTTATGTGTGTACTGGACATAGTTCACTACCTATGTCCAGCTACATAATGGTAACTCCGTACATAGGAATGTTTGGTATCAAACGTGTTGGAATCATACCCCAATGCTTTTGCAAGCATTGTTTGTATGATTCCGTGCACTCTGGGGGCTCCTTAGAGCACCCCCAGTATTGCCATGCTAGCCTTCTGAGGTTTTCCAGGCAGCACTAGCTTCTGCCACCTCCCAGAAAGGTTTCTGCCCTCCTGTTGCCTGAGCAGCTCAAGCTCAGGAAGGCAGAACAAAGGATATCCTTTGGGAGAGGGGTGTTACACTATCTCCATTTGGAAATGGGTGTTACAGGCTTGGGATGGGTAGCCTCCCCAAGCCACTAGAAATGCTTTGAAGGGCGCCTTTGGTGCCCTCCTTGCATAATTAAGTCTACACCGCTTCAGGGACCCCCAGTCCCTTCTCTGGTGTGAAACTGGACAAAGGAAAGGGGAGTGGCCACTCCAGGGGTGGTGCTCAGAGCTCCTCCAAAGGGTCCCTGGGTTTTGCCATCTTGGATTCCAAGTTGACAGGGAACTCTGGGAGCATCTGAGTGGCCAGTGCCAGCAGGTGACATCAGAGCCCTCCTCTGATTGGTACTTACCTGTGTAGCTGACCAATCCCCCTTTCAGGGCTATTTAGGGTCTCTCTCTTGGGTGGGTCTTCAGATTCAGATTGCAAGACTCCAGCAGGAATCATCTGCATCCATTAACTCACCTTCTCACCGAAGAACCTGCATCTGGACCCTACAGGAACTCTACAAACTGCAACAAATAAGCAAGGACGACTTCTGCAACATTGTATCTTCAGCTCCTGCCAGCAACTGCATCTATTTCCCGGTCATGGATCCTCAGAAGACAGTGTGTCTTCCGCCTGCACCAGAAGAATGAAGGAATCTCCCTTGGAGTGAAGTAGTCACTCCCCTGCTTCAGCAGGCACCTCTCTGCAACGACGACTGGTGGCATGGGTCCCCTTTCCTGACAAGCTGCGTGGATCCTGCCTCATGGATGGTGGACTGAAGTGGTCCCGACGGTCCTGACATCCTACTGCCCAACTTTGGTGGAGGAAGGAGCTTGCCTACCCACACAAGACAGTATCCCAATGCACTGCGTGTTTTGCAGTTGCCAAGGCTTGTTGGCATCCTTCCACAAAGTTCTTCATGCACCTTGCAGCTCTGGCTCCCAGCACTCTATCCTGTGATGCACAGCTTCCTGTGTGGTTCTCCGGTGGTGTGGGACCCTTTGGTGTAGTGCTGCGTGGGTCTCCTTTTGCACCTTCTTTGTCCCCATGCTGTGGGACTCCTATGCACATTTCCTGGTCTTCTGAGGGCTCTTTGTGTTGCTGAAAGTCCCCTCTGACTCCTCTTCCTGGGTAGAGTCCACCAGGTCCCTCCTGGTCCCAGGCAGCGCCACTTTCTGCTAACCGCGAGCTTTGCGTTTGCCAAGGCTAGTTGGCAGATTCCAGCGATGCAAACCAGACTATAATCATCCATCCAGCGTGGGACATCATCTACACCAACCAGGAACCCGCATCCACCTTCTTGGGTGCAGTATGTTGTTCTTCAACGGTGGTTCTTCTTTTGCACCTTCATCTGGGTTAGAAGGGGCTCCTGTTCTCCCAGGACTCTTCTGTGCTTCTTGGACTTGGTCCTCTTCTTCCACAGGTCTTCAGGTCCAGGAATCCACTGTTGGTGTCTTGCAGTCTCTTCTGGTTCTTGCATTATCTTCTTTCGTGTGTTCTTCTGTGTTGTAGGAAAGTTACTGTGATCTACTCCTGCTTTCTTGGGCTTGGGTGGGTTCTATTACTTACCATTGGTGTTTTCTAATACTTCCAGCGCCCCTCTATACACTACAGTTGCCTAGTGGGAAACAGACTTTGGCATTCCACTTTCTTAGTATATGGTCTGTGTTCTCCCTAGGCCCATTTCTAACTAGTGTGATTTTCACTATTTGCACTGTTTTCTAACTGTTTTTACAACTATTTCTGCATACTAGTGGATATAATTTGTGTATTACTTACCTCATAAAGAAGTGTAATCTCTATAGTTTTTTGGCATTTGTGTCAGAAAAATAAAGTACCTTTATTTTTGTAACACAGTACTTTCTTTTATGTCTGTGAATACTTTGGGACTACAGTGGTATTGCATGAACTTTGCATGTCACCTAGATAAGCCTTGGTTGCTTAGCTACAGCTACCCCAGAGAGCCTGGCTTCTAGACACTGCTTACATTTCACTAGTAAGGGATAACTGGACCTGGTATAAGGTGTAAGTACCTTAGCTACCCACTACAAACCAGGCCTGACTCCTACAGTATATTTTAGAGTCTGTGGTTGGGAGAAGTACAAACTCAGAATTTAAAACACACCACAGTGGTTGACTTTACTAATAAGAATGTATTACTACCCAATTGAACCATTTTTAGCAAGATTAGGAGAAAGAAAGACTGGGGAAAACAGAACATGCTAACCTATACTATGAAGCTCTTTGATGACAGTTCATAGGTCAATGTACTGTAGTAGGATTGTAACTTATGAACTGCAAGGAAAAAAAGATCTCTATGACAAAAGGTGTAACCTACTGAGCTATCCACATACAATTAAGTTCAGTGATTTGCATGATACACGTTCGTTGCAGCAGGCATATTAACCCTCTGCCCTACTTTATAATGAGTCAAAACTGCCAGTAGACAAAACTTCATCTCTCTCCAGCAGGAACATTAATCACCAGAGTTATTTTGACATTTTTATTTCTGCCTCAAAACTGTTGGACATAATTAAAGAACTCCGCAGCAGGTGTTTTTTAAACCTGTGTTATTTCTAAACCGGAGGTCAGCATCAGGTGTGGCTTCACCTGCAGCATCTTCCTATAGCTGGCCCTGCCACCAGGGTGCGAATACCGTGATGATTAAGAAAGTCAATCAAAGTTGCTCCATCTGTTTCACATGATCACACAATTAACTGATCATCAGTTGAATTGTTAGTAACAACTTTTATACATAGCACTTCTGCAGGTTTAAGCACTGTAAATAACAGCTATTGCCAACACCCATTTTAATGATTGTTCGAAATAGGGTCGCTAGTTGGCAGTCGGTTTGTACCCTGTCCAAATAAGGACCCTCACTCCAGTCAGGATAATGCAGATACCCAGCTCAGATAACCCCTGCTAACCCCCTTGGTAGCTTGGCACGAGCAGTCAGGCTTATCTCAGAAGCAATGTGTAAAGCAATTCTCCATAACACACAGTAATAAGTGAAAACACTACAAAAGGACACCACACCAGTTTTAGAAAAATAGTCAATATTTATCTGTGTAAAATAAAACCAAATGTGATAAAAATCCAACATACTGTAATAAATATATGAATTCTGCAAGGATTACTCAAAAATACAGTTCCTAGAAGTAGATAGGTCCATCCAGTGCAGTCATGGCGTCATGATCAACAAAACCAACAGTTCAGGCCGGCCGCGGGGTCGCGGCCCAGCTACGGTGTCATGAAGATCCGCAAACAGTACCTTTGGAATTGTCGGGCACCATGATCCTCCCGGTGAGCTCCGGTATAGTGGCGTCACTGGCATTGCGGTGTCGGTTCCGAAGTTGATCGGGCCCTTGAAGTCACTCATGTTGCGAATCGAACTCATGGCTGATGAAGTCTGGAGCGATGCCATGGATTGCGTCGGGGCTGCGGTGCAAAGCAGGACGATATGATGTGCGATGCCCACAGGTCACGGTGCAGGCAGCGGTTCGGTGACAGCGTCCAGCGGCGTCGGTGAGACTAGGGCTGTGGTATGAAGCTCACGCCGCAGGCAGCGGCATCGTCATTGCTGAGGCACTGTCAGCGGTAGGCCTAAGCTGGTGGTGCGGAACGGAACGGTGCTTCGTGACCCTCATGAGCAGTGTCCACAGGCCACGGTACAGACACGGATGAATGGTGACGACACTGGAGTCGATGATGCTGGAGTCGGTGGACTGGGGCTGCGGTGCGGGACGGGACAGTGGTTCGTGTACCTCACAAGCGGTGTCCACAGGCCGTGATGCAGGCAGCAGCGCCGGTGTCACCAGGAGCGGCGGCTTCGGGGATGCCCAGGCTGCGGTGTGAGCAAGGCGATGCCGGAGTACGGGCCCTCAGGTTGCGGTGCGAGCAGCGGCTAAGTGAAGTAGTCCGCTGACAGCTTTGGTGAGACCAGGGTCACAGGGCGAAGCTGGGCAGTGCGGCTCCGTGCAGGCCAGCGGTGTCGTTGGCGATGTCACAGTGGTTTTTCTTCTTCTACAGCACAGAACTCACAGTTCCCAGTGCTGCAGGTCGAGGAAACTGAAATCTTTGGTGTCCCTGAGACTTCCAACAGGAGGCAAGCTCTACTCCAAGCCCTTGGAGAACTTTCTCAACCTGAATACACAGCAACATTCACTCTTTGCACTCTTTTAAGGCAGAAGCAGCAACTGCAGGCCAATCCAACAAAGCAAGACAGCAAAGGGACAGTACTCCTCCTTCAGCTCTTCTCCTAGGCAGAGGTTCCTCTTGATTCCAGAAAGATTCTAAAAGTCTGGGGTTTTGGGTCCAGTAGTTATACCCCTTTCTGACTTTGAAGTTGACAAACTTCAAATCAAAGTCTTAATTGTTTGTAAGATCCTTCCTTGTCCAGGCCAGGCCCCAGACACACCAGGGGGTTGGAGACTGCATTGTGTAAGGGTAGGCACAGTCCTTTCAGGTGCAAGTGACCACTCCTCCCTCTCCTCTAGCTCAGATAGCTCATCAGGGTATGCAGGCTGCACCCCAGCTCCCTTTGTGTCACTGTCTAAGGAAGAGGTGCAAACAGCCCAACTCTCAAACTGACCCAAACGGGGAATCCACAAGCAGGCAGAGTCACAAAATGGTTTAAACAAGAAAATGCCTACTTTCTAAATGTGGCATTTTCAAACTAACAATCTAAAAACCAACTTCACTAAAATATGTATCATTAAATTGTGAGTTCAGAGACCCTAAACTCCATATTTCTATCTGCTTTCAAAAGGAAGTTCCACTTTAAAGTGATTTAAAGGCAGCCCCCATGTTAACCTATGAGAGAGATAGGCCTTGCAACAGAGAAAACCGAATTTGGCAGTATTTCACTGTTAGGACATGTTACACACATCAGTACATGTCCCACCTTTAACATACACTGCACCATGTCTAGGGGGCTAACTAGGGCCTAACTTAGGGGTGCCTTACATGTAGAAAAGGGAGGGTTTGGGCCTGGCAAGTGGGTGCACTGGCCAGGTCGAATTGGTAGTTTCAAAATGCACACACAGACACTGCAGTAGCAGGTCTGAGCGATTGTTTACAGGGCTACTAATGTGGGTGTCACAACCAGCGCTGCACGCCTACTAGTGGCATTTGATTTACAGGCCCTGGGCACCTCTAGAGCACTGTACTAGGGACTTACCAGTACATCAAATATGCCAATCATGGATAAACTAATCACCAATACCATTTACATAGGAAGCACTTGCACTTTAGCACTGATTAGCAGTAGTAAAGTGCGCAGAGACAATAAACCAGTAAAAACAGAGTGCAGCATATTATAAACACAGGAGGTCAGAAGGCAGAAAAACAGGGGAGACATGAAAAAAATCTGCCAGGTCTAACAATGATACATAATGTAGCAACTCTAGAAGGATGCAAGGCGGAGTCCACTTCGCCAGATTCGAATTCCCGATCTCCTAATGTCCACATTTCTCAGAAGAGATTGCCTAACCAACTCAGCAATTTTCCTGGCTATGCTGGTACAGGCATCACACAAGTTCACCATGACGTCTTTCAGTCCATCACTAAGGGGCAGTTTTACAAAAAAAAGTAAATGCTTCTACACAATTAGTCCACATCAAAAAACAAGAATTGGCAGAGCTAATAGGTTTCACCTTTGTTTTTCTTTTGCTTTCTATCTTAATAACTGGGTTATAAATATTTGAAAAATGTTATAATAATGTTTGTTTTAAATGTGATAAACCGTTAATAGTTGTCCATGTTGTGATGTATGTTGAATTAACCCCTTCCCCCTCAGGTGCCAAGCCTTTTTTTTGGCTATTTGGGGCAGTTCGCGCATAGGCCCCCATAACATTTTATCCCCATAAGACACTCACACCAAATTTGAGTCCTTTTTTCCAACATCCTACAGATTCTAGAGATACCCAGAGTTTGTGGGTTCCCCTGGAGGAGACGAAGGAATTAGCCAAAATACAGTGACAATTTGTTTTTGTTTTTAAAAATGGGAAAAAGGGCTGCAGAAGAAGGCTTGTGTTTTTTTTCTCCTGAAAATGGCATCAGCAAAGGGTTTGCTGTGCTACAATTACCGTCTTCCCTGCTTTCAGGAACAGGCAGACTTGAATCAGAAAACGAAATTTTTCAACACAATTTTAGCATTTTACTGGGACATACCCCATTTTTACTATTCTTTGAGCTTTCAGCCTCCTTCCAGTTAGTGCTAGAAATGGGTGTGAAACCATTGCTGGATCCTGGACAGCTGAACATTTCTGGAAAGTAGACACAATTCTGAATTCAGCAAGGCGTTATTTGTGTAGATCCTTCAAGGTTTTCCGACACAAAGTGACAGCTAAAATAAAAGAATATTGAAATTGAGGTGAAAAAAGAGCCATTTCTTTCCACATTTTCTTCTATAACTTTTTCAGCTATGGCAGATTTTTGAAAGCAATACACCATTACGTCTGCTAGGCTCTCCTGGTTGTGGGGATATATAGGGCTTTTAGGTTCATCATGAACCCTAGGTACCCAGAGCCAATAAATGAGCTGCACCTTGCAATGGGTTTTTATTGTAAACCGGGTATTCCCCATCCATCCCTGCCCTTGGTTCAAGGGAGGAGCGCTAGCGCTCCTCCCATGAGCTGGTCGCAGGACGTAACGGTTACATTCTTGGCGCCTCAGTGCTGCAGCCAAGGATGTAACCATTACGTCCATGGCGAGCAAGGGGTTAATATCCTAGGGTTCCAAACTTGTAATTTGTACCTTGTTTAATATGACATTGTGTAAGCGTATAGTGATGTGTAGCTCGTAGAGTGCCACTGCATCTGCAGCACCATTCAAAGCATACCCCTTTGAAATGCAAGGTAACCACAATTGTGACTGCCCATTTAGTAGTAAAATATATAAATATTTGGTGTTTAGAGGAGTTATGACAAGATTTTACTCCAGTGCTACTGCACCTGCTGCACAATTCAAATCATGACCCTAGTGCCTGCAAGGTAACTGCACTTGTGACTACCTGTCTAGTAGTAGAATATAGCAATATTTGGTGGTTAGAGGGGTCCTAGAGCTATTCACCCCGGTGTCACTGCACCTGCTGTACCACTAAAATCATGACCCTTGTTCCTGCAAGGTAGCTGCACTTGTGACTGCCTGTGTGGTAGTAGCATTAGGCAATAATCTGTGTTTAGAGGCATTTTGACACTTTGTGGCACTGATGCCTCTTCACCTGCTGCACTATTAAAATCACACCCCTGGTGCCTGCAAGATAACTGCACTTGTGACTTCCTATTTAGCAGTAAAAGATAGCACTGTTTAGTGTTTAGAGGAGTTCTGACAACCTTTGGGCCTGGCAACACTAGACCTGCTGCACCATTCAAATCATGACCCCAGTGCATGCAAGAAAACTGTCCTTTTGACTGCCAGTTTAGAAGTAACATTTAGTAATAAGTTGTGTTTATTGGGGTTCTTAGAGCTTTTGGGCATTGCACCCTCCGCACCATTCAAATCATGACCCTAATACCTGCAAGACAACTGCACTTGTGATTGCCTATTTAGTAGTACAATATAGCAATATTTGGTGTTTAGAGGAGTTTTGACAACTTTTAGGCCCAGTGTCACTGTATTTGCTGCACCTCTACAATCATGACCCTCATGCCTGCAGGGTAACTGTACCTGTGACTGCTCGGTTAGAAGTAACATTCAGCAATAATCTGTGTTTAGAGGTATGTTGACACCTTGTGGCACTGGTGCCACTGCACCTGATGCACCATTAAAATCATGCCCCTGGTGCCTGCAAGACATCTGCATTTGTGACTGCCTGTTAAGTAGTAAAATATAGCAGTATTTGGTTTTTAGAGGAGTTCTGACAAAGTTTGGGCCTGATAGCACTGCACTTGCTGCGCCACTCAAATCATGACCCTAGTGCCTGCAAGAAAATTGCACTTGTGACTGCTGGTTTAGTTGTAAAATATAGCAATAATCAGTGTCTAATATAGGGCCTAGAGCTTTTGGTCCTGGTGCCACTGCACCTGCTGCACCATTGAAATCATGACCCTAGTGCCCGCTAGATAACTGTACTTATGACGGCCTGTTTAGTATTAAAATTTAGCAATAATATGTGTATTTTGGAGAACCTGGAGCTTTTGGTCCCGGTGCCACTGCACCTGCTGCACCATTCAAATCATTGCCCTTTTAACGGCAAGATAACTGCACTTGTGACTGCCTGTTAGGTAGTAAAATGGATCAGTAATCTGTGTTTAGATGAGTTCTGACATCTTATGGCCCCTACGCCACTGCACCTGCTGCACAATTAAAATTATGACCTTAGTGCTTGCAAGATAACTGCACTTGTGGCCTCCTGTTAAGCAGTAAAATATAGCAATACTTGGTATTTAGAGTAGTTCTGGCAATGTTTGGGTCCGGTGAAACTGCACCTGCTGCACCATTCAAATCATTACACAATTGCCTGCAAGGTAACTGTACATGTGACTGCCCATTAAGTAGTAAAATATAGCAATATGTGGTGCTTAGAGCACTTATGACAACTTTTGGGCCCAGTGCCACTGCACTTGCTGCACCATTCGAATTATGACCTTAGTGCCTACAAGGTAACTGCACTTGTGACTCCCTGTTTAGTAGTAATCTTTAGCAGTGTTTGGTGTTTAGAGGGGTTCCTAGAGCTTTTGGCCCTTATGTCACTGCACCTGCTGCACCATTAAAATCACGTCCCTAATGCTTGCACGATAACTGCACTTGTGACTGCCTGTTCAGTAGTAGAATTTAGAAATAATCTGGCCATATTTATGCATTTTGATGCAAACCAGCGCCGGTGCTGGTTTGCGTCAAAAAGTTTACCGCCGGCTAACGCCATTCCAACGCGCCATGTGGGCGCCTTATTTAAGGAATGACGTTAGCCGGCACTGCGGACAGGTCTGAGGCAAAAAAAATTACTCAAACCAGGCAGCGCTGGCGTAGGGGAAAATGGGGGTTGTGCGTCAAAAAATGGTGCAAGTCAGGTCCGAGGCAAAAATCATGCCTCAAACTGGACTTGCGCCATTTTTTTACGCACAACCCCCATTGGAATGACTCCTGTCTTAGCAAAGACAGGAGTCATGCCCCCTTGCCCAATGGCCATTGGGCACAGTGGCATGTAGGGGGCCCCATGCCACTTAAAAAAAATTGAAAAATACTTACCTCAACTTACATGTACTGACCTGGGATGGGTCCCCCCATCCATGGTTGTCCTCCAGGGGTGGGCGAGGGTGGCAGAGGGTGTCCCTGGGGGCAGGGAAGGGCACCTCTGGACTCCTTCCGAGCCCACAGGTCCCTTAAAGCCTGCCCTGACCCATGCATTAAAAAACTGTGCACGTCAGGTTGTGCTCCGTTTTTTAAGGCCCACCCCCTCCTGTGCGTCAAAATTACGCTGGAGTATAAATAAGGCGCACAGGCCTTAAAGTCATTTTTTGCGTGGTAACGCCTACCTTGCATATCATTAACGCAAGGCAGTTTCCCGCCACCAAAAAATGACGCACACAGTGGAATTTTGACGTCCGCGGGATCAGGCATCAGAGTTTAAATATGGGGCAAGGTTTGCGCCGAATGTGCGTCAAACTTTTTGACGCACATTTGGCGCAAACAGAGTATAAATATGCCCCTCTGTGTTTAGAGGGGTTCTGATACCTTGTGGCCGAGGTGCCACTGCACCTGCTGCACCATTAAAATTATAACGCTAGTGCCTGCAAGATAACCACACTTGTGACTGCCTGTTTAGTAGTAAAATTTAGCAATATTTGGTGTTTAGAGGAGTTCTGACAACTTTTGAGTCTGGTGTCACTGCACCTGCTGCACCATTGAAATCTTGTAACTGCCTATTTTGTAGATAGCAATATTAGGTGTTTAGAGGGGTACCTAGAGCTTTCGGCTACAGTGCCACTGCACCTGCGGCACTATTCCAATCATGACCCAGTGCCTGCAAGGTAACTGCACTTGTGACTGCCTGTTTAGTAGTAAAGTACAGCAATATTTGGTGTTTCATTACTCTTTATTTTTTAACTTTCTGCATATTTTATTATTTACTCCCTTTAGGCCAATTACATCTAGATAATGCACCACTGTGAACTGGCTGTCAAATTGGCTGTACTAGCTACTCTCTTTGGCTCGCTGGTGACCACTATATGCCTCAAGTTATCAGGCTTACACCGGTTGTATTAACACATGCAACACAGAGAGATGCTTTTCTAATCGTTCTTTTTTTAAATGTTTACTATTGGAAAATGGCTCCCTTGGACATGTATTATTCTGCAATGATGTGGCCACTCATGATGCTCATGATGCTGTAATCACATTTTGGCCATCTTGGTTTTTATTTTAGGCTGTATTTATCTAACTTTCTTCAAATGTTCCAGTCCTGTTTAAGCCTTTCAGGAATAGCGAGAATACACTGCTTTCCATAGTTAGTTATTCAGAAGCACCAAACCTCGATCTCCTTTACTCCATTCTTGTAGTGCCCATGATTGTGTTATTAAGCTGTTTCTCTTACTGTATTACTACACATTAAGGGGAATATTTATACTCCGTCTGCGCCGAATGTGCGTCAAACATTTTGACGCACATTCAGCGTAAACGTTGCCCTGTATTTAAACTTTGACGCCCGAGCCCGCCGATGACAAAATTCCGCCGTGTGTGTCATTTTTTGGATGCAGCAACCCGCCTTGCGTTAATGATATGCAAGGTAGGCGTTCCCGTACAAAAAATGACAGCCTTGCGTCGTATTTATGCTTTCGGGCAAAAATGACGCACGGCCGGGAGGCGGACCCGGAAAATGACGCACAGCCCGATTTGCGTCAAAATTTAGGGCCTTATTTATACTTTTTGGTGCAAAACTGCACTGAGGCAGTTTTGCCCCAAAAAGTTTTGCACCGGCTTGCACCATTTTTTAGCACCAGCTGGGCACCATATTTATGGAATGGTGCAAGCCGGTGCAAAGGGTAGGTTAGCTGAAAAACAAAATGACGTTAGGCAGTTTTGAGTCAAAATAAATGATTCTGACCAGATTAGCATCATTTTTTGATGCTAAGAGGCATATTTATACTCCGTTTGCACTGAATTAGCGTCATGTTTTAAAAACTCTAATTCAGTGCAAAACTAACTCCATATTTATACTTTGGTGCTAGACCCGTCTAGCACCAAATTTATGGAGTTAAAGGCCCATATTTATACTTTTTGACGCTAAACTGCGCTAACGCAGTTTAGCGTCAAAAAGTTTTGCGCCGGCTAACGCCATTCTGAAGCGCCATGCGGGCGCCGTATTTATTGAATGGCGTTAGCCGGCGCAAGCAGACCGGCGCTGCCTGGTGTGCGCGAGAAAAACCACGTACACCAGGCAGCGCCGGCGTAGGGGGAAAATGGCGCATGGGCGTCTTAAAATGGGGCAAGTCAGGTTACGTCGAAAAAATCGTCGTAACCCGACTTGCGCCATTTATTTTCGACGCCCATCCCCCATCAACATGACTCCTATCATTGTAAAGATAGGAGTCATGCCCCCTTGCCCAATGGCCATGCCCAGGGGACTTCTGTCCCCTGGGCATGGTCATTGGGCATAGTGGCATGTAGGGGGGCACAAATCAGGCCCCCCTATGCCCAAAAAAATTATTAAAAAAAAATAAAAAAATACTTACCTGAATGTCCCTGGGGTGGGTCCCTCCAGCCTTGGGTGTCCTCCTGGGGTGGGCAAGGGTGGCAGGGGGGGTCCCTGGGGGCAGGGGAGGGCACTCTGGGCTCATTTTGAGCCCACTTGTCCCTTAACGCCATGCCTGACCCAGGCGTTAAAAAGCGGCGCAAATGCGCCGTTTTTAGCCACGCCCACTCCCGGGCGTCTCTTTTGCCCGGGAGTATAAATACCACGTAAAGGCCTGGGAGTCATTTTTTAGACGGGAACGCCTCCCTTGCATATCATTAACGCAAGGAAGGGGTTCACGCTAAAAAATGACGCACATTCCGGGAACTTTGGCGCTATTCGCCTCTAACGCCATAGTATAAATATGGCGTTAGTTGGCGTTAGTTTAGCGTCGAATTTGCGTCGAAAAAAACGACGCAAATTCGGCGCAAACGGAGTATAAATACGGCCCAAAGTCATTTTTTGGAAGTGGAAACCTTCCTTGCCTTAATGAGATGCAAGGTAGGCGTTCCCGTGCAAAAAAATGACTCTATGGCCTTAACACCATATTTATACTCCCATGCAAAAATGGTGCAAGGGAGGGAGGAGGGGTCAAAAAATGGGGCAAAGCTTGCTTTGCCCCATTTTTTAAGACCTGGGTCAGGGCAGGCGTTAGGGGACCTGTGGCCCTATTTCCATGGTGGAACACCATGGAATAAGCCCAGAGGTGCCCTCCCTAGGCCCTAGAGGCACCCCCACCCACACTAGAGGTACTGCGAGGATGGTGGACCCCATCCCAGGTAAGTACAGGTAAGTGCATTTTATTTTGAAAGTGCCATAGGGGGCCCTAAAATGGGCCCCCATACATGGCACAGGGTGCAAATGCCATGCACAGGGGACCCCTGTCCTCTGTGCTGGCCACTGGGGTGGTGGGCATGACTCCTGCCTTTTCTAAGGCAGGAGTCATGTGGCATGGTAGGTTTAGCACCATAAAATGACACTAATCTGGTTAGAGTCATTTTTTTTTTACTCTAACCTGCCTAAAGCCATTTTTTGGTGCTAAACCCTCTTCTTCTATACTGCCAGCCCCACCCGACTAAAGTCATTTTTTTAAACTCTAGCCTACCCTTTGCACCGGCTTGCACCATTCCATAAATATGGTGCCCAGCTGGTGCACAGAAATGGTGCAAGCCGGTGCTAAACTTTTTGGTGCAAAACTGAGTTAGTGCAGTTTTGCAGCAAAAAGTATAAATAAGGGCCAATATTTTGTAAGTTTGCGCCACTTTTGTGTCATAAAATGACGTTAATGCGGTGCTAAAAAAGTTTAAATCAGGGCCTTGGTGCTAGATGGGTCTAGCACCAAAGTATAAATATGGAGTTAGTTTTGCACCGAATTAGAGTAAAAAAAAAATGACACTAATTCGGTGCAAACAGAGTATAAATATGCCGCAGAGTATAAATATGCCCCTAAAATGACGTTATGGCCATACAGTCATTTTTTGCACGGGAACGCCTACCTTGCATCTCATTAAGGCAAAGTAGGTCTCCACTTTCAAAAAATTACTTTAACTCCATACATTTGGTGCTAGAGGGGTCTAGCACCAAAGTATAAATATGGAGTTAGTTTTGCACCGAATTAGAGTAAAAAAAAATGACACTAATTTGGTGCAAACAGAGTATAAATATGCCCCTTAATGCCTGGGTCAGGGCAGGCGTTAAAATGGGGCAAACACACCTGTATTTAATCAGAACACACAGAAGCAACAGCAGAGCAGCAAAAGGGAGACTTGGAGGTGATTCTTATCCTGTGTGCACGCAGACGCAGAGCCCAGCAGCTACAACAGCAGCTACAACAACACCAGCAGGGACCCCAAAGGCAGCGCAGAAGGCAGGAGAGGATATTCCGCCCCAGAACAACCCTTCATGGCCTCAGGGAATACCACATCATGCAGAGGTACAGGTTGAACTTGCAGGCCATTCAGCGGCTGCTGCGAAACATTGAACCTCAGTTGGCACCCACTTTGCTGACACCCCGCACCATCCCAACAGAAACCAAGCTGCTTGCCGTACTTCACATGCTGGCAAGTGGCTCTTTTCAAACAACTGGTGCCCTGGTTACCGGAATATCACAACCATCATTCTCTGCCTTTTTGCCCAAAGTACTGGATGCCATCATTGGACTTACACCCCGCCACATCTGCTTCCCTAACACACTGCAGAAGCAGCAGGAAACAAAACAGGGGTTCTACCTCATTAGTGGCTTCCCACACGTCCTTGGTGCACCTTGTGCCACCGCCTGCCACTGAACCCCTCTACTGCAACAGGAAGCACACACATTCCATCAATGTGCAGGCCATAGTCGATCACCAACATCGTGTCTAAATATCCTGGGAGTGTCCATGACTCCTTCATCTTCCGTCACTGCACCATCAATGAACACTTCCAGGATGGACGGTATGGCAATGGATTACTTGTTGGTAAGTACAAAAACCTACTTATATACACACTGCACAGCAACCCTCTAGGACACACAACACATACACCACAACAGCAACATGTGAACAGGAACACACTGAGGTCGTGACATCACTAGCCATGTTTCTTAGGTCACCATTGAACCTGTCACACATCTGAAATTACTGTACAGCCTAATGTTAAGACGTCAAAGATCACAACAAGTGGAGTGGGTTGCCTAAATGTCACCTTGCAAATTGTAAGTGTCCCAATGACGTTTACATTAATCCATTGCATAAGTCTAAAGGTATGGGATGTCCAGGGTACATTGATATGAATGTGTTAACAACACTGTCAAAAGGATTCTGTGTACGGACCTATCATCTAACCCCCAGTGAAGACACACGGACACCTGTATCACAAGTCACAATGCTAGGGAGGGCACGCTGTAATGCAAATCCCAAAACATACTGCTGACAAACGGTCAGCAGCCAAACACTCGTTCAGCCAAGGAAACAACACGAGGCAGATGGTACATCCTACAAGCCTAGGATGCGGCATAATAACACAAAAGAGTCACAGACAACACAAGACAACTACTGCCATGAAAGGTCATTTCAATGGGGCTAGTAAAATCAACATGATCCCATTCATTTTCTCTTGCAGCTGATCAGGGGTATGGAATCCAGCCATGGATAATGACACTTATTGGCAACCCGAGTACTGCAGCAGAGCGTGCCTACAACGACGCACATAGGAGGACACGCACCATAGTCGAGAGGACCTTCTGCATCCTCAAGTCAAGGTTCCGGTGCCTCGACATCACTGGTGGTAGCCTCCTATATTCCCCGGAGATGGTCTGTAAGATCATCCTAACATGTGCAATATTGCACAACATTTGCATCAAAAGGAACATTCCCCTCCTAGAACCAGAGCCACACATGCCTGAAGAGGAGGAAGAGGAGGATGCTGGCCTGCAACATGAGGGGGAACTACAGAACACGCCCGCTGGTATACGCAGGCGGCAACATATTGTGAACAATTTCTTTTAAATATAATCACCATCACCACTTTAATGAACTAATTTAAATAAACGCCTATAATAATCACCATATCATGGTCTGGCTAATCATTTTTGCACATCTTCATCTCTAACTATCAGAATAAGAGTGTTGCCTCATGGAGCATTGCTGATATACTGATTAGGACACTGAAAATCCCAGAGCTAATGTGATGCGTAACATACAATGGCGACATACACACACACTGTAAATGACATATATCATGTACATTTCTCATTTGATGGCCAATAGCAGAGGACCACACCTATTTCACACATACATGTTGAAATCAAGGACCAACGCAGCATATGGCACACAACTAAGACACCCTCACTCAATAAGGGGAAAACAAGCCTTATACATGAGGCAGTCGATGTGCTTTTGCATCAGTAACAGGAATGTCTGACCAGACCCTTGACAGCAGTAAGTCCAACTGCATCCAATATTTGCAAGGACTATCTGTGACCAGAGTTCCATAGAATCTGTACATAGACAGCACAAGTGCCACACATATGAGCAGCATTGCGCACATGACATTCCATGTACATGTCAGCCCATTTCCTAACTCCTGACACACCCATGCACCTGGTCACAACCCACCTGTCTGAAGAGGTCCCTGGAATACTAAGATGTGTACCCTGATATTCCCTCCTCTACACACACAGCCTGTTAATAGCAATCCAGTGTGCTACACCCTTTCCTATGGTATGCCATTGTCATAGAACATATGACTGCATGGACGTCAGGTCAATTAATACACTGGCTTCTAGTTTCTAAGCCCTGTTAGCACCTGTAGATTGCTTCCCGTGTGAAAATGTCCGTTGGCCATTAGAATGCAAATCTCACCTACAGGACTTGTGAGAAACAGAAGCAGCCCACACCTGTTATCACCTCCATGCACACCACCCATTTCAACAAGCACTGCCCCTGCTGATGCCTGGAACAGCATAGGAGTTGCCATTTTGTCAAATAGACCGTTAAGCATTGATACTAATTAAGCCGTGTAACACAGCCCTTGGGTTCATTTGTCACCTTCTGAAACACAGGACATACACAGTTTGACATGTCAACTCTCTAGTTCGTCCTCCAAACAGTCTTAGTCAGACCACTGATTATGTAACTTGTCAAATTGCTGGATTCTGATTCACCCTGCATTCTGTCAGCCTGACTGGCATCTGTCTGTGCGTCACACTAAAGTATCCCTGTGTCTACATATGTACCACACTTGCGTTAGCAAACCTCTCATTCATCAGGGGGTATTTGGGCATGGGCTTCTTCAATGCATACCCAAATACATTGTATAGCATCATCTGCCTTTTAACTGTACCATATGAGTTAAATCCTCTGTGAAAAGCAAAATTCATGGCCCATCCCTTGTCTTGGTCTCATTTATGCATGAATGACAAAGTGTGACAGTGTCCCAGGGCCGTATGCAGGGATTGCGTATGGGGCCTTCAGCAGAACCAGCAACCTCTGATAATGTCCATGAAAAATCCACATGTCAGGACCCTGACAGTTTACACACAGAATCACAGTGCTCACAACATATTGATGGGCCGTGTGTGGTGAATAGCTGCGAGAATAATCAGCACAGAGGCTATGATGTTCCCAGATGCAGTGGGAATTGCAGAGGCTAACCTGTGTACAAATGTTGTAATGACACTTGACGGAACATGACACCTGAGACATTATCTCACTCAGTACACCAAGGTTGCCCTGTTGACTGTCTCATTACACGTCTTTAGTGACAGGGTGGGACCATCCCCATGTAGGTTCTCACGTCCACATCCACTTTACTCACATTGATCAACAAAGGATACTCAGTAGATACAGGAATAGCTGCCATTGACTCATGATGAGTCCTGGACCGAACTGTGACAAACTACACCCCAAAAAATATACAGGATCATCATTGGACCACACACATGAACAAGTCACCTATGTGCAATTGATCGCTGGAAATATGTGGACACGTGCTGCCTCGTCTGCTGGTCCACCACAGCCACTTGAGAGTTGTGGCTCACTTCTATGACCTCAACTGTGGTGTCATCATACATTTGTGATTCACCTTTGTCTGTCTGGGCAAACAACATGGTACCCACTTCCTCAATGCATGTGTATGACTCACTGTGGGATTCACCAACTAGTGCCTAGGAAGCTGTTACCAAAACTCTAGGACATAGGATGTTGAAAAGGGGGACCATTGACATGAACAAGCATCTGCCATCTATCTGGTGCATGCTTTGTCACATGTGGTGTCTACGTTACCCTAAATCTTGGAAGTCCACATTACGGATGTTGCTACACGTATGACTAACACACGTCCTCTCTCATTTCCACAATGACTTGCATCTAAGGATTGGACACATGGACGTCACATTCATACAAGCATATGTGCAATAATGCATCATGTGATACACACACACTTGGTCAACAAATACATTAGTTGCCAAAGCACACACATTGAGCCAAAGGCATTTAGGTATTGTATATATGTGTGTCACATTGCTATCCTCTCCTTATGCCAAACATGCCCAATTTGTGCAATACATATATGTAGGCCACACATATGACCATCTAGTGCATCAGCCAACCGTAAAAATACTGTGAAGGAAGTAGCGGATCATGGTCCGCTGCAGTATGATGTCACACATGTGAACATACACCATCAACACCATAGTGGGTGCCATCAGCCTATCTCTGATGTGTCCCAAATGTAACATAACATAAAAACAGAAAAAATGCCCAAAACCAGTTCATGCACGTTATGCGTCATTTTTTGTCCACCAATACTGTATTTGTGTCATTCTTTTTACGCACAGGAGTGAATATTAGGTCGCATCCAGATAATCGTACAGGCCATGTACTATTATTTGGATGCGGGCTAATTTTCACTCCTGTGCGTCAAAATAAATGACGCAAATTAAGTATTGGTGTACAAAAAATGACGCATAATGCGAAAAAGGGTGGACATTTTATACAGGAAGTGATGTAATAGGATATCCTGTTTACAGATCATGTACAGTGGGTGTACTTTCACTTTCACTTTGCAGTCTATGATTCTTCTAGACTGTGTACCTGTGTAGAGAGTGGTGTCCTTAGATTTTGTGCTTTTTTGTCCTGTGTGCTGTCTCTATTGTCAATTTGTGAAATAAATATTGTTGGTGTATACTGTCTTACTGTGTTTTGTGTCCATTTGTCCATTTATCTAGTGTTTTTGTTGTTTGTGGGAGTCTGTTGTGGGTAGTGGTAGTTTGGGGATAGTTGGGCTCTTTTAGTGGTTGAGTTTACTTTTCTTCTGTATTTGTACCCCTACTTTCCCCCTTTTCCCCTTTCTATTTTTTTAACCCCTATTCCCTTTCACATTTCCACAATGTCTGGTAGGCCACGTCTTTGTAGGATGGGTGAAGAGGAGTTGGGGGGCTTCATATGGCTTGTGTGCCATTTCTTGCCACTGATGATCGAGGCAGGGGGCAGGGTGATACAGGGGTATCACACAGAGGCGCGCAGAATCTGGTGGGGAAAGGTGCTGCATCACCTGCAGCGTGTGTATGCCAGCCAGAGGAGTGACCACCAGCTGAAGCACCGGTGGGCTGACCTCATCACCAGGGAGCAGGATCTCTTGGACCACCTGGGAATCGTAATGGGTGGCCCTGTTGGTGACTACTAATCATGTAAATGTGCACGATTAAATGCTCTGTAGTGACATCAGATGATTTGTACTATGTCTGCCAGCTAACTTGCTGACTGTGTGTAATGCTGGGGAAACATACAGGGATAATTGATGCACTATGGGAAGGATCACAATTGCTAGCTGTCAGGTAGCACGTGCTCAGCAAACATACAGGATACTTTTCCATGAGGTAAATTGGTGCGGCCTTTGTGTCAGACAACCAAACAACATAGGAGCCAATCATGTCTATATAGGGAACTTTTGCCAGAGAAGTAAAGATGTACCAACATATTGGCTAACTTTGTTGACGCAATAGCTAGACTGACTTTAGAATCACTACATGATGCAGAAAATGAGTGCTGGCTTCACGTCAATTGATTATAGCAAAGTGGCTCAGACATATGTCTCATGTGAGTCTGGTGAGTGTGGAAGGAAAGCGTTCACAGAAGTACTATGAATGTTAGGGATTATTGTGGTCCTTTATCTTTTTGGATACATGTCAGATCTGGATTTGGAAACATCGTGAAAAGGTGTAAGGTGCCCTCAGCTAACATCTTAGAATGTTTGTTGGAGTTAGTTGTGCCACATTCCAATTAGGGATGGCAGTCCAAAGGTGTGCACATGGGCTCACATCTCCATGGTTGGTGCAAATCACCATAGCTGGGTCACATCAAATGAATAAACTGTAACAACATGAGGGCTTACAAAAGTCCCTTTCCCTCTGTACATTGTACCTATGTGTCATAAATGTGTCATGGCCACATAGCAAGTTAGACTGGTAATGCAGTCCTCAAGTAACCAGGCTTTGGATGTCTCTCTTGGATGCACATGATGAGACAATTACACTCCATATTTTTTTCAGGTCACCAATGACGGGGCATGTTTGCCACCACATGATAGTTAGGGCCAATGCATGTGTGCAGATATGTGTGTAACTGTCACAGGAGACCCATGCTATGTACAAGTTGCCCGTGATATATCAGATGCAGTATCATCATGGCTGAATGGCTGCCATTTCCTTATTCAGCCTACACATTGTATATGTTAATGTAATTGTTGGACTGTGCACAGATTTTGAGCACATTTCTTCCTTCCATGCCTTACAGGTGGACCGGCACCCTACACTGTGGGAGAGGTGGCTACATTTGAGGACCCCGACCACTCCAGTAAGTGTTGATATGTCTGTTATATGTTGTGTTTGCTGGTTATGGACTCCTGTGTGTTGAACGCATAGCAAGGTGTGATGCGTTGGCCAATCATTTGTCTTGTTCCATGAGTGAGATTTCAGTTTCTCAAATGTTTTGAGTTGGCCAACGCGTATCCTATGGTATTATCTAGGGATTGTAGCCCATTCCTGTAGGCACCACATTGAGTACTGGGGTGAGTCATGGGAATTACACTTGTATCAACAAGAGTCGAACTAGAAGTCAGCTCAGATTTAGTCAGCCTGTCAGACCCACATTCTCCAAGATTGGTACAGCAAATTGCTTTCCAATAGACTTCTGTTTCCCTATTTACCAAGGTACTTATTAAACTGTAGGTAGAACCTGCTAGCACTATGTACTTCCACATGTAGTGCTACAAAAATGTAGAACTTGAGTGCAATGGCCTAGGTGTGCATGCTAATCATGATCATGGGTGTTCTTGCAACTCTGTGTCTGATGTAAGTCAGGCCTTACTGGAAGTATATGTTGTGTACCAAGTTGTGCATTTCCTGACATGTGTGGCCCTAAGATTGCTCTAGGGTTTGCTGACTCCTAATTGTTGATAGGCCTTACCTGTGGTGTGTGTGTAGAGCCAGACACATGTGGAGTTTTCTATACACTCCTCTGTGTACATGTTGTTGGAAATTGATAGTTGTTTATCCACCCCCCACCCTCAAACACAGGCATGGGTTTGTGAATGGGGTACCTAGTACTGATGCTACCAGTATGTTACACATACATGTGAATAAGTGACTGTTTGGTTGGAACCTAGGATACACACTCAGGTTTGGCACTTGGTACTATACAGGCAAGTCCTGTTACAACTTGCAGACCATGTGGCTTTAGTTTTGTATTCCGTACACTGACATTTGTAGCCCAGGTCTTGGTGGAGGATATGCAGCATGATTGTTAGCTGATAACTGGCAGAACTCAGATGGCAAGTCAAAGCCAGTTGTTACCCATCTTGTAGGTTATGGATGTGCTATGTGTGATCTTTGTAGGCTGGCCTGCCATGTACTTCCTCAGGGACATTCAATGATCTGTATTGTGATATGAGCTGTTACAAGTACAGTAGATGTATTGTCTGATTAACTTCTTGTGCCATTTCAAACAATGCAGTTACTAATGTAGAATATTTGCATTTGTCTTCACAGCTGCAAACATGACTCCAGACCAGGTCCGTGAGTTCCAGCGGCGGGCCATGAGATACCAGCACATCCTGCTGGTGGAGTCGGGGTTCAGGAGGATGGCCTGTCGATATCGCCATGAACGGGCCTCCGGGGCATGGAGGGCCTTCCCACAGGGTGACCCCACTTTGCCCACCACAGCCACCACCAGCACAACCACCACTTCAAGCCAGGTGGCGCCATTCACAGCTGGGACTGTTGTGCCTACATCTGCCGGACTTCCAGGCCCCAGCATTGCTACAGGTGCAGGACAGCCCACTGGCCTTGGCTCCACCCACACACAGACCTCCCCCACTAGTACCCAGACTGCCCCAGCTCCATCTGTTGACCCTGCAGCCTTCCACAACATGGAACGGAAGATGGACCGTGTGCTGTGCAAGTTAAGCAACCTGAGCCGGGATGTGCGCCACATTAACCGGCGTGTGAAGTCGATCAAGAGGAACCTCCGCAGGGCCAACCTCTAGACTGTTTTTGATATGGACATGATTCCCTCCCCTCCCTCCTCTTTCCTTGTTCTTATACTTATTGGACTTAGGGGGCTTAATGGTAGGTTAGTATAGGCTGTTAGTTTAGTTAGTGTTAGTGGGGGGTCCTGATTGTTTCTATTTTTTCTTACTACACGTGTTTGGCTATGTTGGGGTTCTTGTGTGTTTAATAAAAAAATAAAATAAAAAAATACAAAAAATATATATTTGTTTAGGATAGTATAGTATGTGTTTAGGTTAGTATGTGTTGTCCTCCATGTGTCCCGTCTCATAAGGGGGGTGGTGGGTGGATGTTTCGAAAGTTTCGTTACATGTGATAAGTAAGTGTAGCTTAGGTTAGTTAGGGACAGTTGTGGGTAATGAGTAGTCAGGGTAGATTAGGGTAGGTAAGATTTTTCCCTCTGTTTCCTATTCTGTGATTAGCATTTAATACATATTTGGTTAACCCTTAACAGTATGTGTTAAATGGTACTTGATCCTGGGCTTGGAATCAGTGTACATGAATTTTGTACTATTACATTTGTGTCCTATGCTACAAACAAATCCCAACTGAGCTGTAAGATTGTCAGCTACCCAAGAGCTACCTTGCAAAGTTTCCACCCTTCGTTGCAACCACCAATCACAGTTAATATGGATGACAATGTGTTTCTGTTGATAAGTGTGTTTTCTACGTCACAAACAGTGCTTCCAGACTTGGTATTGGGGGAACAGTTTTAGGTCTGACTGCAGTGTGATGATCAAGGACACCCTTATAAGATGAGTTCTCGTAGGCACTCTAGTATTCTTGTCATCATGACTCACATACGTCATTTGTGACACAGTTCAGCATGATTACCTATTTGTATGTAAACTCAGACACCTTCATTCATGCAGTTTTTGTGGTATTTGCTTAGATTAGTGTGCACTGTTATATCTGTTAGTATTGCATGGTGACAACATTTTGCAGCCACTATTTGATGACTTAGATATCCCTTGAGGAAGCATTATTCTGTCCAACACAGCATGATGGTGTATGGTTTCTCACTTCATCAGATATGTCCCTCAGGATGGGCAGAGTATGATGCAATCATGGGCACTGTGCAGATTTCTCTGACTACATAATATCCAGACAGTTGTATTGACAAGCTACGTAATTTGACAGTAGGCACATTTCAGTTATCTACTGCACAGTTGATATGTCACATTACTAAGAGACAGATTTGTTGTATAAGTGCTATTTATTGAAAAGTGCTGTAGTGCTGTCTGTACATTGTCCATGATTGTAAGTCCATTAGAGTGACATCTTACATTGTGATCCTACACAAGGGGTTACGGAAATGCTTTTGACATGTTGGGGTGATGTTTCAGACAGTGCAGAGGGACAGGATTTGCCAATGAATAGGAGAGAGACAATCATTGGGCAGGCTGACAAGATATACAGTGGTAAGCAGAACAGTCATTAAGTAGAGTTGTTGCAAGACTGGCAAGTTACAAAGTGCAGGACCTTGGTAATAGTTGGCCATGTGGCAGGGACTAGTGCTTCCGGGTACTTTTCCATGTGAAGGTGATCTGTTCCATGTCTTCTTCTTCTGATGTGTGTGTTGCCTCCTCTGTTCTTGGTGGTGGTAGTTGTGAAGGGGCAACACACACCTCAGTGTTAGAAGACGTGGAGTCAGACATCCTGGTCGCTGCTCCCTGTGAAGGTCTTAAGGGCAGTACTGCAGCAAGGAGGATCTGCTGGTTCTTGAGAATAGCAGCCACATCACGATGGTAGGCAGCCAGGTCGGCCCTGAGGGGTTCAATGTTGCATTCGTGCATGCGTTGACAGGATTGCTGTTGTAGGTGTTGGGTCAACTGTATTAAAGCTGTGCTGATTTCCTTCTGGGTTTTTTGCTGTTCCTGCAAGATAGATGTTAGGGCTTGCATAGCTGCTGCCTGATCTGCAGATGACATGATGCACGAACGCACCCCCTCTAGACTGGCTGCCATAGTTTGCATCCCCACCCGCACCTCCTTGGCCAGCTCCTGCTGTACCCCAACTACAGTTCTCTCAAAGCTGGTGCCAGTTTCGTCTGAGTCCTCAGCTGTATTGGAGCTGGCAGGTCTTACAATTGGGGTGGTGGGTGGATCCTCTGCAATGGCTGCTTGTTCTGTGCTCCTCCTTGTGACTGAAGGTGGGGTCTGGAGAATTTCAAGGACCTTTTGGATAGTCTGCTGGGGAATGTTTATCAGCTCGTCATCCATGTCATCAGGGTAATCTGGGACAGGCATATCTGCAGGAGATCCATCTTCCTCTGCAATGAAACAGGGTACAATTAGTGTGTCTGTGTTGTGGCATGAATGATGTGACATGACTGCCTTGTGATGAATTCACATTGTGATCTTGTTTCATGTTCATTGCTCCAGTCCTTCAGTTGGGCATTCTCCCAGGCCTATGGCCCACCTGCATGTCACATGTATGTTATTAAGTTATTAGACTTGTCGGCATCATCTCTTCTAGGTGTTGGTTATGGCCAAATAGTGAATTGCCACCTTCTTGTCCTACTCAACCCTCCGCCTACATCCATTCTCATGGTGAGACCTTTCACTGGCTGTGGGTGTTCTGATGGCACTGGCAGCACACTTAACAATCTGGACCTGCCCAAATCTCTGATCTTTCACATCCACTTAAATGTATTTGACATGTAGCATATCCTATGCATAGCAATGTTATGACACGATATGGGCGTTGGCATTGGTAATGTCTACTGCTGATGTTGG
Organism: Pleurodeles waltl; assembly: GCF_031143425.1. Classification (NCBI taxonomy): domain Eukaryota; kingdom Metazoa; phylum Chordata; class Amphibia; order Caudata; family Salamandridae; genus Pleurodeles; species Pleurodeles waltl. The sequence goes on from NC_090436.1 coordinate 291,486,603, forward strand.
GGAATGTGTGGTACAGTGGATTGCCCTGATTGTCGTAGCAGTGCCCTATTTCCTCCTCTGACTGTGCAGGTGTATGTCAGTGACCATTTACATGTGCCCCCCCCCCCAATGCTGTTGTCTGAGCAGTATGACATTTGGGATGTTACATTGTGACCCAGGCATAGGGTGGACCCTGACATATGTAGCATGGGTATGTCCTTAGTGTTGTGTAGCTCCTATTGTTGTTGAAATTGGCTGATGTTTGCAACAACTATGGGCATTGACATTTGACAGTACTGGGGCCTTTGTCTTTTTTCAGGGGATTGTTGAAGTTGTCATCCTCAACCCCCTAATTTAGGTGTGTATGATCCATGGGGAGGTGACTGCCATTGGCTACTTGAGCTGCACACAGAGCGGAAGTGGTAGTGGCAACTGTTGTCGCAGTTACATTCCAGTTGTCAGTATGGCTAGAGGTTGTTAAGAGGGCCCTAGTTAATGAGGGGGGTATGGTGGCTGACGTGTGCCGGGATGTCAGTTTGACATTGTGGCCTTCCCTCCTGGCGTGGATTTCCCTTTGCTCCATCGTTGGCATGACAGCATGCCCCCATGGGACTGTTGTTGGTGTAGTGTAACGGTGTGCACCAGCTTCTGTCTGTGCAGGCCATGCCCCCATGCCATGCCCCTTCACCCATGCCACTCCATGTATATGATGACTTACATGCAATGTGTAGTAGGTATTCCCCCCGGGTTGCAGTTGACATTAGTGCATTTTAATTCCCCATGCGACTTACCCTACATGTGCGTTGTCCCCTGGTAGTCTGCACTGTCCTATCCTTGAATCCCTGTGACGATCTCCTCAGAGATGATGGCTGCGACCATCTCCTCCATGTGGTCCAGGACCTCCTGGTGTGCTGGACTCCCACCTCCAGTCTGCAGTGCTGCCTTCCTGTTCCTGGCCATCTTTTCCTTGGTCCTGCGCTTGCAGTCATGCCAGCTTTTCTTGCACTCAATGACTGTTCTGCGTACTTCTGCCACACTGTGTGGCTGAAGTACGCAGAACAGTATGGCCCTAAATTCTGTTTGAACACACTTTAATTTGTTTGCAGTGCTCACTGATTAGGCAGTATAGTTAAAATGCAAATAAAGATCTTAAATAAATCAAGAAACTGCTAAATAGGTACATCTAAAAGGATAAACCCAAAGCAATTCCATATGCGTAGAAGAAACTTGATTGAAAGGCTTAATGTGATTAGGACTTAATTATATATAAATGGCTACAAGGAGGGCATTAATGTTTTGTCTGAATCTGACGGATTCTTTTAAATGCTTTTAAACATTGTTTTACTTCCTTGGGCAAGAGCACGCAATGGCAGCATATTTAATATATCCAAATGTTGAAAAAAAAAATAGTGGATATTAAAAGGGTGGAATGCGAGTGAAACACAGTTAAAACAGGGTGACTGCCTGGGAGACTGGCTCTTTGATCTGTATGGATCTTATCATGCGTTAGAACAGCTTTGGAAGTCTCCAGAGTGAACAGGACCTAAACACGTTCAATTGCCACAGAGCACCGTATGCTAAAGTCACACATACAATTCAAAAGATGCTTTCCGATTTTGTTATTTGCTATTTAATAAATATCGACTCTTGCTGCCTCTCGGAAAGAAAACAACAAGCTTAATTAATTGGTCAGCAGCTTCCCAAAACACGAGCAGTCGACAAATTAGCTGCACAACAAAGAACAAAGAAGATCGAGTAACCTGTGGAAGGACACTGACAAATAACCAATCACCATAAACTGGAAGGTGTATTTTGGCCGCTACGGCAAAAACAGAACAGAAAGCAGAGCAGAAGGGCAGAAAGTGACTTGCTAGCAAATAAAAAGCAAGTAAATTCTAGCGACGGGAGCAATGTTCGAATCAACAAATGGGAAGTTCAGGTAAGTAAGGGGCGAAGTAGGGGAACGTTCTTAGTCCCTTTAAATAATTTTTTATTACAAAAAAAGATTTTGCAGAACAGCACAAGTGCTGTGCAGACAAAACCTAAAAATGGACAACCTGAGACCAACTGATTGTTGGGTCTGAGAATAAACAATTCTATGTTAGGACCAGTGGCGATAGTTATGCGCTTTTTTCTTCATTTTATTTACCAGCAGCCATATCAAAGATAAACAACCAAAAACGTAATTTCCCATTAACCATAGGGAAAAGAAGAAAGTCCATTAGCCAATCCATCAGCCAATCAGGAACCAGGATATTCCTTCATATGCCCCTGTCTTCTCTCTCTCCCCCTCTTTCTTTGCTGCTCCAGCAGCCATGTGGAGATAAGTATTTGCACCACAGTCCTTTGTTTGGCCTTAATGCTTTTGAATGCCTTTGTCTTTAAATATTTACTGCACAGTGTATTGCCTTAATAGTTAGCGGCCGTGGGAATGCTCCGATGCTTTGATGCTTCAGCAGCCTTTTACAGGCCATAGGGCAGGTGCGCTGTGGGCCTCCGGCCGCTAGAGGGTGCACGCCCCTCGCAGCGTCTGTCACACATGCTACTCCCAGCCTCTGTAGATTGGCAAACACATTGGTACTTCCCCTGCCTAGTTAGCCAAGCGCCTCTGACTGTGTTTTAGGTGCAGAGAATCAGCCCATCCTGCCTTGAGTCCCTTCGCCTTGCGGGATCCGTACTATTGGTTTTATAGTGAAACTATCTCCCTCTCTCATAGACACCTACCCAGGTGATAATTGACAAGCTCATACAAATATAAGGGTGTCTGATGTCTTGAGAAGCCCATAGCCTCCTATACTGTAATTAATTATGGCGCCTTCCTACACAACACTCTTTGGGTTTCCCCAGATATTGATTGCCCTCTCTACATGTGTGTACATGTGTGTACTTACCTTTACCTCATGGAGGAATATGAGGACTCATACACTGAGGAGGTCTCCTACTTCCCAGTCACAAATGAGTTCTATGAGGCAGTAGATTCCTCTATTCATAAGGCAAGGTCTCAGAGGTGGAGAAGAAGCTCCTAGCTATGGTGCAAAAGTGGTGAGGAAAGATCTACCTGGGACTTTGGCCCTACTACCTCCAGGGCTGCCTGCAGCCAAACTCCCCCAGAACCTGCACATATCCCCGCAGACCTCTAGGGTGGACCTGGATGCATTCTCCAGGCTTTAAAAGGCCCTCCTGGACCAAATGACCCTTCCTCCCCCATGCCAGATGCACTCAAAGGCCTGCATGCACCATGGACTGATCCTCCATGTAGGAAAGTACCATCTTTCTTTACTGTTTTTACTGTCTCACTGGGATCCTGCTAGTCAGGACCCCAGTGCTCATAGTTTGTGGCCTATATGTGTTGTCAGTATGTTTGACTGTGTCACTGAAGTTCTGGTAACCACAGAGGATCTTGAGGTGGTTCCCAAGGAGGAGGTCCTTCTGCCAACACGCACAGTGAGCCTAACTCTCATTTCTAAAGGTGTTTGGGGGGTTGACTGGTACTTTTCATGCACACTTGAAAAATTCTTACGTCCATGCCTGGGCTCTACAGACTATTTAGGGTTTCCATATGGAATTCTATGGGTCCCCCTTCCAACTTTTCCTGCCTCAACCCTCCGATTCTCAGAGATGGAATCCATCCTTATCCAGGTAAAGATCCAGGAACTCCTTTCCAGAAAAGCTGTTTGCCTGCCCATGCCCCATACCTTGGGTTTCCTCTGCAATTTATTCTTAGTGGAAAAGTGGGACGGCCCATCATCCGGTGATCAATCTTTGGGAATTCAACTTATGGCTGGTCTTTCACCATTGGAGGATGGATGGCATTCATCTCCTCCAAGATCCCCTAAGTCTCAACGATTGACTGGTGCATTTGATCTCAAGGATACTTATCTGACAATCCCAATATTCCAGTCAAATAGGCCCTCATTACAACCCTCGCAGTCGGTGTTAAAGCGGCGGTAACACCACCAACAGGCCGGCGGTAAAAAAATGGGATTACGACCATGGCGGAAACCGCCAACATAGACAGCCACTTTAACACTCCGACCGTCAGGGCGGTAGCCACAAACACCACAGCGGTCACCGCCAACAGACAGGCGGAGGACAATGTACCGCCCACCCTATTATGAGAGGCCAATCTGCCAGCTTTTCCGGGGTGGTACCAACAACATCAAAACCATGGCAGAAACAGTACATCGAAGGGGAACCACTCAATGGAGCCCGAATTGCAGATCCTCCCCATGTTGGTGTATCTTCTCATACACCAGGAAGTAGAAAGAAGGCGGCAGCGGTGACGACGGTGAGTACTGCACCTAGCACACAGGGGAGGTGGGGAAGGATAAGAGAGTGACACACACACGCAGCATGCAACACCCCCACCCCTCACCCACAACACCATATACTAACACATCCAACAACATTACTGAGTCACCCCCTGGAAGAACGCAAGGACAAAAGGAAATGAGTCTAACCAGTGTTATATTGGAACATTCAGATATAGCAATAGAATTTTAAATAATCAGTATATACAAAATTTTACATTATGTACACAAGGCCGTACACTGTCCCTTGTAAATGTCTGTGGACCAGTGGTCTCAAAAAGCATGGGTGAAGCCCACACGTGACACCTGCCTCAAAACGGCGAGAACACTGCAGGGGCATCAGGTCGAAAAAAACAGGTACCTCAGAGGGGAGGGGGGGCACCTCAAGTCTCTCAAGTGTGTGGGTTGCCCACTGCCTGGTCCTGGGGAGTGCAAAGCCACAGTCTCTCAAGTGGATGGCGTCTTCCACTGGTTCTGGAGAGGACATTGTGCCCAGAGTGCTTCATCCTGCCAAGGATAGGGGGAGTGGATGCATCTCTCCACTGGTTTTGGAGGGGGCATTGTGCCCAGAGTGCTTCATCCTGCAAAGGATAGGGGGAGTGGATGCATCTCTCCACTGGTTCTGGAGGGGGCATTGTGCCCAGTGATGCTGCACCTGGGGTGTGGCAGTTAAAATCCTCTCACCTGGGTGTCTGAGCCACAAGATGTATATGGAACAGATAGCATGATACTCCATGGAGGCAGAGCCACACTCCATCCTGCTGCGACTTAGGCTGCAAAATGCTGGTAGTGCCAATGCTGGTGGTGGTGCCTCATGTGGTGTGTCCAGGGTCTAGGAAGTCACCTGCAGCCTTGGACGGCTGCCCACTGGGGATGCTGCTGACGTCCGATATAGTGGCACCGGCTGGGCACATGGCGGTGCAGATGGTGGTGCAGGTGGCGGTGGCTGCGGCTGCGGCTGTGGCGGAGATGCTGCCCGTGGTGCTGGTGTCTGTAGTAGTGGAGGGAGACACCAGACCGTCTCTGGCAGCCTCAGATGGCTGATCCTTGGGGAGGATGCTGTAGACTGACATCGTGGTAGCGGCGATGCAGGTGGCAGTGCATGCGGCGGTGCAGTGCAGGTGGCGGTCGTTGTGGCAGTGGTGACCACCAGGAGGCATCGTGCCCTGAGGTGACTTGCCCTTTGTCTTGTGTCCCTTCCCCACCTTGGTAGTCACTGCTGGGACCTTGGCACTGTCCTCTTTGTGTTTGGATGAGGCCTTGCTGGGTGGGTGGTGCGACTTTCCCCTGCTGCATGCCGGCCCCTTCTTGACCTTGGCAGGAGGCGGAATTGGGTGGTCCTTCACATCTGTAGGTGACACACTGGCAGCTCTGATGGGTGCCCCCTTCGATCCACCCGGACTTGCAGAGACCACAGCAGACGCAGATTTGGTGGCTGAGGTGCTGGGCTTGGATCTAGACATCCTGGCCCTAGGGGAAGAACAGGGGGGCGGGGGAAGTGTAGGGAAGAGGTTAATGTTAGCTAGGAAAAGTTTTTTAGACACACTGGGATGGGAAGATGGAGGGGGTGTGGGAGTGGAGAAAGAGGTAGTTGTTGTAGGAGGTGTACGTCTGCTGAGTTTGGGTGAAGGTGCATGGGCTGGAGGCTGTTGTGAGGTGGATGGCTGTTGAGTGGGTGTGCGCCTGCGTTTTTGTGTACTTTGGGAGGAGGGCTCACAGACACACTGGGATAGGACACAGGGGACGTGTGAATGGTTGTGGGGGTGGTGATTGCTCGTGAGTGGTGTGTTGTGATAGGCGTGCTGGTGATGGAGGCAGTGGCTGATGATGTAGTGCATGCAGGTGTGAGTGGAGACGAGACTGGGAGGGAGGTGGAGGACATGGAGGAGGGGGACGCAGTGGAGGAAGTGGATGTTGGTATGTGTGCATGGGTATGGTGCTTGTGTGAGGGCCTGTGTGATGATGTGTGGTGCTTATGTTTTCCTGAGCCACTTTTGTGTGTTGATGTGTGTGCATGCTGGTCTGAAGGTATGCTTGGGATAGGCTGAGGTAGAGGGGATTGGGTCTGGGTAGTGGAAGTTGGAGGGGGGAGTCTGGACACAGGGACAGTGGCTGCCATCAGTGCTGAGGCCAGAGCCTGAAATGCTCTCTGTTAGGCCGCCACGCCAGACTGAATTCCCTCCACGTATGCATTTGTTTGCTGCAAATGCCTCTCAACACCCTGGATGGCATTCAGAATGGTTGACTGCCCAACAGTGAGGGATCTCAGGAGGTCAATAGCCTCCTCACTGAGGGCACCCTCCTGGTTGAGCAGGTATGAGAAACACGCTGAGGGGCTGCTGGGAGGGCGGTGCTGGTAGAGTGGGTGGCGGCTGTACCTGTTGTTGGGGTGGCCACATAGGTGTCTGCCACCACCAGGGAGCTTCCATCAGAGGAAGAGTCGCTGTCACTGGTATCCCCTCCTGTCCCTGTCGTGGAGCTCCCCTCACCCTCAGTCCCACTGGTTCCTTCACCCTTTGTGGATTCACCCTCATGGGCCATGTGGTAATGCACACAAGGACAGGGTGACAAAACAAGAAGGGTGGTGAAAACAGAGGACACACATGGTCAGTGCCAGCAACACCACTACCGTTGGCGAACACAACACACACTGAGCTGCCGCCTTGCCCAACCACTCACTATGGTAGTCACCAGCCCATGCGGTACAATGCCTAAAGCCAGCACATGCACACCTGACACCCACAGGACCCTGCACACTAGTAGCTACCCAGTTGTACCATTGAGGTAGGGGTGCTTCTGGGCCTGCAAACAAGGGACCTACCCTGGCATGATCGCCTTGGCCTAGGGGCACCCACGTCCCCCACCAAGCTAGTTCCTAAATTGCGCAGAGTCAGCTTTGTGAAACTGTACTAACCCCCTTGTGGCTGCTGTGATGCCCTCAAGCACCCATCCAACTCCGGATAGACCACCACCAGGATGCGTAACATCAGGGGGGTCATGGTGCGATGGGCACCCCTTCCGCGTTAGGAGGCCAGCCCCAGCTGGACCTCTGCCGTCTTCTTGCTCCAGCGGCGCAGGTCATCCCATCTCTTGTGGCAGTGGGTGCTCCACCTGTGATAGACCTCCAGGGTCCGCACCTCCTTGGCGATGGCATGTCAAATACCCTTCTTCTGGTCGGCGCTGACCTAGAGGCTAAACAGAGCAAACAAATTTAATTATTCATCTATCCGTACCGTCATACTCATTGCCCACCAGTTCCTACCCATGCCCTGACGCACATACACTGACCACCTCACATGCAGCACTCAGGCCACCCCCCCAACATGTGGCTTACATCCACACCACTCCAAACAGGCATTGCCCACGCATCATGCTCACAGTGTACTCACCTGTTTGTCTGGAGGACCGTAGAGTAGCATGTACTGGGAGAGGACCCCATCCACCAGTTTGTCCAACTCCTCCGCAGTGAAGGCAGGGGCCCTTTCCCCAGACACTGTCACCATTGTCGCTTCCAGTCTCAGGTCACAACAGCACTTGCAGTGTAGGTCCTCTCCTGTTGATGGTCAGGTATCAAGTGAGTGAAGAGAGAGAAAATGGCAGTCACGTCCGCGGCGGTGCATACAGTCACCGCCGGCGTACATTGCCATTGGCTCCTAGGACCCATAGGCCCAATGATAACCAATGTGGAGATGCGTGGCGGTCTTCAACCGCCTACATCAACGCTGCACAATGCCAGCGCAGTTACCCCATTTCCCCTTGTCCCTCCTCACAGGTCAGGCAGCCGCCATTTCAGGGGAGCACATGACATGGCACCTAATTGCGTCACAGCACATATTGGCACATATACTGACTCACGATTTCACACACAGATTCTGTAACATTAGTTCAGACACAGTTGTACTATCTATGTGGTAAATGCCCTTCTGCTCACCGTTCTCCTCCATAGGCTACAACCGCTGAAGCAGCATATGAGATGGCGGCATCCTCCGATGTACAGACCCCTGGTGGACCTGTCGACAATGGAAGACAGACACATCATAATCACAGGCAGACTTGATCGTGCCACAATCCAAGAACTGTGTGCCCAATTGGAGCCAGACCTGATTTCAGCTATCCGCCAGCCCACAGGTATACCCCTTTTTGTGCAGGTCCTGTCAGTGCTCCATTTCCTGGCAAGTGGCTCCTTCCAAACTACAGTGGCCATGGCATCAGGGATGTCTCAGCCAATGTTCTCAAACGTGTTGAGCAGGGTGTTATCTGCCCTGCTGAAACACATACGCAGCTACATCGTGTTCCCCCAGGTGGAGAATTTGGCCACAGTGAAAGCTGACTTCTATGCCCTGGGACATAGCCACAACATCATTGGTGCCATTGATGGGACACATGTCACATTTGTTCCCTTCCCCCGGAGAAATGAACAAGTGTACAGAAATAGAAAAAGTTACCATTCAATGAATGTGCAAATGGTGTGTTGGGCAGACCAGTACATCTCCCATGTGAATGCCAAGTATCCTGGCTCTGTGCATGATGCCTATATCTTGCAAAATAGCAGCATCCCTTATGTAATGGGCCAACTCCAGAGGCACCAGGTGTGGCTAATAGGTGAGCCCAAGGTCCCCACCCAGTATGAGTAGGTGTTTGGGTATGGGGTAGTCCCTAGGGGTTAGTGTGTGTCTAAAAGGTATCCCTTGAAATTTGTAGGCAACTCTGGTTACCCCAACCTCTAATGGCTACTGACCCCAGTGAGGAATGCCAGGACAAGGGCAGAGGAACGCTACAATAAGGCACAGGGGTGAACAAGGCGTATTATTGAGAGAACATTCGGCCTCCTGAAGGCCAGATTCCAGTGCCTCCATCCAACAGGTGGCTCCGTGTACTACTCACCCAAGAAGGTGTGCCAGATCATCGTGGCATGCTGTATGTTGCACAGCCTGGCATTGAGACGCCAGGTGTATTTTCTGCTGGAGGATGAGCCTAGTGATGGTCTTGTGGCAGTGGAGGAGAATGTGGACAGTGAGGAAGAGGAGGAAGAAGATGTTGACAACAGAACAAACATCATCCTGCAGTACTTTCAGTGACACACAGGTAAGAGACTGTAATTCCTCTTCACATATCAGTTTACTTTAGGACATTGTACATGGCAGCCTCTTAACCTCTGTCTATGGACACTAACTGTTCCCTTTGGATTTCCTTTTTCAGATCTGTGTACCCCATTCTTCCTTCTGCTATGTGTACTGCTGCCCAACAACTGTCATACATTGGTTTGAGTAAATGAACATATACCTTGCAATGCTTGGCTAATGTTGTAGTAATACATTGGTGAATCATCAGACTGACTCCAGATTGGTATTTGATTAAAGGGTGTTTCTTTCGGTGTTAATGGGTATGGGGTATGTGCAAGGGGCTGGGGCGATGGTGGAGGAAGGTCCATGGTAGAGTCTCTTGGTATCATAGATGCATTTCCCAAGGGGGCATAGGAAGTGGAGCAATGGCAGTTCATGGTGGAGAGGGTAACAGAGTGGGACAGAAGGGTGACAATCAGGAGGGTCCTATTTCCTGGTGGGGGTCTTGGCAATGTTCTCTGTCTTCTGCCTGGATCGCACGGACCGTTTGCAGGGTGGTTCTCCTTCCGCAGGGGGTGGGGTGCTGGTGGCCTGTTGATCCTGTGGCGGTGCCTCCTGTCCACTAGCGCCGGCAGAGGTGGAAGGCTGTTCCTCAGTTTGGCTAGTGTCAGGTGCCCTTTGTTGAGCCACTGCCTCCCTCATGGTCTTGCCCATATCAGCCAGCACCCCTGCTATGGTGACCAGGATGGTGTAGATTTTTGTGAGGTCATCCCTGATCCCCATGTACTGTCCCTCCTGCAGCCACTGGGTCTCCTGAAACTTGGCCAGTACCGTGCCCATGGTCTCCTGGGAATGGTGGAATGCTCCCATGATGTTGGAGAGTGCCTCGTGGAGAGTGGGTTCCCTGGGCCTGTCCTCCCCCTCTCGCACAGCAGTCCTCCCAGCTTCCCTGTTGTCCTGTGCCTCTGTCTCCTGAACCCTGTGCCCACTGACCCCAGGTCCCTGATTGTCCTGGGTTAGTGGAGTTGCCTGGGGTTCCTATAGTGGTGGGCACACTGCTGATTAAGGTGTCCTGGGGACAGTGGCATGGGCCTGCTGGGTGGGTGCTGTGCAGGTGTTTCCTGAGGGGGAGGCTCTGTGGTGGGTTGGGACTGTGGCAGAGGAACCGACTGTCCAGAGGTCCCAGATGGGCCAGGCTGGTCATCCTGATTCAGGCCCGTCATCACTGTGGGCCTCTTCTGTGGGGGGACTGGATGTAGCTGGCACCTCCTGTCCTGTGACGTTGGGTAAGGGTCCTGTTGGGATGAATAAGCATTGTTTTTGTATCTGGGTGTGCCATCTTGTGCAATGGGTGTGTTTCCCTTATGGAATTGTGCTTTCCCTGTCGCCTTGGCCTTGTGTGATTGCTAATTGTGTGGGGTGGGTGAGTATCTCTAGTGTGTATGCTGTGATGATGGGTGTCCATGCAGCTCTGTGATGGGTGTCCATGCATTGGTGTTGCATGCAGGGCTTGGTATTGGGATGTGTGGGTTGTGATAGTGGGGTTTATGTGAGGTGGTGGAGTGATGGGGGTGAGGGTAGGGGTAGGAGTTAGTGACGGCATACAGGTGGGGATAATGTAGTAAAAATTTGACTTACCGGAATCCAGTCCTCCTGCTACTCCTGCAAGGCCCTCATGATGCAGGATCACCAAGACTTGCTCCTCCCATGTTGTTAGTTGTGGGGGAGGAGGTGAGGGTCCACCTCGAGTCCTCTGTACTGCTACCTGGTGTCTTGATACTACAGAACGCACCTTCCCCCGTAGGTTGTTCCACCTCTTCCGGATGTCATCCCTGCTTCTTGGATGCTGTCCCACGGCGTTGACCCTGTCGACGATTCTCTGCCATAGCTCCATCTTCCTTGCAATGGACGTCTGCTGCACCTGTGATCCGAACAGTTGTGGCTCTACCCGGATGATTTCCTCCACCATGACCCTTAGCTCCTCCTCAGAAAACCTGGGGTGTCTTTGAGGTGCCATGATGTGGTGTGAGTAATATGTGTGAGGTGATGTGTGGGGTGATCTGTTGTGATGTATTATGTGATGTGCGTGGATGGTGTATGAATGATGGTGTTCTGTGCCTCTGGGTGAAGGTGTGTTCTTTGCTTTTCTCTCTCTGCTTGTTCTAATTTTTTCATTGAAAGGGTTGTGGGTAATGTGGTTGTGTGTTTTATAGTGGTATGAGTGTGAGGGTGTGGTGTGTGTATGTGTGTCAGGTGTGTGTATTTTGAATTGTCCAATGTGGTTGTGTTTTGTAAGTGTGTGTGTATTTTGATCTTGGCGGTGTGTACCGCCAATGGTTTACCGCGGTTGAAAGACCACCGTGTTGATTCGTGGGTCATGATACTGTGGGGATGTTCCTGTTGGCGTTACGGTGTGGGTTTGCTATCGCCAGTTTATCACTGACCTTTGATATGACGTACTTGTGAGGGTGTCTGTATTGTGGCGGTATTCTCTGTGTGGGTCATAATACCTGTGGCGGTTTACTGCCTGGGTCACAGTATGTTGGCGGCCGTCAGCACAGCGGTAGGTGGCATTTACCGCCAAGGTTGTAATGAGGGCCATAGTCTGTTTCTTCAGTTCCAATGGCAGAGTCAGACCTTTGACTCAATTCCCTCCTCTTTAGCATATCTTCTATTCCTTGGTGTTTCACCAAGGCCCTAAAGCCCGTGGTCGAACATTTAAGGGCCTCTAGGATATGCAGCATAGTGTACCTGGACAACATTTTCTTCATGAATAGGTGCCAGCACATGTTATCGGCACACTTCAGAAAAACCATAGGTCTCCTCCAATCCCTGTAATTCATTATCATTCACAAGAAATCATCCCTGTCCCCTTCCCAGACCCTTATCTTCCTGGGTTTCATGATCAATTCAGTGGAGACAGCCCTGAGTCTTCCATACGAAAGATGGCCAAGATATGGCACTGGGTACGCAAACCCTGTCCAAACCATCCACCTACCTTGGGCAAATGGCTAGTGTAGTTGGCTTCCTGTCATCCCCCATTCAGGTCATCCTCCTTGGACCCCTACACGTCCGTGCCCTACAACATTTGAAGGCACCACACCTGTGCCACGGCCTCACATACTCCCAACACATTCCTCTCTCCGAAGAGGCCAAGGATGAACTAAGATGGTGGCTCACACTTATGGAAGCCTGGAACATGCCCACAATCTTTGGCTCCCAACCGGACCTAGTAATAGAGTCAGAAACCAGTGGCACTGGTTGGGGCACATCTAGTGGGGAGTTCACCACCGGAGGTAAATGGTCCTCTGCAGATCAATCAATTGCCATCAGTATGAGACATCAATTGTCTCAAACTGATGGCAGGTTCCTTCACTGTAAAATGCTGGACCAAGGAACAAGTACTGTGTTGTGTTCTGTTAAAAATGGACAATGTAGCAGCAGTCTATTACATCAATCAACTAGGGGATCATGAGGTCCAGAGCTTTATTGGATCTGGCCAAGATTTTTCTGGAATACTTTCATGACCACCACGTTTCGTGATGGCAGAGCACCTTCCGGGCACGGCCAACCAGGTTACAGACTAGCAATCACAGCACCTCCAGGATACAAGCCTGTGGCATTTGCTCCCAGCCAGGTTTAAAGTCTTCTTGGACTGCGGGCCCATTCATGATAGACCACTTCATATGTTAGACCTCTTCACATGATAGACCCCTTTGCGTCAACTTCCCCGGTAGTTCAGTTGGAGACCGAATCCCAGCGCAGTGGCAACAGACGCCTTCCTCCGGGAATGGTCTGTAGAGAAAGGCTTCCCTTCCTTTGCCATGACAATGAGACTTGCTGCATAGTCTTGCAGGCAACTGCTGGTAGTGACTCTAATGAGGAAATCGCAAGTTTGAGTTCCAGTACTGGTGAAACTTTCTTGGTATTTTACAATCCTCTACCCCTTCAATCTGGATCTCCTGAAGGATCCCACTTGGAATCCCCACCACCTGACGTTAAACGGAACCTTCCAAAGCATGGTGTGGAGGATTACAAGTCGCAATGGTAAGTCTAGGGACATTCAAAAAGTGCTCCTCTCTCTGACCTGGGTGGACAGTACGATCAAACACTACCAATCAGCTTGGGCTCGATGGTTGGTTTGGTGTCAGCAACAGGATGTGGATCCAGTGGTGACTATGTTGTCAATATCCTAAATTTGATTGGGGAACATCTCTTGGTCAGGAAACTTCTCAGAGGCAGCAGATTGTCTCTTCCTCCAGAGCCAAGATATTCGGTTCTGTGGGACATCACTAAGGTCCTGAACCTGTTCCTCTCCTGGCCTAGTAATGAATACCATTATTGAAAGCACTTATCAGCAAAGTTGTCCACTCTTCTCTGCCTGGTGCCCTGCAGATGGGTCCCTGATGTACGGGCCCAGGATATCGCGGGGAGGATGTTTACCCAGAGTGGGTCACCTTCCACATGTCTAGGCGTACAAAATGTAATTCAAGACTGATTTCAAACCCAGCCTTCGCAGGTTCTCTGAAACTATGTGTGGTTTGTTGTATAAACACTTACGAGGTCTTAACTGTGGAGTTCCGCCCCATTGGGAGAGGCAGTTGCTCATTGTCCTTCGGAAACCGTATAAGGTGATCTCTTCTCTGACCATTGCACATGGGTTCGCTGGGCCATGCAGGAGGCTGACACAAAAGTGTTCTGAGAGCAATCCACCAGAGGGCTATTGTGGCAAAGGCCTTCACTTTTGGAGCTCACTTGGAGGATATTCTGAACACATCGGACTGTCCCTCAGATTCAGCCTTTAAAAGGTTCTACATTGAGGGTGGAGCCATGATGGCGGCGGTGTAGGAGTGCCTCCGCGGAGCTCCATCGTCGGCTGCAGGCCAAAAGCAGCTGCAGAGATGGTCGGATCTCCCAGTTCCGCTCAAAGCCGCGGGAGACTCCTGAGAAGCTGGTGTGGTGCTTTGGGGCCCGCGGGGGACAGATGGAAGGCCTGGTGGACCCGGACGGAGCTGCGGTGCCGTAAACAAGATGGCGGCCGCAGCTCCGAGGTGTGTATAGCACGAGGAGACACAGATGGACTTGTGTGGAGAGGAGCGGCGCTCTGACCCGGTGAGGCAGGGGGGAGAACCTGGAACCCCCAGATGAGGGGAGATAAGAACTGTGGCTGGCCCCATTGGGCTGAAAGGAAGTAGTGGGAAGCCCTGATCCCCTTTCCCCCCAATCGGAATCAATGAGCGGCTTTTGCAGTTGGGTGTGGCCCACATTCTGTGGAGAAGAAGCGGATCGAGATCCTCGGACCTGCGGGGTACCCCCAAGGAAACAGAATGGCCCCACAGACTGCAACGGTCGGGCCGGGGGGAGTTTTGGCCCATGGAGGGAGCGGACAACTGGAAGTGGAGATCCTGCAGGTAGCATGATACGCAGGATGGCGTGAGCGGAGTTAGGATCGTGTCGACTGGTGCAGAAAGTGGCGGTATCTTGCGGGACCAGGAGTGCGCAGGGAGAGTGGCCCTACTTCTTAGGGTTACCACTGCAGAACACGCACACGAGAGCTGGGCCTCCCTGGATGACGGTTGGGAAGGGAGAGACCGTGGCTGGTGGCTGGACCTTGGAGGCCCGGAGAAGGGAGATGGAGCCTTGGCACTGATGGCAGGGCCTTGGGCCAACACAGACGTGGTGCACAACACGGTTGATCGAGCGGTGGGCCAAGATGGGAGAAGATGGCAACCCAAAAGCAGAGCAAGAATGACAGCAACTTGAGAGATCTCTTCGCTAAAACCCCGGCGAAGAAGCAGGATCCCACACGCGAACTGCACTCGGATCCTGGAGGTGGCAGTGGTGACGGGACGGTAGAGGAGGATGCCAACCCAGTGACAAAAGCCTTTATGGAACAAATATTTGGGACACTTCGAGAGAATCTTGCTGCCCTCAGGCAGGAGCTAGCTACGACAGTCAAGGAACTGAAGGGAGAGGTGACGGAGCTGGGCCAAAGAGTAGATACAGTGGAAGGCAGCCGGAGGACCCCCTGCAAGCAGGTAAGTCAGGTTCTCCGGCAGGAGAGGGGGTGGGGGGTGTTGTGTGCGTGTGTGGGGGTGTTGTGGGAGCGGTGTATGGTTTGGTATGTGTGCATGCGGGTGTGAGTCGTGTTGAATGAGTGCGTGAATGACTGAATGTGAGTGTATGTTGTGTGTTGTGAATGCGTGTGTGGTGTGTGCGACAAACTATGATGGTGTGTGTTGCAGTGTGTGGGTGTGTATGCGTGCATGTGTGGGTGGATGTGGGTATGCATGTGCGCATGTTTATATGGGTGCGCGTGTGGGTGTGTATATGTGCGGGGGACAGGAGAGGGAGGGGGAGGGCAGGGGAGAACTCTGGGGAGGGGGAGGGAGGTGTTGGAGACCCCTATCAGTGCCAGGGAAGGAATTCCCTGGCACTGATAGTGCATAACTCCATGGTTTTCATGGAGGTATGATTGGCACCAAAACCATGGCGGTAGGCCGGGTCGTAATTTCGAGGGTGGGATTGTGATGGCCGCCGGGCTGGAGACGAAGTCTCCAGCCCAGCGGCCATTACCACCCTCCTGGTCGGTGTGTTAAAGTGGCTGTCTGTGTTGGCGGTTACCGCCAGGGTCATAATCCCATTTTTTTTACCGCCGGCCTGTTGGCTGTATTACCGCCGCTTTAACACCGACCACCAGGGTCATAATGAGGGCCTTAGTCTTAATGTCAGGGGTCTCAATTCCACTGTGAAGCGGTGGGCACTGGAAGCAAAGCTGAGGGAGGCCAAGGGGGACATATGCTTGCTCCAAGAGGTACACTTGCTGAGATCAGATTGGAAGAATCTGAGAACACAATGGTTTAATGGACAATATCATTCTTCTGGGCCGGGGAGGAGGGCGGGAGTGGCAATCCTTCTGGCCACACATTTCCCGGGGAAGCAATTGGACGTGCAGGCTGAGATGAGCGGACAACTCATTTCCCTGCACATAAATATCAATGGCCGTGCTATTACAATTACCTGTATACATGGGCCCTATTGAACACCAAGAGGAGTTTTTGAGGGACGCCATTGGGCGGGTGATGGCTACGACGGATGCGGATGTCCTCATATTAGGGGATTTTAACTTGGTCCCTGACACCCATGTAGATAGGTCAATGCAGCGAAGTGGGCAGGCGGGGGTGTTCTCTGTGGGTTTTCAAAAGTGGTTGGAGGAAAGAGGAATGACGGATGTTTGGCGTGCACAGAATCCAACCCTGCGGCCGTATACTTTTTTTTCAGCCGCACCCCAGACCTATGCGAGACTTGATCTCTTTCTGGCCTCCCCGGGCCTGCTGTATGCAATTACACACTCAGGGATTGGGGTGGCGTCTTTGTCCGATCACGCTCCGATCACAGTAAGCCTTACACTGCCGGGCCGGGGTAGAAGACTCCGGCTATGGCGGCTAAATACCAAGCTCCTTGCTGATTAGGGAATACGTCAAGAAATAAGGGATGCAATTACATCATACTTAAGCATTAATGATACACCAGAGATTGCGGTGGGGATGGTCTGGGAGGCGCTGAAGTCGGGGGTCAGGGGGCAATGTATAGCTATTGCGTCTCGTGCCAACGCTTTGCAGAGGGATAAGAGGCGGCAGCTAGAAGTTCAGATAAGAGAGCTGGAAGGGCAGCATGGGGCTACGGGTGTGCAGAGAGTGAAGCGTCAGTTGATGGTGACGCGTAAACAATTGAAAGCAATAGATATGGATGGGGCGGAATACACTCTTCTGCGCACCAGAATATGCTGGAGGCAATAAGGCAGGGCAGCTCCTGGAGCACCCGTTGCGAGCTCAGGTGGTGCACCGCCGGATAAACTCAATACAGACAAGAGGGGGAATGATGACTAAAGATGAAGAGCTGATCCTGAAAGAATTTGAGGCTTTCTATGTCTCATTATATACCGCAGAGATCCTAGTTTAAAGGGCAATAGTGAGATACTTAGATGAGATACCCTTGCCCCAGGTGCCTAATATGCTAACCAGTGAGCTAGACAAGGATATTACTCCTGTGGAGGTCCTGGAGGCTATCAGGCGGCTTCGAGTGGGGAAGGTGCCATGACAGGGCGGGTTCAGGGTGGAATTCTATAAGATTTTTGGTGAGCTCCTGGCTCCGGTGCTGGTGAGGCTGTTCAGTGGTTTTGCTTCTGCTGGATTGATGCCCCAGTCAATGCGTATGGGCACTATTTCGGTTGTCTGGAAGCCTGGCAAAGACCCAACTCTGTGTGCATCGTACCGACCGATCACATTATTGAATGTGGACGCTAAACACTTTTCTGGCATCTTGGCGCACAAGCTGGGCCCCTATATGCAGGGCCTAATAGACCTGGATCAAACCGGGTTCATTCTGGAGAGAACCTGTGCGGATAATACTATGAGTCTCTGTCACCTTCTAGATAAAGTACAACAGGCCCGTAACCCCTCGATATTGCTTTCTATCGATGTGGAGAAGGCCTTCGACCGGGTGCATTGGAGATTTTATTTTCGGTGCTACCTCAGTACGGTTTGTGCCTGAGATTTTGTGACTGGGTGCAGAGCAATTATCGTCTCCCCCAGGGTGAGTGTGAATGGTGGACTTTCAGCGATTTTCTCCATTGCCAGGGGGACTAGGCAGGGCTACCCACTCTCACTGTTGTTTTATGCGCTGTATGTGGAGCCCTACGCGGAACATATTTGGCAAAATCAGGACATAAGGGGCATCCCAATGGGGGGCAGATCCTATAAAAAAGGCGTTGCACGCTGATGATGTGCTGCTTTATCTGACGGAACCAAGGACCTCCCTTGCGAATGAGTTGCGGGCTTTTGGAGAGGTTGCAGGCTTTAAAACAAACCTGTCGAAATCCTCTATTATTAATTCGACGGTGTCGGAGAAGGACGTGGAGGACTTTTGTTTGGGCCCTGCAGGAAAAACAATACTTAGGCGTGCAGATATGTCCCACGCCGGTGGCTGTAGCGAACGTAACTACACTGACCTGCTTGGTGAGGCGCAGGAGGCTCTGGTCCGGTGGAGGGTTTGCGGCCTTTTGTGGCTGGGGCGTATTGCAGCGGTGAAGATGACTCTTTTGCCTTAAGTGCTGTACATCATGCAAGTTCTAGCACTACAGCCCCCTCTGGGCGTCTTAGAGGCAATTCAGAGGTTGATATGGGATTTCATATGGGCAGGCAAGAAAGCGCGAATGTCAAAGGAACAGGCTTACCTGCCGCAGTCAGAGAGGGGGCTGGGAGCTCCAAATTTATTGGGGTACTATCAGGCTGCCCAACTGCGATACGTGGTGGAATGGTCTCATACAAGGACTGAAAAATACTGGTGTTTCATTGAACAGGCAGTTGCGGGTTCCTGCGAGCAACTATGGAAGTGTGGGATAAAGTACAAACGCATAAGGCCCTGTCCTCCCCCATATCCCTGCAAACGTCAATTATTGGCAACCCGGACTTCACCCCTGCACTCATGGGGTCTGCCTACCATACGTGGCAGAACTCCAATTGTAAAAGGGTGGGGGAACTGTCTGATACATTTCCCCAACTTAAGGATACTTACAGTCTCCCACAGGCCTACTGGCAGTACTTGGCAATCAGACACTGGGTATTGACCCCACGCGGCACGGCCCCTCTTTCCCTTTCAGATGAGAAACCTCATCAGATAAGAAACTTATCTCAGATATTTATGGCTTCTTATTGGTGTGACCGGACCTCCTCCGGACTTCAGCGAGGCAGAGGTCAAAGGTGGGCGGGCCCTTACTGATGAGGAATGGTGGGATGTACTGCACAGAGCATGCGTATGTCATGACCACACAAACTTGCCAAATCAAATCAAAGAAATGCTTGAGAAAAGCAGAGATATCCTCAGTGGAGACAGCAAAGCCCAAACTGGAAGAAGGTTTGCAGAGTAATCTTGCACTTATTTCAAAGGAAAAATCAAGAAGAGAAGATTCAAGATGGCCGTCGTGAGTCCTGAAGGTTAGTTACAGTTCTAGTCTTGCAATCGGTTGGTTGCTAGGTTACGGGCTCACCAGCTGGAAGCTTCGCACTTCAACTGAGGTCTGACAGGAATCAGCTGTGTGGAGAGAGAGCGCGCTTCAGAGCAGAAACTCCCTTGAGGTAAAATTACACTTGAAGACTACTTTACAGAAAACGTAATAAATATTGTCTAGGTTTATTCGAGGAGTTTGATAGTAGACCGTTCCAGTGGAGGTTTGGCAAGGCTACAGAGTTTAATGTATGAATAAACCTTATGTTTACAAGGTTCCTGTTTAAGATACCAAAGTCAAAAGAAAAACTAACTTTAACAAGCAAGTATTTACAAATACCAAGGTTATAAACGAAGGCCAAGTTTAACGGAGAAATGAATGTTAACAAGTAAGCATTTGCAAATGCAACGATAATAAGCCAAAGTAGAGTTTAAAAGAGAAACGAACTTTAATAGACAAACATTTACAAATACAAGTTATCGACAGATGTCGAAGTAAGAAAGGAGAAACAAACTTTAATAAACAAGCATTTACAAATACAAGTATTGACAGAAGTCAAAATAAGACAGGAGAAACAAACTTTCACAAGCAAGAATTACCAATGCAATAAACGTAATTGAACTCTCTAATGTAAAGTAGAAACCAACTTACATCAGCTGATTTGGAGAACGCATTATCACCAACTATATATATATATATATATATATAGCAACATAAAACCAATCTCTAACAAAGGTTGAGAAGTTCTTCCAGAATCAGTAATAAGCATTTTTAAGAAGAGCTTATGATTCATAGAGAGAAGCAAGGCTACAGAGAACTCAGGGTGAGTGAAGAAATAATAGAATTAAAGAGAATTAAGTGTTAAGAGTAGAAAGTGTAAAACTGATGTTGTATGTCCCTAGTAATTGCGACTGTGACTCTTGCAGGTGCTGCATCCAATCGTAGACGTGAAGCGGCAGACTGAGTACTGACGTTCATCATCTCTGTGGCAGTCTCTCTACAATCCCATTCCCCTTTCCCCCTCAGGGGTAGTCAGCACAAAGGATTAAAATTCGTTGTGAGTAGCTCAGGTCGGGACTGAGGAGTTATCTTCTGCTTCTGAGGAAATCGAATTGAAGTATCCTGACAGCGTAATGGCCTGTAGTATGACTACTAAGGAATTCCTTCTGAAAATAGCGCACTAATGGTATTACACTCAGGCGTGGGTGGCAGGCTGGTGGACAGGCACCACAGACAGTTGCTGGCGGGGGTGTGGCCAGAGGGGTACACTCATGCATATTCTATGGAAGTGTCCGAGTTTGGCTGCCTTCTGGGAGAACGTACTGGATGCTATTGACAGAATGTATGACACAGCAGTGCCCCGTTTCCCCATCTATGTTTTACTGGGGCTTCCAAACCCACAGACCCAAACCCACAGACCTACCCTCTCAAGGCTCTGAAGGGTAGGGCCATTACACTTGCGATGGGAGCTGCCAAACAGCTACTTTTAGTTAGATGGGGCTCAGAGTTGGTGCCCTCACAGACGGACTGGCTACAGAAGCTGTGGGATGTCGTGGGGATGGAAAAAGTGACAGCAATGGCCATGGGATTCCTACCCCAGTTTGATGCCTGCGCTATTTGCAAGTGCTGCACTTGACGAGCTTTACGACAGCCCCGGCGAGAGGGACAGTTGTGATATGAGTTGGAGAGGGCCAGTGTGAAGGGGGAGAGAGTGAACAGGTGATAACACAGGATATAGGAATGGTACGGGAGGCATGGTATTTTCTTTTTATTCAATTTAATCCACTGGCCAGTGGTTGTAGGTGGAAATGTTGTACATGATAAGATGTCAATAAAACAGATTCAATTCTAAAAGGTTCTACTTTGAGCCAGTCCCTTCTATTGCATCTGTAGTGGTAGATAAGCTTAAAACTAGCATGAGCCTCTCCTTTGGTCCTGACATAGAATGAAAAATGTCCTAGCTTTCACAACAGAACATCTCAATTCTATTAAGGACACCGAGGCAAGGATTAGTCCACCCTTAACTCTGGGATCCCGCCCACCCGCGGATAAAGGCTACGATTATTCTGCAATAAGTACTATACTTTACATTATGTTGGAAATTTGCTATGAGTACAAGCCCTAGCTGGGGGGGAACAGTCTGTCGCCTCCAATCCATTCTATTATCGCTGGTTGTACCCTTTTTTCCACCTATGAGGTTCCCGATGACTAAAGTTAATCCATTGGGTTATTGCAGAGTCTTAGTCTTCCAAACAGAATTGAGGGGTTTCCACTTCCAGCTTTGGTTGCAAGAAGAAAGAGCTGGAGAGAGAGAAGGCAAGAGCATATGAAGGGATATTCTGGCTCCTGATTGGTCGATGGACTTTCTTCTTTTTCCCTATCATTCATGGGAAATTGTGTGTTTGTTGTTTATCTTTGATATGGTTGGTGTTAAATTAAATGAAGCAAGAAAAGCATAATCCCCACCTCCATGTTCTTAATAAAATTAAACTTTCTGTAATAAAAGCTGGGAATTTTTTTATTCTGGTCATATTTTTTACATCAAAACATAAAACATGACAAACAATTTTCTTAATATTTACATACCATGCCCAAAACATTGCAACATATTCAGTTTGAGAGTAAGCTAGAGATTTAGATTGAGTCTGCTAACTAAGATTCCCTTGGTGACAGGGTTGACTACCTAGCTGCACCTTGCAGCATCAGTTAATTGATCTACACCCCAATGAACCCCTGGGTCTTCCAGATGTATCTTTTCACAGGATTTACAAACCTGCTCCCACATACCAAGGAAGCCCAAGCCATGACATAAGCTGAGCCCCTAAACAACCATGCCAGAGCCAACCCATAACAGTGATACCCTGGCACCCTTCAGGAGATGGGCCAGGCCAACAAGACAATAACTTGGTCTCATGGGGCAAGCACAAACTCCCCAATATCCCCAGGGCAGTGCTATAGAGTACCTGCAAAGGGTTAGAGACAATTGGAATAGCACCCACCCCTGGCCCCACTGTGAATACCTCAATACCACTGCCCTTGCTCCGGTTAACTGCATTGCATTATATCTCAGCATTTATAGTGCACTTAATATCCCTACATGGGGAGCTGAATAGCTTGCCTACCTGAATAGCATGCAACATTGTATGGGGTTTGTGGAAGGAAGTTTGCTGTATTTGTTTAGACCATATGTAGGAAGTGTTTTTCGCATTGTGCATAATGATCACTGAGGTGTCCTTAGCATGTTATTGGATGCAGTATTTAGCAATGTAATGGGTAAAGAAGTGTGAGAACGATACCAGCAGTTTATAGTTTTGCAGTAAACTGGCAGTTGTGAGCCGCCCTTTATGGTATTTTGTATGATCATAGTCCATGGTTACTTCACTGGTCGTCCATTCTGTGATGCTTTATGAAAAGTTTATAATCAAGAGCAGTCATATGTTAGAGGGAGAAAATCCAAAATTCACCTGACTTTTTGATGCCTGATGCCTAGATGTCTACCTGCTTTGAGGCCAAACGTGAGACTACCCAAGAAACAGGAATCAAGAATATGGTAGAATGCAGTCAACAATGATTACACAAGAAAACTGAATTGCACTAAAACCAACCCCTCCTTTATTTGACATTAGTAATGGGGGCCAGGTAAAACAGCAACACTGGTGTCAGGATGCAGCAAGAACTTTGGTGCACTGCACATCTATCAGCAGGACTCTGTAAGGCCCAACTCAAATGCTGAATGCCTCAGGCCTCTGTAGTCCTCCAGGCAATCCCACCACCTCCACCTGCCAATAGAAGTGTCTTGCATTCACAGGCTTTTGTCCGTCCCAAACAAAGAAAAAAAAGGACAACAGCAGTGGCCTTTAGATGCCCACCTTAAGTGTGGCCCACATTATACACCAGGGTCCATCATAGCAGTGGCTCCCTTTGTTCATATACTTTTCAGCCTGGTTACTGGCACTCGTACTCTTCACCAACATGGGCAAGATTCACAAAAGTGAATATACATGTATAAAATGACTTAGGTTTATATTTACTACAACACCTACGTTTAATTCTATACTTTTTTGCTATTCAGCATTTCAGAGTGTAGCTTTACACCTGGCAATATAGACGTACATTGGTCCAGTCCTTCAAATCCGGGGTGTAGAGCCGTCTACAACTGGATTTATGAGATTAAAGTTGCTATTGGTAACTTTGCACACATAGGTAGAGATCTCCTTATCAGAAAAGAGAGGACATTTTTTTAAGGTTTATTCATCTTCAAAAATATAAAGATTTATCAAAATGAATGATTACATAATACACATAAATTCATTTAAGATATCTGTTTAATCTAAAACAAAATAAAATGTTACAGCACATTAAGTCACCAAATTAAGGTGCAGATTTACAAGCCCCTAGTGCTTCCTTGCGCCACATTAGCGTAATTTTTTTATGCTAATGTGGTGTTAGGATGGCATTTTTACTGCCCTGGATTCACAAAGTGGCGCAATGCATGCCTGCTCCAGGAAATATGCAAGGGAGGGGGGGCATTCAGGCATTAGAAGGGCCGCAAAAATGGCACAGTGAAATCTCCAAGATTTCACTGCACCTTTTTTGGCGTAAATTTCAACGCCTGCTCAGAGCAGGCGTTAAAATGACACACCTCTATTAACCTATGGGCCTCCTTGCACTTTCAAAGTTTTTGATGGTAGTGGAGCAAAGCGCCACAATATCACCAACAATTTTGATGCTGTTGGCCTAACATGAGCCATGGCACATTGTATTATAAATATGGTGCACCCATGGTGTCTGGTGTCGTTAGGTGAGGCAGTGGCGACGCAAGAAAACTGGTGCGTCAGTGCTAATGCCCCAGTTTCTTGTCAATCTGCCCCTAAATGTGTACAAAAAAAGATCAATTTGGGAGGTCCTTGAAGGCTGAAATCAGAGCGTTCACGATTGAGTACTTCTCGGTGCAGGTGTGGGCAGGTGGGTTGGGATGAGTGGAGCAATTTCTTTTATTTCTTTCTCCATATCACCACAAAACCTGACATTATCAGTGGATGTATCATTATTGCTCCTGTTTCATTTGTCATTTTCCTTTGCTTTGCGAAATAATATTTAATACCAGTCGCACAGCCAGGCTGAATGGCTCTGCTATCCAAAGCATTTGAAAGATTTGTAGATACTAATACTGTTGGCTACCTATTCACAATGTATTGCCTTATAGTTAAAAGGAGTCTTAGTAAAAAAATGGATTAATTAAAATAAATGTATTTCATAAATAATTTTTTATCACCAATTTTAAAAAATCCCATCACTTTTTACCAATATGTTTATATTGTTTAATACATTTAAGCATTCATTTAATTTAGCTTTACAAAATGTAGTTTATTATTACTTTAAAAAAATAATAATTAACAATTGTATACATTTTTAAAACTAAAATGTATGCATATAATATAAATGTCAAAATGATTTAGTTAACTTGAAATTATTTAATGTTGGGCGTTATTTAATTTTACCTCCTCCATTGTTTTCTATGGTACTGTGTTGCAGTACCTATGAAGGGCTCTCTATAATGCTTGACCTATTCCAAGGCTGGGATGGCATACATTTGAACCTGTTTTGATACCTTTAGGATGGTAGTAACTTTTGAAATGTAGTTTGTACATAACAATGTTTTTACTCTTTTGTGGATGTGTATTTATAGTAGCATGCCCCTCTCTAAACCCTTCCATAAATTTCCCTAAGCCCCTCCCAATAAGTAGTAAGTATTGTCCATTTTTCAGGCACTCCCCCTTGTTCCTCTCATATTTATTATAAAAATGTATACCCATGCCTAGGAAAGTGGTTTATTTTTGGGGGGGTGGGCAAGGATAAGGCCACCACCTGCAAAATGTCACACAAGTCAACTAAAATAAATATGAGCTTAATCCCTTGTAACATGACATGAATCAGTCAGGCTTAAATCAAAGGCAATGTGTTAAGTATGTAAGCAGTGCATACTAGGAAGAAAAAGACACACAAAATACAATATTTCCCCGGCCAATTGTACAATATGGAGAAAAATGTTATGAGGAAAGTAAGACCAAAACAACAACCATCCAATGGGAGGAGCAGAATGTATGAATTTAAGTAAAAATAGCTTCAAAAAAGCACAAAGCACCAATGATAGTCTATGGAAGTGTTAGACTGGGGCTTAAGTGCAATTTGAAGGCTGACCTCAATGGAGCCCTGGCAGGATACATCAAGTGGACTGGTTCCAGTAAAAGTCTGGGAGTCAAAAAGTTCAAAAGGGTTTCTAAGTCCCAATGCAACAAGGGACTTTGTCACTTTGTGAGAAGAAAACCCCTCCCTGAGTGGGAAATTATAGCTGTGGTGGAACCGAAGGCACGATACCTGAAGCATGTTGGTCCTGCTGGAGCTCTGGAGATTTCTTTCTGAAAGTTTTCTAAGTCCTAATACAGAATGAGACTTAGGGCCTGATTACGATTCTGGCGGTCTGGCACCATGTTGGCTGTGGCGGTTGTACCGCCAACAGACTGGTGGAGAAAACCGCCAAATTATGACCATGGCAGTATTCATAACAGAATACAGCCGAACCACTACCGGCAACCCCCAGTATGGTAGAGCCACCACGGACAACGATAGTCTCCTGCAGGCCAGAGGAGACCATGTTGCGGAAACCAACTGTATAAAAGGAGACACTCACCTTCTGGAAGCCATACTCATCCCGAGCCGCCCTGGAACCTGAACTACACATCTTCCAGCTGCTCCTGCTCGCCCAGCGACTTCGGAATCTGCGACGACGACAGCTACTCTGAGTACACACACTTGCCTGCCACTGTTGTAAAATATCAAAGTACCTCCTCACACACAACAAACCAATCAGGAATGGGTGGCGAGGGTGACCACACACTGACACACACACAGATAGCCACATACATGCACATACAAACACAGTACAAACACTAAAGTACACACACATGTCAATAACACACACCTACCCCCAGAAACCCAGCACCGAAACAGTCACACACAACAACACACACCTCCACCAAACAAAACCACAACACCACAACCGCAACACCATCAAAGCATTGGCAAGCATCCACAACAGACACCACCCATTGACAAATCATACATACAACACCATGTGCCACCAACAGGGAACAAACACACACTATCACACAAACATACAACGCAGCATTCGACATACCTCTACAAACAAACATCACAACATATCTGACATACCATTCACCATACTCACTCACATACACAGTCCAAGCACACAAACGCACCCATCAAGGCAATAAACACATGTCAA
Source organism: Pleurodeles waltl (assembly GCF_031143425.1). Classification (NCBI taxonomy): domain Eukaryota; kingdom Metazoa; phylum Chordata; class Amphibia; order Caudata; family Salamandridae; genus Pleurodeles; species Pleurodeles waltl. The sequence goes on from NC_090436.1 coordinate 291,513,267, forward strand.
CACAAACACCACTCAATACTATCACAGTAACATGTCTCCGACATACACATGCCCATCACTTAACACACACCCATCATCGGGGGAAAACATGTACTGCACACCACCTCATCTGCTGCCCAGACAAAACAGGTAGCACAATCACCACTTATGCACAAATACTCACACACAAACAATGTGAGCCAGGAACAGAAAAGCCCTAACAAAAGAAATGCAGGACAAAGATGTAACTTTAAAAAACCAACAACTGGTTGACCCAATTATTTAATAAGGGCATACATAATTAAAAAATGTCCAAGGACAGAAGCCAGTCAGAAATAACAATGTGCAACATGCACACAATGCACATGTGTGTGCCCCCAACTTGACTCCTAACTGCCATGTAATCTCCACAGGTAGGGGCATCAAGGGGGCAGGCAGGCACCTCAGGGATTAGAGGGGGGGCAGGAGAGGGGTGTTTGGGCTTTGGCTTGGGAGGGGGACCTTTGGCCTGGGGGGTGGGGCGTTAAGGCCTAAGCTTAGGGGAGGGTTGGGTACTTTTGGGAGGGGTAGACATCTTGGCGGGGGAGAGGCATGGGTACTTGCATGGGGGCAGGGGTGGTCTTGGAGGTGAAGGGACAGGCCTGAGGAGGGAAACTGAGCTTTTAGGGGTCTCACGGGGGAAGGAGTTAGGAAAATGTCAAAACATGAAAGGAACACTTTTTTAGACACACATGGATGGTCATCGGAAGGGGAGTTTGGGAGTGAAGGGCGAGGGAGTGTTGTCTGACATGTCGGTGTGGGTGTCGTGGGTGAGTGTGTGGGGGAGGTATGCTTGTGGGTGGTGGGTGTCTGTTGGGTGGGTGAGTGAGGGTGTTTATGTGTACAGGACTGAGGGGGTTAGAGATCCTGGGGGATGATGTGGTGGGTGGGTGACTGTCTGTTGGGTTGGTGACAGCAATTATGGTGGATGTGCTGTATGTAGGCTTGTCTGAGGTTGTGGTGTCTGCTGATGTGGTGACTGGGGTGGATGTCTGAGGGTCTGCTGCTGTGCTGGTAAGACTGGTGTAGTGGCTGGATCTATGAATGATGCTGTGGTATCTGCAGGTGTGTCTGGTGTACTGTCTCTGGTGCTGGGGGTGGTGGTGGTGTCAGGTCAGGTTGTGACTGTTGTTGTGTCTACAGGTGTATGTTGTATGTCTGCATGACGGTGATGTGTCTTGTGGTGCTTGTGTTTGTCTGAGCTACCCTTGGATGTTAAGGTGGATGCATGCTTGTCTGTCTGTACGCTTTTGCTGGGTTGGGTAATAGGGTTTTGGGATTGGGAAGAAGGAGGTGAAGGGGGATGGAAGGCAAAGGGTGACTGGCTGCCATCAGTTTGGAGGCCAGAGAATGTAAGGATCTCTGTAGGCCAGCCAGGGCACAGTTAATGCCCTCCAGGAACGCATTACTGTGTTGGTCTTGAGTTGCAAGTCCCTGGATGGCACTCGCGATGGTCAACTGACCCACAGAGATCGACCTCTGGAGGTCAATAGCCTCCTCACTGAGGGCAGCAGGGCTGACAGGGGCAGAGGTGCCTGCGGCAAAGAATACGCCCACCCTCTTTGGTGAGCGGGCACTGCCAACTTGGTGGGGAGCCACAGGGAGGGTGGTGGTAGAAAGGGGGGTGGTGGACAAAGATGGCGGTGGGGTGATCCCAGTGTCCACTGGAGGATGATACTGAGGATGATGACATCGATCATGTCTCCCCCATGGCACTCCGCTTGTCCTCCGGGCCACTGGATCCCTCGCTGTTGGTGGTCTAAGCACTCTGGGTCCCGTGGCTGGCAGCTTCCCCACTCGCCTGTGCCCCATATCCTTCCCCTGCCAATGCTGATGCACACAAACAGAGAGAGAGGGAGAGAGAGAGAGAGAGAGAGAGAGAGAGACAGGGTTATCACATTCTTTAAACACACAAACATTACAACATGCACAACAATAGCTATACATCTCCTACTAGGAAAGGCCCAGTCAAATACCCTTCAAAGCCTACATCATGTCACAAAAAGATACTTCCAACTTTCCCATTCGATAATAGTCTCACCGACAACATAACCCAACCATCTGACCACTACTTGACCATCCCATAAAATCACCTGTTACACAAAAGCATCATGCACTAGATGGATTGGCTAAAACAAAACATTTATTCCCATACAACTCATCACTGTCCATCATACAATCAGTCTAAGGAAATTTATGGGAATAATAGCACAATATCATACCTACTCTGAGATCACACCTGTCCAGTCCATCACCAGATGTCATGTTTCATGAAAGGTAAGTCATCACACTTCACATACGGCACAGCATCTTGCCTTCCAATTACATGCCTAACTGATCATTCTGCACATTACTTACACAATGGCATACATTTCTGAGGAATACTCTACATGTGTCATTTCCATACAGTGGGCATCACTAATTCACAGCACATGTCTTGTAAACATCTATCTAAATACTAGTTATAGATTCATCTGGGGTTTCTGCACCCACTAACCAGATACAATGTCACATAGCAACAACTCTATGTACAGCAATTGGGGGCTACCTAGCACACAGGATACATTCACAGAAAACCACAGGGAGCACAGTTACACCAACAAAACTATGGACACCATACATTGTGCTTGAAGGGCTTACATCATTCCAGCAGACATGCTAAATTTAAGCATTTGCATGACAATATAAGAACACCTACATCACTAACAACTGTCCTGACATGTGAGCCTCACTACATAAGTACAGAGTTACCACTTACACAACTGATTACCAGTGTATCCATGAATGATACATGCACCTAGAGGAAATCTATTTTACTCACAACATATCCCACAACACCTACAGGTGTATGTGATATGATACATCTGCTACACCATTAGGTCAGGCAGAAATGAGCATAACCATAACTGTCCAAACAGAATCAGGTCAGCTAAGGTAAGGGAAACAATTAGGCAACAGAATGTAATAAGACACAAAGGGGGTCGTTCTGACCCTGGCGGTCAGTGTTAAAGCGGCGGCCAACCCGCCAACAGGCTGGCTGTCCAAAAAATGGAATTCTGACCCTGGCGGGAACCGCCAACACAGGCCGCCGCTTTAACACTCCGACCCCCACGGCGGCACAAACAAACAGCGCGGCGGTCACCGCCAACAGACAGGCGGCAGACAATGTACCGCCCACCCTATCACAACTCACCAATCCGCCACCTTTTCCGGGGCGGGAGCCCTGCCGACAAAAACACGCCAGAAACAGACATTTCCAATGGAAAACGCTCACCTCGATACACTCCACGCGGAATCAGGACAGCATGGAACCGGAACTCCACATCCTCCCAGCCATTGCCTTCCTGCTCTTCTTTCAGGATCACGAACGTCGCCGCAGACGACAACGGTAAGTGCTGCACCTACGACACAGGGGAGGGGGAAGGAGGAAAGGTTACGGGCACACACATACGCCACACACCCACCCCCACCCTCACCCCCACCGAAATACCTACACACCAATGCAGATTGAAAAGTCAGAGTGACACCCCCAAACCCCCAAAACAAAAATGCAAAGAGAAAAGGCAATGATTGTAAAAATAGAACTATATTACATCAATAATTAAGTATAGCGAACTTACCAATATATAAAGAATTAATACACATCTAGAACTATATATGTACAAGTAGCAAAAGTCCGGCACAGTTTTGCAAAGTCCAAATGTCCGTGGGCCAATGTGCACCAACACATGGGCAAAGCCCACACACGAGATCGAGTCCATTGGAGAGAACACTGCTGGGGCATCACAAAAATAAAAAACTGGCACCTCAGGGGGAAGGGAAGGGGGTGCATCTCAGCCACATGAGTCCACAACGCCAGATCCACGAAGGGCCTCCATGCCCACTGTGCCATCCTGGGGAGTGCAAAGCCACAGTCTCTCAAGTCTCTACAGTGGGTGGATTGCCCACTGTGCCATCCTGGGGGGTGCAAAGCCACAGTCCATCAGGTGGATTACAGCGGAGCGGTGCTTGAGATGAGGGCCCAGCGGAGCGGTACTTGACAGGAGGGCCCAGCGGAGAGGTTCTTGACAGGAGGGCCCATCGGAGCGGTGCTTGACAGGAGGGCCCAGCGGAGCGGTGCTTGACAGGAGGGCCCAGTGGAGCGGTGCTTGAGATGAGGGCCCAGCGGAGCGGTGCTTGAGATTAGGGCCCAGCGGAGCGGTGCTTGACAGGAGGGCCCAGCGGAGCGGTGCTTGACAGGAGGGCCCAGCGGAGCGGTGCTTGAGATGAGGGCCCAGCGGAGCGGTGCTTGACAGGAGGGCCCAGCGGAGCGGTGCTTGACAGGAGGGCCCAGCGGAGCGGTGCTTGTCAGGAGGGCCCAGCGGAGCGGTGCTTGAGATGAGGGCCCAGCGGAGCGGTGCTTGACAGGAGGGCCCAGCGGAGCGGTGCTTGACAGGAGGGCCCAGCGGAGCGGTGCTTGACAGGAGGGCCCAGCGGAGCGGTGCATGACAGGAGGGCCCAGCGGAGTGGTGCTTGAGATGAGGGCCCAGCGGAGCGGTGCTTGACAGGAGGGCCCAGCGGAGCGGTGCTTGAGATGAGGGCCCAGCGGAGCGGTGCTTGACAGGAGGGCTTAGCGGAGCGGTGCTTGACAGGAGGGCCCTGTTCAGCGGTGCCTGTCTTGGTGGGGCCCTGCTCAGCGGTGCTTCTCACGGCGGGGCCCTGTTCAGCGGTGCCCTTCACGGCGGGGCCCTGTTCAGCGGTGCCTGTCTTGGCGGGGCCCTGTTCAGCGGTGCTTCTCACGGCGGGGCCCTGTTCAGCGGTGCTCTTCACGGCGGGGCCCTGTTCAGCGGTGCCCTTCACGGCGGGGCCCTGTTCAGCGGTGCCTGTCTTGGCGGGGCCCTGTTCAGCGGTGCTTCTCACGGCGGGGCCCTGTTCAGCGGTGCTTCTCACGGCGGGGCCCTGTTCAGCGGTGCCTGTCTTGTGTTTCGAGTGAACCACACCTGGCCAATACTTCCTGCTCAGTCAGCATCGGACCTTTCCGTTGCGGGGCCCTCCTGTGATGGAGTCCTGGGGCCCTGGGTCTCCTCCGATATCCCCGGAATGGGGCTGGTGGGGCCCTCATGGCCAGGTCGGCTGCTCCCTGCCTTTTGTGCTTTGCTGCCCTTGCCCTCCTTGGCAGACTCTCTGTGGCCCTTGGCTCCCTTACCCTATGTGGCAGGTGACGGTGCAAGGCTACCCTCCTTGGGGGCAGGCGTATCAGGCCTGTCGCGCCTGCCCTTCAGTTTGTTGCTCCTCTTCCCAGGGGGGGGGGCTGGCTGTGCCTTTGCTGCTGGCCGATGTCCCTGCACAAGGAAAGGGCGGACTCCAAAAACCAGCAACGACGTTCTTGGGAGTTGCTGGGCTGGTGGTGGCTGAGGTGTTTTTGGAACTCTTACGAGATGGAGGGGGTGGGTCAGGTGAGGAAAAGAGGTCCAGTTTATAGAGGATTCGTTTTTTAGGAGCCATGGGAAGGGTAGCTGGAGTGGGTATGGGAGTGGAGGAAGAGGATGTGGTTGTAGGAGAGTCAAGTCTGGTGTCTTTGGGTGCAGGTGCTTGGGCTGGAGGCTGACGTGAGGTGGATGGCTGTTGGTTGGGTGCCTGCCTGCGTTTGTGTGGTTTGGAAGCGGGGGAGACAGACACACTGGGAGAGGACACAGGGGACGTGTACATGGCAGTGGGGGTGGTGACTGCACGTGTGCGGACTGGTGTGGACGGTGTGCTGGTGATGGGTGTACTGACTGATGGTGGTGTGCATGCAGGTGTGAGTGTAGACGTCACAGGGAGGGAGACGAGGAGGTGGGGGACACAGAGGAGGTAGTGGCTGTTGGCATGTCTGCATCTGTATGTTGCTTGTGTGAATGCTTGTGTGTTCTGTGGTGCTTATGTCTGGATGAGCTTCCCTTGGGTGTTGAGGTGTGTGCAGGCTGGTCTGTAGGTGTGGATGGGATAGGCAGAGGAACAGGGGAGTGGGACTGGGTGGAGGGAGTTAGAAGAGGGAGGCTGGAGACAGGGACAATCGCTGCCATCAGTGCTGAGGCCAGAGCGTTGAACGATCGCTGATGGGCAGCCTGACCCGAATGAAGGCCCTCCAGGTATGCATTGCTTTGATGCACCTCCCTCTCCACACCCTGGATGGCATTCAAAAGGGTAGACTGCCCAACAATGATGGTCCTCAGGAGGTCAATGACCTCCTCACTGAGAGCAGCAGGGGTGACTGGGGCAGGGCCTGAGGTGCCTGGGGCGAAGGAGATGGCCGCCTTCCTGACCGTGCGGGCCGAAGGCCGAGGGGCTGCTGGGAGGGCGGAGCTGGTGCGCTGGGTGGCGGCTGTACCTGTAGTATCGGTGGGCACGGATGTTGCCGCCACCGCAAGGGAGCTCCCATCCGAGGACGTGTCGGTGTCACTGACGTCTGCACGGGTCCCCGTGGTGGAGCCCCCCTCGCCCTCCGTCTCACTGGTCATGTCGGAGTCCGTCGCATGGCCCTCCGGGGCCATGTGAGATGCAGCTCCCTCTTGCGCTGATGCCACTTCTCCTCCGCCTGATGATGCTAATGCACACATTCACCAAAAAACAAAGAAATTGGGGGGGGATGGAGAAATAAAGACAAGTTGAGTGCATGCATTGGGGACACTGTTGGCGGAGAGGACAGACACAGAAGCCCCCTGCACTACGCTGCGCACTTGGGGTACACTACTCATTCCCTGGGACATGCCCTACAAGCCTATGGACGACAACTGCCCACACAGAATACACATGTCCATGAATAGCTTTACTGGGCACCCTACAGAGGTGGGGGGCGGGGGCACAGGACCATACCTCACGGAGGTGCCTAGCCTACAGAAATCGCCCTGGCCTAGGGATACCCACAGCCCTCCTCCCCCACCCAGGAACCTCCACTGCGCGCAAATTTAGCTGAATGTGCTGTTACTCACCCCCTTGTGTCTGCTGTGATGTCCTCAAGCGCCCATCTAAATCGGGGTAGGCCACCGCCAGGATCTGGGACATCAGGGGGGTCAAGGTACGACTGCCACCCCTCCTAGGTTCGGAGGCCATCCCCAGCAGAGCCTCGGCGGTCTTCCTGCTCCCGCGGCGGATGTCCTCCCACCTCTTGCGGCAGTGGGTGCCCCGTCTGTTGTGGTCCCCCAGGGCCCGGACGTCCTTGGCGATGGCACGCCAAATATCGATCTTTTGATGGGCGCTGACCTATGTGACATGTACAGGGGGGGAAAAGAAACATCATCACTTTTCTGCATGCTCGATGTGAGTGGCCCCCCCTCCCCAAACTTGCCAGGTGGCACATGCTCTCATCTGTCGTGCCATGCATTCGTAATTCGCTCCCCTCCCCTCCATCGTACATCCACCCCACTCATCACTGGCATTGCCCACTATGCATTGGCCCCCGTGTACTCACCTGTTGGTCTGGAGGACCGTAGAGTAGCTCATACTGGGGGAGGACCCCGTCCACAAGCTTCTCCAACTCTTCGGAACTGAAGGCGGGGGCCCTTTCCCCAGTCGCAGCAGCCATTGTCACTTCCAGACCGAGGTCACAGCAGCACTTGCAGTATAGGTCCTCTCCTGTGGATGGTCAGGTCTCGTGTGATTAAGCAGAGAGAAAATGGCGGTCACGCTCGCGGCGGTGCGTACTGCGGCGGTGCGTACCGCGACCGCCGGCGCACATCGTCATTGGCTCCTGAAACCCATAGGGTTCAATGTTAACCAATGCTGCTTTGCGCCGCGGTCTTCGACCGCCTACCGCCACGGCGTGCCACGCCAGCGCAATGACCTCACTTCACATTGTCACACTTCACAGGTCAGGCAGCCGCCATTTCAAGGGCCCACATGGCTTAATTCCCACTGCGTCACACATGGCTAGGCCTTGCATCAACACTCATACAAGCTATTCAATCCAGAGAGATTCGTGTACTGTGCAGGCTGTGGGAACTTACCTGTGGGTTGATTGACTCTGTGCTCCATGTTGTCCTTCCTAGGCACCGTCCGCTGGGACTTGCGAGGAGACGGAGGAATGTTCCCGTGTACAGACCGCTGGTGGACCTGTCGACAATGGAAGAACGACATGTCATACTCACCTACAGACTCAACACTGCCACTATACAGGAACTGTGTGCCCAGCTGGAGCCAGACCTGATGTCACCCATCCGCCAACCCACAGGGATTCCGCCTCTAGTGCAGGTGCTGTCAGTACTCCATTTTTTGCCTAGTGGATCATTTCAAACTACAGTGGCCATTTCATCTGGGATGTCTCAGCCTTTGTTTTCAAAGGTATTGTCCAGAGTGTTGTCTGCCCTGATGAAATACATGCGGAGCTACATCATATTCCCTGAGGTGGGTGACTTGCCTACAGTGAAGGGTGATTTCTATGCCCTTGGACACATTCCCAATATCATTGGTGCCATTGATGGTACCCATGTGGCTTTGGGCCCCCCCAAAGACAATGAGCAGGTGTACAGGAACCGAAAAAGTTATCATTCGATGAATGTCCAGGTGGTCTGTTTGGCTGACCAGTACATCTCCCATTTAAATGCCAAGTTCCCAGGGTCAGTGCATGATGCGTACGTCATGCGAAATAGCAGCATCCCTTATGTGATGGAACAGCTACAGAGACAGCGTGTGTGGCTAATTGGTGACTCTGGTTACCCCAACCTGCCTTGGCTATTGACCCCAGTGAGGAATCCCAGGACAAGGGCAGAGGAACGGTACAATGAGGCCCATGGGCGTACTAGGAGGGTGATCGAGCGGACCTTCGGCCTCCTGAAGGCCAGGTTTAGGTGCCTGCATATGACAGGTGGATCCCTAATGTACTCACCAAAGAAGGTGTGTCATATCATCGTGGCCTGCTGCATGCTTCACAACCTGGCTTTGTGACGCCAGGTGCCTTTCCTGCAGGAGGATGGTCCAGATGGTGGTGTTGTGGCCGCTGTGGAGCCTGCGGAGAGTGAAGAGGAGGAAGACGACGACACAGACAACAGGGACAGAGTGATACTGCAGTATTTCCAGTAACACACAGGTAAGAATCTACTCCTGCATATTATTATATCTGTAACAGTACTGGCTCTCTACTGTCTGACCTTTCACCCCAATGTATGGTAACTTAGTTGTGATTTTGCCTTCCTATTTCAGTGATGTGGTCCCCACGGAGTGCCCTCTGGTTTATTTCCCCATGGACTACCGCTGTGTGACACTGGTATGTTGTCATCACAATGTATTTGGACATTTTTGGTTGGTTATATGGAATACATTTGGTTTCGAAAAATAAATAGCAGACTCCTGATGTTTTTTGTGCAATAATTGTGTTTATTGAAGTGCAAAAATTGGTGTATAGTTCAAAAAGGGTGATGGGTGATGGTGGAGGCATGTCCATGGCAGAGTCCAGACTCACGTTCGCACAGGTGCATTGTCCATATGCCTGTGGAAGGTGGAGCAGGGGCAGTTCAAGGTTGGACAGGGTGAACAAGTGGGACAGTGGGATGACATCCGGGGGGATCCGTGCATGGCGGGGGTCTTGACATCCTACTCTGTCTTCTTCCTCGATCTCAGGCCTTTCTTGCGGGGTGGTTCATGTTCTGCAGGGGGTGGGGTCCGGGTGGGCCATTGCTGTTGTGTCGGGGCCTCCTGACCACTAGCGCCGGCGGAGGTGGTGGGCTGTTCTTCCTCCATGCTAGTGGCAGGGGCCCTCTGGGGGGCCACATGGTCCCGCAATGTGGTGACAATCTGGTTGAGTGCCACCACGATTGTACCCATTGCGGAACTGATGCTGCGCAGTTCTTCCCGGAACCCCATGTACTGGCCCTCGTGCATGGCCTGGATCTCCTGGAACCTGGCCAGGACCGTCGCCATCGTCTCTTGGGAGTGGTGGTACGCTCCCATGATGGTGGTGAGGGCCTCTTGGACAGTGGGTTCCCTAGGCCTGTCCTCCCTCTATCGCACAGCGGCCCTCCCAGTTCCCCTTTGTTCCTGGGCCTCTGTCCCCTGGACGGTGTGCCCACTACCACTGCCCCCAGGTCCCTGTTGTTGTTGGGGTGGTGGGTTGCCCTGGGTGCCCTGTAGTGGTAGACACACCGCTGCTTGACCAGTCCTGGAGACAGAGGCATGGGCCCGCTGGGTGGGTGCTGTGCTGGGGTTTCCAGAGGGGGGTAGGTCTGCTGTGGCCTGTGGCTGCCTGAGGGGAACCGACTGTCTAGAGGTCCCCGATGGGCCGGGCTGGTCATCAGGTTCTAGGTCGACAGAGCTGCTGTCATCACTGGGGGTCTGTTCTGGGGTTGGGATGGACATTTCTGGACCCTCCGGGCCGGTGTGTTGGCGTTCGGGCCCTGCAGGGGTAAAAGAGTATGGTTATTGCTTCTGTGTGTGCCATGGCGTGTGAATTGTGGGTGCCCTTGTCCCTCAGTGCTGGCATTCCCTTGTGGGAGGAGTTGTGAGGGTGGTTTGGGGGGCGGGATGGGTATGTGCAGTGCTCATGCTTAGGTGATGAGTGTCCATGGTTTGTGTTGGCATTCAGGAGTTGGTGTTGGTTTGGGTGGGTTGTGCTGGTGAGACATTAGCAGGGAGGATATGTGCTGGGGGGTTGGGGGTGAGGGTGGGGGTGGGGGTTGGCATGCTGGTGGTTGGAGGGGGAAAGTAGTTGAGATTAGACTTACCAGAGTCCATTCCTCCGCCTACTCCAGCGAGGCCCTCAGGATGCAGGATGTTCAAGACCTCTTGCTCCCATGCTGTGAATTCGGGTGGAGTGGGTGGGGGTCCGCCGCCAGTCTTCTGCACAGCGATGTTGTGTCTTGACACCATCACCCGCACCTTCCCCCGTAGGTCGTTCCAGCGCTTTCGGATGTCTTCCCGATTTCTGGGATGCTGTCCCACAGCGTTGACCCTGTCGACGATCCTTTGCCATAGCTCCGCCTTCCTGGCTATTGTGGTGTGCTGCACCTGTGTGTCGAAGAGCTGGGGCTCTACCCTGATTATTTCCTCCACCATGACCCTGAGTTCTTGGTCCGAGAACCTGGGGTGTCTTTGGGGTGCCATGGGGTGGTGTGGATGAGGTGTGGGGTGGTGTTTGTGGTGATGAGTGTAGTGGTGTGTGGTGTTTTGTGCGTAGATGTAGTGTGGGGGATGATGTTGGGTTCCTGTGTGTGTTGTGGTTTGCGTTCCCTGTGCTCTCTCTCTGTGTATTGCGCCTTGTCTCTGAATTTCGATTTGTGGGTGATGTGGGTGTGTGTTTTATATCGTATTGATTGTGTGGGAGTGGTGTTTGTATGTGTATCAGGTGTGTGTATTTTGAATTATCCAATGTGGCTGTGTTTTGTAAAGGTGTGTGTATTTTGAGCGTGGCGGTGTGCACCGCCAATGGGATACCGCGGTTGAAAGACCGCCGCGTGGATTGGTGGGTCGTAATGGCATGGACGTATTTCTGTTGGCGTGACGGTGGAGGTTTGGTCATCTCCAGTTTATCGCTGACCGCTGATGTGGCGGCCTTCAGTGGAGGTCGGATTTTTGGCAGTTTGGCAGTTGTGGGTCAGAATGACCCTGGCGGGTTACTGCGGCCGCGGCGGTGTTATGGCGGTCTTCTGACCGGCGGTAACTGCCTTTTACCGCCAGGGTCAGAATGACCCCCAAAGTATCAATTGACACATGGTATAGGCAGAAAATAGCATATATTGCACTCACATAGGTATGGCATTGCCCTATCTAGTATTCACAATACACATGGGCTAAGGGTTAAGCAGCCTATCTACTTTCCTATGGCTGAGTACAGTCACACATATGACTCAGTCACATGTGCATCTCCACATGCAGTCATACTATTTGTTACATACAGGTGATCAACATGTTTCCATGGACATTACAATGGCCACATATGTGTCAGCATATTGGCAACTCGAGTACCATGTATTCCCAGTAGTCAACATACCTGAAGCACCTACAACATCGTCACAGCTGCAATACGGAGATAGCATACGGTAAACTATCAGATGAAAGTACATGGGTTCTGTCAGTACTTACCCCTTTGTGGCTGCTGTGCTGCTTTCAAATGCCCATCCACCTCAGGGTAGGCCACCGCCAAAATGCGGGACATTAGTGGAGTTGAGGTCCAATGGGCACCCCGTCCTCGTTGGGACGACATCCCTAGCTCGGCCTCTATGGTCTTCCGGGCCCAGCGTCTCAGGTCCTCCCACCGCTTCCTACAGTAGGTGCTCCACCAGGTGTGCACCCCCCAGGGTCCGCACTTGCTTGGCAATTGCACACCAGATTCCCTTCTTCTGATGGGTGTTGACATGCGTGGATTACACAGACAAAAGGAGAAAGTCATGTCCACATGTACCATACCAATAGTAGTGGACAGAACACATCAGTAATAGGAAGCAGGCACACATTCCCATCCTCTTCACTCACACTCCTTCACAAAATACCATCTGCATATATCAACACCTTCACTAGTTTACATTAACGGTACACCTTCATACACCACACCTATAACACATTGGTATGACATTGGACTCACCTGCTTCTCTGGTGCGCCATACAGCTGTTCATATGGACCTCCTCCAATAACTTCTCCAGCTTTTCAGGGGTGAAGGCAGACACCCTATTGTAGGAGGCTGGCCTGGCTTGTAGTGGGTACCAGAGGTACTTACACCTTGTGCCAGGTCCAGTTATCCCTTATTAGTGCAGAAGAGGTGTTTCTAGCAGCTTAGGCTGATAGAAGGTAACTATGGCAAAGCAGCTAAGGCTGAACTAGGAGACATGTAAAGCTCCTACTTTACCACTAGTGTCATATGCACAATATCATAAGAAAGCACAATACACAGAAGTACTAAAAATAAAGGTACTTTATTTTTATGACAATATGCCAAAAGTATCTCAGTGAGTACCCTTAGTATGAGGATAAGTTATATATACACAAGATATATGTACACAAACCAAGATTAGGTAAGTGATAGCAAGAAAAGTAATGCAAGCAGTGTAACATTACAGTAGAATGCAATAGGACCACATAGGTATAGGGGCAACACAAACCATACACTCCAAAAGTGGAATGCGAACCACAAATGGACCCCAAACCTATGTGAGCTTATAGAGGGTCGCTGGGACTGTAAGAAAACAGTGAGGGTTAGAAAAATAGCCCACCCCAAGACCCTGAAAGGTAGGTGTAAAGTGCACCTACTACCCCCAGAGAGCACAGAAGTCGTGATAGGGGGATTCTGCAGGAAGAACAAACACCAGCAATGCAACAACAGTGGATTTCCGAACCTGAGTACCTGTAAGTCAAGGGGACCAAGTCCAATAGTCGCGACAGTGTCGAGAGTGGGCAGGAGCCCAGGAAATGCCAGCTGAGGGTGCAAGGAAGCTGCCACTGGATGAAAGAAGCTTAGAGTTCTGCAAGAAAGAAGAGAGCTAGGAACTTCTCCTTTGTAAGACGGATGTCCCACGTTGCGATGAAGCTTGCAGAGGTGTTCCCATGCAGAAAGACCGCAAACAAGCCTTGCTAGCTGCAAGGGTTGCGATAGAGGTTTTTGGGTGCTGCTGTGGCCCAGGAGGGACCAGGATGTCGCCACTTGGAGGACGAGACACCGAGGGTGCCCAGCAACTCAGGGAGCCCTCACAGAAGCAGGCAGCACCCGCAGAACAGGCACTTGGAAAAAAAGTGAACCGGAGTCCATCCAAAGTCACAAAAGGGAGTCCCACGACGCCGGAGGAAAACTCAGAAGGTTGTGCACTGCAGGAAGGAGTGTTGGGGACCCAGGCTTGGTTGTGCACGCAGGAAATCCTGGAAGAGTGCACAAGAGCCGGGGCAGCTGCAAATCACGCGGTACCCAGCAATGCAGTCTAGCGTGGGGAGGCAAGGACTTACCTCCACCAAACTTGGACTGAAGAGTCACTGGACTGTGGGAGTCACTTGGACAGAGTTGCTGAGTTCCAGGGACCACGCTCGTTGTTTTGAGAGGGGACCCAGAGGACCAGTGATGCAGTCTTTTGGTGCCTGCGGTTGCAGGGGGAAGATTTCGTCGACCCACTGGAGATTTCTTCAGAGCTCCTGGTGCAGAGAGGAGGCAGGCTACCCCCAGAGCATGCACCACCTGGAAACAGTCGAGAAAGCCGGCAGGATGAGGCGATACAAGCATGCAAGTAGTCGTCTTGCTACTTTGTTGCAGTTTTGCAGGCGTCCTGAGCAGTCAGCGGTCGATCCTTTGGCAGAAGGTGAAGAGGGAGATGCAGAGGAACTCTGGTGAGCTCTTGCATTCGTTATCTGAAGAATTCTCCAAAGCAGAGACCCTAAATAGCCAGAAGGAGGATTGGCTACCAATAGAGGTAAGAGCCTATCAGAAGGAGCCTCTGACGTCACCTGCTGGCACTGGCCACTCAGAGCAGTCCAGTGTGCCACAAACACCTCTGTTTCCAAGATGGCAGAGGTCTGGAACACACTGGAGGAGCTCTGGGCACCTCCCCTAGGAGGTGCAGGTCAGGGGAGTGGTCACTCCCCTTTCCTTTGTCCAGTTTCACGCCAGAGCAGGGCTGGGGGAGCCCTAAACCGGTGTAGACTGGCTTATGCAGAGATGGGCACCATCTGTGCCCATCAAAGCATTTCCAGAGGCTGGGGGAGGCTACTCCTCCCCAGCCCTGACACCTATTTCCAAAGGGAGAGGGTGTTACACCCTCTCTCAGAGGAAGTCCTTTGTTCTGCCTTCCTGGGCCAGGGCTGCCTGGACCCCAGGAGGGCAGAAACCTGTCTGGGGTTGGCTGGAGCAGCAGCTGCAGTGGAGACCCCAGAAAGGCAGTTTGGCAGTACCTGGGTACTATGCTAGAGACCCAGGGGATCATGGAATTGTCACCCCAATGCCAGAATGACATTGGGGGGGACAATTCCATGATCTTAGACATGTTACATGGCCAAGTTCAGAGTTACCATTGTGATGCTGTACTTAGGTAGTGACCTATGTGCAGTGCACACGTGTAATGGTGTCCCCGCACTCACAAAGTCTGTGGAATTTGCCCGGAACGATGTGGGGGCACCTTGGCTTGTGCCAGGGTGCCCACACACTAAGGGCCGTATTTATACTCTGGTTGCGCCGAATTTGCGTCGTTTTTTTCGACGCAAATTCGACGCTAAACTAACGCCAACTAACGCCATATTTATACTATGGCGTTAGACGCTTCGGGCGCCAAAGTGCCCGGAGTGAGCGTCATTTTTTAGCGTGAACCCCTTCCTTGCGTTAATGAGATGCAAGGGAGGCGTTCCCGTCTTAAAAAATGACTCCCAGGCCTTTACGTGGTATTTATACTCCTGGGCAAAAATGACGCCCGGGAGTGGGCGTGGCCAAAAACGGCGCATTTGCGCCGCTTTTTAACGCCTGGGTCAGGGATGGCGTTAAGGGACAAGTGGGCTCAAAATGAGCCCACAGTGCCCTCCCCTGCCCCCAGGGACCCCCTCTGCCACCCCTGCCCACCCCAGGAGGACACCCAAGGATGGAGGGACCCATCCCAGTGAAGTACAGGTAAGTTCAGGTAAGTATAATTTTTGTTATTTTTCAATTTTTTTTTGTGGCATAGGGGGGCCTGATTTGTGCCCCCCTACATGCCACTATGCCCAATGACCATGCCCAGGGGACAGAAGTCCCCTGGGCATGGCCATTGGGCAAGGGGGCATGACTCCTATCTTTACAATGATAGGAGTCATGTTGATGGGGGATGGGCGTCGGAAAAAAATGGCGCAAGTCGGGTTACGACGATTTTTTCGACGTAACCTGACTTGCCCCATTTTAAGACGCCCATACGCCATTTTCCCCCTACGCCGGCGCTGTCTGGTGTACGTGTTTTTTTTCCACGCAAACCAGGCAGCGCCGGTCTGCTTGCGCCGGCTAACGCCATTCCATAAATACGGCGCCCGCATGGCGCTTCAGAATGGCGTTAGACGGCGCAAAATTTTTTGACGCTAAACTGCGTTAGCGCAGTTTAGCGTCAAAAAGTATAAATATGGGCCTAAGTAACTTTGCACCCAACCTTCACCAGGTGAAGGTTAGATGTATAGGTGACTTATAAGCTACTTAAGTGCAGTGGTAAATGGCTGTGAAATAACGTGGACGTTATTTCACGCAGGCTGCAGTGCAGGCCTGTGTAAGAATTGTCAGAGCTCCCTATGGGTGGCAAAAGCAATGCTGCAGCCCATAGGGATCTCCTGGAACCCCAATACCCTGGGTACCTTAGTACCATATACTAGGGAATTATATGAGTGTACCAGTATGCCAATGTGAATTGGTAAATTTAGTCACTAACCTGTTAGTGACAAAGTTGGAAAGCAGAGAGAGCATAACCACTGAGGTTCTGGTTAGCAGAGCCTCAAGGAGACAGTTAGGCATCACACAGGGAACACATACAGGGCACATACTTATGAGCACTGGGGCCCTGTCTGGCAGGGTCCCAGTGACACATAGACTAAAACAACATATATACAGTGAAATATGGGGTAACATGCCAGGCAAGATGGTGCTTTCCTACACCCATCACCTGCAAGATATGGCATGATAGCTCCCAGAGGCAGTACACAGCAGCTCAGGTCGTGGAGGTCTTGCTGGCAGCAGTGTCAGGAGTCAAGTGATCAATACTGCAGAAGATGAAGGTCATGCCCGCCACATACCTGGCCATCATCACCGGCGGCCATCGCAAGTGGCCCAAGTCCGCCAAAGGCAGCATTGTGTTCCAATGGCAAATTACACCACGGTTGTGACCGCCTACCCCCATGACGACTCCCACCAGCAGACTTAAGTCAATTCCACATGTCCAGTACAGTAGGCCATTTTCAACACATTTCATGTATGAAAATGTTTAATAATCTGCGTCCTTAACTATACCCCATACTGTGTTGTACATCTGTAAGTACTGCCCTCATGTTTAGGTGACATTTTGTGCATCTGTGATGCAATTGCTGTGTTGTTGGAGGACATGTGCTGACTGCAATGTACAACTACTCTGAGGTTCCTATGTGTCTGTCAACACCATGGCTGTACAACCGCTCTAGGGCCCGTCTGATGCCAGAGTCCGTGCATTACTGTTTCCACCACACAGTCTTGGTCCAGAGACTGCCATTTGCAGAGTCTAGGGGCTACTGCAGCGCGCTGGGCGCGCACTGTCTTTATTTTATGGCATTGGTCGCAAGTATCTTTATGGCAGCCACTTTGGGCATGGCACATTGGGCGGGGCACTTTGGGTGTGGCACTTGGGGCGGGGCACTTTGGGTGTGGCACATGGGGCGGGGCACAAGTCTATTTAAGTGACCCCGCACAGTTCTCACTGCTCACTATTCTGAGGATCTCGTGAGGACCGGAGCTTTTCTGTTTGAAGTCGGGTATTTCCATGTTCCTGCTTGTTCACCTGGGATTTCCTCGTGTTGAGGCATTTGAAGCAGCGAGTAGAAGACACTCAGGGCAGTAAGACGGATGGTGGTTTCTAGCTTCTATCATCCGTTTTCTTATTTGATAAAACTGTTTAAAGGTTAATATTCTTTTTTTGTTGGAGAAAGTAGTAATCTTTGGCAATCAGCTGTAAATATTTAAATTGATAACAAACAAAGCAAATGTTTTGCTGTTACAGCATTACCGCTTTCTCGCGGTCACTTTTCAACTTCAGCTGCTTACTTGTGGAGTCACTCAGTAGCGACAGAGATACATTGTATAAGCGCGGTTATTCAGAAAAGGTTTAAACGGTTATGAATAAATGCTAAGGAAATCATTTGAATTCAAGGGAATATTTGACTATGGTTAATGTAAAATACGGACACAAACTGAAATCGTGTATCTTGGAAAGTTTTTGAAATGTGAAGTAACATTTCTTTGAGTGAATACCGTGTTAACCTTTCATTTCTTGAAACTTATGAAAGGCGCTTTGAATTACTATTGTTCCAAGCGACTGCTGGATTTATAGTTGACAGATTCCGAAGAGTTCTGTGATTGATATTTCTCTGTAGTATCTGTGATTCTTGTTTCCGCAGGTCTCCTTCCCCACTGTACCCTTCCTTAACCCCCTACCCACCACTTGGCAACTCTAAGACTCTGCGCTGTTAACGCTTGTAGAGTTGGAGCTGCCAGGAGGTGGGCCTATTGACAACAACGCGTGTACCCTGAGGATTTGGTCTCGCTGACAGTGTCTCGATAATGTTATGTCCCAAAATATGTGCAACACATGTCTAAACGATTGGTCGAACAATAATGTCCAGTAACAGGTGAATAATTAAATGTAGTACCATATGTAGTTGAGGCAATGTCCACCAAGGAAAGTGTCACTGGATGCATAGCTATACTGTATATGTTAGAGGTAGTAGCCATCCTCAACAGCTGTTATGTGTGAGTAATTTCATTAACTGTACTTGATGTGTGCATGCTGCATGTCACATACTATGTTTACATGTTTTCACATAGATACCCTGCCATGAGGAGAGGAAAACGACCACCAGTGTTCCATACATAAGTAGACCTGCACACCATGGAGGAAAGACATTGGGGCATGTTTATGAGCCCCTAGCACCCTGGAGCATCACTTTACGTGACGCTCCAGTGGCGTTAACCACTTCTCAATATTTACAAGGAGGTGTAACGCCACTTTTTGTGGCATTACACCTCCTTGTAAATATGGGCCCTCCGACGCAGTTATCTGTGTCAGGGGGCGTGCAATGGGTGTTGCTGTGGGCAACGTTTCTGCATTGTGGGACACCTTAACATACATCCTGATGCTTCTCTCAGTCATGCTCTATAGGATGTTTGCAATTCTACTTATAAATGTATGTAGAATTACATTTCAACTTATTGGAAATCTGTCCCGTTACATTTCTGTTGAAATGAGTCTCATGCTAATGAAGTCCCCGTTTGATCTCCATACCAATGGGTGTACAATACAGAGAGACATAATCAGACCAGAGTTGGCATGCATAACTATTGTACATGGACGATAAAAGACACATACACAGGACCTGTGTTTAAGTTTGATTTATTGTGCATATCAAAAGATTATCTGTGACTATAAAATGAAATAAATGAAGAAAATGTGATAGGTGAAGTCATGGTGGATGAAATCATCAGGGTAGCTGCTACAAGAGTTGAACACACAAGTCCAGTGTCCTTGAACCATGGGAAAATGGAGTTAGGTCTGAGAACATTCAACAGGCTGTAGCTGTGGCACACAAGGGGAACAAATCAGGAGAGGTTCACTTCTTGGCAATGGGTTTGGTCTTGGCATCTGCTCCTGCTGGATGTCTGGCTGGATGTCCACGTTTGGGGGGTGTGTTCTTCAGCTACAGAGGGAGTGTTGTGTAGTCATTTTAGCTATAGTTTTACATACATTATTTCAGCAAATTAGGCCAGCCCCTTTGCACTTTACCCTAGATATGTTTTATTTTAGCTTTGTTATATTATTTTAACAGCAGCCACTTTTGCGGTCTTGTTTTATTTTCTCTATCTAGCTGTTCTTCACCTAGGTAAGCACTGCGTTCTTAAACAGGACTTTTCTTTCACTATGTGCTCTTCTCTAGGCTACAGTAAGATAGGTTGCTGGCAAAAGTGGTGCACTTTGTCTCCTATGTTCCCAGAAACATACACACTCTTACGTGGGGATCCTATTTAGGAACGTCAGCTGTTTTATTATAAAACACTACTTTGACCCATGTACATTAGAGGGAGATTCCAGCCAGATGACCATGACTGTATGCCGATTGCTGACTGCTTTGCTGCAGCTGCTTATGCAGAATACAGGCCTCTTGCTCAGGTATGAGGGATGATGTCTTCCCACGGGAAACCTGAAGGGCAGGATTAGAGCTTAACATACTGTGCTCTAACATAGCTTAGGCAGGAACTATCTCTACAAACTTTAATTACAATATGGTAGTGTTATTCTAGTGTTTTACTCTCCTTATCACAATCTTAAACCTATTGGTTTAATCATCCTAATTATTGCAATACATGCCTTATTATCTAAGATGCAGTTACTTCAATAAAACCTTATTGAACTATACTCTGCCTCTGATTGTTCGTTACATATGTGAGACTAATGTAACCGAGAGAAACAAATGAGATCTGAGTGACCTCGATTCCCTTGAGGAGTCATTTATGTCATGCGCCCGGTTGGCCAACCATCCCCGCTCTTGGGAGAGGTGAGGCACTGCTAGTTAGCCGGAACAAAACCCGGATTAGGCCGACAGGTGTCACATGGTGAGGGATCAGACTCAGTCCCCCGCAGTACAGGTGATTCTGCCGCCCGAATCCAGTAGTCTCATTAGGATAATGAGAACCTACACTACAAGAGGGGTGTCTGAGGCATGCCCTTCCCCTGGAAGAGCCTCCACTCCACTAGCAGCAGAAGATGTGAAAGGTGCTAATGTTTCATTGCTAGTGGAAGGGGCCAGATGTTGTGTACAAAACCTAATCAGGGTGGTATTCATGTCCCTCAGCAGCCCTGCAGTGGAAGCCAGGTGGGCATTTTGTGCCTTCCACTGCACCATTACTTCTTCAAATCAAATCAAATCATTAACATTTATAAAGCGCGCTACTCACCCGTGCGGGTCTCAAGGCGCTAGGGGGGAAAGGGGGGGTTATCGCTGCTCGAACAGCCAAGTCTTTAGGAGTCTCCGGAAAGCGGAGTGGTCCTGGGTGGTCCTGAGGCTGGTGGGGAGGGAGTTCCAGGTCTTGGCCGCCAGGAAGGAGAAAGATCTCCCACCCGCCGTGGAGCGGCGGGTGCGAGGGACGGCAGCAAGTGCGAGGCCAGCGGAGCGGAGGGGGCGGGTGGGGACGTAGAAGCTGAGGCGTCTGTTGAGGTATTCCGGTCCCTTGTTGTGGAGGGCTTTGTGTGCGTGGGTGAGAAGACGGAAGGTGATCCTTTTGCTGACTGGGAGCCAATGCAGGTGTCTCAGGTGTGCGGAGATGTGGCTGTTGCGGGGTACGTCGAGGATGAGGCGGGCCGAGGCGTTTTGGATGCTTTGCAGGCGGTTTTGGAGTTTGGCTGTGGTCCCGGCGTAGAGGGTGTTGCCGTAGTCCAGGCGGCTCGTGACGAGGGCGTGGGTCACGGTTTTTCTGGTGTCGGCGGGGATCCAGCGGAAGATCTTACGGAGCATGCGGAGAGTGAGGAAGCAGGCGGAGGACACGGCGTTGACTTGCTTGGTCATGGTGAGAAGAGGGTCCAAGATGAAGCCGAGGTTGCGGGCGTGGTCTGCGGGGGTCGGTGCGGTGCCGAGGGCCGTGGGCCACCAGGAGTCGTCCCAGGCGGACGGGGTGTTGCCGAGGATGAGGACTTCCGTTTTTTCAGAGTTCAGCTTTAGGCGGCTGAGCCTCATCCAATCTGCGACGTCCTTCATACCCTCTTGTAGGTTGGTCTTGGCGCTGGCGGGGTCCTTGGTGAGGGAGAGTACAAGTTGGGTGTCGTCGGCGTAGGAGGTGATGATGATGTCGTGCTTGCGTACGATGTCGGCGAGGGGGCTCATGTAGACATTGAAGAGTGTCGGGCTGAGCGATGAGCCTTGAGGTACGCCGCAGATGATCTTGGTGGGTTCTGAGCGAAACGGAGGGAGGTAAACTCTTTGGGAGCGGTTAGCGAGGAAGGAGGCGATCCAGTCCAGGGCCTGGCCTTGGATCCCGGTGGAGCGTAGGCGGGTGATTAGGGTGCGGTGACAGACGGTGTCAAAGGCAGCCGAGAGGTCGAGGAGAATGAGGGCGACTGTTTCACCGTTGTCCATCAGGGTTCTGATGTTGTCTGTGACTGAGATGAGGGCGGTTTCCGTGCTGTGGTCTTTTTGGGGTCACGGCGGCGAAGTGGAAAGGAGAGCAATAGACAGGAGAGAGGCCGAGTCCTGATACGGACATCTGGCAGGGAAAATCTGAGGTGAGTCAGAGGAAGGGGGGTGTCAAGGGTTGGAGGCAGTGGCGAATCCCTGCATTTAGAATGGTGATATGGGTCAGAGAAAGCGGGAAAGACGCGAGTTCAGACATCCGATGCCACCCACTCCCTTCAGCCACTGCCACCGCAAACCCTTCCTCTCACCTTAGAGCACTCTTTCTCTCAGCTTCGGTTCGGGCTCCGAAGCTGAGCACCTCTGTCCTGCCCTTCTCAGACTTCGGTTCCGTCACCGGAGCAAAGCCGCTGGACCCGGGCAGGCGGTGCCTCCGGGTGCACGTGTCTCGGCCAAGTGCGGGCGTCCCCGGGTCTCGGGGGCGCTCATGAAGTGTCAGCTGTTTTAGGCGCGGAGGAAACCTGAGGAGCGATTCAAAAAAAAAAAAAAAAAAATGTTACTCACCAGTTGCACACTGAGCGCGCATCATTGGTAGGGCACTGGGCATGGGGCGCGAGTTCAGGCGTGCGGCACCCGCCCGCATAAATCGGCCCGATGTTTAGTTCGTAAGCGGTGACTGCTCCCGGAGGTACGCGCATGGCTGGTACGGCTCTGGACACGGGCGCGCGAGTGCAGGCGTTCTCCTGCACTCGCTATGACTAGCTCGATTTCTGGGTTTCCCCTCCCCGCAAAGCTAAATCCGGGCATACTTCAAAGAAGATAAATTCCGCGTGGAAATCGCGCAAAATGCAACCTTGCGCGAGCATTGAAACTAAACAGGCATTCAATTGCTTTCCGTCCACCGAGGTTACAGAGCACGTAGGCTCTTTGCGAACGATTGCATTTGCCTCCGTAACCATGAAACCCATTTGTGCCCCCCCCCCACCCCCCCAAAGATCCCCCCGCCCTGCCCGCAGCGTCATTCACACAGCTGCACGGAATCACTGCCATCCTCGTAGATCCAGGGCGGGCACAGAGGGGCTAGGAAAAAGTATGTTGGAAGTGGTGGCATGGGCGCCCTAGCCGGCAGGCTGCAAGGGTCAACGAGGTGCCCCTGAACGTAGCAATCGCTGGGAACTCGTGGTCGCGGGTTCAATCATACCCCAAAAAAAAAAAAAAAAAAAGCAACCGGGTAACACGAGGCGAATAGGAGCGGTTACTAGGGGCGGGCCGGTGCCTACACAGGGCCGAGCGGTGCTCGGTGAAAAAGTGGCAGCCAGCCTTCCATTTAGTGCCCAGCATTTGTAGCACGTGATAACTGATAAACATTTAGGGCTTTGGCCGTGGAAAAGCCTAAATAGCAGCCGTGGGACCTATAAAGCCTATTTAGTCACTCTCACTAATTAACTCCTGCAGTCTTATGCTCTGGCGACGGAAATGTGTAACGAGAACAGCTATTATCTGTCGTTAGCTTGCTTTCTTTGGAGCTTGCCTTCTTGGGATGTGCTGACTTTTAAAATACGGAGGCGAGTTTCGTCTCCACTTTGACAGTTTGTGGTCAGGACTAGAGAGGACCGGATCTTACTTGAAGCAGGGAATATGCAATCCACTTCTGAATGGACCTGTGAAAGAAACGTTATTCTTCAAAACTATGAATGACCCAGCAAGAGCTTTAGCAAAGCTTTTCTGACACAAGCTGCCAATAGTTATTTAATGGTATTCTTCGGTCGGGAAGAGTCCTGCCAGGTTTTCTTTTCTAATCTCTTTGAACTGCGGCCTGAGAGAGGACTCTGATAAAGCAGGCTCGTTTAAAAAAAAAAAAAAAAAAAAAAAATGTTTGCATATATGTATATCCCCCCCCCCCCCCAAAAAAAAAAAAAATATATAGAGGTGCTTGGGCAGCAACGCCTTTATCGGGCTAAGTGGGGCGCGGCGACGCAAGGGCACAGTGGCTGGGGGCGCACGCTACACTTGTGCGTGGCGCGCACGTCCCGCAGCAGACACTCAGTTAATAACCTCATCCCCCACGGCACTTTCCATGGGTGGCCAGCTTTTCACACGATAATTGAAGCAGCCTCAGCTTCATCCCTTCAAATTTGTGCATTCGTGTTGCTTCGGTAATGGTCCACCCAGCAAATCAGGAAGCGTGCCTGGGGTCAGGGGACATTCATTAGAGCATAAGAAGTAAGCTGCATAGAGACATTTAGGGTTCGTTTGTCGCTGTGTTCGATCTGTACATACCTGCCCAGTCAAGAGCGCCAGATGCTAGCTGCCTACAAACCCCACATGCATATGTTTGAACTTGTAGCCATGGATGCCAGCATGCACTTTATCAGTCAGCGCTGGGAGAGCACCATCTGATGCCATAAGAAGGATAACCGCGAGGAGGGCTGTTGTCCTCAAAAAGCAAGTATGAATACGGTTACGCTGATTAAGCCAAGCTGAAGGGAAACAGCATGCCGCAAAGTGAGCTTCGCAGGTAGGCGGCTATAGGTACCGCGACCACGCGTAGGTGGAATCTTTTGGGACTGCGGTGCTTTAACCTATCACCACTATATCTTTTAGGTCTCAGGCTAGATGGGGGACGGCAGCTTAACTTGAAGGCGTGCCTGGCTTGTAGTGGGTACCAGGGGGTACTTACACTGTGTGCCAGGTCCAGTTAACCCTTATTAGTGTAGAAGACTTTAGAGCAGCTTAGGTGGATAGAAGGTAGCAATGGCAATGTGGCTTAGGCTGAAATAGGGACATGTAAGCTCCTACGATACCACTGGTGTCATATGCACAGTATTGAAAGAACACTCGATACACACAAGTTACGTTAAATTTTGTCATATGCCAAAAGTAGCTCAGTGATCACCCACAGTATGAGGATAAGTACATATTCACAAGAGAGGTGGACGCACGAAGCAGCCCCGCCTCATGGTTGTACAGCACTTAAGGCGGCTGCTCCCCGAGGCTGAGCCGAGCTCTAGAAGCTAAAATAGGGCATGAATGTAAGACAATTAGCCCAGAAGTGAAAGCCTGCTAGTAACAGGGACAGACCAATGGGAGCGAACAGCACACCAAAAGAAGGGACGTCAGTTAGCAACTGCCACCGGAAAAGCAAGGATTTAAAGGGCAAACTAAGGAACGAGTAACAAGCGGTGGTGGTGGGCTAAGCACTGCCGGTGCGCAACCTATAATGACGCGTAATAACAGTCTTCACTGGGTGTTTCATATTTCATTACTATAATTGATATAACTCTTGCTATCAGCCTGCAAATAAAATTCAGCGACAGCATTGGCACCTGCAATGCATATCTATAGCAACAAACAAAAAAAAAAAAAAAAAAATCTAACCAACAAAAGCCGAATAATACCTAGAGCCTTTTCAGTGGTGCTGCTACAAAGCAGCCTAAGCCGAGCCGAGGGACAACAGCATGCCACAAAAGAGCATCGCATGAGGCGACTATAAGTACCGTTTACCACGCAAAAGGGGAATCTTTTAACTGCAGTGCTTGAACCTGTCACTAGTATATCTTTTAGTTGTCCCTGACTATCGAGGGAATGGCGGCTTAACATGAAGGCTGGCCTGGTCTGTAGTGTGTATCAGAGGTGCTTACACATGGTGCCATGTCCGGTTATCCCTCTCAGTATAGAAGAGGGCTGCTAGCAGCTGCGGCTGACAGAAGGTAGCCATGGCAAAGCGGCTTAGGCGAAAATAGGAGACAGGGAAAGCTCCTAATTACCACTGGTGTCATATGCACAATACTATAAGAAGCACAATACACAGAAGTACAAGAGGTAAAGTTTCCTAATATACCGATGGCGTCATATGCACAATACTATAAGAAACACAATACACAGAAGTACAAGACATAAAGGTACTTTATTTTATGACAATATGCTAAAAGTATCTCAGTGAGTACCCACAGCATGAGGTTAAGTTATATAGGCAAAGATATGTGTACCCATGAGGCAACCCCGCGTCAGGAAACCGATTACCTGGCGAAACTAAGAATGGCGTGGTTCATTGTAGCATTACTAAGAATTCCTTGGGGGGCCCACCTAGGGAGCAGAAAGTCCCACGTTCATTTATAACACAGGGACACGCAACAGTCTTGAGGCATGATGACATACAAGGTTCAGGAGCAGAAAGCCCCCACGTTCAGTTATAACACAGGGACACGCAACAGTCTTGAGGCATTATGACATACAAGGTTCATGCAAAGGTTTAAAAAAAAAAAAAAAAAAGTGGGTGACTTATTGGGACACTAAAGGTGGATACAGCAAAAAAAAAAAAAAAAATATATGGAAGTTCACATGCACGGGGGAGGCTGCGGAACAACTAGAGATGCCGCTTGAGGGGGATTGGGAAACATGTGCGGAGGACTGTAATTCGAAGTCAGGGGTCCTTAGGTCGCGGGTTCGGATCCTGCTCGAAGGGCATGTTTACCCTAGGGCACCATTATCAACATTTGTTATTGGCAACATGGGCAACACGGCTGCCCCATTATCAACAGTATGTTATTTGTGACATTGGTAACCCGGCTGCCCCACCACACCTGGCTCACTGCGGCATCACAGGACTTAGCGTAGGTGGGCAGCGGTGGAGAGTAGGACAGCACCACCAGATCGGACATGCAAGAACGTTGTTGGCAGCATACATAAGATAGGGACTTGTCGGAGGGTCGAGTCAGGAGAACGATTCCAGGCGCAGGTGCATTTCCGGACGACATAGCGGGAACAATACAAAAAAATAATAATAATATATATATATATATATACATATATCTATATATATAATAATGGTATATAATTAACATACATAAGTAATTATAGCATTAAATATGCGAAGCAGAAGCTTGGCGGCCAAATAGAAGGACTCCGGTGAATTTTACAGGATGGAACTAGCAATGTGGGACCTACCAACTGTGATTTATAACCTGCCTCAATAGTCTGTCTTACAGTCATAAGAGAGCAATGCATGGCACTCAAACTTATTATGATGTTGAATAATCTATGGACTGGTCATTTGAGGTATGAGGGGACGAAGTGAGTTATGAAGCAAAAAGGCCTGTCGCAGGAGTCATATGCAGGTAAGGAAACTGCGGCCTAGCTACCGTGATGAGACGTGTTGTTATCAATCTGATGAGGCAGGGCCGTGTGGCAAGAGTTTATGCAGGTAATAATGCTGGGCCCCAGCTGCCCCGAAGAGAAGGGTGGTGACCAATATGTGGGCAGCAGCGTTGGGGGGCTTGGAGGCCGCTCGTAAGTGTGTTTAAAAATAAATAAATAAAGAAATATATAAATAATAATGAATAAACAGATAAACGAAAGTAGCGCCATATGTGTAGGAATGTTATATGAATTTCAGCCAGGCCGAACGGTAACCCGGCGGTAGGAAGTTGGCTCTGTAGGTATTATTCTAAGTAAAGAGAGAGCATGCACAGAGTCCAAGGGTTCCCCTTAGAGGGAAGATAAGGGCAAAAAGAGAAAATTCTAATGGTCTATTGGGTGGTAGTGTGGTCGAGCAGTAGGCTTATCAGAGGGTACACACACAGGCAAGAAATTAGGAACACACACTCAGAGACAATTCCAGGCCAATAGGTTGTGCAAGATTTCAAACAAAGGAAGTTGTGGCACAGGCGAGGAGATGCACTTCAGTTAGGCCCAAAGATGGGGTGAGCTCAACATGGGACGGGACAAGGCACATAGGCTTCACCTAGACGGCCAACCTTAAAGCATGCCCATTACAGGGGGGGCTTGTGGTGGGTTATAGCAAAAGCAGGGTACTGACGGCGGTAGCGGCGGACACATCCGAAGAAGTTAAGGGCCTGGCTAAGGTGCTAACAAATGCGTGTATATGTTGTAGCATTGTCGAGCCATAACATGTGCTGTAACACATCACAAGAAATTGTGAGGTAATGCTTTCCTTCTCGTCCATCTAGGGACTGCGACAGTATGGTGATGGCCACACTCCTGGTGGCCAGAGCAGAGCACCAGCCCAGAGGGGGTGGCTGGAGCTCTGGTTTCAGCGACAGCAGACTCGCCTGGATGGGAACCCCCTAGAACTTGATGTGCCATGTGTGAGCTAGAGTTGGCCAGCTGGTGGGCCAAGAGAGGGTTAAGCCAGGCTTTCCGGTAATCCACCCGGGGGAAACTAGCTAAACAACTGGGGGGAGAGGTCCACAGTGGCAGGCCTGCTTAACACAGGGTCTTGCCAGAACTGTCGCCCCGAGGGAAGACTGGGGAAATAATTGGGCCAAGACGATCCCAAGGGAGGTGAATCAGGGAGCCGGGTATACGGCCACAAGTGGGACATCCAGGCAGAAAATCAACCCGCGCAAGTGCGAATCAGCACGGATTGTATTCAGCAGATGGGTACACCGGTCTGCGGCGGGCACGGATAGTAAGTAAGGGAGGAGCACAGGTGGGGGGGCCCCGGGTATCGCGAGATGCCATCCCCGGGGCTTGGCGGAGTTACAGGGCGATCCTAAAGCTTAAAAATTGGTTAAAAGACCTCCAGATGGTGATTCCTGGAGCCAAAGGTATTCCTCAGGGCCCTGGGAGCCTTGACGGCGGGGTCCTGGGATGACGCGACGGCGCTCCTTAATCCCGCAAGGGACAGTTGGAATCCCGAGCAACTGTGGAGACTGGCCTGGGTCTCGCTCTGACTTGTCAGGAGCATGACAAACTAATAAAGTGGTAAAAACCACGATAAAGGAACGAGCTGTAAGATGCTAAACATGTTGGTGCAGAGAACACCAGACGTAACAGCTCTAGCTTTCTCAGGATGGGTGTCGGCCAATATTAATAAACTCATCTCCGACACCGGGATCGCCCGTAAGCTAACCCTACCTGTGAAACCAATAAATTGCGACATATTATACCCACAAACTTTGTCCTGGCATTATTACGTGCATGCATGGTATTGTGATAAACACTAATGGTACTTACCTGAAAGAGCTAGGGGTAGCAGCGCTATGTGGCTGGCCCCGTCGCACGCAGGGCGACGATAAGGGGGACAGCTTTCTAGCGTCGCTCCCCTGCCTGCCCAAAAGGTGGTCCGGAGAGGCCTCCGTAGTGGAGAGGGTGGTCCCCAGCTGGTTTATGGCCGCCTAGGTGTTAGAAGGGAGGAGTAAGGCCGGGAGGTCTCTTAAGGGGAGACCTGGCAAGGCTGGGCCTCTTTGGGGTCACGGCGGCGAAGTCCTACCCACCCACCCTACAGAAGGAGAATAGAAGGCAGTGAGGCGTGCATAGTGGAAAGAAAGGTTGGGATAGTGGAACAGGAGGATAACATGCCTTTCTTTACAGGAAATTACAAACCGTCGCAATGCGGAGTTACAGGGCGATCCTAAAGCTTAAAAATTGGTTAAAAGACCTCCAGATGGTGATTCCTGGAGCCAAAGGTATTCCTCAGGGCCCTGGGAGCCTTGACGGCGGGGTCCTGGGATGACGCGACGGCGCTCCTTAATCCCGCAAGGGACAGTTGGAATCCTGAGCAACTGTGGAGACTGGCCTGGGTCTCGCTCTGACTTGTCAGGAGCATGACAAACTAATAAAGTGGTAAAAACCACGATAAAGGAACGAGCTGTAAGATGCTAAACATGTTGGTGCAGAGAACACCAGACGTAACAGCTCTAGCTTTCTCAGGATGGGTGTCATATTTCATTACTATAATTGATATAACTCTTGCTATCAGCCTGCAAAGAAAATTCAGCGACAGCATTGGCACCTGCAATGCATATCTATAGCAAAAAAAAAAATAAAAAAAAATCTAACCAACAAAAGCCGAATAATACCTAGAGCCTTTTCAGTGGTGCTGCTACAAAGCAGCCTAAGCCGAGCCGAGGGTCAACAGCATGCCACAAAAAAGCATCGCATGAGGCGACTATAAGTACCGTTTACCACGCAAAAGGGGAATCTTTTAACTGCAGTGCTTGAACCTGTCACTAGTATATCTTTTAGTTGTCCCTGGCTATCGAGGGAATGGCGGCTTAACATGAAGGCTGGCCTGGTCTGTAGTGTGTATCAGAGGTGCTTACACATGGTGCCATGTCCGGTTATCCCTCTCAGTATAGAAGAGGGCTGCTAGCAGCAGCGGCTGACAGAAGGTAGCCATGGCAAAGCGGCTTAGGCGAAAATAGGAGACAGGGAAAGCTCCTAATTACCACTGGTGTCATATGCACGATACTATAAGAAGCACAATACACAGAAGTACAAGAGGTAAAGTTTCCTATTATACCGATGGCGTCATATGCACGATACTATAAGAAACACAATACACAGAAGTACAAGACATAAAGGTACTTTATTTTATGACAATATGCTAAAAGTATCTCAGTGAGTACCCACAGCATGAGCTTAAGTTATATAGGCAAAGATATGTGTACCCATGAGGCAACCCCGCGTCAGGAAACCGATTACCTGGCGAAACTAAGAATGGCGTGGTTCATTGTAGCATTACTAAGAATTCCTTGGGGGGCCCACCTAGGGAGCAGAAAGTCCCACGTTCATTTATAACACAGGGACACGCAACAGTCTTGAGGCATGATGACATACAAGGTTCAGGAGCAGAAAGCCCCCACGTTCAGTTATAACACAGGGACACGCAACAGTCTTGAGGCATTATGACATACAAGGTTCATGCAAAGGTTTTAAAAAAAAAAAAAAAAATTTTAAAAAAAAAAGTGGGTGACTTATTGGGACACTAAAGGTGGATACAGCAAAAAAAATAAAAAAAATATGGAAGTTCACATGCACGGGGGAGGCTGCGGAACAACTAGAGATGCCGCTTTAGGGGGATTGGGAAACATGTGCGGAGGACTGTAATTCGAAGTCAGGGGTCCTTAGGTCGCGGGTTCGGATCCTGCTCGAAGGGCATGTTTACCCTAGGGCACCATTATCAACATTTGTTATTGGCAACATGGGCAACACGGCTGCCCCATTATCAACAGTATGTTATTTGTGACATTGGTAACCCGGCTGCCCCACCACACCTGGCTCACTGCGGCATCACAGGACTTAGCGTAGGTGGGCAGCGGTGGAGAGTAGGACAGCACCACCAGATCGGACATGCAAGAACGTTGTTGGCAGCATACATAAGATAGGGACTTGTCGGAGGGTCGAGTCAGGAGAACGATTCCAGGCGCAGGTGCATTTCCGGACGACGTAGCGGGAACAATACAAAAAAATAATAATAATATATATATATATATATATATATATACATATATCTATATATATAATAATGGTATATAATTAACATACATAAGTAATTATAGCATTAAATATGCGAAGCAGAAGCTTGGCGGCCAAATAGAAGGACTCCGGTGAATTTTACAGGATGGAACTAGCAATGTGGGACCTACCAACTGTGATTTATAACCTGCCTCAATATTCTGTCTTACAGTCATAAGAGAGCAATGCATGGCACTCAAACTTATTATGATGTTGAATAATCTATGGACTGGTCATTTGAGGTATGAGGGGACAAAGTGAGTTATGAAGCAAAAAGGCCTGTCGCAGGAGTCATATGCAGGTAAGGAAACTGCGGCCTAGCTACCATGATGAGACGTGTTGTTATCAATCTGATGAGGCAGGGCCGTGTGGCAAGAGTTTATGCAGGTAATAATGCTGGGCCCCAGCTGCCCCGAAGAGAAGGGTGATGACCAATATGTGGGCAGCAGCGTTGGGGGGCTTGGAGGCCGCTCGTAAGTGTGTTTAAAACTAAATAAATAAAGAAATATATAAATAATAATGAATAAACAGATAAACGAAAGTAGCGCCATATGGGTGGGAATGTTATATGAATTTCAGCCAGGCCGAACGGTAACCCGGCGGTAGGAAGTTGGCTCTGTAGGTATTATTCTAAGTAAAGAGAGAGCATGCACAGAGTCCAAGGGTTCCCCTTAGAGGGAAGATAAGGGCAAAAAGAGAAAATTCTAATGGTCTATTGGGTGGTAGTGTGGTCGAGCAGTAGGCTTATCAGAGGGTACACACACAGGCAAGAAATTAGGAACACACACTCAGAGACAATTCCAGGCCAATAGGTTGTGCAAGATTTCAAACAAAGGAAGTTGTGGCACAGGCGAGGAGATGCACTTCAGTTAGGCCCAAAGATGGGGTGAGCTCAACATGGGACGGGACAAGGCACATAGGCTTCACCTAGACGGCCAACCTTAAAGCATGCCCATTACAGGGGGGGCTTGTGGTGGGTTATAGCAAAAGCAGGGTACTGACGGCGGTAGCGGCGGACACATCCGAAGAAGTTAAGGGCCTGGCTAAGGTGCTAACAAATGCGTGTATATGTTGTAGCATTGTCGAGCCATAACATGTGCTGTAACACATCACAAGAAATTGTGAGGTAATGCTTTCCTTCTCGTCCATCTAGGGACTGCGACAGTATGGTGATGGCCACACTCCTGGTGGCCAGAGCAGAGCACCGGCCCAGAGGGGGTGGCTGGAGCTCTGGTTTCAGCGACAGCAGACTCGCCTGGATGGGAACCCCCTAGAACTTGATGTGCCATGTGTGAGCTAGAGTTGGCCAGCTGGTGGGCCAAGAGAGGGTTAAGCCAGGCTTTCCGGTAATCCACCCGGGGGAAACTAGGTAAACAACTGGGGGGAGAGGTCCACAGTGGCAGGCCTGCTTAACACAGGGTCTTGCCAGAACTGTCGCCCCGAGGGAAGACTGGGGAAATAATTGGGCCAAGATGATCCCAAGGGAGGTGAATCAGGGAGCCGGGTATACGGCCACAAGTGGGACATCCAGGCAGAAAATCAACCCGCGCAAGTGCGAATCAGCACGGATTGTATTCAGCAGATGGGTACACCGGTCTGCGGCAGGCACAGAAAGTAAGTAAGGGAGGAGCACAGGTGGGGGGGCCCCGGGTATCGCGAGATGCCATCCCCGGGGCTTGGCGGAGTTACAGGGCGATCCTAAAGCTTAAAAATTGGTTAAAAGGCCTCCAGATGGTGATTCCTGGAGCCAAAGGTATTCCTCAGGGCCCTGGGAGCCTTGACGGCGGGGTCCTGGGATGACGCAACGGCGCTCCTTAATCCCGCAAGGGACAGTTGGAATCCTGAGCAACTGTGGAGACTGGCCTGGGTCTCGCTCTGACTTGTCAGGAGCATGACTAACTAATAAAGTGGTAAAAACCACGATAAAGGAACGAGCTGTAAGATGCTAAACATGTTGGTGCAGAGAACACCAGACGTAACAGCTCTAGCTTTCTCAGGATGGGTGTCGGCCAATATTAATAAACTCATCTCCGACACCGGGATCGCCCGTAAGCTAACCCTACCTGTGAAACCAATAAATTGCGACATATTATACCCACAAACTTTGTCCTGGCATTATTACGTGCATGCATGGTATTGTGATAAACACTAATGGTACTTACCTGAAAGAGCTAGGGGTAGCAGCGCTATGTGGCTGGCCCCGTCGCACGCAGTGCGACGATAAGGGGGACAGCTTTCTAGCGTCGCTCCCCTGCCTGCCCAAAAGGTGGTCCGGAGAGGCCTCCGTAGTGGAGAGGGTGGTCCCCAGCTGGTTTATGGCCGCCTAGGTGTTAGAAGGGAGGAGTAAGGCCGGGAGGTCTCTTAAGGGGAGACCTGGCAAGGCTGGGCCTCTTTGGGGTCACGGCGGCGAAGTCCTACCCACCCACCCTACAGAAGGAGAATAGAAGGCAGGGAGGCGTGCATAGTGGAAAGAAAGGTTGGGATAGTGGAACAGGAGGATAACATGCCTTTCTTTACAGGAAATTACAAACCGTCGCAATGCGGAGTTACAGGGCGATCCTAAAGCTTAAAAATTGGTTAAAAGGCCTCCAGATGGTGATTCCTGGAGCCAAAGGTATTCCTCAGGGCCCTGGGAGCCTTGACGGCGGGGTCCTGGGATGACGCGACGGCGCTCCTTAATCCCGCAAGGGACAGTTGGAATCCTGAGCAACTGTGGAGACTGGCCTGGGTCTCGCTCTGACTTGTCAGGAGCATGACAAACTAATAAAGTGGTAAAAACCACGATAAAGGAACGAGCTGTAAGATGCTAAACATGTTGGTGCAGAGAACACCAGACGTAACAGCTCTAGCTTTCTCAGGATGGGTGTCGGCCAATATTAATAAACTCATCTCCGACACCGGGATCGCCCGTAAGCTAACCCTACCTGTGAAACCAATAAATTGCGACATATTATACCCACAAACTTTGTCCTGGCATTATTACGTGCATGCATGGTATTGTGATAAACACTAATGGTACTTACCTGAAAGAGCTAGGGGTAGCAGCGCTATGTGGCTGGCCCCGTCGCACGCAGTGCGACGATAAGGGGGACAGCTTTCTAGCGTCGCTCCCCTGCCTGCCCAAAAGGTGGTCCGGAGAGGCCTCCGTAGTGGAGAGGGTGGTCCCCAGCTGGTTTATGGCCGCCTAGGTGTTAGAAGGGAGGAGTAAGGCCGGGAGGTCTCTTAAGGGGAGACCTGGCAAGGCTGGGCCTCTTTGGGGTCACGGCGGCGAAGTTGGTGGTGGTCCCTTTGCAGCATTTGAATTTCCCACCAACATGGTGATGACTTGTTCCTTCATGACTTGGGAGATGGTTTCCTGGTCAGTTGTGTTCCTTTGAGGCCCCATCTCTGGCCCACAGCATCCCTCCCACACACCCTACCCCCACATGTGTATGCCCCTGGCACAATGTGCCTACTCCGCGTGGTTACAGATCCATAATTGTCAGGGGAGGCAAGGTTAGACTCAGGTACCTGTACTGTGGGGCACACAATAGATGATACAGTCCTTGGGACACAGGTTTGGTTGCCTGTGATGTGGATGCAACAGGGGTGGAGGAGTTGATGTGGGCAGGGTGAGGCTGAGAGTCGTTGACTGACCAGGTGTCCCTGATGGGCCAGGCTGTTCGTCAGTGTCCAGACATCCAAGAGTAATGTCCTCACCATGGCCTTGATCCAGAGGGGGAGTGACAGTCTCTGGTATCCTCTCCATGGTGGCAATCACAAGGTTACCTGTATAGGGAGTGAGACACAGAGTTCAGGTTAAGATGGGTGTATTGTGTGAAATGCAGACAGTGCCTTAACATGATTCTCAGCAATGACATTGACAGCTGCTGCACAGCATACCTGAGTTGTACATACAACTCTGTGACTTGATTTCCATACTCCATGTAAAGAGTTGTTAGACTAGGTTGGTAGTGATTGTACTGCTGATTGCTTCTGAGATTGTCTGATTATAAACATGACTGTTCACCTCTGTTACCTAGTGAACAGTCAGGCATGCTAGATGGCATTAAAGAGAGCTGTACAATGCACAATGGTGTCCTTGTAGGAACACAGTATGTGAGTAAGAAAGGGACATTGACCTGTATCTGGATGTACTGCATGTGCATCGGCTCAGACACCTGAGTTTCCAACCCAGGTGAGTCAATTTCTAGCTTGGGATCTTTAATCCGTGGCCATTATTAATGGGCACACAGCTATAGCTGTGTTTTGCCTGGGATGCAAGTGTGAGTGAGCCATAGCATTGCTGGCATTGCCATGTACTGTTCCACACTAGCACAGTCAAGATGGTGTAGATGATAAATTAGTGGAACATGCATGACATGACAATTTGTGCACATTCCCGGTTTTCACAATGATGGGAAAGTGCATTCTGGGAGTCGTACTGATAGGATCAGCCAGTAGTTCACGTACCATTTCCAAGGGCTGTGAGGCCAGATGAGTTCAATGGAGATGTGGCATGCAAGGGAGGGTTATTACGTAATTTGGACAGAGGTGTAGTGGGTGGATGTTAATTGAGGTGGAATTAGGTGGTGAGGGAGCATGCAGGACAGGAGAATTGTGTGACATGAATGTTGGGGGTACCTACCAGACTCCACTCCCCCAGGTATTCCTGTCAGGCCCTCAGGATGCAGGATGTTCAAGACCTTCTCCTCCCATGATGGGAAAGTAGGCGGACTAGGTGGGGGTCTTGTACGGCTGGCTGGTGCCTGGATGCCATAGAACACACCTTCCCCTGTTGGTTGTTCCAACTCTTCCTGATGTGTTCCCTTGTGCGTGGATGACTGCCTACAGAATTGACCATGCTGATGTTTCTTTGTCACAACTCCATTTTCCTGGCAAATGAGGTTTGTTGGACCTGTGCCCCGAACAGGTGTGGCTCTACCCTTACAATTTCATCCACCATGACCCTCAACTCTTCATCAGTGAAACATGGATGTTTTTTGTGGGGACATGGTAGTGGCTGTGGAGACGGTGTGTGGGGGTATTGTAAGTGGAAGGGTGCAGTGTTTGGTAAATGGTGAGGTGTAGGTGCTGTGATGTGAGTGGGTGACGGTTGTATTGGATTGGGTGTGCTAGTGATGTGTGTATTGTGAATGTTGTGCTGATGTGGG
Source organism: Pleurodeles waltl (assembly GCF_031143425.1). NCBI lineage: Eukaryota > Metazoa > Chordata > Amphibia > Caudata > Salamandridae > Pleurodeles > Pleurodeles waltl. The sequence continues at coordinate 291,549,429 of NC_090436.1, forward strand.
GTGAGTGCTGAGTGAAATGTGCATGCGTGCCTATGGGGTAAAATAACAATTCTCTCTTTTTTTACTTTTTGGTGTATGTGAATGGCGTTTTAAATGCCAAGGATTGTGGGTTGTGTAGGGGTTGGTTTTATAGTGCAGTGAGTAGGTGTGTCGGGTGTGTTGATGTGTGTCTGGTGTGGGGTATTCAAACTATCCAATGTAGTGTTGTGTTCTAACTGCAGTGAGTTGAGAATGCCGCGGTTCGCACCTCCAATGGTTTTCCACCATGGAAGAACCGCTGTTGTGATATGTGGATCGTAATATGATGGGAGGATTGTCAGGCTGGCGGTGGTGGTGGTGGGACCACTTTTTTTCCGTCCCCCAGTGTCCTGGTGGTTTCTGCAATTTGGCTGTTTTTGGGCAGAGTTCATAGTGTGACACGTAATACGTCAGTGGTATGACCGCAAATTTGGCGGTTACGACTGTGGCGGTCTTACCGACAGACCACCAAACTCGTACTGAGGCACTTAGGGGCATATTTATACTTGTTTTGCCCTGAATTTGCATCGTTTTAAAAAAAATCCAAATTCGGTGCAAAACTAACTCCAAATTTATACTTTGGTGCTAGACCCATCTAGCGCCAAATTTATGGAGTTAAAGTCATTTTTTGGACGTGGAAACCTACCTTGCATCAATGAGATGCAAGGTAGGTGTTCCCGGTGCAAAAAAGAACTCTATGGCCTTAGGGCCATATTTATCCCGGTGCTAAAATCAAGTGGGGGGAGAAGGGTCAAGCTTTGCCCCATTATTTAACGCCTGGGTCAGGGAAGGCGTTAGGGGTCCTGTGGGCTTATTTCCATTGCTTTGCAGACAGTGAACATTGCGACGGGTGCTGGTAGACACTACGCACTACAGCATTTCCACCGGCTCTATTACGAGCCGGAGACAATGCTGTAGGCTGACACAGTGGGAAACTCAAATGGCCCGGCAGGGAGGCTGCCACACTGGCAGCAACCTATCCGGCGTAACTTCGGCGGATGGCTTTTCTGTCCACCGAAGTTGTAATGAGGTCCAATGGGATCTCTACCACCTTGGTAAGTAAACAGCACAGTTGAAAAATAAGGTATGCTACATCGATTTTATTTTGGACATATTATATACAGAGTTTCTGAATATGATTGTCTTTTTCCCTAGGTGCTACCTATTTGTTAGTCCTGATAATGACTCGTTTGAGATTCAAAAGTTTTGAAACATTGACAAAAAGATACTAACAGACTTATTTCAGAAATATGATGTTAAACACCACATTTTGTAGTGGAGTTGTATTACGAATGTTACATCCACATCCGCCGTTGGTTTTTGTGTATATTTTTGTGTACAGCATGTGCACACATTAACTCACTTATTCACTTCCACTGTTCCCTTCACTTACTCTGGACTACCTAATCTGTCTATATCCAATGTGTTCTTACACTTTATCTTATTCTTGCTTGTGAAATCAATATATTTGATTAATCGTTGCCAAAGCCAATTCTAAAGTGGTTTTGTATATTTGCCAAGAAAGTTGAAGCCTACACTTACTTCGAACGGACCATTGAATTACTCTATTATTGTCATCTCTACTGCTGCCACTCCAATGCTTTGTGCAACTCAAAGTCCCCACCATGATGCAGATGGCAGTGTGTACTATCTAGCAAAAGATTTGTACTGGAAACATATCCTTTTAAAACAAATTCCTATACCTAGACAAACTCAGAATGATCTAATTCCTTTGAGGTGTGCTGTGAACTTCAGCACACACGCAATGCCTGATTTGTTTTGAAAATTAACACATTTCCCCTATTTGATGCTGTTAGACCTGACAGCCTTAGTGTGGTCATCCCCCAACTTTTTTGCCTGCCTGCCTCCCTCCACTTTACTGACGCTGTTTTTGCTGGTTTTAGGACTCTGCGCACGTTACTACTGCTAACCAGAGGTAAAGTGCATATTCTCTATCCCTGAAACATGGTAACATTGGTTCATAACCAATTAGCATATTTAATTTACCTATAAGTCCTTAGTAAAGTGCACTACATGTAACCTGGGCCTGTAAATGAAATGCTACTAGTGGGCCTGCAGCACTGATTGTGCCACCCACATAAGTAGCCCCTTAACCATGACTCAGGCCTGCCACTGCAAGGTCTGTGTGTGCAGTTTCACTGCCACGTCGACTTTGCATTTATAAGTACTTGCAAAGCCTTAGATTCCCCTTTTCCTACATATACGTCACCCCTAAGGTAGGCCCTAGGTAACCCATTGGGCAGGATGCTATGTGGGTAAAAGGTAGGACATGTATCTATGGGCCAGATGTAGCAAAATGCTAATTTGCGACTTGCAAAGTGCGAGTCCCTGCGACTCGCAATTTGCAACTCGCAAATTGGTATGCAGTACGGTGTCTCAGACACCGACTGCGACTCGCTATGGGGTCGCAATGACCCACCTCATTAATATTCATGAGGTGGGTCGCTAATTGCGGCCCCATAGCGAGTCTAGGCACTCGCAAACATGGAGGCCTGCTGTCGTCAGCAGACCTCCATGTTCGTGACTGCTTTAAATAAAGCAGTTTTTTTTTTTTTAAGTGTAGCCCGTTTTCCTTAAAGGAAAACGAGCTGCACTTAAAAAGAAAAACCGAAACCTTTAGTTTCGTTTTTTTTTCAGGGCAGGTAGTGGTCCCTTGGACCACTACCTACCCTGAAAAAATATTTGTGGGTCCATTCACAAAGTGGAAGGGGTCCCATGGGGACCCCTTCCAATTTGCGAGTGGGTTACCATCCACTTGAAGTGGATGGTAACTGCGACACCATTTGCGACCGCACCCCTTCCTATTTGCGATTCTGAAATGCATATTTCGGGTCGGTACCGACTCGCAATATGCATTTCTGCATTGGGAAACGCGAATAGCGAGTCGCAAACGGCAATTTTTGCCGTTTGCGACTCGCTATTTGTTTCCTGCATCTGGCCCTATGTGATTTATATGCCCTGGTAGTGACACACTCCTGCATTTGTTTTCCACTACTGTGAGGCCTGCTCTTTTCCTCGACTAGCATTAGGACTGCCCTCATCTGCTTTTTGAGTGGTAGATTCTGATCTGAAAGGGGTAACCAGGTCATATTTAGTTTGGCCAGAATGGTAATAGAAAATCCTGCTTATTGGTAAGGTTGGATTTCATATTACTATTTGAGAAATACCACTTTTAGAAAGTGAGCATTTCTCTGCACTTAAAAAACATCTGTGCCTCACAGCCTGTCTCCAATCAACGTCTGGGCTGGGCTGGGCTGGTTGCCAGCTCCCTTGTGCATTTCACCCAGACAACCACAAACATAGGACACTCCGTCACACTTGCACTCATCTGCATATTGAATAGACTTTCCTGGGCAGGTAGGATGGAGGGCTTGATACTTACGTTTCAAAGGCCATTTGCCTGCCCTCACACAATGGACTGCCAAACCCCCTACTGGGACCCTGACAGACAGGACTGAACTGAAAGGGGGACTTGCGCTCTTCAAAACCACTCTTTGAAGTCTCCCTCACTTCAAAGGCATTTTTGGGTATATGAACTGGGTCTCTGACCCCACAAACTCAGAATCTTCTAGATCTACACCTGAATCCTGTCAAGAGGAACTGCCTGGCTGCCCAAAGGACTCATCTGGACTGATTTGCTGAGAAGGACTGCTGCCCTGCTGTTGCCATGCTGCCCTGCTGGCCTCCGACTTTGCTGAGAAGGACTCTGCCTTCCCCAATACTGCTCTCCAGGGGCTTTGATTGAGCTTCCCTCCTGTTTTCTGAAGTCTCTGGGCCAAAAAGACTTCATCTCTTCAGGAAACTCCTTGTGCATCGAAAATCGACGCACCACCTCCCGAAATCGATGCAAAGCCTCCACTGCGACCGAGAAATCGCAGCACAGCCAAACGGAACAAGGCAGCCCGACTTCCTGAGTGGAAATTCGACCCAGCGCCTACCTTACAAATTGAAAATTCAACACATCGCCTACCAGATCGAAGCAGCGCCCTTGCCTTCTTCCAGTACGTCAGGGATTTTTCCCTGCATCGTCCCTGGTCATCAAAATACCCCGCATGTCAGTGAGGAACCAAGACTGCGCGCTGAAAAATGGCACAAACCCCTTGCATTGTGGAAAGAAACAATGCATTGTTTGTGCCGCATCAGAGAATTCCTCGTGCCACCTCATTTTCCCACGCATCTCCTCCCCTGTGGTCTCCATGCGTTGTTATTTTTGATGCATATCAGGTACCATTTGTAACAAAAAGACAACTGTTTATTTTCAAGGATTAAGACTCTTTTGAACCTTTTGAAAGTGATATTTCAACTTGTGCTTATTGGATCTTTGTTGTTTTGACCCAAGGGTAGGTCGCTCCCCCTGCCGCTGCAGCTCCTCCAAGTTCCCGAGTTCCTGTGTTCCTGAGACCCACCTAACTGTAAGTACCGCCCTCCTCCCAGCCCCTCGCCCTGCCCCGCGCCACTCACCTTCTCTCCTGCTCCTGCTTCTTTTCCTCCTCTCTGTCTCTTCCTCCTCGCCCCCCCCTGCAATCTTCTTCTGTGTTCTTCTGTTCTTCTCTTCTGTTCTTCTGTTCTTCCCTTCTGTTCTTCTGTGTTCTTCCGGTCTTCTGTGTTCTTCTTCTCTGTTCTTCTCGGTGCTTCTGTGTTCTTCTTCTCTGTTCTTCTGTGTTCTTCTGTGTTCTTCTCTGTTCTTCTCTGTTCTTCTCTGTTCTTCTGCTCTTCCGATCTTCTGTTCTTCTGTTCTTCTGTTCTTCTGTCTTCTGCTCTTCCGGTCTTCTGTTCTTCTGTCTTCTGTTCTTCTGTCTTCTGTTCTCCTGTCTTCGGCTCTTCTACCTCCTCCGTCTTCTTCCCCCGAGCCTGCCCTCCTGCTCCTTCCTCATCCCCCTCCCTCACTCGCCTCCCCCTCTCTCACCCCTAGCTAACCCGTTCGCTATCTACCTCCCTCACTCCTCCTATCTTCCTATCTCTCTAGCTCCCTATCTCACTATCTAACTCCCCCACTCTCCACCTCCTCCTACCTACCTATCTGTCTATCTATCTATTTCCCTATCTATCGACTTCTCTATCTATTTTCTCTATCTATTTCTCTATCTCTCCCCCCCTCCCGCCACCCCCTCTACTACCTATCTCCCTATCCTCTCACTCTACCTCTCTCCCTCACCCACCTCTACAACCCCCCCTCCCCTATCTTCACAACCCTACTCCTATCTCTCTCCCTAATCTCCAAACCTCCTAACACTCACCCTCCTCCACCCTAAACCCCCTCCCCCAGCTCCTCTCACTCTACCTGTCCCCCCCTCCCTCGCGCTTTCCCGCCGCGACCTCCTGCACGCCCCCGCCCCCCAGCTCCCATTCGCCCCCAGCTGACCCCTCCCCCCCCCCTACCTCTTATGGCGTCCGCTGCGCGACAGTGGTAGCGACCCTTGACCCAAGGGTAGGTCGCTCCCCCTGCCGCTGCAGCTCCTCCAAGTTCCCGAGTTCCTGTGTTCCTGAGACCCACCTAACTGTAAGTACCCCCCTCCTCCCAGCCCCTCGCCCTGCCCCGCGCCACTCACCTTCTCTCCTGCTCCTGCTTCTTTTCCTCCTCTCTGTCTCTTCCTCCTCGCCCCCCCCCCTGCAATCTTCTTCTGTGTTCTTCTGTTCTTCTCTTCTGTTCTTCTGTTCTTCCCTTCTGTTCTTCTGTGTTCTTCCGGTCTTCTGTGTTCTTCTTCTCTGTTCTTCTCGGTGCTTCTGTGTTCTTCTTCTGTGTTCTTCTGTGTTCTTCTCTGTTCTTCTCTGTTCTTCTCTGTTCTTCTGCTCTTCCGATCTTCTGTTCTTCTGTTCTTCTGTTCTTCTGTCTTCTGCTCTTCCGGTCTTCTGTTCTTCTGTCTTCTGTTCTCCTGTCTTCGGCTCTTCTACCTCCTCCGTCTTCTTCCCCCGAGCCTGCCCTCCTGCTCCTTCCTCATCCCCCTCCCTCACTCGCCTCCCCCTCTCTCACCCCTAGCTAACCCGTTCGCTATCTACCTCCCTCACTCCTCCTATCTTCCTATCTCTCTAGCTCCCTATCTCACTATCTAACTCCCCCACTCTCCACCTCCTCCTACCTACCTATCTGTCTATCTATCTATTTCCCTATCTATCGACTTCTCTATCTATTTTCTCTATCTATTTCTCTATCTCTCCCCCCCTCCCGCCACCCCCTCTACTACCTATCTCCCTATCCTCTCACTCTACCTCTCTCCCTCACCCACCTCTACAACCCCCCCTCCCCTATCTTCACAACCCTACTCCTATCTCTCTCCCTAATCTCCAAACCTCCTAACACTCACCCTCCTCCACCCTAAACCCCCTCCCCCAGCTCCTCTCACTCTACCTGCCCCCCCCCTCCCTCGCGCTTTCCCGCCGCGACCTCCTGCACGCCCCGCCCCCCAGCTCCCATTCGCCCCCAGCTGACCCCTCCCCCCCCTCCTACCTCTTATGGCGGCCGCTGCGCGACAGTGGTAGCGACCCTTGACCCAAGGGTAGGTCGCTCCCCCTGCCGCTGCAGCTCCTCCAAGTTCCCGAGTTCCTGTGTTCCTGAGACCCACCTAACTGTAAGTACCCCCCTCCTCCCAGCCCCTCGCCCTGCCCCGCGCCACTCACCTTCTCTCCTGCTCCTGCTTCTTTTCCTCCTCTCTGTCTCTTCCTCCTCGCCCCCCCCCTGCAATCTTCTTCTGTGTTCTTCTGTTCTTCTCTTCTGTTCTTCTGTTCTTCCCTTCTGTTCTTCTGTGTTCTTCCGGTCTTCTGTGTTCTTCTTCTCTGTTCTTCTCGGTGCTTCTGTGTTCTTCTTCTCTGTTCTTCTGTGTTCTTCTCTGTTCTTCTCTGTTCTTCTCTGTTCTTCTGCTCTTCCGATCTTCTGTTCTTCTGTTCTTCTGTTCTTCTGTCTTCTGCTCTTCCGGTCTTCTGTTCTTCTGTCTTCTGTTCTCCTGTCTTCGGCTCTTCTACCTCCTCCGTCTTCTTCCCCCGAGCCTGCCCTCCTGCTCCTTCCTCATCCCCCTCCCTCACTCGCCTCCCCCTCTCTCACCCCTAGCTAACCCGTTCGCTATCTACCTCCCTCACTCCTCCTATCTTCCTATCTCTCTAGCTCCCTATCTCACTATCTAACTCCCCCACTCTCCACCTCCTCCTACCTACCTATCTGTCTATCTATCTATTTCCCTATCTATCGACTTCTCTATCTATTTTCTCTATCTATTTCTCTATCTCTCCCCCCCTCCCGCCACCCCCTCTACTACCTATCTCCCTATCCTCTCACTCTACCTCTCTCCCTCACCCACCTCTACAATCCCCCCTCCCCTATCTTCACAACCCTACTCCTATCTCTCTCCCTAATCTCCAAACCTCCTAACACTCACCCTCCTCCACCCTAAACCCCCTCCCCCAGCTCCTCTCACTCTACCTGTCCCCCCCCTCCCTCGCGCTTTCCCGCCGCGACCTCCTGCACGCCCCCGCCCCCCAGCTCCCATTCGCCCCCAGCTGACCCCTCCCCCCCCTCCTACCTCTTATGGCGTCCGCTGCGCGACAGTGGTAGCGACCCTTGACCCAAGGGTAGGTCGCTCCCCCTGCCGCTGCAGCTCCTCCAAGTTCCCGAGTTCCTGTGTTCCTGAGACCCACCTAACTGTAAGTACCCCCCTCCTCCCAGCCCCTCGCCCTGCCCCGCGCCACTCACCTTCTCTCCTGCTCCTGCTTCTTTTCCTCCTCTCTGTCTCTTCCTCCTCGCCCCCCCCTGCAATCTTCTTCTGTGTTCTTCTGTTCTTCTCTTCTGTTCTTCTGTTCTTCCCTTCTGTTCTTCTGTGTTCTTCCGGTCTTCTGTGTTCTTCTTCTCTGTTCTTCTCGGTGCTTCTGTGTTCTTCTTCTGTGTTCTTCTGTGTTCTTCTGTGTTCTTCTCTGTTCTTCTCTGTTCTTCTGCTCTTCCGATCTTCTGTTCTTCTGTTCTTCTGTTCTTCTGTCTTCTGCTCTTCCGGTCTTCTGTTCTTCTGTCTTCTGTTCTCCTGTCTTCGGCTCTTCTACCTCCTCCGTCTTCTTCCCCCGAGCCTGCCCTCCTGCTCCTTCCTCATCCCCCTCCCTCACTCGCCTCCCCCTCTCTCACCCCTAGCTAACCCGTTCGCTATCTACCTCCCTCACTCCTCCTATCTTCCTATCTCTCTAGCTCCCTATCTCACTATCTAACTCCCCCACTCTCCACCTCCTCCTACCTACCTATCTGTCTATCTATCTATTTCCCTATCTATCGACTTCTCTATCTATTTTCTCTATCTATTTCTCTATCTCTCCCCCCCTCCCGCCACCCCCTCTACTACCTATCTCCCTATCCTCTCACTCTACCTCTCTCCCTCACCCACCTCTACAACCCCCCCTCCCCTATCTTCACAACCCTACTCCTATCTCTCTCCCTAATCTCCAAACCTCCTAACACTCACCCTCCTCCACCCTAAACCCCCTCCACCAGCTCCTCTCACTCTACCTGCCCCCCCCCCTCCCTCGCGCTTTCCCGCCGCGACCTCCTGCACGCCCCGCCCCCCAGCTCCCATTCGCCCCCAGCTGACCCCTCCCCCCCCCCTCCTACCTCTTATGGCGGCCGCTGCGCGACAGTGGTAGCGACCCTTGACCCAAGGGTAGGTCGCTCCCCCTGCCGCTGCAGCTCCTCCAAGTTCCCGAGTTCCTGTGTTCCTGAGACCCACCTAACTGTAAGTACCCCCCTCCTCCCAGCCCCTCGCCCTGCCCCGCGCCACTCACCTTCTCTCCTGCTCCTGCTTCTTTTCCTCCTCTCTGTCTCTTCCTCCTCGCCCCCCCCCTGCAATCTTCTTCTGTGTTCTTCTGTTCTTCTCTTCTGTTCTTCTGTTCTTCCCTTCTGTTCTTCTGTGTTCTTCCGGTCTTCTGTGTTCTTCTTCTCTGTTCTTCTCGGTGCTTCTGTGTTCTTCTTCTCTGTTCTTCTGTGTTCTTCTCTGTTCTTCTCTGTTCTTCTCTGTTCTTCTGCTCTTCCGATCTTCTGTTCTTCTGTTCTTCTGTTCTTCTGTCTTCTGCTCTTCCGGTCTTCTGTTCTTCTGTCTTCTGTTCTCCTGTCTTCGGCTCTTCTACCTCCTCCGTCTTCTTCCCCCGAGCCTGCCCTCCTGCTCCTTCCTCATCCCCCTCCCTCACTCGCCTCCCCCTCTCTCACCCCTAGCTAACCCGTTCGCTATCTACCTCCCTCACTCCTCCTATCTTCCTATCTCTCTAGCTCCCTATCTCACTATCTAACTCCCCCACTCTCCACCTCCTCCTACCTACCTATCTGTCTATCTATCTATTTCCCTATCTATCGACTTCTCTATCTATTTTCTCTATCTATTTCTCTATCTCTCCCCCCCTCCCGCCACCCCCTCTACTACCTATCTCCCTATCCTCTCACTCTACCTCTCTCCCTCACCCACCTCTACAATCCCCCCTCCCCTATCTTCACAACCCTACTCCTATCTCTCTCCCTAATCTCCAAACCTCCTAACACTCACCCTCCTCCACCCTAAACCCCCTCCGCGACCTCCTGCACGCCCCCGCCCCCCAGCTCCCATTCGCCCCCAGCTGACCCCTCCCCCCCCCCTCCTACCTCTTATGGCGGGAAAAATATCTTTACTTTTCCTTATTACCTCCTCTTCCTATGCAGCACACATAGAAAGAGGAAAATGTCTCAGGGAATGGTTTTGTGCAGGAAGGTGTCTTTTCGTACACAAGAACAACCATGTCTGCAATAAAGGCACTCTTGCACCATGGTGCAAGAGTGCCTGCATTGGCGTTAGATAGCCAAATGTGCTCCAGCGATGGGAAAATGCAGGAATGCTGTGAATTATTTTAAAAACAGAACATTCCTGCCCTTTCCCTGTCACACAGCGCAGAAAGGTGACTTGCTGTGCTGCATGGCAATTTCATGAATATGCTCCTATGTCTCTTTGAAGCAGGCAACTGTTAGAAATGGGGTCTCTAGTTGGCAGAGGTATACACCCTTGTCCAAGTAAGGACCACAATCCTAGTCAGGGTAAGTCACATACAATCCAAATGATCCTGTGCCCACCCTCTGGTAGCTTGGCACTGAACAGTCAGGCTTAACTTAGAAGGCAATGTGTAAAGTATTTGTGCAATACATCATACAGTAATACAGTGAAAACACCAAAAGAATACATCACAGAGGTTTAGAAAATAGATAATATTTATCTAAATAAAATAATCAAATCAAATCATTAACATTTATAAAGCGCGCTACTCACCCGTGCGGGTCTCAAGGCGCTAGGGGGGAAAGGGGGGGTTATCGCTGCTCGAACAGCCAAGTCTTTAGGAGTCTCCGGAAAGCGGAGTGGTCCTGGGTGGTCCTGAGGCTGGTGGGGAGGGAGTTCCAGGTCTTGGCCGCCAGGATGGAGAAAGATCTCCCACCCGCCGTGGAGCGGCGGGTGCGAGGGACGGCAGCAAGTGCGAGGCCAGCGGAGCGGAGGGGGCGGGTGGGGACGTAGAAGCTGAGGCGTCTGTTGAGGTATTCCGGTCCCTTGTTGTGGAGGGCTTTGTGTGCGTGGGTGAGAAGACGGAAGGTGATCCTTTTGCTGACTGGGAGCCAATGCAGGTGTCTCAGGTGTGCGGAGATGTGGCTGTTGCGGGGTACGTCGAGGATGAGGCGGGCCGAGGCGTTTTGGATGCGTTGCAGGCGGTTTTGGAGTTTGGCTGTGGTCCCGGCGTAGAGGGTGTTGCCGTAGTCCAGGCGACTCGTGACAAGGGCGTGGGTCACGGTTTTTCTGGTGTCGGCGGGGATCCAGCGGAAGATCTTGCGGAGCATGCGGAGAGTGAGGAAGCAGGCGGAGGACACGGCGTTGACTTGCTTGGTCATGGTGAGAAGAGGGTCCAAGATGAAGCCGAGGTTGCGGGCGTGGTCTGCGGGGGTCGGTGCGGTGCCGAGGGCCGTGGGCCACCAGGAGTCGTCCCAGGCGGACGGGGTGTTGCCGAGGATGAGGACTTCCGTTTTTTCAGAGTTCAGCTTTAGGCGGCTGAGCCTCATCCAATCTGCGACGTCCTTCATACCCTCTTGTAGGTTGGTCTTGGCGCTGGCGGGGTCCTTGGTGAGGGAGAGTACAAGTTGGGTGTCGTCGGCATAGGAGGTGATGATGATGTCGTGCTTGCGTACGATGTCGGCGAGGGGGCTCATGTAGACATTGAAGAGTGTCGGGCTGAGCGATGAGCCTTGAGGTACGCCGCAGATGATCTTGGTGGGTTCTGAGCGAAACGGAGGGAGGTAAACTCTTTGGGAGCGGTTAGCGAGGAAGGAGGCGATCCAGTCCAGGGCCTGGCCTTGGATCCCGGTGGAGCGTAGGCGGGTGATTAGGGTGCGGTGACAGACGGTGTCAAAGGCAGCCGAGAGGTCGAGGAGAATGAGGGCGACTGTTTCACCGTTGTCCATCAGGGTTCTGATGTCGTCTGTGACTGAGATGAGGGCGGTTTCCGTGCTGTGGTTGGTTCGGAATCCGGTTTGTGAAGGGTCGAGCAGGTTGTTGTCTTCCAGGAAGGTGGTCAGCTGTTTGTTGACGGTCTTTTCTATTACCTTGGCTGGGAAAGGTAGAAGAGAGATGGGGCGGAAGTTTTTCAGGTCGCTTGGGTCAGCCGTAGGTTTCTTTAGTAGGGCGTTGACTTCAGCGTGCTTCCAGCATTCGGGGAAGGTAGCAGAAGAAAAAGAAGAGTTGATGACGGTCTGGAGGTGCGGGGCGATGATGTCGTCGGCTTTGTTAAAGATGAAGTGCGGGCAGGGGTCCGAAGGGGCGCCGGAGTGGATAGAGTTCATGATGGATTTGGTTTCTTCCGTGTTGATGTGGGTCCAGTTGTTGAGGGTGATGTCCGGGGAAGCGGGTTCAGTGGTGTATGGTTGGGTCTGGTGTCCGAAGCTGTCGTGGAGGTCGCTGATCTTGCGATGGAAGAAAGTGGCGAGGGATTCGCACAAATCCTGTGAGGGCGTGACGGCGTTGGCGCTGGCGCTGGGGTTGGAGAACTCTTTGACGATGCTGAAGAGTTCTCTGCTGTTGTGGCTGTTTTTGTCTAGTCTGTCGGTGAAAAAGTTCCTTTTGGCAGTGCGGATCAGGTGGTGGTGTTCGCGTGTAGCGTTCTTGAGGGCGGTCATGTTGTCAGCGGTGTGGTCCTTGCGCCAGGCCTTCTCAAGGGCACGACAAGTTTTCTTTGATTCTTTGAGGGTGTCAGAGAACCAGAGAGGTTTTTTGGTGTTGGTCTGTCGATGCGTGCGTTTGAGGGGAGCAAGGTTGTCAGCGCAGTTGGAGATCCAGTTTGTGAGGTTGAGAGCTGCGTCGTTGGGGTCGGTGGTGAGGGTGGGTTGGTTGGCGGCGAGAGCGGAGAAGAGTTGCTCTTCAGGGATCTTGTTCCACTGTCGATGAGGGATGGGTTGAGTGCGGAGGTGGGAGGTCTCGCGTCGGAATGTGAAGTGGACGCAGCTGTGGTCGGTCCAGTGTAGGGCAGAGGTGTGGCTGAAGAAGACGTGTTTGCTGGCGGAGAAGATAGGGTCAAGCGTGTGTCCGGTGATGTGGGTGGCGGTGTTCACCAGTTGTTTGAGGCCGAGGTTGGCGAGGTTGTCGAGCAGGGTGGTGGTGTTGGGGTCGTTGTTTTGTTCCAGATGGAAGTTGAGGTCGCCTAGGAGGATGTAGTCCGGTGAGGCGAGGGCGTGCGGGGAGATGAAGTCGGCGATGGCGTCGCTGAAAGAGGCGCGAGGTCCGGGAGGACGGTAGACGAGGGATCCTCTGAGGGTGGTCCTTGGGTCGGTGCTAATCTGAAAATGCAGGTGTTCAGCGGCGAGGGGGGGGTCTTCGGTGGAGGTGGTGACGCTGATGGAGTATTTGAAGATGATGGCGACACCTCCTCCTACTTGGTTGGTGCGGTCTTTTCTGGAGATCTTGTAGCCTTCGGGGATGGCGGTAGCGATGTCTGGAGCAGAGGAGGCGTTCATCCATGTCTCCGTGATGAAGGCGACGTCCGGGGCTGTGGAGTCCAGGAGGTCCCAAAGTTCAACGGCGTGCTTGTGGACGGAACGAGCGTTGATCAGGATGCACTTGAGGTGGTTGATGGCGCGTGGGCTTGTGGTCGTGGTAGTTGCGTGGTGGAAGATGCGTTTGCAGGAGTTGCAGGCGAAGGGTCCATGGGTGCGTTTGGGGTGAGCTAGGAAGCAGGTTTTGGAGCGCCCTGGGTTGAGGGCGTGGAGGGTGGTGGGGTCGTAGCGGATCAGCGGGGCTTGGGGGAGCTGGGGACCAGGGGTCGTGGCGCTGGGCGCGGGCCAGGCGCGGACGGGCGCCATAAGAGGTAGGAGGGGGGGGGAGGGGTCAGCTGGGGGCGAATGGGAGCTGGGGGGCGGGGGCGTGCAGGAGGTCGCGGCGGGAAAGCGCGAGGGAGGGGGGGGGACAGGTAGAGTGAGAGGAGCTGGGGGAGGGGGTTTAGGGTGGAGGAGGGTGAGTGTTAGGAGGTTTGGAGATTAGGGAGAGAGATAGGAGTAGGGTTGTGAAGATAGGGGAGGGGGGATTGTAGAGGTGGGTGAGGGAGAGAGGTAGAGTGAGAGGATAGGGAGATAGGTAGTAGAGGGGGTGGCGGGAGGGGGGGAGAGATAGAGAAATAGATAGAGAAAATAGATAGAGAAGTCGATAGATAGGGAAATAGATAGATAGACAGATAGGTAGGTAGGAGGAGGTGGAGAGTGGGGGAGTTAGATAGTGAGATAGGGAGCTAGAGAGATAGGAAGATAGGAGGAGTGAGGGAGGTAGATAGCGAACGGGTTAGCTAGGGGTGAGAGAGGGGGAGGCGAGTGAGGGAGGGGGATGAGGAAGGAGCAGGAGGGCAGGCTCGGGGGAAGAAGACGGAGGAGGTAGAAGAGCCGAAGACAGGAGAACAGAAGACAGAAGAACAGAAGACAGAAGAACAGAAGACCGGAAGAGCAGAAGACAGAAGAACAGAAGAACAGAAGGACAGAAGAACAGAGAAGAACAGAGAAGAACAGAGAAGAACACAGAAGAACCGAGAAGAAGAACACAGAAGCACCGAGAAGAACAGAGAAGAAGAACACAGAAGACCGGAAGAACACAGAAGAACAGAAGGGAAGAACAGAAGAACACAGAAGAAGATTGCAGAGGGGGAGCGAGGAGGAAGAGACAGAGAGGAGGAAAAGAAGCAGGAGCAGGAGAGAAGGTGAGTGGCGCGGGGCAGGGCGAGGGGCTGGGAGGAGGGGGGTACTTACAGTTAGGTGGGTCTCAGGAACACAGGAACTCGGGAACTTGGAGGAGCTGCAGCGGCAGGGGGAGCGACCTACCCTTGGGTCAAGGGTCGCTACCACTGTCGCGCAGCGGCCGCCATAAGAGGTAGGAGGGGGGGGGAGGGGGTCAGCTGGGGGCGAATGGGAGCTGGGGGGCGGGGCGGGGGCGTGCAGGAGGTTGCGGCGGGAAAGCGCGAGGGAGGGGGGGGACAGGTAGAGTGAGAGGAGCTGGGGGAGGGGGTTTAGGGTGGAGGAGGGTGAGTGTTAGGAGGTTTGGAGATTAGGGAGAGAGATAGGAGTAGGGTTGTGAAGATAGGGGAGGGGGGGTTGTAGAGGTGGGTGAGGGAGAGAGGTAGAGTGAGAGGATAGGGAGATAGGTAGTAGAGGGGGTGGCGGGAGGGGGGGAGAGATAGAGAAATAGATAGAGAAAATAGATAGAGAAGTCGATAGATAGGGAAATAGATAGATAGACAGATAGGTAGGTAGGAGGAGGTGGAGAGTGGGGGAGTTAGATAGTGAGATAGGGAGCTAGAGAGATAGGAAGATAGGAGGAGTGAGGGAGGTAGATAGCGAACGGGTTAGCTAGGGGTGAGAGAGGGGGAGGCGAGTGAGGGAGGGGGATGAGGAAGGAGCAGGAGGGCAGGCTCGGGGGAAGAAGACGGAGGAGGTAGAAGAGCCGAAGACAGGAGAACAGAAGACAGAAGAACAGAAGACAGAAGAACAGAAGACCGGAAGAGCAGAAGACAGAAGAACAGAAGAACAGAAGGACAGAAGAACAGAGAAGAACAGAGAAGAACAGAGAAGAACAGAGAAGAACACAGAAGAACCGAGAAGAAGAACACAGAAGCACCGAGAAGAACAGAGAAGAAGAACACAGAAGACCGGAAGAACACAGAAGAACAGAAGGGAAGAACAGAAGAACACAGAAGAAGATTGCAGAGGGGGAGCGAGGAGGAAGAGACAGAGAGGAGGAAAAGAAGCAGGAGCAGGAGAGAAGGTGAGTGGCGCGGGGCAGGGCGAGGGGCTGGGAGGAGGGGGGTACTTACAGTTAGGTGGGTCTCAGGAACACAGGAACTCGGGAACTTGGAGGAGCTGCAGCGGCAGGGGGAGCGACCTACCCTTGGGTCAAGGGTCGCTACCACTGTCGCGCAGCGGCCGCCATAAGAGGTAGGAGGGGGGGGGAGGGGTCAGCTGGGGGCGAATGGGAGCTGGGGGGCGGGGGCGTGCAGGAGGTCGCGGCGGGAAAGCGCGAGGGAGGGGGGGGACAGGTAGAGTGAGAGGGGCTGGGGGAGGGGGTTTAGGGTGGAGGAGGGTGAGTGTTAGGAGGTTTGTAGATTAGGGAGAGAGATAGGAGTAGGGTTGTGAAGATAGGGGAGGGGGGGTTGTAGAGGTGGGTGAGGGAGAGAGGTAGAGTGAGAGGATAGGGAGATAGGTAGTAGAGGGGGTGGCGGGAGGGGGGGAGAGATAGAGAAATAAATAGAGAAAATAGATAGAGAAGTCGATAGATAGGGAAATAGATAGATAGACAGATAGGTAGGTAGGAGGAGGTGGAGAGTGGGGGAGTTAGATAGTGAGATAGGGAGCTAGAGAGATAGGAAGATAGGAGGAGTGAGGGAGGTAGATAGCGAACGGGTTAGCTAGGGGTGAGAGAGGGGGAGGCGAGTGAGGGAGGGGGATGAGGAAGGAGCAGGAGGGCAGGCTCGGGGGAAGAAGACGGAGGAGGTAGAAGAGCCGAAGACAGGAGAACAGAAGACAGAAGAACAGAAGACAGAAGAACAGAAGACCTGAAGAGCAGAAGACAGAAGAACAGAAGAACAGAAGAACAGAGAAGAACAGAGAAGAACAGAGAAGAACAGAGAAGAACACAGAAGAACCGAGAAGAAGAACACAGAAGCACCGAGAAGAACAGAGAAGAAGAACACAGAAGACCGGAAGAACACAGAAGAACAGAAGGGAAGAACAGAAGAACAGAAGAACACAGAAGAAGATTGCAGAGGGGGAGCGAGGAGGAAGAGACAGAGAGGAGGAAAAGAAGCAGGAGCAGGAGAGAAGGTGAGTGGCGCGGGGCAGGGCGAGGGGCTGGGAGGAGGGGGGTACTTACAGTTAGGTGGGTCTCAGGAACACAGGAACTCGGGAACTTGGAGGAGCTGCAGCGGCAGGGGGAGCGACCTACCCTTGGGTCAAGGGTCGCTACCACTGTCGCGCAGCGGCCGCCATAAGAGGTAGGAGGGGGGGGAGGGGTCAGCTGGGGGCGAATGGGAGCTGGGGGGCGGGGGCGTGCAGGAGGTCGCGGCGGGAAAGCGCGAGGGAGGGGGGGGACAGGTAGAGTGAGAGGAGCTGGGGGAGGGGGTTTAGGGTGGAGGAGGGTGAGTGTTAGGAGGTTTGGAGATTAGGGAGAGAGATAGGAGTAGGGTTGTGAAGATAGGGGAGGGGGGGTTGTAGAGGTGGGTGAGGGAGAGAGGTAGAGTGAGAGGATAGGGAGATAGGTAGTAGAGGGGGTGGTGGGAGGGGGGGAGAGATAGAGAAATAGATAGAGAAAATAGATAGAGAAGTCGATAGATAGGGAAATAGATAGATAGACAGATAGGTAGGTAGGAGGAGGTGGAGAGTGGGGGAGTTAGATAGTGAGATAGGGAGCTAGAGAGATAGGAAGATAGGAGGAGTGAGGGAGGTAGATAGCGAACGGGTTAGCTAGGGGTGAGAGAGGGGGAGGCGAGTGAGGGAGGGGGATGAGGAAGGAGCAGGAGGGCAGGCTCGGGGGAAGAAGACGGAGGAGGTAGAAGAGCCGAAGACAGGAGAACAGAAGACAGAAGAACAGAAGACAGAAGAACAGAAGACCGGAAGAGCAGAAGACAGAAGAACAGAAGAACAGAAGAACAGAGAAGAACAGAGAAGAACAGAGAAGAACACAGAAGAACCGAGAAGAAGAACACAGAAGCACCGAGAAGAACAGAGAAGAAGAACACAGAAGACCGAAGAACACAGAAGAACAGAAGGGAAGAACAGAAGAACAGAAGAACACAGAAGAAGATTGCAGAGGGGGAGCGAGGAGGAAGAGACAGAGAGGAGGAAAAGAAGCAGGAGCAGGAGAGAAGGTGAGTGGCGCGGGGCAGGGCGAGGGGCTGGGAGGAGGGGGGTACTTACAGTTAGGTGGGTCTCAGGAACACAGGAACTCGGGAACTTGGAGGAGCTGCAGCGGCAGGGGGAGCGACCTACCCTTGGGTCAAGGGTCGCTACCACTGTCGCGCAGCAGCCGCCATAAGAGGTAGGAGGGGGGGGAGGGGTCAGCTGGGGGCGAATGGGAGCTGGGGGGCGGGGGCGTGCAGGAGGTCGCGGCGGGAAAGCGCGAGGGAGGGGGGGGACAGGTAGAGTGAGAGGAGCTGGGGGAGGGGGTTTTAGGGTGGAGGAGGGTGAGTGTTAGGAGGTTTGGAGATTAGGGAGAGAGATAGGAGTAGGGTTGTGAAGATAGGGGAGGGGGGGTTGTAGAGGTGGGTGAGGGAGAGAGGTAGAGTGAGAGGATAGGGAGATAGGTAGTAGAGGGGGTGGCGGGAGGGGGGGAGAGATAGAGAAATAGATAGAGAAAATAGATAGAGAAGTCGATAGATAGGGAAATAGATAGATAGACAGATAGGTAGGTAGGAGGAGGTGGAGAGTGGGGAGTTAGATAGTGAGATAGGGAGCTAGAGAGATAGGAAGATAGGAGGAGTGAGGGAGGTAGATAGCGAACGGGTTAGCTACGGGTGAGAGAGGGGGAGGCGAGTGAGGGAGGGGGATGAGGAAGGAGCAGGAGGGCAGGCTCGGGGGAAGAAGACGGAGGAGGTAGAAGAGCCGAAGACAGGAGAACAGAAGACAGAAGAACAGAAGACAGAAGAACAGAAGACCGGAAGAGCAGAAGACAGAAGAACAGAAGAACAGAAGGACAGAAGAACAGAGAAGAACAGAGAAGAACACAGAAGAACACAGAAGAACCGAGAAGAAGAACACAGAAGCACCGAGAAGAACAGAGAAGAAGAACACAGAAGACCGGAAGAACACAGAAGAACAGAAGGGAAGAACAGAAGAACACAGAAGAAGATTGCAGAGGGGGAGCGAGGAGGAAGAGACAGAGAGGAGGAAAAGAAGCAGGAGCAGGAGAGAAGGTGAGTGGCGCGGGGCAGGGCGAGGGGCTGGGAGGAGGGGGGTACTTACAGTTAGGTGGGTCTCAGGAACACAGGAACTCGGGAACTTGGAGGAGCTGCAGCGGCAGGGGGAGCGACCTACCCTTGGGTCAAGGGTCGCTACCACTGTCGCGCAGCGGCCGCCATAAGAGGTAGGAGGGGGGGGGAGGGGGTCAGCTGGGGGCGAATGGGAGCTGGGGGGCGGGGCGGGGGCGTGCAGGAGGTTGCGGCGGGAAAGCGCGAGGGAGGGGGGGGACAGGTAGAGTGAGAGGAGCTGGGGGAGGGGGTTTAGGGTGGAGGAGGGTGAGTGTTAGGAGGTTTGGAGATTAGGGAGAGAGATAGGAGTAGGGTTGTGAAGATAGGGGAGGGGGGGTTGTAGAGGTGGGTGAGGGAGAGAGGTAGAGTGAGAGGATAGGGAGATAGGTAGTAGAGGGGGTGGCGGGAGGGGGGGAGAGATAGAGAAATAGATAGAGAAAATAGATAGAGAAGTCGATAGATAGGGAAATAGATAGATAGACAGATAGGTAGGTAGGAGGAGGTGGAGAGTGGGGGAGTTAGATAGTGAGATAGGGAGCTAGAGAGATAGGAAGATAGGAGGAGTGAGGGAGGTAGATAGCGAACGGGTTAGCTAGGGGTGAGAGAGGGGGAGGCGAGTGAGGGAGGGGGATGAGGAAGGAGCAGGAGGGCAGGCTCGGGGGAAGAAGACGGAGGAGGTAGAAGAGCCGAAGACAGGAGAACAGAAGACAGAAGAACAGAAGACAGAAGAACAGAAGACCGGAAGAGCAGAAGACAGAAGAACAGAAGAACAGAAGGACAGAAGAACAGAGAAGAACAGAGAAGAACAGAGAAGAACAGAGAAGAACACAGAAGAACCGAGAAGAAGAACACAGAAGCACCGAGAAGAACAGAGAAGAAGAACACAGAAGACTGGAAGAACACAGAAGAACAGAAGGGAAGAACAGAAGAACACAGAAGAAGATTGCAGAGGGGGAGCGAGGAGGAAGAGACAGAGAGGAGGAAAAGAAGCAGGAGCAGGAGAGAAGGTGAGTGGCGCGGGGCAGGGCGAGGGGCTGGGAGGAGGGGGGTACTTACAGTTAGGTGGGTCTCAGGAACACAGGAACTCGGGAACTTGGAGGAGCTGCAGCGGCAGGGGGAGCGACCTACCCTTGGGTCAAGGGTCGCTACCACTGTCGCGCAGCGGCCGCCATAAGAGGTAGGAGGGGGGGGGAGGGGTCAGCTGGGGGCGAATGGGAGCTGGGGGGCGGGGGCGTGCAGGAGGTCGCGGCGGGAAAGCGCGAGGGAGGGGGGGGACAGGTAGAGTGAGAGGGGCTGGGGGAGGGGGTTTAGGGTGGAGGAGGGTGAGTGTTAGGAGGTTTGTAGATTAGGGAGAGAGATAGGAGTAGGGTTGTGAAGATAGGGGAGGGGGGGTTGTAGAGGTGGGTGAGGGAGAGAGGTAGAGTGAGAGGATAGGGAGATAGGTAGTAGAGGGGGTGGCGGGAGGGGGGGAGAGATAGAGAAATAAATAGAGAAAATAGATAGAGAAGTCGATAGATAGGGAAATAGATAGATAGACAGATAGGTAGGTAGGAGGAGGTGGAGAGTGGGGGAGTTAGATAGTGAGATAGGGAGCTAGAGAGATAGGAAGATAGGAGGAGTGAGGGAGGTAGATAGCGAACGGGTTAGCTAGGGGTGAGAGAGGGGGAGGCGAGTGAGGGAGGGGGATGAGGAAGGAGCAGGAGGGCAGGCTCGGGGGAAGAAGACGGAGGAGGTAGAAGAGCCGAAGACAGGAGAACAGAAGACAGAAGAACAGAAGACAGAAGAACAGAAGACCTGAAGAGCAGAAGACAGAAGAACAGAAGAACAGAAGAACAGAGAAGAACAGAGAAGAACAGAGAAGAACAGAGAAGAACACAGAAGAACCGAGAAGAAGAACACAGAAGCACCGAGAAGAACAGAGAAGAAGAACACAGAAGACCGGAAGAACACAGAAGAACAGAAGGGAAGAACAGAAGAACAGAAGAACACAGAAGAAGATTGCAGAGGGGGAGCGAGGAGGAAGAGACAGAGAGGAGGAAAAGAAGCAGGAGCAGGAGAGAAGGTGAGTGGCGCGGGGCAGGGCGAGGGGCTGGGAGGAGGGGGGTACTTACAGTTAGGTGGGTCTCAGGAACACAGGAACTCGGGAACTTGGAGGAGCTGCAGCGGCAGGGGGAGCGACCTACCCTTGGGTCAAGGGTCGCTACCACTGTCGCGCAGCGGCCGCCATAAGAGGTAGGAGGGGGGGAGGGGTCAGCTGGGGGCGAATGGGAGCTGGGGGGCGGGGGCGTGCAGGAGGTCGCGGCGGGAAAGCGCGAGGGAGGGGGGGGACAGGTAGAGTGAGAGGAGCTGGGGGAGGGGGTTTAGGGTGGAGGAGGGTGAGTGTTAGGAGGTTTGGAGATTAGGGAGAGAGATAGGAGTAGGGTTGTGAAGATAGGGGAGGGGGGGTTGTAGAGGTGGGTGAGGGAGAGAGGTAGAGTGAGAGGATAGGGAGATAGGTAGTAGAGGGGGTGGTGGGAGGGGGGGAGAGATAGAGAAATAGATAGAGAAAATAGATAGAGAAGTCGATAGATAGGGAAATAGATAGATAGACAGATAGGTAGGTAGGAGGAGGTGGAGAGTGGGGGAGTTAGATAGTGAGATAGGGAGCTAGAGAGATAGGAAGATAGGAGGAGTGAGGGAGGTAGATAGCGAACGGGTTAGCTAGGGGTGAGAGAGGGGGAGGCGAGTGAGGGAGGGGGATGAGGAAGGAGCAGGAGGGCAGGCTCGGGGGAAGAAGACGGAGGAGGTAGAAGAGCCGAAGACAGGAGAACAGAAGACAGAAGAACAGAAGACAGAAGAACAGAAGACCGGAAGAGCAGAAGACAGAAGAACAGAAGAACAGAAGAACAGAGAAGAACAGAGAAGAACAGAGAAGAACACAGAAGAACCGAGAAGAAGAACACAGAAGCACCGAGAAGAACAGAGAAGAAGAACACAGAAGACCGGAAGAACACAGAAGAACAGAAGGGAAGAACAGAAGAACAGAAGAACACAGAAGAAGATTGCAGAGGGGGAGCGAGGAGGAAGAGACAGAGAGGAGGAAAAGAAGCAGGAGCAGGAGAGAAGGTGAGTGGCGCGGGGCAGGGCGAGGGGCTGGGAGGAGGGGGGTACTTACAGTTAGGTGGGTCTCAGGAACACAGGAACTCGGGAACTTGGAGGAGCTGCAGCGGCAGGGGGAGCGACCTACCCTTGGGTCAAGGGTCGCTACCACTGTCGCGCAGCAGCCGCCATAAGAGGTAGGAGGGGGGGGAGGGGTCAGCTGGGGGCGAATGGGAGCTGGGGGGCGGGGGCGTGCAGGAGGTCGCGGCGGGAAAGCGCGAGGGAGGGGGGGGACAGGTAGAGTGAGAGGAGCTGGGGGAGGTGGTTTTAGGGTGGAGGAGGGTGAGTGTTAGGAGGTTTGGAGATTAGGGAGAGAGATAGGAGTAGGGTTGTGAAGATAGGGGAGGGGGGGTTGTAGAGGTGGGTGAGGGAGAGAGGTAGAGTGAGAGGATAGGGAGATAGGTAGTAGAGGGGGTGGCGGGAGGGGGGGAGAGATAGAGAAATAGATAGAGAAAATAGATAGAGAAGTCGATAGATAGGGAAATAGATAGATAGACAGATAGGTAGGTAGGAGGAGGTGGAGAGTGGGGAGTTAGATAGTGAGATAGGGAGCTAGAGAGATAGGAAGATAGGAGGAGTGAGGGAGGTAGATAGCGAACGGGTTAGCTACGGGTGAGAGAGGGGGAGGCGAGTGAGGGAGGGGGATGAGGAAGGAGCAGGAGGGCAGGCTCGGGGGAAGAAGACGGAGGAGGTAGAAGAGCCGAAGACAGGAGAACAGAAGACAGAAGAACAGAAGACAGAAGAACAGAAGACCGGAAGAGCAGAAGACAGAAGAACAGAAGAACAGAAGGACAGAAGAACAGAGAAGAACAGAGAAGAACACAGAAGAACACAGAAGAACCGAGAAGAAGAACACAGAAGCACCGAGAAGAACAGAGAAGAAGAACACAGAAGACCGGAAGAACACAGAAGAACAGAAGGGAAGAACAGAAGAACACAGAAGAAGATTGCAGAGGGGGAGCGAGGAGGAAGAGACAGAGAGGAGGAAAAGAAGCAGGAGCAGGAGAGAAGGTGAGTGGCGCGGGGCAGGGCGAGGGGCTGGGAGGAGGGGGGTACTTACAGTTAGGTGGGTCTCAGGAACACAGGAACTCGGGAACTTGGAGGAGCTGCAGCGGCAGGGGGAGCGACCTACCCTTGGGTCAAGGGTCGCTACCACTCAATAGAAATCAAAGTCAACTAATGGTGGCTGATAAATGTGGTCACCATGCAATACTAATACATTGAATTATGCAGTCTAATCTAAGCAAACACAACTAAACACAGCATCAATCAACCTTTCTGAGTAAACTTCCAAATAGGTACTCATGCTGATTTTTTGCACACATGATCTATGTCAGTAATGAAGACAAGAAGACAAGAGTGTTAACAACACCTCATCTACAAAGATGTCCCTGAACATCACACTGCAGTCCGACCTAAAAAATTCCCCACAATACCAAGTCTGGAAGCACACTTTGTGATGTAGAAAACATACTCATCAACACAAATCCTTTGTGATCCATGTAAACTCCAAATGGTGGTTCTATCAAATGGTGGATACTTACCAAGTTAGCACAGGGGTAGTTGCCATTTTAAACCTCTTTTTTCTTTGGTTTGTAGCATAGTACACAAATGTCATAGAACAACAATCATTACACTGATGGCAAGGCCATGATCAAGTAGCAGTTAACACATAATGCAAAGGGTTAACTATATATTTATTCATAAGTAATCACACCAGAGGCAACTAAGGGAAAAGTCATACCTACACTAATCTAACCTGACTACTCCTAACCCACAACTGTCCCTAACTAACCTAAGCTAAACGTACTCTACACATATAACGAATCGATCTAAACATCAACCCCCCACCCACCATTATGAGACAGGACATGTGCAGGACAACACATACTAACCTACACACATACTATACTATCCTAAACAATCATATATTTTTTTGGTATTTTTATTTATTTATATGTATATATTTTTTTTCTAAACAGACAGGAACTCCAACATTGACCCCCACCCACCCACACACTTAATAATGAAAAGTAGAAAGAATAAGGACCCCCCACCCTCCTCCCTAACACTAACTAAGCTAACAACCTATACTAACCTAACACTAATCCCCCAAGCCCACTAATCATGATAAAAAGGAAAGAGGGAGGGAGGGGAGGGATAAATTTAAATAGACCATATCAGTCCTAGAGGTTAGCCCTCCATAGGGTCCGCCTGATGGACCTGACCCGCTTCTTTATGTAGGCCACATACTGGCTCAGCTTGTCCACCTTCCTAATGAACTTGTCCATTTTGCGGTCCAAAGCCTGGAATGCCGCAGGGTCAATTGGAGGTGCTGCTGCTGTCTGTGTGCCGGCAGAGGTGTTCTGTGTGGGTGTTGAGCGTAGCCCACTGGACTGTCCTGCAGCTCTTATAATGCTGGGTCCTGGTCATGCTGCAGAGGCAGGGACAACTGTCCCCGCCGTTGCTGGGGCCACTTGGGGAGAACTGGTGGTTGTGGTGGTGGTGGCTGTAGTGGGCAACGTTGGGCCACCCTGTGGTGAGGCCCACCATGCTCCGGAGGCCCGATCCGCCTGGTATTTTCAGGCCATACGTCGGAACCCCGACTGCACCTGCAGGATCTGTCGGTACCTCATGGCCCGCCTCTCAAATTCATGCCTCTGTGCGGCACTCATGTTTGCAGCTGTGAAGAGAAAGGGCAACTATTTACCATAGGAAATGCATTGTGTAGAATAGCACAATGGGTCAGTTGGAAATTACTTTTACTGTAGTTGTAACAGCTCATATCACCATATAGATCATTGAAAGTCTCAGAGGAAGTACATGGGAAGCCTGCATACAAAGGTCATTTCACACATAGCATATACAATTATCTACATGATGGGTGACATCAGCCTAAACTTCTCATCATAAAAATTACAAATGCAGCCTACATTAATGCTGCACCTCCTCCGCCTTTTGCCTGGACTCCATATGTCAGTGTATGTGATAACAATCACAACCCTCAATATCTGCAATTTGTAAATGGATTTGCTAGTATAGAACTCATGTGCCATAACCGAGTGTGTACACTAGGTTCAAATCAAAGTTTCAAATGGTCACAAGTATGTGTAACATACTGGTTGCTACAGTCCTAGGTACCCTATTCCCAAACACATGGCTGACTTTGAGGGGGGGTGGGAAGAACATCCAACAATCCCAATATCGATGCACACCCTAAGAGTGTATAGAAAGCTCAACATGTTTTTGCCTCCACACACACACCACCAGTGAAGGGCTATCAACAAATCGGAGTCAGCTAAACCTTGTCCTATCCAAGGTCCACACATGTCAAAATGTACTGACCTAGGCCAACATCACATACTACCAGTGAGGCATATTTTTCTACAGACACAGAGGAGCAAGAACACCCATGATCATGAATAGCATGTACACCTAGGCCGTTGCACTGTAGTCCCACACACTTCTAGTACAACTTGTGGAAGTACATGCCCCCGGAAGATCCAACCTACAGTGTACTCAGTACATCGTTTACTAGGGAAGCAGCAGATTTCAGACAAGCCATTTGCAGAAGCTATCTGGGAGAATGTCAGTCTGAAATGCAGACTCAGTCCGAGACGAGTCCCAGAGCAACTCTTACATTAACTAGTGTATTCCACATGACTCACCCCATTCCCCATAGCGGGCCTAACAGGAATGGCCTACAGACCCCAAATCAGACAAATGGATAAGCATAGGTCAACTCAAAATGAAGTGATAACTGAAATCCCACTAATGGAACAAGACTAATGATTGGGCAGCGCATCAAACCTTGCAATCTGTTGAACACACAGTAGTCCATCATGAATCACCAGCAAACATAAAAAATACCACACATGCAACACTCACTGTAGGTGTCGGGGTCCTCAAAATGAGCCACCTCTCCCACTGTGTACGGTGCAGGTCCACCTGTAAAGCATAGAAGGAAGAATATACTCAGAATCCGTGCACTGACGAACAATTGCAAATACAAAGACAATGTGAGAATATGACATGAGTAATGAAACACTTTCACACATGCTCATACTGCATGGAATTATTCATGTGCAACAGTTACATCGGATGAGTCTCCTGCTACAGTTACACACCCTACTACACACATGCAGTGGCACGGACAGTCATGTGGTGGCAAAGATGCACCTCCATTAGTATGCACCAACAATATAGGTGTGCATTCATCTCATCATGTGCATCCAAGAGAGACATCCAAAAGCTGGTTACTTGAGGACTGACTGACCTCTCAAACAGCCTATGTGGTCATGACACATATGTGACTGATAGGTACAAGGTACAGAGGGCCAGGTACTTTGGCAATACCTCATGTTGTTACAGTTTTATACATTGATGTGTCCAATCAATAGTGATTGGCACCAAACATAGATGATTGTACCCTAGTCCATACCTTTGGACTGCCATCCCTATTCTGATTTGGGCACAAGTGACAATAAATACCTGTCTAAAATGTTAGCTGAGGGCACCTGAGTCCTTAACAAATATGGTTCATG
Organism: Pleurodeles waltl; assembly: GCF_031143425.1. Classification (NCBI taxonomy): domain Eukaryota; kingdom Metazoa; phylum Chordata; class Amphibia; order Caudata; family Salamandridae; genus Pleurodeles; species Pleurodeles waltl. The sequence goes on from NC_090436.1 coordinate 291,575,603, forward strand.
CTCAGATCAGGCATGTAACAATTAAATCTGAAGGAGCACATTTATCACGACAAGGCATGGCACTTCAAAGAACAATTTCCCTACACACCAACCAGACACATGTGACATATGTGTGGACAACATTGTTAACTTCAATTGACGTGAAGGCAGCACTCATTTTCAGCATCATGTAGAGTTTACAAATGTCAGTCTAGCTATGGCGTCTACATATGTAGGTATGATGTTTCAACATCCATTTTTCACTGGCTATTGTGACCTGTAGAGTCTTAATTGCGTCATTAATGTGTCGCTTGTCTGACACAATGGCGGCACTACATTACATTCTGCTACAGGCAACCGGTATGTGTAGAAAACATGAGCTACCTGACTGCTAGCATTTGTCATCCTTCACATTGTGCATCAATTACCCAGTATGTTTCCCTAGCATTACACACAGTCAGCTACTTATCTGGCAGATTGGGTAACAATCATCACATGTCACTACACAGCTTTAAATTGTGCACATTTAATTGATCTGTACTCACCAACATGGCCACCAATCCTGATTCCCAGGTGGTCCAGCAGATCTTGCTCCCTGGAGATCAGATCAGCCCAGCGGTGCTTCAATTGATGGTCATTCCTTTGGCTACCATATAGATGGACCAAGTGATGGCGCACCTTCCCCCACCGGACTTTACGGGCCTCTGTGTGATACCCCTGTATCACCCTACCCCCAGCCTCCAGCATGAGTGGGAGGAAATGGCAAACAAGCCATATAAACCCCCCCAATTCCTCCTCATCCATCCTGGAAAGCCGTGGCCTACCAGACATGTCAGCACTGAAAAAGGGGAAAAGTAGTAGAAAATGGAAAAGGGGGAAATGGGTAGAGTGGGGAAATACAAAGAAAACTTAAGAAGAAGAGCCCAACTATCCCCTATATTACAGTACCCACAACAGACTCCCACAGACAATAAATAAAACACTGGACTTGACAAATTATGACAACACAGACTCAGACAGTATTCTACAACAAGACAATGATGACAAAAGCACAAGTGAGATGGCACACTGGACACAAAAGCACTAATACACAGGACAACACTTTGCACACAGCCACACAGTCTAGAATAATCTGAGACTGCAAAGTGAAAGTGAAAGTACACCCACTGTACAGATTCTGTAAACAGGATATCCTATTACATCACATCCTGCATAAAATGGCCGCCGGTTTTTTCCACTATGCGTCATATTTTCACGCATAAAGCTTGTGCGTCATATTTTTTGACGCACAGGAGTGCAAACAATGCAGAGTCAAAAAAATGTTCATCATTGGTAGATTATATTTGTTTGAGGCATATTTTACAGTTCTAGAGTTGAAAATTAAGCTGCAGCTAAATATGATATCTATTTATGAAAAATATATTTGACTCTGCATTATATGCACTCATGTGCATCAGAAATAATGACGCACAAGCTGTATGCGTGGAAATATGACGCATAATGGAAAAAAACGGAGGCCATGTTATGCGGGATATTATGATATCTATTTATGAAAAAAAAAATTGACTCTGCATTATCTGCACTCCTGTGCGTCAAAAATTATGACGCACAAGCTGTATGCGTGGAAATATGACGCATTATGACAAATATGTCTTTCATTTGTCAAATTGAGAAATGAATTTTGTCATGACCAAATGGTGCTAAGTGATAAACTTTGGGGTTAGCTATAGCAAATGTCCCTTATAGGATGTATAGAAGGTATTCACAGTGCAATAGTAATGATTGGCCAGAATGGATATTACTCATAATTGTACACATATGTAGGTAATTGCTGATTGCTAATTTCAAAATATGAATGAGATACCAGGATGTATTCCTTAGCAAAATTGTGTCCACATGTATCAAGCTATTCAAAATTAAATACAGGCCAATTAGGTAGTGCAATTGTCGCCTAAACTTTTTTGGGGTGTAACCATGTCCTATTTACGAGTTAATTTATCTATAATGTGTTTCACTTTTGACATGTAGGGAACACATGCGCCTTATGCATGTGTGTGCTTCACATGTGCATAAAAAATGTATATTTGGGGGGCAGCAGAGGTGGACTTAGGCCCCCAGCACCCTAGGGTTTGCTATTCCAGACTTGCAACTTTATCCAAGGGTTTCCCAAATTCAGTAATGCTAAACCATCAGCAGCAGGCCCATGGAAGCAAATTGGGTATGATTCACTGTTTGCTAATCTGTAATCCCATTTGCCCATTTGACGTTTGCCCTATTGATTCTTTGGAGAATTCTCACATACCATTTTGCATTGATTTTTTTGCAAAATCTCAACGTTCCTTATGTCATGATAGCAAATAGGTTGTTGATGTATGTGGCCCTTTATGCATTACCTGGTTTAGAGGCATGTTTCATTCTTCCTGCTAGGTTACAACTGGGACACTACTGTGATCGGCTGCTTGCAACCATTTTGTTGATTGGATGGTACATGTACATCGGGAACGCGACCCCCGGGTAGGTGCTGCATCTAACACCGGTAACAAAGAAAATTTTCTGTATACCGGGTGATGGGCCAGCGATATCCCATGGAGCCTATTGTCTAATGGATATGGGCGACTGATAGGAAAGAAAAACCAGTCCGGTTTAGTCCTAGCAAGCGACTGATGACACCCAGACTGTGAGTGTTAGTCAACAGGAGTGTAGGTATTTTGTTTTTCTTTTTGAGAAAACTCATGATTTAGTAGGTCCTGAAGAAGCGTCACGGGATCCTGTTGGACCAACAACGACGCGAAACATGTCGACCGCATACTAAGGAGCGTTGGATCACTTCCATCCTCCCTAATTATTCTGATTGTTCTTGTGTGAGTGTCCGGGCATTGTCTCCAGTTTCACTCCCTTGACTTCTTTTTAATCTTGACCATTTCCCAACAGCGAATAATAAACTATTAAGTGAGGGATCTGAGCCAATTTTACTATTCTTTCTCTGTACATTTTTCCCTCTCTCGGATCCATATTTGGCTCCGCGGCATCATCGAGTATATTCAAAAAGATCTCCGGCAAAGAGCCCCCCCTCGGGGGGTGCCCGTCAGACATTGCAGCGCCAGTCTGACGAGGAGCTGTCCGATGATGAAGCATGATGAAGCATGACACCAAATATGGTGTGTGAGGACTATTGCTCCTGATTATCAGGACCCTTTCTCTTTCCTTCTCTTTCAATTTCGGAACAGTGTACCACATCATATTGGTACATGTACATGTCTGTGGTCCAATATTGATCCAGTATCAACTGTCAAGGTGTATGTTGTCACTGTAACGTCCAGGTCTCCTCATGAGTTAGTGGCAGCTAATCGTGTATCTAATGAGTATCGTTTGTAGCAAAATTTGAGAAAAGTAATTGAGGACATGGTCACCTACACGTGGATGGTCCCACCTTGTCACTGAAGACGTGTAATGAGACTTTCAACTGGGCAACCTTGGTGTGCTGAGTGAGAGAATGTCTCAGGTGTCTGGATTCGGCATGTGTCATTGCAACATTTGTACTCCAGTTGGCCTCTGTGGATGGTAATAAATCAGGAAACATCATAGCCTCTGTGCAGCAGTAAATGGCTGGTATTCAGCACACACGACTCATCTTTATTATTTGAACAATGTAACTCTGCATGTGAACTGTCAGAGTCCTCATATGTGTTGACTTTTCATGGACATTATCTGAGGTTGCTGGTTCGGATGGAGGCCACTTACACCATCAAACTATATGGTCCAGGTCCACTGTCACACTTTGTAGTTTAGGCATTAATGAGGGCCAGACAACGGAAGGGCCATGATTTAGCTATTCAAGGGCACTGTCACACATCTGATACAAATAACAGTCAGATGATGCAATACTATGTATTTGAGTATACATTGATGAGTCTAATGACAAATTAGTGTCTGAGGTACAAGAGGGTTTGGACAGCACGTGTGGTCCATAGGTGGACCACAGGTATCTTTACGGTGACCCACGGACAGGTGCCAGTCAGGCTGACAGGATGGTGGGTCAATCAGGAGCAAGTTCTTTCAGTAATTACATGATCAGTGTTCTGACTAGGACTGGTCAGAGGGAGCAGTAGACAGTTGACATGTCACACTGTGTTTGTCCTGTGTTGTTTTGAAGGTGACACATGAAACCATATACAGTGTTACACGGCAACATTAGTAGCAATGCTTAATGATGTAATTGCCCAAATGCCAATATCTATGCTGTAGGAGGCATCAGCAGGGACGGGGCATGTACATTTGGGTGGTGTGCATGGAGGGGATCACTGGTGTGGCCTCCATCAGTGTCTCACTAGTCCTGTCAGATGAGATTTGCTGAAAATTAGCCTACAGTACCTTTCACACGAGAATCAATCTACAGGTGATACCAGGCCTTAAAAACTCCACGCCTGTGTATTATATGAGCTGAGTTCCATGCAGTGAGATGGTACTATGACAATGGTAGGCATAGGAAAGGGTGTGGCACACTGGATGACTCTTGTGAGTGTGTGTGTGTAGATGAGGGAATCTCAGTGTACACATATCAGCATTCCAGGGACCTCTTCAGACAGGTGGGGTGTGACCAGCCGCAGGTGTGTGTAATGTTTTTAGAAAAGGGCTGACATGGGGAAAGGAGAGCAAGATGGCGGCCGCGTAACACAGCTGCGAAGCGTCGGCTTCGATCAGGGAAACCTCCCAGTGCTGCGGCAGTGCTCCCGTGGGTCAGAGCCTCCTTCGGCAGCCGCGCTCACAGGATACAATGTAGCGGCATTGTGTTTATTTACTTTACTTCGCTTTTCTGGGGTGATTATACTACAGCTGGCAGGAAAGGCGGCACAACGGAAATATTGTAGATAGTGTCGTTCTTGAAAAGACTGCAAGCTCTTCAAGTGAGGAGTGCTCTAGGTCACTTGGCTCCTGGTTTTTTGTGTTTTTTTTTTTTTTTGGAAGCAAAACTTCGTGGATTTGCTGATAGAGGCTAAAAGGATTGCATAGTGCCTCCCCGGGATGCGGTCTGGTCTGCTCCTGTTCTTACCTGAAGACAACTACAGGTCTGTGCTCCCGGGTGCCAATTGGGGGCAATTGTCGACGTGGACTCAAAAAACGGTCAGAGTTTCTTTACTCTATTACAAGTGTTTGACACTGGGCATATATTGTAATAACGTATTTTGCATCAGAAAACAAAAAAAAACAAAAAGTAGAAATGCCACCTAAGGGAGTGAAAAATGTGACTCTGTCTGGACGAGGCAAGTCGGTAAGAGTTAGTTTGTCAGCTCGGCAGGTGGGGGCTATGGATATAAAACAAGGCTTAGTTGAGAAGGTGGTCTCCAAAAATAAGAGTGCCTCACTGGAAAAATATTTTGAGAAAGGGAAGGACATATTGGTGGGGGGTGCAGATACCCCCCCCACCGCCGTGGAGGAGGTCGATTCCCCAGTAACCGAGGAGATGGCGGCTATAGATGGGCCCTCCCTGCATGAAGGTGGGGAGAGGCAGAGTGATGTTGTAGATGTGGCAACTTTACAAAAACAAGTTACTGGGAGTCAGACGGAGCAGAGGGATAGCGCGCAAAGCACTATGATATTATCACAGGTGGAGCAGAGGCCGGTGATATTACGTGATAATGAGACAATACAAGGAGATAAGTTTTTCTCACTATCAGATCATTCAAGTTGGTCAAGTAATGAGCAGCTGGACTTGGAGGCAGATAAAACTTCTTCTGAATTTGAATCTGAGGTGTCCTCCTTAGCACTGGGAAAGGAATTACATGAGAGTAGCAGGAATGCTACCGTCAGGAAAAAACAGAGGAAGAGAAGTGAGCAAGTAGGACCTAATAAGCCCTCCATTAACCCATTGGACACTAAGGCCCGTATTTATACTTTTTTAGCGCCGCATTTGCGTCGTTTTTTGACGCAAAAACGGCGCAAACTTGCAAAATACCATTGTATTTTGTAGGTTTGCGCCGTTTTGCGTCAAAAAGCGGCGCAAATGCGGCGCTAAAAAAAGTATAAATACGGTCATAAGGGTCTTCAGGGGCTTCAGTGGGAGTATTCCAAGGATGATTTAACTCTATACGACAATGGTGAAAAACAGCCCAATCCTGTGTCACTGGAAACCATATATCAAAGCATTATGGAACACCGAGAGGAATCCAAATTAGAGAGCCGTAGGGCTCAAATGGCTTGCCGTAAGATGCAGATCCAAATTCGTCGAGTAGCCAAGACATGTTCGGAGTTTACTACACGGATGGAAGAAGCCGAGACCCGGATCTCGCGTCTGGAGGATGAGGCTGGAGCTCACCAGTCATCTCGAGAAGTGATGGAGAAACAACTTGAGGACACTCAGTGGAAATTGACAGATTTAGAGGACAGAATGAGGAGGAATAATCTGCGCGTCCTGGGTGTACCAGAAGGACTTGAAGGATCAGACACACATAGCTTTATGGTTGCACTCTTCAAGGAAGCTTTTCCGGACTTACAACAGTGGGATTGGGACAAAGAGGTTCAAAGAGCCCATCGATTTCCTTTTAACAAAAGAGGACCAAACTCAGAAGGAGGAAGTGGTAGACCTAGAGTAATATTAATCTCTTTGCTTAACTATCAGGCAAGACAGGTCATATACGACCGAGCTCGACCCAACGCTAGAAGTAAGGCTAAGGGATGTGAGTTTTTTGTGAGACCAGACTATTGCCATAGTACTGTTGATAAAAGGTGGAGGCTCCGTCAGTTAATTCAGCCATTTCAAAGTAAGGGGGCACAGGTTTTTTTATTAAATCCAGCTAAACTGAAAGTAGTAATGGATAACAGGACCCACTACTTCACGTCAGAGGAGAAAGCAAGGGCTTTTTTGGGTGAACTTAACGGTCCAGCTTCCTAAAATAGATTTCCTGGATTAAGACACAGGGTGGGGGCAAAGTGGAGAGGGTTAGGAGTTAAGCCCTGAGTAGTCGAGCTGGGGGTAAGAGAGAAACCTCTTAGGATTAATCCCCCCTTTTTAGAAAAATTTAGATAAAAATCTTGTTTTTTTGGATAAAAATAGGGTTTAGATAGAAAGAGATAGAGGCAAAAGAAAGGGAGAAAAGGCAAAAGAGAAAAGAAAAAGAAAATCATGCACTGGGTGGGGACGGTCGGAGCGGAAGCTTTACCATCATCAGGGACAATGAGATCCCATACTCTCCATAAACTGGGTGTAAGGGTAGGGGTAAGGGGGGGGTGCAGGTGGGTGGTTAACAGGGCTGGGGTGCAAGGGGCGGGAGGATGGGAGAGGGGTGGTGGGGTGTGGGGGGGTACTAATATAGGGAGAAATGTTCAGAATAATTTAATGAAGACATATCAAAAGAAGATTAAGTATAGGATTCAATATCAACAAGTTGGTTTCTTTAAGGGAGAAAGTAATGACGTGAGACTGGTACACCAAACTGAGCGATATGGCAAATAGATTAAGGATTTGTACATTGAATATTTGCGGTCTTAATAGCCCTCAGAAAAGGAAAAGAGTGGCAGCAGGTCTTAAACTAATCAAATCAGATTTATACTGCTTGCAGGAAACGCACATTGCATGGAGTAAGCGAGAACTCATACGAGAGCTTGGGTTGACGCCTCTTGTTTATACCAGACAGGAGGTATCGACACGTGGGGTGACGATACTTGCCAGAAATAATAATGTACATGCTTTTAGATCCCGAGCAAGTAATGATGGACGGTGGGCTCTCATAGAATTATCTGTGAATACATTCAAATTTACCCTCTGCACTATATATGGATCAGTCTTTGATGAGGCTGAGCCTCTGGATACGCTGAACATGGAACTAGTCGGATGGCCCTTACCAACAATTATTTGTGGCGATTTAAATATTCATTTAGAGGTAGGTAGCAGTAGCATGGGCACTCAGAGTTTATATCAGGGACGAAAGCCCAAAGTATGGAAAGCTCTAAGGAGGTTAGTGAGGGAACATGGGTTGAGGGATGTCTGGGAAAATATTAAAACTTTAGATCCAGGGCATACCTATTATTCGTTCCCACATGCCAAATTAGTAAGGTTGGATTATTTTTTTATATCACAAAATTTAATTCATGGGGCTGAAATAGAATGTAAACCCAGATTCTTACCAGATCATAATCCGTTAGTATTGTCTATAATAATAAAGGGACCATCTAATCCGCGTCGTGTATGGACATTTGACAGGAAATTGTTGGCTGACCCAGGATATATATCCCATATGAAAGAGTGGATTCACCGCTTTTTTGATATTAATAGGAATACGGCAGATCCGGGAATGGTATGGGACTCATTTAAAGCTGCGGTGAGAGGTGAAACTCTTAGCTATAGTTTGAGAATACAGAAAATCAGGGGGGAGGAAATCGTAGAACTTCAAGAAAGATTAATAATAAAAGAGAGGGAATTAGCTAGTAAAATTGCTGGTAGAGAAGACATTATTCTCACTCAGACCCATATGGCGATTCTTAAGGCTAAAATAAATGCTCACTTGAATAAAACAGTGGCTGCCGCCTATCAAAGTCACCGATTGGAGTGCTATGAATATGGTGAATCCACAGGAAAAGTCCTAGCTAGACGGGTCAGACAGAAGGCGGTCAAACAGAATGTTTTGAATATAATCGATGGCAATGGGCGGAAACATACAGAGTTAGAAGGAATTCTAGAGGTTTTTAAGGGTTACTATCAAGATCTGTATAGTGAAGATATAGGGGGTTATTCCAACTTTGGAGGAGGTGTTAATCCGTCCCAAAAGTGACGGAAAAGTGACGGATTTACCACCAGCTGTATTACGAGTCCATTATATCCTATGGAACTCGTAATACGGCTGGTGGTATATCCGTCACTTTACCGTCACTTTTGGGACGGATTAACACTCCTCCAAAGTTGGAATAACCCCCATAGTGTATTCTGAACAGCTACAAAAAGAGGTTAGTGAATTTCTGGGAGAATTAAAAAGTACAAGGCTCTCTTCTGAGGAACAAGTTACATTAGACGCACCAATTCATATTGATGAGATAATTGGGGCAGTGAGTTCCCTGGCAACAGGGAAAGCTGCTGGGCCAGATGCAATACCACTTGAATTCTACAAGACTTTCTTGACAGACATAAAAAAGGATATGCATAGTATTTTTTGTATAGCGCAGGCAGGTCAGGCGCCTTTATCATGGGAATGTGCAAGTATTATAATGCTAAAAAAAAAGGATAAACCGACAGAGCTCCCCAGTTCATATAGACCTATATCCTTGTTAAACGTAGACGGAAAGATTTATGCAAAGATTCTGGCCAGCAGATTAGCAAATGTGATAGTCAGGTTGGTTAAAAAACAACAACATGGGTTTATTCCGGGTAGAGACACAACAGATCATATAAGAAGGATAATATCCATGTTTGATCTTGCAGAACTATATCAAACAAATTTAGGATTATTACTTCTGGACGCCGAGAAGGCATTTGATCGTGTATCGTGGAAGTTTCTATGGGAAATCATGCGCTGGAAAGGTATAGGGAGTGTATATATTACAGCTATAAAAGCTTTATATGTAGCCCCAAAAGCTAGAATATGCATCGCTGGTTTGTAATCAGATACTATCTCAATCTCTAGGGGGACTAGACAAGGGGGTCCATGTTCCCCCTTGCTCTTTGCTCTATATATTGATTCTTTCTTGCTGAGATTAGAAGAATGCAAAAATATTAAACCTCTACTATATCATGGAGAAACATATAAGGTGTTTGCATATGCTGATGATGTAGCTATAGTGACAAGCAATACGGAGGAAGCTATTAAGGCAATAGAAACAGAGGCAAGAGAGTTTGGAAGATACTCCGGATATAAGCTGAACTCAGATAAAACACAGATAGTATGTTCTGAGCACGTTTCATTAGTAGATAAACGGCTGGTATCTGAAGCGGTGTATCTGGGGGTGAAGATTACATCAGTGGTTAATCGGTTGGTGGAAATCAACTTTATCCCACTATTAAATAGAATAAAGAGGGATTTAGACCGTATGCATAATTTGCACCTATCACTAGAGGGTCGCTGCAACGTATTGAAAATGATGGTTCTGCCAAAAATCCTATATTTATTTCGGTCCATTCCCCTTGAGGTTGAGAAAAAATGGCTTAAAAGATTGGAAAAGATGGGGAATAATTTTTTATGGGGATATGCTAAAACGAGAAGGGCAATGAAGTATGTGACACTTCGCAAAGATCGAGGCGGGTTGTCAGTCCCTAATTTTACACTGTATTACTACGCCTGCTGTCTTCAACATATGGATGAACTTATAAGGGGAAGTTTTAAGGGTAATGAAAAAGAAAAACCAACCCCTATTTATACTATGATGGCGGGTGGGGAGGCAAGTGGTTGGTTATCAAAATTTGAGGAACCAAGTTACTTCAAAAAAGTAAGATTTAAGCCTTTTTCATCCGCCTTTAAGGTTTGGGCTCAGATAAAACGGAATATGGGACTGGGAAAGATTACGTCTTATACACCAATGAAATTTTCAGCTATCTCAAATCACATTTTTAGGGATCCCATGCTAGATTTTTGGCGTTCTAGGGGAATAAATAAAGTCGGAGTCTTGTATTGTAAATCCGGTTGTAAATCATTCATGGAAGTGCAGTCCCAATTTGGCTTACCTAAGACCCATTTTTTTAAATTTTTGCAAATATGAAATTTTTTACAGTCTCAGAAGTACGGCAGGGTACAGTTGCTGGAGATCCCGGTAGTTGAGGCTGTTAAAAATGGGGCAAAGATTGGCAAGTTATATAAACTATTAACAGAGTTACAAGTAGATGATATGGTACAACAGAATGAGCGATGGATTGCACGACTTGGGGTGGCTGGAGAGTCGGTGGACCAATCCTTAGCCATGGCTGATACAACATTTCTTCCAGCTAATTTGAAAACCCAGCATTACAAAACACTGATGGATTTATATTATACTCCAGCAAAGCTGAAAAAGTGGGGGATATCCTCTGGAAGCTGCAATCGATGTGGGGGAGTTGAAGCTGAGATAACGCATATGTTTTTTGCATGCCCAATGTTGCAGGGAATATTAAACGAGATGGAGGTATTCCTTAAGAAGATCAAGTATTGCAATATTCGAATTACTGTTATGCTGGTAGTATTGGGAGTCGTGGACTCACCCGAAAGTATGGAACCTGCACTGTATAAAATAAGGCGATTCTTATTTTTGTCAATGGCAATATATCGCCTATGTATTGCTACAGATTGGCTTAAAAAAGAACCCCCCACGTTTGAGGGTTGGCGCTCTAGATTACTTGCCATTTATAATACTGAATTAAGTCTTTATAAGTTAAAGGATCATAAGAAGAGATATAGAGGAGAACGAATGTGGGCACCACTGACTAGATGGTTGGAATATCAAGACACAGTTTAAAAAAAAAAAAAAATTTGTTCATAGTTTTGATATGTGATATATACAATTGTTTTATTGTTTAAGGTCTTCTTTCTCCCGTTGTTTCGTTGTTTTTTTTTTGTTTCTTCTGTTTATTGTTCTGTTTCTCTGCACGGATATATTATGTCTTCTTCTCTTGTTTATTTCTTGTGTAAACCCCTCCCTCCGATATATTAAAAAAAAAAAAAAAAAAAGAAAAGGGCTGACATGTAGATGGGTAGTGATGTGCTGGATGCTTGTTATAGGTGTAGCACTTGTGCTGTGTATGTTCTGCTTATGTGTAACTCTAGTGACAGATAGTCATTGCAAAGATAGTAAGTAGTTGGAATTACTGTTGCCAAGAGTCTGGTAATACATTCCTGTTCCTGAAGCATAAGCATGTGAACTGGCTGATGTATGAGGCCTGTTTTCCCCTAGTTGAGTGATGGTTTTTTAGTTGTGTGCCATCTGCTGCGATGATCCATGTTTCCTACATGTATGTGTGTCATATGTGTGGTCCTCAGCTATTGCCCTTCAAAGGTGAACTGTACAGGATGTCTGTCATTTACATTGTGTGTGTATGTGACCATTGTATGGTGGCCATTACATTTGTAGTGTATTTTTCTGTGTCCTGATTGTTATATCATTATTGCTCAATGAGACGACATTCTTCTTCTGATATTTCAAGCTAAAGGTGGGCAGAAATGAATAGGCCAAACCATAATGTGGTGTTTGTTATCAGTGTTTATTTACAATAGTGCATTAAGTGGTGATGGTGATAATTATGAAAAGAAATTATTTACAATCTGTTGGCGCCTACGCACTCCAGCAGCCGTGTTTGGTTGTTCCCCCTCCTGTTGCAGGCCAGCATCCTCCTCTTCTTCGTCTTCAGGCATGTATGGGTCTGGTTCGAGGAGGGGAATGTTCCTTTTGACACAAATGTTGTGCAATATTGCACATGTGAGTATGATCCTACAGACCATCTCGGGGGAATATAGTAGGCTACCACCAGTGATATCGAGGCAGCGGAACCTTGACTTGAGGATCCCGAAGGCCCGCTCGACAATGCTGCGTGTCCTCTTATGGGCGTTGTTGTATGCCCGCTCTGCAGCAGTACTCGGGTTCCCAAATGGTGTCATTAGCCATGGCTGGATGCCATACCCCTGATCAGCTGAAAGAAAAAAACAGAATGGGATCATGTTGATGTAGCTTGCATTATTGAAAAGACCGTCCATGGCAGTAGTTGTCTTGTGTTGTCTGTGACTCTTTTGTGTACTGATGTGACATCCTATACTTGAAGGCTATACCATCTGCATTGTGTTTTTACCTTGGCTGAGCACGTGTTTGTCTGCTAACCGTTTGTCATCAGTATGTTTTGTGATTTTCAGTGCAGTGTGCCCTCCCTAACATTGTGACTTGTGATACAGGTGTCCTTGTGTCTTCACTTGGGGTGAGTAGATAGTTCAATGTAGAGTTTAATTTATAAGTGTTGTTAGCACGTTCATATGAAAGTACCCTGGACATCCCATACCTTTAGACTTAGGCAATGTATTAATGTAAAGGTCATTGTGAGACTTACAATTTGCAAGGTGACATTTCGGCAACCACACTCATTGACATCTTCACATTAGGCTGTTCAGTAATTTCCGATGTGTGACAGGTTCAATGGTGAGTTAAGAAACATGGCTAGTGATGTCAGGACTTCAGTGTGTTCCTGTCTAGATGTTGCTGTTGTGGTGTATGTGTTGTGTGTCCTAGAGGTTTGCTGTGCAGTGTATATATAATTAGGTTTTTATACTTACCAACAAGTAGTCCATTGCCATACCGTCCATCCTGGAAGTGTTGGTTGATGGTAGAGTGACGGAAGATGAAGGAGTCATGTACACTCCCAGGATATTTAGCCACGATGTTGGTGATCAATCCCTGGTGATCGACTATGGCCTGCACGTTGATTGAATGTGTGTGCTTCCTGTTGCGCTAGAGGTGTTCAGTCGCAGCAGGTGGCACAAGGCGTACATGTGTGCAGTCGATTGCACCAAGGACGTGTGGGAAGCCACTGATTGCATAGAACCCCTGTTTTGTTTCCTGCTGCTTCTGCAGTGTGTTAGGGAAGCATATGTGGCGGGTGTCAGTTGAATGATGGCATCCAGTATTTTTGGCAGAAATGCGGAGAATGATGGTTGGGATATTCCGCCAAGCAGGGCACCAGTTGTTTGAAATGAGCCACTTGCCAGCATGTGAAGTACGGCAAGCAGCTTTGTTTCTGTTGGGATGGTGCGGGGTGTCGTCAAAGTGGGGGCCAACTGCTGTTCAATGTTTCGCAGCAGCTGCTGGATGGCCTGCCAGTTCAACCGGTACCTCTGTATGATGTTGTGTTCTCTGAGGCCCTGAAGGGTTGTTCTTGGGCGGAATATCCTCTCCTGCCTTCTGCGCTGCCTTTGGGGTCCCTGCTGGTGTTGTTGTAGCTGCTGTTGTTGCTGCTGGGCTCTGCGTCTGCGTGCACGCTGGTTAAAAATCACCTCCATGTCTCCCTGTTGCTGCTCTCCTGCTCTGCTGCTCTGCTGTTTGTTCTGTGTGTTCTGATTAAATACAGGTGTGTTTGCCCCATTTTAACGCCTGCCCTGACCCAGGTGTTAAATTTTGACGCAAATCGGGCTGTGCGTCATTTTCTGGCTCCGCCTCCCGGCCGAGCGTCATTTTTGCCCGGAAGCATAAATACGACGCACGGCCGTTTGCGTTGTTTTTTGGACGGGAACGCCTACCCTGCATATCATTAACGCAGGGCGGGTTGCCGCATCCAAGAAATGATGCACACAGCGGAATTTTGTCGTCCGCGGGCTTGGGCGTCAGAGTTTAAATATGGGGCAACGTTTGCGCTGATTGTGCGTCAAATTTTTTGACGCACAATCGGTGCAAACGGAGTATAAATATGCCCCTAAATGCCTCCCTGGTGCATAAAAGCACAGCACAGCAATTTGTGCTGCATTGCATTACTCCTGATTCATCAAGCCACTTAGGGTCACTCAAGGTGGCCTTGCGTTGGTTGATAAATCATATTTTAAGGACTGTGTCGCTTTTTCACCATGTTGAATGGTGCAAAATACACTCCTTTCATAACTATGGCCCACAATGTTTAACACAAAGTCCTGTCTGGTTATCTTAGTAGTTCAGACTGCGTCAAAACCTATAGGTATTTTCAGTGATCTGCTGAATTCACACCACATTGACACAAACCAATTCAAAGCAGAAAGCACTGAGAAAAGGACACCTTTCTAGCACAAAAATCCTTTTGCCCTGGAAATTTGAGACCAATGTGAAGCTTGCGTGATTTTCAGATGGTGCAAAGCAAAATGTTTTTTTACTAATTTTGTTATGAATTTGTGGATACTCCACACATCTGCGGCAAAAGTTTTTTAAAAGCAAATTTAAAAATACCCCCCTTGGGTGGGCCAGGGACAAAGGGGAACAAGTGGCATTATTTAAGTGGGAGGGAGGAATGTGGCCTCCCTCCTGTTGGCCTTGGCCCTTTTTCCAGGGTTATCCCCAAAATCTTTCCCTTTTTCCTCCTATTTCTTCTGACCTTTTCTGGGCACTTTACCACTGCTAACCAGTGCGAAGGTGCAAATGTTCTCTGTCTAAAATGCATTGGTGATTAGTTTATCCATGATTAGCATATTTGTTTTACTAGTAAGTCCTTAGTAAATTGACCTACGTGTGCACAGGGCCTGTAAATCAAAAGTAACCCAATATTCCCCTAAGAACTGGGTACTTAGGCCCATATTTATACTTTTTGACGCTAAACTGCGCTAACGCAGTTTAGCGTCAAAAAATTTTGCGCCGTCTAACGCCATTCTGAAGCGCCATGCGGGCGCCGTATTTATGGAATGGCGTTAGCCGGCGCAAGCAGACCGGCGCTGCCTGGTGTGCGTGGAAAAAAAACACGTAGACCAGGCAGCGCCGGCGTTGGGCAAAAATGACGTTAGGGCGTCTTAAAATGGGGCAAGTCAGGTTGAGGCAAAAAAATCGTCTTAACCCGACTTGCGCCATTTTTTAACGACGCCCATCCCCCATCAACATGACTCCTATCATTGTAAAGATAGGAGTCATGCCCCCTTGCCCAATGGCCATGCCCAGGGGACTTCTGTCCCCTGGGCATGGTCATTGGGCATAGTGGCATGTAGGGGGGCACAAATCAGGCCCCCCTATGCCAAAAAAAATTATAAAAAAAAAAAAAAAAAAATACTTACCTGAACTTACCTGAATGTCCCTGGGGTGTGTCCCTCCAGCCTTGGGTGTCCTCCTGGGGTGGGCAAGGGTGGCAGGGGGGGTCCCTGGGGGCAGGGGAGGGCACTCTGGGCTCATTTTGAGCCCACTTGTCCCTTAACGCCATGCCTGACCCAGGCGTTAAAAAGCGGCGCAAATGCGCCGTTTTTAGCCACGCCCACTCCCGGGCGTCTCTTTTGCCCGGGAGTATAAATACCACGTAAAGGCCTGGGAGTCATTTTTTAAGACGGGAACGCCTCCCTTGCATATCATTAACGCAAGGAAGGGGTTCACGCTAAAAAATGACGCACATTCCGGGAACTTTGGCGCTAGACGCCTCTAACGCCATAGTATAAATATGGCGTTAGTTGGCGTTAGTTTAGCGTCGAATTTGCGTCGAAAAAAACGACGCAAATTCGGCGCAAACGGAGTATAAATACGGGCCTTAGAATTCTAATGTAACAAATATTCAAGGAGGACTCATTTTGATAATTAACTCAATATAGATGAATATCAGCTTTTAATGTTCTAGTCCAAGCATGAGCCAATTCTATATTAAAAAAAATTCCCGATTGATTGAAAATGGATGTCAATTTTATATGATCATTCAAGTTTATTCAAGA
Source organism: Pleurodeles waltl (assembly GCF_031143425.1). Taxonomy (NCBI): domain Eukaryota; kingdom Metazoa; phylum Chordata; class Amphibia; order Caudata; family Salamandridae; genus Pleurodeles; species Pleurodeles waltl. The sequence continues at coordinate 291,591,874 of NC_090436.1, forward strand.
AATTAGAGCAGCAATAACAACACTGATTAATCATGTATACAAGCACAGATGACCTACTCAACTCCTACTAACTCCACATCTACAGGACACAAGGAGGGAACCAACCCCCTGACTAATACAAACAACAGTTAATAATTAATCAGTCACATCTGATGCCACACAGGCAATCAGAATCCTTCATGAAATATTCCAGCAGAAATGCAATGAGTTTCGTCATGAGGGTCTATGGTCAACTTTTTGGTCTCCGGCGGCTCAAACAGTCCATCCTCAGGACAACGTGTCATGAAGGAATTAATTACAGCAATTGTTGCTCCCTGTTTCTGAGACACTGTATCAAGACACTATTAATTCATCCAACTTCTCATCGCGGTCCAGTGGGGAATGCATGGGGAATCCTTAAAACTGCTTCTACAAAAGTAGGATGGTCTCAGGGACTGTTTGAGCCGCAGGAGACCAAAACAGAGGAAGAGGACATCAAAGACTTCATCTGTCAGCTCCTGGGCTCTTTGGATGAGAATCATGACTTGCCAAGCGGTGCCAAATTCAGTTCCAGGGCCCTTGAAAGTGAGCTCTGGTGCAACCAAGAAGAAACCAAGCACATTAACTCGAGAGCCACTTTGGAAACGGCCGCCACTGTCTGACTCTGCACCGCTGCCTGCACCAAAGCCATGGTCCCCACTTGTCAGGAGATTACCCATTAAATCAAACTTCCACAGGAGCAGATGCCTTTTACCCAACTCCCTCCAACAGATGCATGCTCAGACTTTATCTGAACCCTGCATCCGCTAGGGGGAAAGGGGAATGGGAATAGAAAAAGAGAGACTGCCTCCAGATCCAGTTACAGCCTGTGCTTTCCACTTGAAGTTAGGATATTCAGTGTGTGCTTCTGTAACCTGCACCTTTCTTTTTATTGGGATTTCTTTAAAGGAATGCCCTGCAGTTGGGCGATAAGAGCATAGATAAGCACGTTTCTACTGCGCATTCAACTGTTCAGCCATTCACATTCACCCAATTCTATTGTTCTCCTAACCTGGATATTTTGAGACACTCGCCTCTCTCTAAGAGAACAATGTTGACTTAATACCTTCTTTTCTTCAGGAGTCAGAGGTATCCAAGGTTCTCTGGAGAACAGTTCAAAGGTTCACAAATATACAATCTACTAATGTCTTTTACAGGAAACCAAAACTCCTTCTCAAGGTTCAGTTTTCTCAATCACAGTCTCTAGGAATTAGTCTGAGGACTAAGGTTTGTCTCTAAGACTGGCAACTCTGTAAGGCGAAGAGTTTTTGAATACATATGTACATATATATATATATATATATATATATATATATATATATATATATATATATATATATATATATATATATATATATATTGGCAAGTCTGGAAATCATACAAAAGGATTCCTTACTACAGTTGCTTGAAGTTCTGATAAGCCAAAACAAATTCTCCTCAGAAAGCCCATAGCCAGTTGTTGGAGGAAGGAAGAAATTCAGCTTCTCCAGAAGGGAAAAAGTAGCTGGTGTGCACACCGTAACAAGAAAAAGAATTAATTACTCAAAACTGGAAGAATTCTCTATTTTATTCGAAGCGCTTCAGGAACACTGCGCATTCTCCTCAGGATGACAGTTGAAGTGTGCAGCTCCTGGAGAGAAACAGCTGGAGGGAAGCTTCAGAACGAGACTAAGGTAGAAACTCTAGAGCGCTGACCTCACAAAGATTTGCGGCCACCATCTTGAGTGGCAGTTAAACCTGAAGAAGCTAGTTCTAAGAACAGCCTCCACAAGAGCCACCAGGAGTGAGGACGCTGTTGCAACCAACATGGGTACAAGAAAAAGGGGAATCATTTTTGCTGATGAAAGAACTTAACAACACTGGTAATAGTTTAACTGACACCGCTGAGTGCAATGATCGTGACCTGCAACAATGCCGCAGCAGTGCCTCTGAAGTCCCATCACAGTGTGAGTCCCGAGTGTTGTGTCACCAACGTCCGTAACACCTAACTCCCACTCCACTGCAGCACCTGTGGCCCATTGGTGTGATCGCAACACCACAAAGTTGACGCCTCGCATCTTGACCTGCTGGATTCATCTACACCTCCAGGTCATACGGCACCGATGCCTCAGCATTGACGCTGCTTCACCTCCCCTGCAACTGTAAGGAACCGATGCCTCACCTCCCCTGTCTTGCAGTAAAGAACCGATGCCTCACCTCCCCGGTGGCAGTAAGGAACCGATGCTGCACCAGCTCCAGCAATGCCTCAACTCCCCTTCTCAGTACAACGTCTTTGTTTCCTCATCATTTTGCAAGGTACTGTACCTAGGGTCCGTGCAACTCCATGACACTCCTGTAGTCCCTCACGAGTGGCTTCAGACTGTTGGGGACAACTTCATCAAGATGCCGTGATAGCCCTAGTTAAAGCTATTGTGTTTCTAAGCCCTTCACTAAGATTTGATCTTTAAAAAAAAATCATATCTTTACTTGTGTATGTTGGATTTCTGTCATTTTGGTCTTGTTTTACTCAGATTGATATTGACTATTGTTCTTAACTGCTGTGGAGTACTTTTGTGGTGTTTTTACTGTATTACTGTGTTTGTATGTAAAAATGCTTTACACATTGCCTCCAAGATAAGTCTAAATGCTTGTGCCAAGCTACAGAGGGGGTAAGCAAGGGTTATCTTGGCTGTGTGACTCCCTTACCCTGACTAGAGTGAGGGCCCCTACTTGGACTGGGTGCAAACCACTTCCAACTGGAGACCCCAATTCTAGCACTTCCCCAAGCCTCCACGACACCCCAGGACCCCAATCCCCAGGGCAGATAATTTCATAAGAGGGAGGTGACCATGTGGCCCCCTCCTTGGGCCTCCATGAGGCCCCAGTGACCCCATCCCCCGGGACCTACATTTCATTGAAGGGAGGATGTATGATCCCCCTCCTTAAGCCATAGATTTGCACCAGGGATCCCATCCCCTGGGGCCAATACCTTCATTAAAGGGGAGGCCGCCATACAGCCTCTCTCTCAGAGACACACATTGGCCCTGGGTGCCCCATGCTCCAGGTCTGGCTCAGTGACTGGGTCTTAGGCTCTTCAACCCCTGGGACACCCTCTATTTCCCTACCTGTGAGAAAGCTGCTCCCACCTGGTGGGAGAGCAAAGCATTTCCCTATATGTGCTCACAGGCAGGAAAATCCTTTGATTTCTCCCACCCCACGGAAGCAAAAAAAAAACTTCTCCTATTGGTAGGCGAAATGCCAGCTCCAGTTGCACCCACAATGGGTACAATTAGGAAGCCTGGGCACCCCACATACAGAAAAAAAACTGGAATAGCTGTGGTATGCCGTGGATGGGACCCAAGGCACACCACTTTATTGGAAAAAAAGAAAATGCCAGTGGGGCTGGAGGGGTCCATGGGCTCCCTAATGGCCCCAGAAATACTAATAGTGTTGGGAGCTTTGGGTGGGCACTAGGGTACCCTGTAGATAAAAGCAAATGCTGGCTACTGCACAGCCCCACTTGCTGCTGGCAGAGCCGTGGAGGCCCTGGAGCTCCTCTGTGGTCCCTCATTAAGAAAATAGTGTATGCCCCGGGTGGATCCTGGACACCCAGAAACAAATTCAATAAAGCCAAAAATGAATGATAAATGAGTGACCACAGCCACTCATTTATTGTTTAGTGCTCCTTTATGGAGCGCCCCATAATGCTGTGGGAGGGGGCTTCATACATATATTTGTTTTTGGTGCTGTCCCTAGAAAGGGCCGGGGCATCACCAATTTTTTTTAATGTTGTAGGGGGGTGCAGGGAGATTTGCAGCCCCCAGCAAAAAACACATAAGCCTCCTGTGTCGTTGAAGTCATGACCATAGGAGAATTTACAATTTTTTCTGAAATTTCCTAACCTGTAGCTTTGTTCTACAACTGGGATTGCAGTGCTACCTAGGGGTGCAGTTGAATTTTATGTGTTAAAGATATATCACATAAAATACAAGTCGTTTAATTAGTTGTATCTATTAGTGCATTTTTGGGGTGTCAAATTTGAAAAGCAAAACAGAGATATATTTGTTTTATTGTTTTTTCTTAAAAACAAAATGATATATCGCTCACTAATTATTTTCACGTTAACCCCCAAAATGTAATTATAAAAAAAATTGTAAAAAGAAAGTCACAGACATGTAGTTCAATAAAACTTAATTAAATAATTCTTAATTCATTTTTTAAATGCACATTTGATTAAAATTACTCGTACTTTTTGGGGAAAGATGATATATCTAGCGGCATTTTTTGGAATGCAGGGGACACACCCTTCCAATTATTTCCGAAATAGATGGTAATTGCAGAAAGCAATTACCATCTAATTTGAATTATGCTTAAAATATTCACTGCCTTGGCTTGCCCAGTCATTTCGAAAACGGACGTCAGGCAGTTTTGAATAGGCATGTGCACTAGGGTGCATGTGCCAGTTGGCAGCAGGTGATGTTAAAGAGGGTCCATGCTGACCTGCTGCCACCCCAGTTCTGCAGTCCTCTGGGACCGCCCTCAAATGATGCGATACAACGTCACCTTTTCAAGCAGCCCTGGGCGTGTACTGCATCAGCCCTGTACTCTGGGAAGGGAGGGGGTGCAGCATTTGCAAAAGGGCCTGACATCGTGGAGAGGAAGCACTGCAGACAGGCTCTTGGTGACAGTGTGCAGAACCTCCAGTGCTGTTCGACACCAACCGGACATCAAGACAATTGTGGTAAATGATCTTTAATTATCTTGTCTCTCCTTCATGGTCCCATCCTTTCCCTCTCCTTTCTCATTCCTTTGCCCCACTGTCCTTTCTTTTCCAGTTGCCGAGAATGTTTCTTAAGCTCATTTGCCCTGATGTACATCCTGTGTCTACAAAGCAAGTTACTTAATTAAATTAAATTAGGCAACTTGCTTTCTAGACATAGAAGGTACCTATTTTCTTAGTCATTTATATGTCTTATATTTAGAAAGCAAGTTTCTAATGTAATTAGGCAACTTAGTTTGTCGAAACAGACATAAAAAGAGCTGGATGGAAACATAAATCTTGGGTGCTTCACTGTTTGTCCCAGCTAACATGATTACTGCTCTGTGCGCAGAACTAAAGGCCAATGACTCGATGACAATGGATTCAAACAGCTTTTTTGACCTACTGACGGTCACTGTCCAAAACATGCAGGGGCATATTTATACTCCGTTTGCGCCGAATTTGCGTCGTTTTTTTCGACGCAAATTCGGCGCAAAACTAACGCCATATTTATACTTTGGCGTTAGACGCGTCTAGCGCCAAAGTATGAGGAAAGAGCGTCATTTTTTTGCGTGAACGCCTTCCTTGCGTTAATGAGATGCAAGGTAGGCGTTCCCGTCTAAAAAAATGACTGCGCCGCAAATGCGTCGTATTTATACTCCCGGGCAAAAATGACGCCCGGGAGTGGGCGGGGCAAAAAAACCCACATTCGCGCCGGATTTTAGCGCCTGGGTCAGGGCAGGCGTTAAGGGACCTGTGGGCTCAAAATGAGCCCACAGCTGCCCTCCCATGCCCCCAGGGAGCCCCCCTGCCACCCTTGCCCACCCCAGGAGGACACCCAAGGCTGGAGGGACCCACCCCAGGGACATTCAGGTAAGTTCAGGTAAGTATCATTTTTTTTTTTTGTTTTTTTTTTGTTGGCATAGGGGGGCCTGATTTGTGCCCCCCTACATGCCACTATGTCCAATGACCATGCCCAGGGGACAGAAGTTCCCTGGGCATGGCCATTGGGCAAGGGGGCATGACTCCTGTCTTTACTAAGACAGGAGTCATGTAAATGGCGTCTGGGCGTCGTTAAAAATGGCGCAAATCGGGTGGAGGCGATTTTTTGCGTCAACCTGACTTGCACCATTTTTAAGACGCCCTAGCGCCATTTTTCCCAACGCCGGCGCTGCCTGGTGTACGTGGTTTTTTTCCACGCACACCAGGCAGCGCCGGTCTGCTTGCGCCGGCTAACGCCATTCAATAAATACGGCGCCCGAATGGTGCTTCAGAATGGCGTTAGCCGGCGCAAATTTTTTTTCCGCTAAACTGCGTTAGTGCAGTTTAGCATCAAAAAGTATAAATACGGGCCGCAGTGCCTGGAGCATGAACCCCAGAGCTCTCAACAAACAGTGACAAATAGTCTAATAAACCAAACCCAATACGTGTTTATACAACCAGTATTATGAACTCACATACTTCAAAGTGCTTTTAGAAAATGAAGTTTTGGTGAAAAAAAATATTTGCCTAAGATCACACAAATTAAGTGGCGAAGCCGTGATTTATACAACATTTTTGTTTCACTTTGTACAAATCAGTCACTAAATCAGTATCTATCTGTCTTTCATTATGTTAAAGCTTTGTGTTTAACCTGTGTGCAACTTTTATGTAGAGCAAACTCGACCCAAAGGTATTGAATCACTTTACATGAGCACCAATTACATTACACAAGGTAACATTCATTTTTTTTTCCCACTGGTACATGGGAGATTAAGGACCATATGTACGAACACATTTTCCCATTGACACAGAATGGGAAAAACCCTTTTCTACATCTGGCCCTAAGTGATTTGTCTAGATCAAAAGATGTTCAGCCAATGCAGAGAATGGAACCTGGCTCCTGAGTTACAATGTCAGCAGCTCTGGCTGTGAGACACATCCTGGGTAGAGGGAGGGGGGCAGTCTTAGGCCAGTATACAAGCTGTATGTGTGGTCCATTTATCACAGAAATAGTGTGAAATTACACCAAAAATACACCACTCATTAAAATTTTGCGAGTGGAGGCCCCCAAACCCTCCTATTTAACATCAAGTCACTTCACTCGCTTGCGCTATTTATTTCCCTTACGCCCTCCATTTTCAAATTCCACCAGCCACCACTAGATACATATGCTTTATATATATGGACAGGCCTTGTTGCCAACCCAACCCCTTCACCACGTGGAGCAGGAGTCTGGCTTTATGTATGGTAATAAAATATTACTTTACGTTATAAAAACCTCAGAAATGTACTGAAAAAACCAAAGGTAAAGGTAACTGTAGACGGGTGTCGTCCACCTCGTCTACAGATACCTTAGAATGGCGCCGATCGTGCGCCTCGTCCGATCCCTCCAGGGAGATGAGTGGAGGCGGGACGTTACATCGGCCCCGGATTTCCGGGTCGCCGAAAAAGACGACGGACTTCGACACAAGGGAGAGAGAAGCCGGAAGAGAAGAGGACGAAGAAGAGACGCGTCGGGAAAAGAACACCGCAATTTGGAGAGACGAGAGAGAGGCAACCAGCCCGAGCAACGGAGCCGGAAAAGACACCGAGAGAGAAGACAAGCCCCGCCACGACCCAGGAGGGTCGTGGCTTTTCAAGGTACGGTCCCTGTTAAAGGGACATCGACATAAGGGGACTACAGGACTCGAGGGCACAAAGGGAGGGGTAGGAGAGAAAAGGTACACCGGGGAGGGAATAGAGGAAGAGGGCAGGTTGGGCTGAGCACCGGGAACCTGGGAAAAACACTGACCGTCCCACCTCCCTGCCACCAGCCTTACATAGATATTATTGTACCCTCCCCTATGCCTGCACTAACCAAACACACCAACCCCAGAGTTTCCTTCCATCACCCTCCCGCACGTGTACTAACTCAAGGCGACAACCCCATTCCTCACCACTTACCTGGTCTTGTCTTCTTGTTTTCCGAGACCCCGCTGGAAAAGGAGCCAGGAAGACGCAGTCCGAAAACCGTCCCAACCTAGGGAAAACAGAACATTAAGGATTATTAAAAACAGCAAGACCTTAGCGGAAGCACCTCCAATAAAAAGGACCCGAATAGAAGAAAACAGTTTTGCTATCCTAATTATTATCTTCCCACTAAAACAAATAAAATTATTAATTTTCCCCTTCTGGGACTCCCTTAACATACGATTCAGAGTCCTCTGTATCGCTGAGTCTTCCACAGTAACATTATAGTTAGGTGAAATGTTCAGTAATAGAGTGATGTTTTAAACTCTAAAAACCACAGACATTAACCAGTTAACTTCAGTAACTATAACTTGTGTCCTAAGATACCTAAAACTCTCATCCTGCTATGCACTGATAATTACTGCACATAATACATCACTCGTGACATCTTCTATGACATCACTGATAATATCACTGCAACATTTGTAATTAAATTATTGATGAGAAACGTACATGGTGGGGACGGCAATTATAATTACCTTGGGGCATGAGTTCTATCTATCTATCTATCTATCTATCTATCTATCTATCTATCTATCTATCTATCTATCTATCTATCTATCTATATTTATATGCATGCATATATATATATATATCCATATATTACCTACAGGCTATATCTTTGGCGCCGTTTGATGAATCTTCTTGACATTTTTTTTTTAAAGTGTCACGTTGAGTCTTGTTGTACATGTAAAGTTTCGGCTGATCCACTAAGGGAAAGCCGGGAGACAAGGGGGAGGTCAAAAAAATCCCTTTCCCATGCTAATTCCCATAGAGAGTTTAGACACCACTACAGTCTGAACCGCTAAGCGAATTACCCCAAATTTGGCAGAATGGTTGCCCGTGGTCCAGAAAGCATGTTTTTCATTATGTGGTGTAAATCCATTCAGTAGTTTTGGAGATATTAAAGGAAATCCAAATTTGTTTAGCTAGGTGCACAAATAATTAGCTAATTCTCCAGATCTGCTGCCAGTGCTTCAACCAGGTAGTGTTGGCAGCCCTTTTGGGACTTGGACTCAGCCAATTCCCAAACAAAAGGATACAAAATAAAGAAAAGAGGGCAGGATATAAATACTTTGACATGCTAGCCTTGGTCCGGGGGTCCCCCAGGGTCACTGCCAAGTCAAAAAAGCATTATTTTTTAAATGTATGTCACAAATTCGCAGTGAGTTCATGAATTTGTGGCAAAAATGTTTAAAAAAAAAAAAGCACAGTGTCCTGTGCTTGTTTTCAGTTGTGCTTCCAGGTGGGCCAGGTCCCGGGGGCATGCAGCATATAAAGAAAAAGTTGGGAGGGGGGCAAAACTGTCACCAAAGGCTGCTTGCATTTTTGTGAGAGCGCAGTCATCGATGCCTGCTGAGGTGCTCTCTGAGCAGCAAAAAGGCTTTCAGGAGAGAGCAATGGGAGGAGGCCGAGAGCCGGACAGCTCTTGTGTTTCTAGGCTGGCATCCACTGGGAGCTGAGTGCAGCTTCAATCAAACACTGGCGGCTCGTGCAGAGGCACCAGGAAACCTGAGCTCACTATTAGAATCGCGGCTTAATACATAGGGGCACCAAACGTGCAAGTGCTATATCACAAGACCAACTGGTGTAACATCACTCTGGGACATCATAACATGCTGAGGTTGGCACCCTCTTCGACCTCACACCTGCTTCCTCAGTTGTGCTAGGGATGGAAACATGTCATCATCAGGGCCCAGGGCTTCCTCTCCCCTCCTACAGCACCAGCATCAAGCATACCACACCCGAAAATTAACTATTGCCAAAGGCACACAAGGTCCTAGTCCTTTTACCGCCCCAGCAGCCTGCTAATGTGTGCCAAGCCCCTGGGGCTCACTTTGGGAGCAGGCTAACTCTGCATTACCAGAGTGTTTTTAGGGGTGCCGGCCTGACACCTTTCCTGACACCCAAAGTCACCACGACTGGGGCCAGTCCTGGACATCCTTTCCCACTGCCTACTGGATGTGTTTGTTCTCACTCATACAACGCATAGAGGCAGGCACATCAAATCAGATGTGCAATCCGGAGCACAGGGACTTAATGTGTGGACATTGATATACAACACTTCTCACTGTGTACTTCACTGTGCAACATAACAATAGGAGTGGGGGTCACTGGGGGTAGTTTATTACATGCTTGGTCAATGCTGACAGGTGCATTTTGCGGACTGCAACAGCGCACATTGTCATCTCACACGCAACCAGCCCTCAGCCATCCTGCCACTATCTGAACTGGACTCAGCCCTCATGGCTTCCAGCTTCAGCTCTCCAAAGGTCAAGTCATGAGCTAAAAACATTTAGTTTTCCTTGGCTAAGGCTATCTCACCCCTCTTGAGCTCTTCATCTAGCTCTGTCAGCCTCTGCTTGCAAGGTAAAAGCAATTCCTCTTTCTCGGTTTCCCTCTCATGGCCACTGCCCTCACTTTCAAAGCCGTCCTCCTCCTCAGAATCATCTGGTAGTGTTGCTTGCCAGCGTTGCAGCTCATATCAAAACAGGGCTGACTCCTGATCCTCCCTTTTGGACCTTCTCTTCACAGCCAGTCCCTTTTCCTTGCAGAAAACATTTAGCTTACTCATTGTATAGATGAACAGGTGGCAGAAGTTGATTTCCATTCTGCCAAGGCCTCACAGGTGTAACCACTACCCAGAGTCCAAAGTATCAATAATACATCCAGGAGGACACCTGAGAACCTTTGCATAATGGTCTGCAGTATGCAGTAGTGTACACCAATCTCTTTATGCCAAGTACAAATACAAGTCCTATCCTCACCGCTGATCATCAATGTTAGAAGTGAGGTCTCTAGTTGGTAGTCAGTTTACATCCTGTCCAAGTAGGGACCCTCACTCTAGTCAGGGTAATGGAGATACACAGCTCAGATAACCCTTGCTCACACCCTTGGTAGCTTGGCACAAGCAGTCAGGCTTATCTCAGAGGCAATGTATTTGCACAAACACATATAGTAACACAGTGAAAATACCACAAAAGGACTCCACACCAGTTTAAAACAATAGTCAATATTTATATAAATCAAACAAGACTAAAATAACAAACATCCAACATACACAGACATGAATTTTTGAAGTAAAAAGAGTCTTAGTCCTTAGAAATCAATGGATGCCTTGTTTTAGCACAAAGTACCTGGTATGTGTCAAAAGTAAAGCCACAGGGGCGAAGGTTTGTCAGAAAAATTCCTAACTCGCAAGTAAGGCTGTGCATCAATTCTTTCGTCTTCGGGTAGGGATGCGTTGTTTCTTTCCTCGCATGAGAACGATGCGTTGATTTCTGGATAAGCAGCCTCTGGTCCCAGTGGTGATGTTGAAGATTTGGCACCCAGGGACGATGTGTGGAAAATCCGGATGCATGGCAATGATGAATCTGCACTGAGCTAGTGATGTGTCATTTTCACCAGCGTTGCGTTGATTTTTCAGCCACTGTGCAGACACTGCATCAATTTTTTCTGCCGCTTTGGCTCTGGGGCATGGTTTTTCACTCAGGTTCTACCAACTTCTCCTTTCTGGGCCCCAGGGACTGGATGTGCCACCACTTGGCAAGTCAGGGGTCTCAGCAAGAGACCCCAGGTGCTGGCAGGTGATGTCCCTGAGACTTCTTCACAGGAAGCAAGTGCAGTCCAAGCCCTTGGAGAAACTTCACAAGCAGGATACACAGCAAAGTCCAGTCTTTGTCCTTTCTATTGCAGAAGCAGCAACTGCAGGCCAACCCAGCGAAGCACGCACAGCAAAAGGGCAGTACTCCTCCTCACCACTCTTCAGCTCTTCTCCTTGACAGAGGTTCCTCTTGATCCAGAACTGTTTTAAAATTGTGGGGTCAGCAGCCCAATACTTATACTCATTTCTGCCTTTGAAGTAGGCAAACCTCAAAGGAAAGTCTTTGTAGTGCACAAGACCTTGTCTCTTCCTTGCCCTGACCCAGCTATACTTTAGGGGGCTGGAGACAATTGGGGTCATTATGAACATGGCGGTGTTTACTGCTGTGTTCATGCTGGCAATCATTTAACTGACCGCCAGCCCCCTCGAGACCCAGCCGGCCGCTTATAGAAGATTTTGCTGGGCCGGCGGGCGGAAACATTGTTTCCACCCACAGGCCCACCAGAATGCAGTGCCGGGACATTGTCGGCGGCTCCACATAGAGCCGCTGTCAATGGCGCTGTGCGGTGGGTGCAGCAGCACCCATCGCACGGATCACTGCCCGTAAATCGGGCAGTGACCTGTGCGACAGGGCACTGCACGAGGGCCCCTACACTGCCCATGCCAAGTGCATGGGCAGTGCAGGGGCCCCAGGTGGACCCCAGAGCACCCCTTCCTCCAGCCTTTCCCTGGTGTGATAGGGATCATTATCTGGAGGGCAGGGATGCTTGCAGCGCTGCCCTGTCGGATAATGATTTCCGCCATCGTCAGGCTGCCTGTCGGCGGTAGCCTGGCTGTGATGGAAGGCCGCCTGTGGCAGTCCCCAGAGCCTTCGTTATTTTGATGGCTGAGACCCCCATGCCGGTGGCGGTCATTATCGCCGCCACCGGCATGGCGGTCTCAGCCGCTAATGTTCATAATGAGGGCCTTTATTGTGTGTGGTCAGGCACAGCCCTTTCACGTGCAGGTGTCGGCTCCTCCCTCACACTCTAGGCCAGGAAGACCCATCAGGATATGCAGGACACACCTCAGCTCCCTTTGTGTCAGTGTCTAGAGGGAATTCACAAACAGACCAACTGTTAGTCTGACCCAGACATAGATTCTACAGGCAGGCAGAGGCACAGAACGGTTAAGCAAGAAAATGCCCACTTTCTCAAAGTGGCATTTACAAACAGACAATCTATAAAACAAATTTACCAAAAGATGTATTTTTAAATTGTGAGTTCAGAGACCCCAAACGCCAATCCCTATCTGCTCCCAATGGGAAATATACTTAAAAGATATTTAAAGGCAATTCCCATGTTAACCTATGGGACAGATAGGCATTGCAATAGTGAAAATGAATTCAGCAGTATTGCACTATCAGGACATGTAAAACACACCAGTACATGTCCTACCTTTTAGATACACGCACCCTGCCCATGGGTCTGCCTTGGGGCATACCTTAGGGGTGACATATATGTAGGAAAAGGGAAGGTTTGGTCCTGCAAGTGGGTACACTTGCCTGGTCGAATTGGCAGTTTAAAACTGCACACACAGACACTGCAGTGGCAGGTCTGAGACATGTTTACAGGGCTACTCATGTGGGTGGCACAATCAGTGCTGCGTTCCTACTATAGCATTTGATTTACAGGCCCTTGGGCACCTCTAGGGCACTATACTAGGGACTTATCAATAAATCAAATAAGCCAATCATGGAAAATTCAACTACCAATACATTTTAGATAGAAAGCACTTGCACTGGTCAGCAGTGGTAAAGTGCCCAAAGTACCAAAACCAACAGAAACGTAGTCCAGCACACAGTCAAAAATAAAGGAAGCAGATGCAAAAAGACAGGGGAAACCACACCAAAGATGCCAGGTCGAACCCAAAGAAAGAAAGAAAATAAATCTTTAACAGAAAATAAATGTTTTCAGAGCTTTCCTAAAAGGACATGAGGAGTTGGTTTTCATTCCAAGGCCAAGGAATTTTCCAACTGAGGCCAAGAGCAGAAATATTTCGCCCACCAGCCATAAATCTCTGGGGAATGACAAAGGGTAGGTGATCATTGTCCTGTACATTTTTCATTGATTTATATAGTTTATAATGAGAAGCCAAGGGGGATTTTGCAGAGCCATATATCCCCTTGTGCATCCAACAGAAGATTTTAACAACAACAATTTAGTACACTGGCAGCCAGTGTAATTAAATGCAATATTGAGTTACATAATCTCATTTTCATAAACCACAAGTAACATGGACCACAACATTCTGAACTATCTGTATCTGATTAAGAGAAACATCAGGAGAGCAGACATAAAGTTGGATGAAGAAGTCAGTCCTGGAAAAAATACAGTTCACAATGTCCCAAGCTTGTAAATCTCCAGGAAGGCAGGAAAGCACCTTTACATTAAAAACATGGAGAGACAGTAGCCCTAATCCTCTGCTACATAGAAAGATAGGGATCAGGGTAAACTCCAAATTATTTCACCTTAAATGGTTGTGTTGGCTTCTTGCCCAAGGAAGAGGGACACAAGGAGTTATGTCTCTCAGTTCCTGTTTACTATTAGACGTCCTGTTTTGTTCACATCAAGTTACAGAAACGTAAGAGACACCCAGCGCTGAATTGAGGCAAGATATGAGGATAAACTGAAGTAAAAGCAAGTTGATTGATAATGGAGATGTGTGATTATTTGTGTGTCATCCACAAAAGAAGATAAGAGAACAACCACATGATTTGATGAAAGCAATCAAAGGACTAATATAGACATTAAACAAAATGAGAGAGAGAAGAGCCCTGGGGAACACCATAAATGAGTCTTTTGCACCAGGGAGAGTAATTGAGGAATAGCTACCACCTGCAATCAGTCTTCCAAGAAGGAGACAAACAAGAAACATGCTTTACCATGCAGTCTTTATCCACAAATTCCTTTATCATGCAAATGCCTGTACCTCACATGCCTTTACTGTGCATGATAAATCTACGTAAACTAAGTAGTTAATCCAAACTGAAGAAAGACTATTTATAAACATGTATTGAAAGAAAGTAACTGTGATGTAAACAAGACCCTGGTGGAAATGCATCATTCTTTTCAGCTTGCACCAGTATGGGAGAATACAATTATTGACTGGATTGACTTGGAATGCAGCTTGATTTGTGTATGAGATACAGCACGAGCAGGCTCTAAGAAGCAAGCATCACCACACAGCTAGCTGAGCATTACAGCAAATGTATACACACACACACACATATGTATATATATATATATATATATATATATATATATATATATATATATATATATATAGATATATGCATATGTTTTTTTGGTTTCTAATAACTTTGGTGCTGTTTGACGAATCTTTCTTAAGCTTTGCACAATAAAGGTTAAACCCACTCATCTCCTTTTCAGAAAGTTTCTGGGTGATCCTTCAAGCGGGTCCTGAGAAAAAGGAGGGTTCCTAAATCACATTTTCCCCATGCAATTTTCCATAGGAAAATTGAGCAGTGTAGGAGGCTGGACTGGCTTGTAGTGAGTACCAAGGGGTACTTACACCTTGCACCAGGCCCAGGTATCCCTTATTAGTGTATAGAGTGTCTAGCAGCTTAGGCTGATAGATAAAGGTAGCTTAGCAGAGCAGCTTAGGCTGAACTAGGAGACGAGTGAAGCTCCTACAGTACCACTAGTGTCATGTGCACAATATCATAAGAAAACACAATACACAGATATACTAAAAATAAAGGTACTTTATTTTTATGACAATATGCCAAAAGTATCTCAGTGAGTACCCTCAGTATGAGGATAGCAAATATACACAAGATATATGTACACAATACCAAAAATATGCAGTAAAGTATTAGAAAACAGTGCAAACAATGTATAGTTACAATAGGATGCAATGGGGACACATAGGGATAGGGGCAACACAAACCATATACTCCAAAAGTGAAATGCGAACCACGAATGGACCCCAAACCTATGTGACCTTGTAGAGGGTCGCTGGGACTGTAAGAAAACAGTTAGGGTTAGAAAAATAGCCCACCCCAAGACCCTGAAAAGTGAGTGCAAAGTGCACTAAAGTTCCCCCAAGAGCACCGAAGTCGTGATAGGGGAATTCTGCAGGAAAGACACAAATCAGCAATGCAACAACGATGGATTTCCAAACGAGGGTACCTGTGGAACAAGGTGACCAAGTCCAAAAGTCACAAGCAAGTCGGAGATGGGCAGATGCCCAGGAAATGCCAGCTGTGGGTGCAAAGAAGCTGCTACTGGACATTAGAAGCTGAAGATTCTGTAGGAACGACAAGGGCTAGAGACTTCCCCTTTGGAGGATGGATGCCCCATGCCGTGGAGAGTTGTGCAGAAGTGTTTTCCTGAAGAAAGACTGCAAACAAGCCTTGCTAGCTGGAAGTCGTGCAGTTAAGGTTTTTTGGATGCTGCTCTGGCCCAAGAGGGACCAGGATGTCGCCAATTACGTCAGGAGACAGACGGGGCGCCCAGTAGGACGAGGAGCCCTCTCAGAAGCAGGTAGAATGCACAGAAGTGCCGGAACAGGCACTACGAAGAGGAGTGAAACGGTGCTCACCCGAAGTTACACAAAGGAGTCCCACGTCGCCGGAGGACAACTCAGGAGGTCGTGCAATGCAGGTTAGAGTGCCGTGGACCCAGGCTTGGCTGTGCACAAAGTATTTCTGCCGGAAGTGCACAGAGGCCGGAGTAGCTGCAAAAGTCGCGGTTCCCAGCAATGCAGTCTGGCGTGGGGAGGCAAGGACTTACCTCCACCAAACTTGGACTGAAGAGTCACTAGACTGTGGGAGTCACTTGGACAGAGTTACTGGATTCAAGGGACCTCGCTAGTCATGCTGAGAGGAGACCCAGGGTACCAGTGATGCAGTTCTTTGGTGCCTGCGGTTGCAGGGGGAAGATTCCGTCGACCCACGGGAGATTTCTTCGGAGCTTCTAGTGCAGAGAGGAGGCAGACTACCCCCACAGCATGCACCACCAGGAAAACAGTCGAGAAGGCGGCAGGATCAGCGTTACAGAGTTGCAGTAGATCGTCTTCGCTACTTTGTTGCAGTTTTGCAGGCTTCCAGCGCGGTCAGCGGTCGATTCCTTGTCAGAAGGTGAAGAGAGAGATGCAGAGGAACTCTGATGAGCTCTTGCATTCGTTATCTAAGGAATTCCCCAAAGCAGAGACCCTAAATAGCCAGAAAAGAGGGTTTGGCTACCTAGGAGAGAGGATAGGCTAGCAACACCTGAAGGAGCCTATCAGAAGGAGTCTCTGACGTCACCTGCTGCTCCCAAGATGGCAGAGGTCTGGAGCACACTGGAGGAGCTCTGGGCACCTGCCAGGGGAGGTGCAGGTCAGGGGAGTGGTCACTCCCCTTTCCTTTGTCCAGTTTCACGCCAGAGCAGGGCTGAGGGGTCCCTGAACTGGTGTAGACTGGCTTATGCAGAAATGAGCACCATGTGTGCCCATGAAAGCATTTCCAGAGGCTGGGGGAGGCTACTCCTCCCCTGCCTTCACACCATTTTCCAAAGGGAGAGGGTGTAACACCCTCTCTCTGAGGAAGTTCTTTGTTCTGCCTTCCTGGGCCAAGCCTGGCTGGACCCCAGGAGGGCAGAAACCTGTCTGAGGGGTTGGCAGCAGCAGCAGCTGCAGTGAAACCCCTGAAAAGGCAGTTTGGCAGTACCCGGGTCCGTGCTACAGACCCGTGGGATCATGGGATTGTACCAACAATGCCAGGATGGCATAGAGGGGGCAATTCCATGATCTTAGACATGTTACATGGCCATATTCGGAGTTACCATTGTGAAGCTACACATAGGTAGTGACCTATATGTAGTGCACGCGTGTAATGGTGTTCCCGCACTCACAAAGTCCGGGGAATTGGCCCTGAACAAAGTGGGGGCACCTTGGCTAGTGCCAGGGTGCCCTCACACTAAGTAACTTAGCACCCAACCTTTACCAGGTAAAGGTTAGACATATAGGTGACTTATAAGTTACTTAAGTGCAGTGTAAAATGGCTGTAAAATAACGTGGACGTTATTTCACTCAGGCTGCAGTGGCAGGCCTGTGTTATAATTGTCAGAGCTCCCTATGGGTGGCAAAAGAAATGCTGCAGCCCATTGGGGTCTCCTGGAACTCTAATACCCTGGGTACCTCAGTACCATATTCTAGGGAATTATAAGGGTGTTCCAGTATGCCAATGTAAATTGGTAAAATTGGTCACTAGCCTGTTAGTGACAATTTGAAAGAAATGAGAGAGCATAACCACTGAGGTTCTGATTAGCAGAGCCTCAGTGAGACAGTTAGTCATAACACAGGTAACACATACAGGGCACACTTATGAGCACTGGGGCCCTGGCTGGGAGGGTCCCAGTGACACATACAACTAAAACAACATATATACAGTGAAATATGGGGGTAACATGCCAGGCAAGATGGTACTTTCCTACACAACCCCCCCCCCCCAAACGAAGGACAATAAGACTAGCCATGACCTGATGAGTCTTCATTGTCTAAGTGGAAATATCTGGAGAGTCCATCTGCATTGGAGTGGGTACTCCCAGGTCTATGTTCCACTGTATAGTCCATTCCCTGTAGGGATATAGACAACCTCAACAATTTAGGATTTTCACCTTTCATTTGTTTTAGCCAAAGTAGAGGTTTGTGGTCTGTCTGAACAATGAAGTGAGTGCCAAAAAGGTATGGCCTCAACTTCTTCAGTGCCCAGACAACAGCAAAGGCCTCCCTCTCTATGGCAGACCAACGCTTTTCTCTAGGGGTCAACCTCCTGCTGATAAAAGCAACAAGTTGATCATGGCCCTCAGAATTAAGTTGTGAAAGGACTGCCCCTACCCCTAATTCAGATGCATCAGTTTGGACAATGAATTTCTTGGAGTAACAGGGGTTTTTCAGGACAGGTGCAGAGCACATGGCCTGCTTCAGCTCCTCAAAAGCTTTCTGACAGCTAGCTGTCCACAATACCTTTTTAGGCATTTTCTTTTAAGTGAGGTCATTAAGAGGGGCTGCAATGGAGCCATAGTTCTTTATGAACCTCCTATAGTACCCAGTGAGGCCTAAAAAGGCTCTCACCTGAGTCTGAGTAGTAGGGGGAACCCAATCTATAATGGTTTGGATTTTCCCCTGAAGTGGTGCAATCTGTTCTCCACCAACCAGGTGTCCCAGATAAACCACCTTCCCCTGCCCTATCTGGCACTTTGAAGCCTTGATAGTGAGGCCTGCCTTTTGCAGGGCCTCCAAAACTTTCCATAGGTGAACCAGGTGATCATCCCAACTGGAGCTAAAGACAGCTATATCGTCCAGATATGCTGCACTAAAAGCCTCCAGCCCTTGCAGGACAGTATTCACCAACCTTTGAAAAGTGGCAGGTGCATTTTTCAATCCAAAAGGCATTACTGTGAATTGGTAATGGCCTCCAATGGTTGAAAATGCAGTTTTTGCTTTTGCATCTTCTGATAATTTGATCTGCCAATACCCTGCAGTCAAGTCAAAAGTGCGTAGATACTTGGCAGATGCCAGTGTATCTATGAGCTCATCTGCCCTGGGTATAGGGTGAGCATCAGTTTTGGTTACTTGGTTGAGACCTCTATAGTCTACGCAAAACCGCATTTCCTTCTTTCCATCTTTGGAATGAGGTTTTGGTACAAGTACCACAGGAGAGGCCCATGGTCTTTCAGAGTGCTCAATGACTCCCAGTTCTAACATTTTCTGCACCTCTTCTTTTATGCAGTCTCTGACATGGTCAGGCTGCCTATAGATCTTACTTTTGACAGGCAAGCTGTCTCCAGTATCTATAGTGTGCTCACACCAAGAAGTGGTGCCTGGCACAGTAGAGAAGAGTTCAGAAAACTGACCCAGGAGATTTATGCAGTGGTCTTTCTGCTCAGCAGTAAGACAATCTGCCAGTACTACACCTTCCACTAGAGCATCTTGTTCTGTGGAAGAGAAGAGATCAGGGAGAGGGTCACTCTCTTCTTCCTGTCCCTCATCTGTTGCCATGAGCAGGGTGAGATCAGCCCTGTCATAGTAGGGTTTCAGGCGATTGACATGGGGCACCCTAAGGGGACTCCTGGCAGTGCCTAAGTCAGCTAAGTAGGTGACTTCACCCTTTTTCTCAACAATTGTGTGGGGTCCACTCCATTTATCTTGGAGTGCTCTTGGGGCCACAGGCTCCAAGACCCACACTTTCTGCCCTGGTTGGTACTGAACCAAAACAGCCTTCTGGTCATGCCATTGCTTTTGGAGCTCTTGGCTAGCCTGAAGGTTTTTACTGGCCTTTTTCATGTACTCAGCCATCCTTGATCTGAGGCCAAGTACATAGTCCACTATGTCTTGCTTTGGAGCTTTTAAAGGTTGTTCCCAACCCTCCTTAACAAGTGTTAGAGGACCTCTCACAGGGTGCCCAAATAGGAGTTCAAAGGGGCTGAAACCCACTCCTTTCTGGGGTACCTCCCTGTAAGCAAAAAGGAGGCATGGTAAAAGGATATCCCATCTCCTGCGGAGTTTTTCAGGGAGTCCCATAATCATGCATTTGAGAGTTTTGTTAAATCTCTCCACCAGTCCATTTGTTTGTGGATGATAGGGTGTAGTGAACTTGTATGTAACACCACACTCCTTCCACATGGCCTTTAATTAAGCAGACATGAAATTGCTTCCCCTGTCTGATACCACCTCTTTTGGGAAGCCCACCCTGGAAAAGATTCCCAGGAGGGCCTTTGCCACTGCAGGAGCTGTAGTGGTCCTTAGAGGAATTGCTTCAGGATATCTGGTGGCATGGTCCACTACCACCAAGATAAACCTATTGCCTGAAGCAGTAGGAGGGTCAAGGGGGCCAACTATGTCAACCCCTACCCTTTCAAAGGGAACCCCAACCACAGGCAGTGGAATAAGGGGGTGCCTTTGGAGTGCCACCTGTCTTGCCACTGGCTTGACAGGTTTCACAGGACTTACAAAATTCCTTTGTGTCCTCTGACATTCTAGGCCAATGAAACAAGGGAACAAGCCTGTCCCAAGTTTTCATTTGCCCCAAATGTCCAGCTAAGGGAATGTCGTGGGCTAGAGTTAGGAGGAACTTTCTGTACTCCTGAGGAATCACCAATCTCCTGGCAGCTCCAGGTTTTGGATCCCTTGCTTCAGTGTACAGAAGATTGTCCTCCCAGTAAACTCTGTGAGAGTCACTGACATCCCCATTTGCTTGTTTGACAGCTTGCTGCCTTAGACCCTCTAGTGTGGGACAGGTTTGCTGTGCCACACTCAGCTCCTCCCTGGCAGGCCCCCCTTCACCCAAAAGCTCAGCAGTGTCTGCTTCCAGCTCCTCTGGTGTAGGTTCTGCACAGGGTGGAAATTCTTCTTCCTCAGAAGAAGAATCCACTGTAGAGGGAGGGATAGTAGGTAGTGTTTTACTTCTACTAGCCCTAGCTTTAGGGAGCACTTGGTCCATTCTTCCAGGATCCAAGTCACCCTGTCCTTTTTGCTTTTTGGCCTGAGCCCTTGTCAAAGCAAAAATATGCCCTGGAATGCCCAGCATTGCTGCATGGGCCTCCAGCTCCACATCTGACCAAGCTGATGTCTCTAAATCATTTCCAAGTAGACAGTCTACAGGTAAATCTGAGGCAACCACAACTTTCTTTGGACCAGTAACCCCCCCCCAGTTGAGATTTACAACAGCCATGGGGTGGCTAAGTGTGTTGTTGTGAGCATCGGTTACTTGGTACTGGTGACCAAGTAGGTGTTGTTCAGGGTGGACCAGTTTCTCTATTACCATTGTAACACTGGCACCAGTGTCCCTGTAGGCCTGAACCTCAACACCATTTATTAGGGGTAGTTGCTTGTACTTATCCATGTTAAGGGGACAAGCAACTAAGGTGGCTAAATCAATAGCCCCCTCAGAGACTAACACAGCCTCTGTGGTATCCCTAACAAGACCAACCCCAACTAAGTTACCAAAAGTGAGCCCAGCTACTCCCTTGGATTGGCTATTAGTAGGTTTGCACCCACCACCACTGCTATTAGTAGGGACACTAGGTGTAGCAGTAGGGGTTGTAGTGGTAGGAGGCTTGGTGCTTTTCTTTGGACAACTGGGATCTGTTGTCCAATGGCCTTTTTTTTACATAAATAGCACCATGGTTTCTTTTCTTTGTTTTGATTTGAAGAGGATTTGGACCCACCACCCCCACCAGAGTGTTTTTGTGGGCCTGATGAAGACTCATTTTTAGATTTGTCCCCACCCTTGTCAGAAGACTTACAATCCTTCTTCTTGTTGCCATCTTTGTCACCCCCTGTATGAACTTTTCTGTTCACCCTTGTTCTGACCCATTTGTCTGCCTTCTTTCCCAATTCTTGGGGAGAGGTCAGATCAGAGTCCACCAGGTACTGGTGCAACAAATCAGACACACAGTTATTAAGTATATGCTCTCTCAGGATTAAGTTATACAGGCTTTCATAATCAGTAACTTTACTGCCATGTAACCACCCCTACAAGGCCTTCACTGAATGATCAACAAAGTCTACCCAGTCTTGTGAAGACTCCTTTTTGGTTTCTCTGAATTTCATCCTGTACTGTTCAGTGGTTAAGCCATAACCATCTAGGAGTGCATTCTTAAGAACTGCAAAATTATTGGCATCACTTTCTTTTACAGTAAGGAGCCTATCCCTACCCTTTCCACTAAATGATAGCCATAGGATAGCAGCCCACTGCCTTTGAGGGACATCCTGTACAACACAGGCCCTCTCAAGTGCAGCAAACCACTTGTTAATGTCATCCCCCTCCTTATAAGGGGGAACTATCTTGTGCAGATTCCTAGAATCATGCTCTTTTGCAGGATGACTATGGGGAATACTGCTGCTGCCACCATGGGTTTCTAAACCCAATTTCTGTCTTTCCCTTTCCACCTCTAAGGACTGCCTATCCAAATCCAGCTGTTGCTTCTTGAGCTTCAGTCTGGTTTGTTCCACTCTCAATCTATTGAGCTCCCTTTCTAACACTCTGTCATCAGGGTGGGTGGGTGAGGCATGTCTAGAGACAGAAGTATGCTGAGATAGAACAGAAGGAGACCTGGCCCTAACAGAAGGCACCCTAATAGCTTGACTAACAGAAACCGCACTTCTACTATGATGAGAAGGGTTACTCTTACTGTGATGTGAGACCACACTATCAGTATGGTGTGACTCTACATCAGTACCAGCTATGCTAGGTGGTTTGCTAGGGGGCAGGCTTGGAAGTTTCCCTCCCACCTCTTTTGCTAGGGGTGCCCCAGAATCAGAGTGGGAACCATCAGCTAACTTTTCAACAGGGGTGCCAGCTCTGGCCTTATCCTGTTCAACAAGCATATTTACCAACAGTTCTCTAGAGGGATTCTTCCTTACACTTAAACCTCTTTCTATGCAGAGACTCCTTGCTTCTTTCCAGCTAAGGTTATCATAAGCAAGTTTGGACAGATCAACAGTTTGGCCTGTGCCAGACATTTTAGAAACTGTTTAAGTGATAGAAAAAGTGAGAAAAAAGTTTTTCAGAACTTTTGGAAAGACAGAAAAAAAACTTTTAAAACTTTTTAAGAACTTTTTAGAAATTTTGAGGTACTTTTCAGCACTTTAGAAAAGAGGTGAGAAAAGAAATGCAAACCTTTTTGGTTAGGTGTACATACACTGAACTTGTTTTGTATATTTTTCTCTTATGAAAAGTACAATGACAAAAGTGGTAAGTAGTTACAAAGCACTTATCCCACCACTGCACAACCAGTGTAGGAGGCTGGACTGGCGTGTAGTGAGTACCAAGGGGTACTTACACCTTGCACCAGGCCCAGGTATCCCTTATTAGTGTATAGGGTGTCTAGCAGCTTAGGCTGATAGATAATGGCAGCTTAGCAGAGCAGCTTAGGCTGAACTAGGAGACGAGTGAAGCTCCTACAGTACCACTAGTGGCATATGCACAATATCATAAGAAAACACAATACACAGATATACTAAAAATAAAGGTACTTTATTTTTATGACAATATGCCAAAAGTATCTCAGTGAGTACCCTCAGTATGAGGATAGCAAATATACACAAGATATATGTACACAATACCAAAAATATGCAGTATAGTATTAGAAAACAGTGCAAACAATGTATAGTTACAATAGGATGCAATGGGGACACATAGGGATAGGGGCAACACAAACCATATACTCCAAAAGTGGAATGCGAAGCACGAATGGACCCCAAACCTATGTGACCTTGTAGAGGGTCGCTGGGACTGTAAGAAAACAGTTAGGGTTAGAAAAATAGCCCACCCCAAGACCCTGAAAAGTGAGTGCAAAGTGCACTAAAGTTCCCCCAAGAGCACAGAAGTCGTGATAGGGGAATTCTGCAGGAAAGACACAAATCAGCAATGCAACAACAATGGATTTCCAAACGAGGGTACCTGTGGAACAAAGGGACCAAGTCCAAAAGTCACAAGCAAGTCGGAGATGGGCAGATGCCCAGGAAATGCCAGCTGTGGGTGCAAAGAAGCTGCTACTGGACAGTAGAAGCTGAAGATTCTGTAGGAACGACAAGGGCTAGAGACTTCCCCTTTGAAGGATGGATGCCCCACACCGTGGAGAGTCGTGCAGAACAATTTTCCTGAAGAAAGACCACAAACAAGCCTTGCTAGCTCCAAGTCGTGCATTTAGGGTTTTTTGGATGCTGCTGTGGCCCAGGAGGGACCAGGATGTCGTCAATTGCGTCAGGGGACAGAGGGGGCGCCCAGTAGGACGAGGAGCTCTCTCAGAAGCAGGCAGCACCCGCAGAAGTGCCAGAACAGGCACTACAAAGAGGAGTGAAACGGTGCTCACCCGAAGTTACACAAAGGAGTCCCACGTCGCTGGAGGACAACTCAGGAGATCGTGCAATGCAGGTTAGAGTGCCGTGGACCCAGGCTTGGCTGTGCACAAAGGATTTCCGCCGAAAATGCACAGAGGCCGGAGTAGCTGCAAAAGTCGCGGTTCCCAGCAATGCAGTCTGGCATGGGGAGGCAAGGACATACCTCCACCAAACTTGGACTGAAGAGTCACTGGACTGTGGGAGTCACTTGGACAGAGTTACTGGATTCAAGGGACCTCGCTCGTCATGCTGAGAGGAGACCCAGGGTACCGGTGATGCAGTTCTTTGGTGCCTGCGGTTGCAGGGGGAAGATTCCGTCGACCCACGGGAGATTTCTTCGGAGCTTCTAGTGCAGAGAGGAGGCAGACTACCCCCACAGCATGCACCACCAGGAAAACAGTCGAGAAGGCGGCAGGATCAGCGTTACAGAGTTGAAGTAGTCGTCTTTGCTACTTTGTTGCAGTTTTGCAGGCTTCCAGCGCGGTCAGCAGTCGATTCCTTGTCAGAAGGTGAAGAGAGAGATGCAGAGGAACTCTGATGAGCTCTTGCATTCGTTATCTAAGGAATTCCCCAAAGCAGAGACCCTAAATAGCCAGAAAAGAGGGTTTGGCTACCTAGGAGAGAGGATAGGCTAGCAACACCTGAAGGAGCCTATCAGAAGGAGTCTCTGACGTCACCTGGTGGCACTGGCCACTCAGAGCAGTCCAGTGTGCCAGCAGCACCTCTGTTTCCAAGATGGCAGAGGTCTGGAGCACACTGGAGGAGCTCTGGGCACCTCCCAGGGGAGGTGCAGTTCAGGGCAGTGGTCACTCCCCTTTCCTTTGTCCAGTTTCGCGCCAGAGCAGGGCTGAGGGGTCCCTGAACCGGTGTAGACTGGCTTATGCAGAAATGGGCACCATGTGTGCCCATGAAAGCATTTCCAGAGGCTGGGGGAGGCTAATCCTCCCCTGCCTTCACACCATTTTCCAAAGGGAGAGGGTGTAACACCCTCTCTCTGAGGAAGTTCTTTGTTCTGCCTTCCTGGGCCAAGCCTGGCTGGACCCCAGGAGGGCAGAAACCTGTCTGAGGGGTTGGCAGCAGCAGCAGCTGCAGTGAAACCCCTGAAAAGGCAATTTGGCAGTACCCGGGTCTGTTCTACAGACCCGTGGGATCATGGGATTGTACCAACAATGCCAGGATGGCATAGAGGGGGCAATTCCATGATCTTAGACATGTTACATGGCCATATTCAGAGTTACCATTGTGAAGCTACACATAGGTAGTGACCTATAGTTAGTGCACGCATGTAATGATGTCCCCGCACTCACAAAGTCCGGGGAATTGGCCCTGAACAATGTGGGGGCACCTTGGCTAGTGCCAGGGTGCCCTCACACTAAGTAACTTAGCACCCAACCTTTACCAGGTAAAGGTTAGACATATAGGTGACTTATAAGTTACTTAAGTGCAGTGTAAAATGGCTGTGAAATAACGTGGACGTTATTTCACTCATGCTGCAGTGGCAGGCCTGTGTCAGAATTGTCAGAGCTCCCATTGGGTGGCAAAAGAAATGCTGCAGCCCATAGGGATCTCCTGGAACTCTAATACCCTGGGTACCTCAGTACCATATACTAGGGAATTATAAGGGTGTTCCAGTATGCCAATGTAAATTGGTAAAATTGGTCACTAGCCTGTTAGTGACAATTTGAAAGAAATGATAGAGCATAACCACTGAGGTTCTGATTAGCAGAGCCTCAGTGAGACAGTTAGTCATAACACAGGTAACACATACAGGGCACACTTATGAGCACTGGGGCCCTGGCTGGGAGGGTCCCAGTGACACATACAACTAAAACAACATATATACAGTGAAATATGGGGGTAACATGCCAGGCAAGATGGTACTTTCCTACAAGCAGCAATATAGCAAAAGCTGCTGAAAGGAAATACACCAAGGGACATATTTGTTCAGATTTCACACAACATGGTACAGCAAGAGAACTTGCTGTGCTGCATTGCCTGAAGGTGAGACAGCAGAAATGCCCCATATTTATAAAGATATGGTGCATTTCTGCTCTCTCCTTGTGCTGGTGCACTGTGTGCTGTCTAGCCCCAATGCAGGCACCCTTGCCCGTAATGTAAGGGTGCCTGCATTATAGGCAGGATTGTTTGTGTACAGGAAAGCACACCTTCCTGAACAAAAGCAACCCAAAAGTGCATATTGCTCCATCTATATGTGCTGCAGAATGCAGCTTCGATGGAAACACGAAGTAACAAGGAGCAATGCAAATATTTCTCCTCATTACGCCTCGGTGAGGTAGGCACACTATTGTGGCACAAACCCAGGATTGCAACTCTTTGTATATCTGGGTAAGCTTCGAAATACATGGATGGATGCAAAGGAAAACCCATAATTTACCCATGCAATACCTACCAGATGCAAATTAACTCAATGCAGCACTATGCACTTCATTGCTTCATGCCCCAGGTACCCTATCCCTGAGGGCTCGCACTGTATTTATTTGGGGATGGGACATAGGACCTCTTCCCCAAGCCATGATATGCCTCTGGGGACCCCATGCCCTTGGGCCTGAGGCAGATTTGTTTTTTGGAGGAGGCATGTGCCCCTCCTACCACAGACATGTTATGGCCCCAGGCACCCCATCGCCTGGGGCCTGACATTAAACAGTGCCCTGGGTACCAAATTGATTAGGACACTGTTATTTAATGCTTCTGCTCAGTGGGAGCAGCAGAAAGAAGCACGTGTTCTAGATAGGTGGGAGCAAAACAATACACCCAGGGTGAATGCTGGCAAGGGACACAGTGGGGCCCTTGGTCCTCCCTGTATAGCCATTAATGATTGTGCATGTTGTGGGGGCCCCATGTGGGACTGGGACACCCACTCAAAATAGAAAATAGAAAAAAAAAAAAAAATGTACGGACAGTACAGGAGTGGGCTCTCATGCTGCCATTTAAAAAAACAAAATTGTAGGCTGTGGGTGACCCCTGTGGGACCGTGACACCAAAGTGTAAAAAAAGTTGCCTCACCGCTTACTATTGAAGCAGCAAGGCCTCTCAAAAAATATTTGCTACCTCTGGGGAGCTCCATATGATGCCCAGCATGCATGTTTTTTCTTGAAATTATAGTTGTTGTGGTGCTCCAAGGAGGGGCAGAGGCACCACCTTCAATTTTGATTATCGCACAGCCGCCCCCTCGCTGAGAAAATTAAGAAAAAACTGTAAGTCTTCTGGGTCCTTGAATGCATGACCCCAGGTGAACTAGTACCATTTTTTTTAAAGCACTGCAAGCTGAAGCTGTATGGTCTTCAGCTGGAGTGTGGGGACCCATTCTGGCTGGTTTTATAGCTGCATTTTGTGGCCTGAAGTGTGTTAAAGAATGTCTCCATTGGGCCCACAGTTATCGGAATGGAGGCGAGATGTGTCAGTGTGGGCCCAGGCCGAATTACAGGCGCTGCGTAGGGAAGAGGATTGGGGAATTAGGATGCGACCTTTGGCACCTCTTTGGAATGAGATATTGGAAGACTGGGAGGCTCTGAGGCGGGAAGCGGAGGGCAAACGTGAGTCTGGAGAAGGCGAGGCACCCCTCGAGGATGGGCGTGGTGCTGCTTAGAAGGAGGATGGCGCGGCAGGAGACTACGGTTGGCCGAGTGCAATAAGGATTAGATTGCACCACATTGGGGGGAGGGTTGGGCGGGTGCCAAACTTGACTCTCCCGGATAACTTACCCCACTGAGGCACTGCCTATTAAGCCAGCGCACTATTTGTTGTTTGATTTGCCGTTTTTTTCTCTTTCTCATTTTATTATTGACCTAGTTAAGGTTTATATGGTACTGTTTGAAAAGATGTGAAAACTGTCGGACCTCACTATAGAACGACCACTTTAATTGGTCAGGGATTGGCTAATGTGCGGTATATATTGCCGGAATGTATAATGTTTGTGAGAGTGGTGGAATGGCTATGTAATTGATTATCATTCACTGCTATTATAATGTATAAATCCGCATGGCCACCCTGTGACGAGGGGCCCACTCATGTACTGACTGTTTTTCAATCACAGAAATACCAATAAACAAAGTTAAAAAATAAATTAAAAAATAAAATAAAAGTGGGTTAAAGAATGGCTCAAACACACAATTACAGATGTTTAGAATAAAAAGGCTTTTCTTTTCATATTTTTGAGACTATAATTACTAAGCATTGCCATGTGCTTATTTATAAGTATGACTTTGGAATATAGTCCTGATAAATTACTGTGGTGACTTTTTGACAAAGCCAGTGCTTAATTTGAGCCAGTGGTTTCCGGTGCGGGGCACCGGCACTTAGATTTAAGGCCTCCACTTCTTTTTCTGCCTCAAGCATTTACTGCGAGTAAAAGACACATGGGAAAGACGGAGGAAGAGAAAAAGACAAAATTGCCACAAAGGGAGAAAGCAGAAAGCAGCAAGAGTGAGCTGAAGGGAAGTGGCTGTAAACAGATTAAAGAGGCCCGAAATGGCTTCAGGATTACGCTGCCTCAGTAGTCTGTGCTCGCACATTTAATTGTAGCAGCCGTGAGTTTCAGAGGAGAGCTTTGGGCACTGGCATGTCTTTATTTAAAAATTAATCACTAGACAAAGCCAATAGGTCTGCTTAGTGTAGGTTGGTGTGCTGACCATTGCTAAAGCAAATGCTAGCCTTTTATATTTGTGGTGTTCTGGACCTTTGACAAAGCCAGTAAGACTGTCTTACTAACAATTACATGTCGTTACATTAAAAACCTTAGACATTTACTGAAAAAAAACAAAGTTTAAAGTGATGTTATAGTTAAGTCTTGTAATAATATCTGACTTTATTTTTTTTTTAAACCTCAGAAATTTACTAAAAACTAAAGGTTAAAGTGACATTATTGTTAGGTGAGCATATCAAACATCAACTATTACAACCATAGCAGCAGTGGAAGAATTGTCCAGCACAATACCTATCCCAAGTGTGGCTAGTAGAGAGAAACAAAGCATGAAATGTTAATGTGCTACCACAGACAGCACCCCTGCTGCAAAAAGGTGCATGCAGATACACTGCTAGAGCACAGACTGCTATAGTCTTTAAAAAATGCTTGGAGCACCAAACAAAGTACAGTCAATAAGGTCATGGCCTTAGATCATTAACTATCAAAATCATTTTATTAAACCATATTCTCAAATCTTAAAACATCACATGGGGCATTTTTCATGTTTCTGTAATGACAGCCATGCAGTAAATTAATTGGACACAAACCAAAGTATCAAAATACTTCTTTGCATGCAGTTCTGCCCAGAAGTGGATCCTGACTTTGGAGACATAATTCCTTATCAATTGGGTTTGTGGCATTTCATTATTTTATTGGGCCACATTGAACATTGTGATGGCATTAGGCCCTTGATCATTTTCAATATTACGACTATGAAGCTTGAGTGACCTTGTGCTTTTATACAAAGAAATTATCATTCCTTTGGACAACTACAATCCTTATAAACAATGTATCAAGTTACTAGTCTGTTTGCCCTGAAAAAGTCTTATTCAAGACAAAACACGTGTCGGCTGTTTTGGATACACTTGGATGATTGTGCCTTTTTATTATATATGGGCATTGTCATTTTGTTATGGCTTCATTCGTTATAGCACCATGCACTGCTTATGATCTCACATAGTACATGACTCATGTCCATGTCAGTATGATGGATAGATGTGAAGGGATGAAAGGGTAATTTGTAGGGTTTTGGGGTGGGTATTGGTGAACGGAGATAAGGGTAATTTTAGAGTTTAGGGATAGCAGCTATAAGGGGAGAGAAGAGTTAAAGGTACATTTAGGGTTTAGGGGTGGGTAGTAATAAAATTAGGTAAAGCTAATTTTAGGATTTAGGGATGGGTAGTGGTAAAGGGAGATATGAGTAAATTTAGGCCCATATTTATACTCACTTTGCCCCGGATTAGCTTAATTTTTTTTACGCTAATCCGGCGCAAACTTAACACCATATTTATACTTTGACGCTAGACCTGTCTAACGTCAAAATATCCTAGTGTGCGCCATTTTCTGGATGCGTGAAACCGCCTTGCGTCAATGATATGCAAGGTAGGCGTTCCCGTCCAAAAAATGACTTAAACACCCATGCGCCATATTTATCCAACCGCACAAAAATGGCACACGTCTGGTAGGCAGAGCCGTAAAATTACGCAAAATCCCGATTTGCGCCAAATTTTTATGCCTGGGTCAGGGTAGGCGTTAAAATGGGGCAAACACACCACTACTTAAGGAAAACTCACACAAGCAACATCATTGCTCAAAAAGGAAAACATGGAGGTGATACTCATGCAGCATGCATGAAGACGCAGAGCACAGGAGCAACAGCAGCAGCTACCACCAAACAACATGGACCCCAAAGGCAACGCAGAAGGGAGGAGAGGATATTCAGGACCAGGACAACCCTTCAGAGCCTCAGGGAACATGACATCATCAAGCGGTACAGACTAAACTGGCAAGCCATACAGCAGCTGCTGCGCCATATTGAGCCACAGTTGGCAGCCAGCTTGCAGACACCCCACATCATTCTACCGGAGACCAAGCTGCTAGCTGTCCTGCACATGTTGGCAAGTGGCTCTTTTCAAACCACTGGTGCCCTGTTTGCCAGGATCTCACAGCCCTCATTCTCTGCCTTCCCGACCCAAGGTACTTGATGCCATCATCTCCCTCACACCCCGCCACATCAGCTTTCCCAACACACAGCAGAAGCACCAGGAGACCAAACAGGGTTTTTTATCCAATTCAAGGCTTCCCGCACGTGCTTGGTGCCATTGACTGCACACATGTCCGGATTGTGCCACCTACTGCAACCGAGCACCTATACCGCAACAGGAAGCACACACACTCCATCAATGTGCAGGCCATTGTGGATCACTGTGGATTGTTCACCAACATCATGGCAAAGTATCCTGGGAGTGTACATGATTCATTCATCTTCTGCCACAGCACCATCAATCGGCACTTCCAGGATGGACGATGTGGCAATGGCCTACTTGTTGGTAAGTACAGAAACATAGTAATTTACACACAGCACAGCAACCCTGTAGGACACCCAACACATACACCACTACATTGACACATGGCCAGGAGGACACCGAGGTGTGACACTGGTAGTCATGTTTGATGTCCTGACCCAATGGGATACACATCTATGGACAAATGATGGATGCAAATAACAAGAGATGCCACTCTAGAGCCACACAGGACCAATTTAAAACCACACAATGAAATGGCCGTAACTGGCAGTACAAACACAGATGAGTTGCAAATGACACAAGATAACAACTGCCATGCAAAGTGACAATCACGGTGCAACCAACAACCAAATACTTACCCTAATTTTCTCTTTCAGCTGATCAGGGTTACGGGATCCAGCCATGGATCATGACCCCAATTGCCAACCCAAGCACAGCAGCAGAGCGTGCCTATAATGAGGCACATTGTTGGACACGAACCATAGTTGAGCGGACGTTTGGCATCCTGAAGTCCAGATTCAGGTGCCTGAACATCACCTGAGGCAGCCTCCTATATTTCCCTGAAATTGTCTGCAAGATCATTTTGACCTGTGCCATCCTGCACAACATTTGTGTGAGGAGGAACATTCCCCTCTATGAACTAGATCAACAAATGCCTGAAGAGGAGGATGCTGTCTGTGAAAATGAGGGGGGAACATCCAAACACAGCTCCAGGATTGCGCCGGAGACAACACATCGTGCAAAACTTTTTCTACCTATAGTCACCATCACCACTTTGTTATCATATGTAATTAAACACCTCACTTCATCACTCAATCATGCTCTGGGTAATTATTTATGCATTACATGATCTCTAGGAATAATAATCAGAGTTTTGCCTTGTGGAGCATTGCAGGAATACAAATTTGCATACTGAAAAAGCCACATCACATTTAATGGGTATGAATGTACAGCAAACATCACACACAGTGCTAATTACATATATCCTATCTATTTCACATTTGAAGGGCAATATCAGAGGACCACAGCTATGAGACACATCCATGTTGCCAACATGGTCCATTGCAGCATATGACACCCAACTAAGACACCATCAATCATAAGGTTAAAAAGTGCTTCATACATGAGGCAGTGGATGTGCAATTGCATTGGTAACAGGAATGTATGACTAGACCCTTGACAGCAGTAAGTGTGGCATCAGCTATCTCTGCAAGGAGCATGTGTGACAAGAAGTGCATCAAACCCGAAAATGGATAGCACAAGTGCCCCAGGTATGACAAGCATTGCTCACAAGACATGCCCTCCGCAGTCCATCCCAGGTAATAAGTCCTGCCTCTGCCATGTTTTAAGTCTCTCCCCACCCTTCTGTAGGGGGCTCTGCAAATGTACTATCTGTACCCTTAAAATCTTCATCTACACTCACCCAGACTCCCATTCTGACTCCTGTGTGCTTCCCTCTTCAGTATGCAATGCCATAGTCATAGTTCATCAGTCTGCATGGACTTCAGGTCCGATAATGCACTGCCTGGTAGTCGGTAGGACCTGTAATCAGCTGTCCATTGCTTCCCATGTGAAAGGTTCAGTTGGCCCCATGAACTTGATTCTCAACTCCAGGACTTGTGAGAGACTGAAGGTGCACACACCTGTGAGCACTTCCATGCAGACCAGCCATTTGAACCTGCCCTGCCCTTGCTGCTGCCTGGAACTGCTTAGAAGCTGAATCTCCTTGTTGTGCATTGGTGTACAAATCATCTGTGTACCAGAGCCCTTGGGGGATTGTGTAACAGTGCAGACCACAGCAGATCCTGTTTTTTGTTCCCACAGTGTTGTTCCTGCCTGTCCCAGTCAGAGTCTGCTCACTGCATATTTGCCTTGTTCATGTTTGTTCCTGACAGAGCCTGCATCCTGTTAGCCAGACTGGTTCCTGTCTTTGAGTTAACCATAGAGGTTCTCTGTGGCTACATTTGTCTCATAGTTGCTTTCCATGCCCTCTCTTTCCTCCTGGGGTATTGTGTCTGGTAGGTCTACGATGAATCCTCAAATGTATAGTATAGTTTAATCAGTTTACTTATCGTATTCTGTTCAGGGACATGTTTTCAAATGGACTAATCCAGCCCCCATCCCTTGTCTGGTTTTGCATGTATTCATTAGTGCCAAACAGTGACAGTGTGCTATGGCTGTATGCATGGATTTGGTACGGTGCCTCCAGCACAACACACAAGGGTTGCTAATGTGTATGTAAGGACAAAACATGTTTGTGCCCTGACGGTCCAGACACAGATTCACTTCTGCCGCCACCTTTTGATGGGGCTTGAGTGGTGACTAGCTGTGAGATTACTCACTACAGAGGCACTGATGTTCCCTGTTGCAGTGGGAATTTTAGAGCCCACCCTGTGTACAAATGTTGTGATGAAACCTGTCTGTTTCCTATTACTGATCCATAACGTATTTGAGCACACCAAGGTTGCTCTGTTGTCAACCTTCTAAAAGTTCTGCAGTGCCATAGCTGGACTATCCCCATGTGTGTTGTAAGTTGATCCTTGGCTTTTGGTCAAATCTGCTCTGAAGGATATTCTGTTAATTCAAGGGTTGGCTCCACAGACTTATGACTAGACCTGCACGTAACTGTGACAACATGGAGTCCAATACTGACACAGGGTACACATGGCCACACACTTGAACTGGACACCTTTGTGCAATGAACCACTGGAAATATGTGAACACATGCAGCATGGTCTGCTGGTCCTCCACAGCCACAGAAGAAACATAGGTCATTTACATGACTCCATCTGTGGTGTACATAACAATTTTAGGATTGGATTTGAGACTCTGTGCCACAAACACTGTACCTACCTAGCATGTTAAAATGATTGACTCATGTGTAGTATACACACAAGTGACCATGAAGTGGTATCCAACATTTCATTACATGTAACATATCTGACATAGCCTTTATCAACCGTCCTCAATCTATCCTGTATATAGTTAGCCATGGGAAATATTTTGTCCCCAAAGTCAAGGAAGTACACACAGCATAAGACGCAACAGATATAACAAACACATATCATGACTGATGAACCTCAATGAATGGCATCTGATGGTTATACACATTTATAACACATTCATACATGCACATTACGACAAAGTTTTCTCATGATGTTCCCACAGAGGCACAACAATAATTT
Source organism: Pleurodeles waltl (assembly GCF_031143425.1). NCBI lineage: Eukaryota > Metazoa > Chordata > Amphibia > Caudata > Salamandridae > Pleurodeles > Pleurodeles waltl. The sequence continues at coordinate 291,626,309 of NC_090436.1, forward strand.
GAACAGCCAATTCACAGATATAAACACACAGGCCATGAGTCTATTTGTTTAGTTGTGTAGCCTTGCTGTCCTCTATTGATGCAACACCTGCTCAAACTAGAAAATACCTATTTTATTTCCAAAATTTGTGTTGCTGTTGCGTCAGTTAAGAGAGCTAATCCTGCACAACAACATGAGTATTAAGGGCTGCAGTAGTATGGTCTGCAACATGTGCCCAAATACTAGAACACACACTGCAGGTCATACCATCCTATCTTTGTATGGTTATAGTCTGCATGCATGTAAAAAAATGAAAAATCACACAAACACAGTTTAAGACAGATTTATTTACGCAAATGCATCAAAATATAACACATATGCGTTAAAAAATTACGCCTACACACATTATACATCAATTGGTCCCTAGCGTTAATTCCAACACCGCACCCCAGGAAAGCGGTTATCCATTTAAAATGTATTGATCCTTGAGTGCAGGGGAATTTTCATTCATATGCGTCCAAAAATATTGATGCAAACCCCGTAAGCGTCATAAAATTATGCTCAATACAAAAAAAACGGCCCACAATTGAGACAGGAAGTGATGTAATAGCCTGTGTAGAGAATGGTACAGTGGGTGTAATTTCACTTTCACTTTGCAGTCTGTGATTATTCTAGACTGTGTGGCTGTGTCTTGAGTTGTCTCTGTGAATGTTGTGAATTTGTCTCCTGTGTGCTATTGATATTGTATTTTGGTGTTTTGTAAGTGTCTGTGGTAATCTGTGTAAGGTTTTTTTGTCATTTATTGTAATTAGATTTGTCTTTGTACTGTTGGGAGTCTGTGGGTATTGTTAGTTGAGGTATTGGTGGGCTGTCTGTGGGTTAGTTAAGTTTCCTTTACCTACCTCCTTTCCCTGTTTTTCCCTCTTTACCCTTTTCTCCCCTAATTTTGTTGATATGTTGGGAAGGCCACGTCTGGGGCGAATGGAGGAGGAGGAGCTAGGGGCATTTGTGTGACTGGTGTGCCATTTCTCCCCCTGAGGTTGGAGGCTGGGGGCCGGGTGATACAGGGGTATCACACGGAGGCAAGAAGGCTCAGGTGGGCAAAGGTGCTGTTCCACCTGCCGTGCATATTCAACTGCCAGCGCAACAACTACCAGCTGAAGCATCACTGGGCTGATCTGATGGCCCAAGAGCAGGACCTGCTGAACCACCTGGGTGTGGTGATTGGTGGCCCTGTTGGTGAGTACAAAACTGACCAATGTGTACAGTACAATGCTCTGGAGTGACAGTAGAAGATTTTGTGACATGCTGCATGCAATGTTTGTGGACATGTGGAATGCAATATGAACAAACTGTGGCCCTGATTTATACAATTTTTGCAATGCATTATCGTCATTTGTTGACACAAAAGCTGCGCAAACTTACAAAAGACAAATTTATCTTGTAAATTAGTGCCGCTTTTGCGTCAATAGATGATGGTAATGCGGCACAACAAAATTATGAATCAGAGCCTGTGAGTGTTCCAGGAATGGGATGTATTTCACATGCTAATCCTAGGAACCAATGTGGTCCCCAGTTTTTTTCAACCATGTCTGAACAGTATTCATGGCCATACGTACAAAGCTCTTCCCAACCTCTGCTAATATCTTAGGCCGATATTTCTACTTTGTTTGTGCTGCATTTGCGTTATTTCTGGATGCAAAAGTATAGCACACTTGCTACAATCAAGTTTATTTTGCTAATTTCCATAGCTGTAGCGTAACCAAATGAAGCAAATGCAACACAAAAAAATTCCACATCTGGCCCTAAGTTCATTGTTTCTGTGTGTTTACGTCTGGGAAGAAAATCTTTCACATGGCCAAACCCAAATGTGCCAGGATGCTACCAGATTGCTGTAGCACAAAACAAGTTCATCTTATGGCTTTTCGGAGTAGGCGTTGAAATCCTATAATTGAGTAGCAAGGCCCAACAACATTTTTGGCTTGGGCGCAATTGCTGGTACTAAGCTAGTGCAGTTACCATCTGTGTCACTTTAAAGCCAAACTATTTTGTAAAGTGAATGGCTCATCATGGTAATGCATGGTCACAAACTATTTATTAGCATGATGTTGTGCAAGGGACCACTGACTGCTTCCATTATACCATTTAAGTGACAAAATAGGTTGTTATTTTACATTTGGTACACCCTTGTTGATATAGTGCAGCATATGTACAATTATTAACTTCTCAGTATGAAGGCTGTCACAGACAAGGTGGTATGTTAAGATCAGCATTCCTGTGAGTGCCGCCATTCCCAAGGTGCTTTCAAATATAGACCTACCTTTTCATGATTGCAGAAGTAGGACATTTGCTAACCCATGTTTTAATTAGCAGCCAGTGTCAGTTCGGCTGTACTACCACTGATCACCCAACTTGGCAATTTTAAGTTAATGAATCTGGAAAAGTGTGATTTACAATACCTGATATAGGTACACAGGGCCCAGAGTAACACATTTCATGTGCAATGACTACACCTGTGCCCATGCATTCTGTCAAGGATGATCAAATTAGACACTGTCAGCACACATTGTTTTGTTGTTTTGAATCAGAAAAGTGGCCAATCCATGTTTAGCATAACATTGTCATCAAGTAACACACAGGATCCCTGTCATCATGTTGTCATAGGGGGCATATACGGCTCTGGGTACACTGCCAATGTGGCATACGTAACCTACATACAACACTGGCACACATATAATGGACCACTGAAAGCACAATAATTCCTGAACGCAAATCAACCCACATGAGCATCACACAGTTACTCAATGTCCCGTGATGCACAAGCCACAATACCTGAGTCACTGGTATTGCAGTGCACCAGGAATGTGGCATTGCATGTGTCTCCCAATTACAATGGATGAAATGGAGTACTCTCGGGAATTAATTAAGCACAAAATTGAGTAATCAGGTTTGGCACCACGTGATTGTTAGCGACAGTGCATGTGTGCATTTGTGTGTCTATCACTCACTGGAGTGACAGTGTCAATGCATGTTTGCAGTGGTATGTCTGTTGGGTTGTCTACATGCCTGATGTGCAGCTCTATCATATAAAATGTCACACACAGTGATTTGTTGTTCCAAGTTTTGTACAGTGAGCAGACATTGAGCACATATCACCCTTCCATGTTTTACAGGTGGACCAGCCCCCTTCACAATTGGTGAAGTGGCTCGATTTGCGGACCCAGACGTATCCAGTAAGTGTTAATATGTTTGTCCTCTGTTGTGTTTGCAGCTGTTGGGTGATTGACTCCTGTGTGTTGGACTCATTTCAAGGTATGATGTGCTGGCACATGATCTGTTATGTGACTTGACTGGAGGTTGACATTTTGCTCCATGGTAGAGTTAGACATTCTGTGGCGGAGAGTCATATATTGGGAGCCGATGCTGCACAATAGGCATGGGCAGGTGAACAAGGTGATTTGTTGCTACATGTATGCCAAAAATTGATTTGGAGGTGGTCAGTGTAATAATTTAGTCAGCAAGTCATACCCTAAATCACACAGACCAGTGATGCATCAGTTCTACACACAGACTTGCGCATCCCTGTTAAGTAATGAACATGTAGGACTGTATGGGTGACTATCCCGCTGCATCTAGCTCCACATGTTGTACTCCATTTACGTGGCACTTGAGTAAAATGTCATTGCCATGAATGCAGGTCAAGGCCAGATGGGTGCTTGCATCAATGTGCTTGATTTTGGAAATGTGTCAGTGAGATCTAATGATGTTGACAATTGTCTGCAATTAAAAAAATAAATGTAGATGCTATTTTCCAATGGTTGACCCAATACTAGTTGGCAGGCCTCCTGTGGTGGACTGACTAAACCCATGTACAGCTGTGCAAAGCTTCGTGGTTGTCCTTGATGTTTGAAAGTATGTGTTGCATGTCCATCCCCCCCGAGGCACAGGGTTAGGGCTAGAAAATATGTGTACCTAGGTGTGATGATCACAGTGTAGATGACAGACATGTAATTCAAGCATTCGTGTGTTCCAAACTACAATGACCCCTCATGATTGCCAACTATATATCATCCTGGCAGTTCCATTTACAAATCACAGGTCTTGTGTGCCTTCATTTTGATCCTTAAGATAGTTATAAGTCAGCCTGGCACATATTGAGTACTTGCAGTATTTGTTATGTGACTAATAGTAGTACAAATATGCACAGATCATTTAATTAAGTACACACCTTGTTGTGCATTGCTGTGCTGTTAGATAGTTGATGGGTAGGCTGCGTTGGCATGTCATTCCTCAGGGACATTCTATCATCTGTACTGTGATTTGGACTGTATGTGCTATTTGTGATGAAGTGTTAGAATATCATCTGTACATGTATCACACAATGATGTCACTAAGGTTTGCCCGTCTCTATTTTTACAGCTGCCAACATGAATGCTCAAGAGATAAGAGAATTTCAGAGGCAGGCAGTGCAGTACCACCACATACTCAATGTGGAGGCTGGGTTCCGCAATATGCCATGGAGATATTGTCATGAGAGAGCCACAGTGGTATGGCGGGCATTTAGCCAAGGGGGACCAGCATTGCCCACAATTGCCACCATCACCACAGCTCAGACCACAGTGGCCCCAGGGATGACAGTCACTCCAGCAGGTCCCTCAACCTCGTCAGCCCAGGGCCCACATGCAGCACCTCCTGCACCTCCCCCTCCAACCACGGCACCAGCACCAGCTTCTACAAGTGCTACCCAGATAACCCCAGCTGCTGTATTGGACATGACTGAATTCCAGACACTACAACGTGACATGCAACGTATGTTGCACCGGATGGACAGGCTCCAGCATGAGGTGTCCCGCAATAGCAGGAGTCTGTGGGGGATTAAGAAGATCCTGCGGAGGGACAATTTGTGACTTTTTGATACTCACCCATAATTCCGTCCCCTCCCTCCTGTTTCCTCGTTCTTTTCTTTAGTGGGTTTAGGGGGCTTAGTGTTAGGTTAGAGTAGGCTGTTAGTTTAGTTAGGATAAGTGGGTTGGGGGTGGAGGGTGTTATATTATTACATGTTTTTTTTGTAGGTGGGTGGTGAAATCCCTCACACATTGTTGTTGTCCTTGCAGTAGGGATTCTTGCACTTGCATGGTTGCTGACTGTTCTGCAGATGATATCATGCACATGCGCATCCCCTCAAGGCTGGCTTCCATATTTTGCATCCCCACCCGCACCTCCTTGGCCAGCTCCCACTGTACTCCCACTACTGTCCTCTCAAAGGTGGTACTAGTGTCATCAGAGTCCTCAGCTGGGTTGGAGCTGGCAGGTAGTACTTTTGGGGTGGTGGGTGGGTCCTCTGTGATGGCTGCTGCAACTGTGCTCCTCCTTGTGACTGAAGGTGGGGTCTGGAGGGTTCCAAGGACATCTTGGATGGTTTGCTGGCTAATGGTTGTCGGCTTGTCATACATGTCATCAGGGAAGTCCAGGACAGGCATATCCACAGGAGAGCCATCATCCTCTGCAATGGGATATTGTACAATTAGTGTATTTGTGTTGTGGCAGTTGTAATGTGACATCACTGACTTCCTATTCGTGAGACATTGTAATCTTGATTCCTGTTCATTGTTGCTGTCATTAATATCAGCATTCTCACAAGCCTATGCCCCACCTGCATGTCACATGTAGTGTGGGCAGTTTGAGGAATTGTCTGTACCACATCCTCTAGGTGTAGGTTCTGTCCAAATTGTGTGTTGCCAACTTTTTGTCCTACTCAACCCTCCCTCTACTTCCATTAGCATGGTGAGGCCTTGCAATGGTTGTGGGTGTTCTGATGCCACTTGCACCACACTTAACAATATGGGACTGACCCAGTCTCTGATATTTCACATACACCTATACGTTGCGGAGACCAAGCACATACTATGTATAGCATTGGCATGGTACGATACAGGTGTCAGAATTGGTAGTGTGTCATGTTGATGTTTGCGAATGTGTGCAACATTGCATTGCACCGGTGGGCCTGGCAGTGTTCTATTTCCTCTTATGACTGTGCGGGTGTGTTTAACTAGCTAGACACATATGTCCTCCCCCTCAATGCAGTATGACAGTTGGGATGTTGCAAGGTGGCATTGCAGCTATTGTAACACAGACACGGGGTGGACCCTGGAATGAGCAGCATAAGTATGACATTACTGCTTTGTACTTCATATTGTAAGTACCATTACCTGGTGTTTATTGCGCCTATAGACATGAGCATTTGACAGGATTTACACTTTGATAGGAATTAAAGGGGATTGATAATGTTGCCATCCTGAACCCTCTATTTTGGGTGTGTTTGATCCATGGGCACCTAACTGCCATTTGCTTCTTGACTAGCGCAAACACAGCACAGGTGGTAGTGGCAACTGTTGTCAATGGTAAATTCCACTTGGGGATATGGCCTGAGACTGGAAATTGAGACCTAGTTCATGTTGTGACAATACCAGCTGTCATGTGACAGCAGGCCAGTTTTACGTTCTACCCTACCCTCTTAGACTGGCTTTGCCTTTCCAACAGTCTTGGCATGGCAGAGTACCCCCATGCAAAGGTTGTTGGTTTAGTGTTGTGCTGTGCCCCTGATTTCCACTCCACAGCCCATGCACCCGTGCTGTGCCCCTTTGCCCTTTCCACTGCCTGATTTCCATGGCTGACATGCATTGTGTAGTAGTTATGTACCTCCCCCAGCTTGCAGTTAATATTTAGGCATTTTTGTACCCCACGCAACTTACCCTGCATCTGTGTTGTTTCCTGGTAATCTGCACAGTCCTGTCTTTGAATTCCTGTGACTATCTCCTCTCGGATGACGGCTGACACCATCTCCTCCATCTGGTCCAGGGCCTCCTGCGGTGCTGGACTCCCACATCCAGTCTGCAGTGCTGCCTTCCTGTTCCTTGCCATTTTTTCCTTGGTCCTGTGCTTGCAGTCATGCCAGTGTTTCTTGCACTCAGTGACTGTTCTCTGTACCTCTGCCACACTGTTGATCTTGTCAACAATTTGATGCAAATTGCCTCTCTCCTCCCAATTGGCAATTCTGAGGTGGCAAAAAGTTGATGCTGGTGTTCCGTCACCTCTCTGACCAGTATTTCCTTCTTCTCTGCACTGAAGCGACACTTCCTTGTCTTCTTCTCCCTCTCCTGGGTCTTGTCTGTGTCCTCCTGGCTGGTTCCTGGTCGATTGGGGTCTCCCTGGGGTCTTTCCTGGCTTCTGGGATCCATTTTGGGGCTCCTTAGCACTGTTTGCTGCGTTTGCGCTGCTTTTTGGCGCTATTGCGGGGAAAAATGGCACGTAAAATTGCAACATCGTAAACCGGATTAGAGTCATTTTCTCCACGCTAACGTCGTTTTGCTTTATGACGTGGCACAATGGGTAGAGTTAAAAAAAAAATTACTCTAACCCGTGGTTTGCGCCACGGTGCGTCAAAGTATAAATTTGATGCCCGGATGGCGCAAAGAAATGGCGTTAGCCAGCGTTAAACTTTTTGACGCAAAACTGCATTGGCGCAGTTTTGCATCAACTAGTATAAATATGGCCCTCAGGGTTTTGGGTGGGTTGTGGTAAAGGGTGGTAAATGTAATTTTAGGGTTTGGGGTGGGTAGTGATAAATGGTGATATTGGTAATTTTAGAGCTTAGGGGTGGGTAGTGGAAAAGAGAGGATTGAGTAATTTTAATGAAGGTTTGGACTATATTAAAATATGAGGAGTCTAGGCAGTTCCATCCCCATAAAGAAAATAAATAAATACATATTACATCAAAATAATAAATCTATTATGTATATATATATATATATATAAATAAATATATATATATATATATATATATATATATATATATATATATATGGAGAGAGAGAGAGAGATAGCAAGATGGCTCTTATGTACTTTAAATATACGTATCATGCATGGTAAAGGCATCTACATTTTAAAGGCTGCATGGAAAAGGCATGTGTGATAAAAGCATGCATTGTGTTGTCATACATTCAAAGCAAGCTAGCTTTCTTCAAATGAGCTACCAGAATGTTCTACTATATCAATCACCATAGAAAAATCAAGCAAAAGACGAGCTGGAGCATCACCCCCTGGTTGACCAGTGATTTAATTCATCCATGGCAAGTGCAGAATGTGTCAACATACCAGAGATAAAACCGGATTGCCAGGTTACCAAGTACCTGGCGACTTCCAGGTGAAGCCAGCTATTTGGCAACCATCCGTTCTGCAATTTTACCAAGGACTGGAAGAAGCGCAATAAGTCTATAATTTTCTTCATTAGTGTTATACAGATTGTGATTTTTAGCAGGATCTCCATGTCTCTTCTTTTCCGATATTTTTTCATCCCTGGATAATGTCCCTGTAGCAAGGGACAATTTCATAATCTCTGAGAGCTACCACTACTGTAGGAGAACAGGCCTGTAAGAAGCCCTTAGGACACTGCTCATCCAGTGATTTAGTCAGTGAAAGTCAGCAGCGTCAGCAACATCAGCAACACCAGTCCGTCAGTCCCCTAGCTGCTCCCTGCGCCTGTCAGTCTGCCCGTCCACCTAGCTTCGACATCTCTGCCTGCCCGGCTCTCTACCTTGCCTGCCCGTTGAGTAGCTGCCCACAGCCTGAGAAACCATTGGCTGGAAGGGCGCCTGGACGATGGGCCTTTGCACATTCTGCCCTGTCTCTGCCCTCAGTCCTATGGCCCCCTCAGACCAATGCAGACCCACTGAAAGCTACCTAAGGTGAGGCGTGGTGAGGGGAGGCGGCAGTGGGCCATGTAAAGGTCTATTGTGCACTGTGTGGTGCACCTTTTTTGCTAGGCTTGTCTGCCATCGGGCAGCGGAGGTGGCATGCAGCCAAGCACGGTTGCAGTTGGGGCTCCCGTGGCTAGGGGAGATAGCGGTGAGTGGCATAAGCGGCCACACTAGTGCCACCCGGCTGTGTTCCCTAGTACGGAGAACCCAGAGCAGATAATATGAATGACACTAGCACACAGATTTTACTAACTTTAAAAAAAAACATTTGTCGTCTGGCTGCCAGTCATTTTTTTAACTCACCCCTTACATCAGGGGCATACCACTCTTGAAACATTAATAGGGGAACGTGACCCTCCAGGTAGGAGTTCCTCCCCTTGTCAGTGGGCTCGGACCACAACATAACATTCCTCCTTTGCCCAGAAAATAAAATGAAATACAATATAACCTTACGTGTCACTACTACCAAATGAAAGAAAAACAACTATCACAGGAGGATATGTTTCTCTTGACTAAAAGACTCATAAACTCAAAGGATGCACAGTGAGGTGTATCAAGTCAATACAAAATCTTGCATCATCATGGAAGGCTTAGGATGAGGACGGAGGTTCCTGGAACCTTCCATTGCAGGCTAAGTTCCTCGGGAGAAGACAGTACAGCTGTTCTGGAGGAGTCTTCTTCCCCCCATCACCAGGCTCTGGCAGCACCCCAGTTCCTTGACCATGCTCTGCTCCCAGGTGTGCATCTCCTGTGTGAGGCACCAAGGTCACCCAGCAGGAGAACCAAATGCCGTTGGACTTTCAGCCCTATCCCTCAGATCAGACAGCATCTTTGAAGACCTCAGGCTCTGAGGCTGGAGTGCGATATTGTTTGAAAAAGGATATGTTTCTCATTACGGATTCAGTTCCCTCCATACTGTGTCCCTCGGCCCTTCATAACAGTCCATGGCACTGGCTCAAAAGGCAGTTAGAATTTTCCTCCCAGATGTTGATTTGTCACCAACACCAAATCACCCACAAAGAAGTCTTGGGGGCAGGCTTGTCTTCTCCTGGAGATCCGGTTATTGTTGACACTGCGCCGACTTAATGCGTCAACCACTCAGCCCTGCAGCACAGAAGGCCTCTGATAGTGTGGAATTGTGTCCAGAATTGTGTCCATGACCATCCGATGCGTGCACAGGGAGCTGGGCCACCTTGTTGGTAGCGTGAGGGTGAGTCAGTATTCCCACAGGAAGGCATATAGAGCACACTCAATGTCCTGTCCTTGAGCCTCAGCAATTCTCAGAACTTTGTTGATGGTTCACATGAAATGTTCTGCCTCTCAATTCGCCTGAGGCCAACAAGTCATGATTTTGTGATGGTGTATACCATGAGAGGCCAGATATGCAGAGAAGTCTTGGCTCGAGAAAGGAGGACCATTGTCCGTCTGAAGTTCCTGAATGAGCCCTTGGGTAGCCAGGATCTTTTCTACTCGAGGAATGGTTTGTTCAGCAGGAGTGGATTCCAGAATTTCTACCTCTGGATACTTAGAGAAATCATCAATGACACCTAACATGTGGCGTCAATCAAGCAGGATTCCCAAGTTTTCACTGGCCCGATGCCAAGAGGCCGAGGGGATAGGTTCAGTGATGATGGGTGTGGGAGGATCAGCCGGGCTAACAGGCAAATGTGATAGTGTTGCACAACCCGTTCTATATGTTGGTCCAGCCATGGAACCACAGCTTGCAACGTAGCCTGGATGTGGTCTTTGCTATTCTTTGATGGGCAGTGTGAGCCAGGTCTTGGACCCTTGGTTGTAGGGACCCAGGAATGACTAGTCTTGTACCTCGCAAAAGGCACCTATCCGGAGATACCACCAGCTCCTGCCGGACATTATGCAGGGAGGATAGCATAAGACGTGCCTCCTCAGTCTGTCATGCCCAATTATGCATCATTGTGTGCCATTTTCCTGTAAGGACACTAGATATGGTTAACTGCAAGTACTCATCAGCTGCATGGCTTTCGTGATCTCTTCCAGAGATATGTGCAGGGGCCGTGACCATTCCACTACCGGTCTGGCATGCTGGGAAAGACAGTCAGCAGGACTCTGAGCGCCTAGGCGATAGACCGCCGAAAACTGATACTCCTGCAGTTGGAGGATCCACTTTTCGATCCAGGGAAGTGGTTTGGAGGAGGACCCATTAAACAGCGGGATCAAGAGCTTATGATCAGTCTGCACTGTGAAAGGCTGACCATACAGGTAGCAGTGGTAGTGACGACAACCCCAGTGCACCGCTATGGCCTCCTTTTCGATGTGCGAATACCTCTGTTCGGTATCTGTCTATGCCCGACTGGCACAGGCCGCTGAGCCCCACTCCCCGTTGTCCTCTTTTTGTGACAGGACTGCTCCGAGTCCCACTGGACTGGTATCCACAGACAGCTCTGACTCCTTGGAGAGGTCGAAATACACTACAGTGGTGTGGGCTGACAGGGTTTGTTTGGTAGGTTGAAAAGCAGCCTCTTGTGCAGGCCCCCATTCCCAGGTTACACTGGCCTTCATCATTTCTCTAAGAGGTGCAATAACGGAGGTCAGTTTTTTTTTTCCTCATTTATAGAAAGCTGGAGGTATCAAGCTTATATTCAAGCTTCGGCTTCTACCCCGCCATGGGTTTAGCCCCAGACAGTTAACCTCCAACAACAAGATAAGCGAGGAAAAGGGTGAGATCAGTCCTTTACCCATGTTGTATAGCTATATTAGCCATGTTTTAGACACATTGGGGGTCATTATGACCCTGGCGGAAGGCGGAGAACCGGCGGTAAGACCGCCAACAGGCTGGCGGTCTTACTGCATGGAATTATGACCATGGTGGTTACAGCCATGGTCATCCGCCGGTTCTCCGTTCGGAGACGACCACCGGGCTGAAGACCTGGGTCTCCAGCCCGGCGGCCGTCACTATACCGCCGGCGGTATTTTGACCCGGCTTTCCGCCATGGATTTCCAGCAGTTTGAACCGCCATGAAATCCATGGCGGTGAGCACTATCAGTGCCAGGGAATTCCTTCCCTGGCACTGATAGGGGTCTCCCCCACCCCTCACCCCCACCGACTTCCTCCCCTACCCCCCCACCACCCCTGCCACCCCCCAAAGGTGGCAGTGCCCCCCTCCCCACCCCGACCCCCAACATCACTTCACCCATATCCACACGACACGCACGCAGGCAGCACCTACATACTTACACTCATACACACCAACATACATGCCAACATCCACACACACAGTCAGACACCCACACCCGCATTCAAACATACACACACTCATTCCCATACACACAACACCCCCGCAAGCACACACGCACTCACACACCTCCTCTACATACAAAGACACACACCCCCATGCACCCACACAACACACAACACCCCCCACCCCCATCCCCTCACGGATGATCGACTTACCTGGTCCGACGATCCTCTGGGTGGGGACGGGAGCCATGGGGGCAGCTCCGCTGACACCACACCGCCAACAGAAAACCGCCACGGCGAATCACAGGACGTGATTCGCTGGGTGGTGTTCTGTTGGCGTGGAGGTGGAGCAACCTCCACTTCCCCGCCGCCCGCCAGTATGGCTGTTGCCGGCTCTCCGTCCGTAAAGGGATGGAGAGCTGCCAACGGTCATAATAGGCCGAGCAGCAAACCGCCTGCACTGGCGGTCTTCCGCACGGCGGTCCCTCAGCTGTCTTTAAATAAGACCACCAAGTTCAAAATGACCCTCATTGTTTTAGGATAACTAGGCCTGCCGATGTGCACTTTAACCCTGTTACATTTTATTCAGCATTGTTTTATTTTTCTAGCAATAGCAATATTTGCAGTGCTGTTTTATTTTCTCTATCTCATTGTACTTTCGCCTAGGAAAGCATCACGTTCTCAGAAGGACATTTATTTCACTTTGTGCTTTCTCAAGGCTACAGTCAGATAGGGTTGCCGACAAACGTGGTATGCAGTGTCTCCAACATTCACAGAAAACACATACTCATACGTGGGGATTATTTCTTAGAATGTCAGCTGTTTTATCATAAAAACACCCCCTTTGTCCCAGACACGTTAGAGGGAGATTCCAGCCAGATGACCACAAGTGCATGCTGATTGCTGACTGCTTCCCTGCAGCTACTTGCTTAGACTGCAGGCCCCCTGGTCCACATGGGGACGGTCTCTCTGTAGACTACAGGCTTCTTCTTTCAGGTATAAGGGATGATGTGCCCCCAGGGGGGAAATCCAAAGGGCAGATTAGGCTTATTGTGCTGTGCTCAGACAAAGGTGGTCATTACAACCCTGGCGGTCGGTGTTAAAGCGGCGGTAAGACCGCCAACAGGCCAAGCGGAAAAAGAAATGGAATCATGACTGTGGCGGAAACCGCCAACAAAGACAGCCACTTTAACACTCCGACCGCCACGGCGGTACAAACAAACAGCTCAGCGGTCACCTCCAACAGACAGGCGGAGGACAATCTACCACCCACAGTATCATTAGAGGCCAATCTGCCACCTTTTCTGGGGCGGATTCACCGTGAACAAAAACACGGCGAAACAGGACTTCCAAGGGAAAACGCTCACCTCAACACACCCCACGAGGAATCAGGACGCCATGGAACCCGAGCTCCAGATCCTGCCAGCCCTCATCTTCTTGCTCCTCTAACAGGAGCACGAACGTCGGTGGCGAAGACCATGGTGAGTACTGCACCTACGACACAGGGGGGAGGGAAAAAACAGGGACACACACATGCAACATGCAACACCCCCACCCCCACCCTCACCCACGACAACACCCACACTAATACAGCATGATACATTACAGTTACACCCCGAACCCCCCTGGAATAATGCAAGGACAAAAGGAAATGAGTGTAACCATTGTAAAATATTAAAATCCAGTACGCAAAAATATATATACACTATAAACAAATATATACACCAAGAATAGTAGTCCAGGTAGTGCTCCATTTAAGTCTGTGGAACACTGAGCCCACACGGCATGGGCGAGGCCCACACTCAATCCCCGAACATGACGGAGAGAACACTGAAGGGGCATCAGATAGCAATAAAACTGGGGAGTGCAAAGCCACAGTCTCTCAAGTCTCTATAGTGGGTGGGTTGCCCACTGCTTTATCCTGGGGAGTGCAAAGCCAATCTCTCAAGTCTCTCCAGCGGGTGGGTTGCCCACTGCATTATCCTGGGGAGTGCAAAGCCACAGTCTCTCAAGTCTCTCCAGTGGGTGGGTTGCCCACTGCTTTATCCTGGGGAGGGCAAAGCCACAGTCTCTCAAGTATCTCCAGTGGGAAGGTAGCCCACTGCTCCACCCTGGGGAGTGCAAAGCCACAGTCTCTCAGGTGGATGCCTTTCTCCACTGGTTCTGGAGGGGGCCTTGTGCCCAGAGTGCTTCATCCTGCCAAGGACAGAGGTAGTGGATGTATCTCTCCACTCGTTCTGGAGGGGGCCTTGTGCCCAGAGTGCTTCATCCTGCCAAGGACAGAGGTAGTGGATGTCAAACTCCACTGGTTCTGGAGGGGACCTTGTGCCCAGAGTGCTTCATCCTGCTCGTGACTGACTTAGTAGCATCAGTGCCCTTGGCGCTCATGGGCCAGCGGTGCTTGTTGCGCCGGTATCCTTGGCAGCGGTGCTTGTGGCGGCGGTGCTCTGTTCAGCGGTGCTTGTGGTGGCGGTGTCATGTTCAGCAGTGCTTGTGGCGGCAGGGTCCTTGGCAGTGACTCAGCTGCTGGTGGTCCTGTCTGGCCCAGCGGGGCTGGTGCTGGCGGTCATTCATGGCCCAGCAGGGCTGGTGCTGGCGGTCCTACATGGCCCAGCGGGGCTGGTGCTGGCGGTCCTGTCTGGCCCATAGGGGCTGGTGCTGACGGTCCTTTATGGCCCAGCGGGGCTGGTTCTGGCGGTCCTGTCTGGCCCAGCGGGGCTGGTGCCTGCGGTGGCCTCCTGGGCAGCTAGGCTGGTGCTGGCGGTGGCCTCCTGGGCAGCTGGGATGATGGTGGTGGCCTCCTGGGCAACTGGGCTGGTGCTGGCGGTGGCCTCCTGGGCAGCTGGGCTGATGCTGGCGGTGGCCTCCTAGGCGGTGGCCTCCTGGACAGCTGGGCTGGTGCTGGCGGTGGCCTCCTGGGCAGCTGGGATGATGGCGGCGGCCTCCTGGGCAGCGGGATGATGGCGGTGGCCTCCTGGGCAGCTGGGATGATGGCGGTGGCCTCCTGGGCAGCTGGGCTGGTGCTGGCGGTGGTCTCCTGGGCAGCGGGGATGATGGCGCTCTTCTGCGCCGTACTGCTCTTCCCAGACTTGCTGACTTTCTTGTGGCCCTTCCCCACCTTGGAAGGTGTTGCAGCTGACTCCACACTCCCACCTGTACCCCTGGGAGCGGCTTTGGTGGCTGGAGTCTTCCCCCTCTCCCGCCGGGCACTGGCCAACTTTTGATGCTTGACAGGTGGGGGACTGTCCGTGCTGTGGCTCCGTGCCACACTGGCTGCCCTGGTGGCCGGTGCACTCCAGATTCCGGTGACTACAGGCACCACTGGTGCCGGAGATGTTGTGGCTGAGGTGCTAGGTTGGGACCTGGAGAGTCGGGCCTCAGGAGACGGACGGGGTGGGGGAGGTGAGGGAAAGAGGTCAAGGTTGGACAGGAAAAGTTTCTTGGGAACACTGGGACGGGAAGCTGGAGAGGGTTTGGGAGTGGAGGAAGAGGTTGTGGTTGTAGGAGGTGTTCGTTTGGTGACTTTGGGTGAAGGTGCATGGGCTGGAGGCTGTTGTGAGGTGGATGGCTGTTGGGTGGGTGTGTGCCTGCGTTTGTGTATCTTGGGAGGTGGCGTCACAGACCCACTGAGAGAGGACACAGGGGATGTGTGAATGGCAGTGGGGGTGGTGACTGCACGTGAGCGGGGTGTGGTGGTGTGTGTGCTGGTGATGTAAGTAGTGGCTGCAGATGTAGTGCATGCAGGTGTGAGTGGAGGCGAGACTGGGAGGGAGGAGGGAGACGAGGAGGAGGGGGACACAGTGGAGGCAGTGGATGTTGGTGTGTCTGCATGTGTGTGATGCTTGCGTGAGTGCCTGTGGGATGTGTGGTGCTTATGTTTGGCAGAGCTTCCCTTGTGTGTTGACATGTGTGCATGCTGGTCTGAAGGTGTGCTTGGGATAGGCTGAGGTAGAGGGGATTGGGTCTGGGTGGAGGAAGTTGGAGGGGGGAGGCTAGAGACAGGGACAATGGCTGCCATCAGTGCTGAGGCCAAAGTCTGAAAAGCTTGCTGAAGGGCCACCTGACCAGAATGAATGCCCTCCAGGAATGCATTTGTTTGTTGCAACTGCCTTTCTACACCCTGGATGGCATTCAAAATGGTAGACTGCCCAACAGTGAGGGACCTGAGGAGGTCAATGGCCTCCTCGCTGAGGGCAGCAGGGGTGACTGGGGCAGGGCCTGAGGTGCCGGGGCGAAGGTGATGCCCACCCTCCTGGGTGAGCGGGCATGGGGCAAAGGCTGAGGGGATGCTGGGAGGGCGGTGCTGGTAGGGGGGTGGCGGCTGTACCTGTAGATGCGGAGGGCACAGATGTTGCCGCAACCACAAGGGAGCTCCCATCAGAGGACGAGTCCGTATCACTGGTGTCAGCTCCTGTCCCTGCCGTGGAGCTCCCCTCGCCCTCCGTCCCACTGGTGAACTCCGAGTCCGTTGTCTCACCCTCCAGGGCCATGTGGGATGAAGCTCCCTCCTGCTTCGGTACCACTGCTCCTCCACCTGATGATGCTAATGCACACAAGAACAGGGAGACCACAAAAAGGGGGGGACGACAGAAGAAAGACATGTTGATTGCATGCCTTACCGCTACCGTTGGCGGACACCCTCTTGTGGCTGCTGTGATGCCCTCAAGCACCCATCCAACTCCGGGTACGCCACCGCCAGGATCCTGAACATCAAGGGGGGTCATGGTGCGACGGGCACCCCTCCCACGCTGGGAGGCCATCCCTAGCTGGGCCTCTGCCGTCTTCTTGCTCCAGCGGTGAATGTCCTCCCATCTCTTACGGCAGTGGGTGCTCTGTCTGTGGTAGACCCCCAGGGTCCGGACGTCCTTGGCGATGGCACGCCAAATATCCTTTTTCTGGTGGGCGCTGACCTACATGAATTGTACAGGGGGAAAAGAAAAGTTATTACCAACTGCACCGTCACAGTCATTGGCCCCCATCCGTACCCTTGCCATGTGGCAAATGCACTCACCGTTGTTTCATGCACGCCTCAATCTCCCCCCCATATTTCATCCACCCTACTCCACACAGGCATAGCCCATACAGCATGCTCCCAGTGTACTTACCTGCTTGTCTGGAGGACCGTAGAGTAGCGTGTACTGGGGGAGGACCGCATCCACGAGTTTCTCCAACTCCTCCGATGTGAAGGCAGGGGCCCTTTCCCCAGACCACGAGCCATTGTCTCTTCCAGACCGAGGTCACAGCAGCAGTTGCAGTGTAGGTCCTCTCCTGTCGAAGATCAGGTATCGAGTGATTGAACAGATAGAAAATGGCGGTCACGTCCGCGGCAGTGCGTATCGTCACCGCCGGCGTACATCGTCATTGGCTCCTGGGACCCATAGGGTCCAAAGTTAACCAATGCAGAATTGCGCTGCGGTCTTCGACCGCCTCCCGCGATGGTGTACAACGCTAGCGCAGTTACCTCACATCCCATTGTCCCACTTTACAGGTCAGGCAGCCACCATTTCAGGGGCCCACATGGCTTAAGTTTTAACTGCGTCACACATCCCTAGGCCTTGTCTCAACACTCATACAGGCCAAATTTCGGATTATGATTCGTGTTCTGTGTAAGCTGTGGGTACGTACCTCTGAGTTGGTTGACTCTGTGCTCGCTGTTGTCCTTCATAGGCACCGGACGGTGGGACATGTGAGGAGATGGCGGCATCCTGCGGTGTACAGACCGCTGGTGGACCTGTCGACAATGGAGGAAAGACATGTGATCATCACCTACAGGCTTGATCGTGCCACAATCCTGGAACTGTGTGCCCAGTTGGAGCCAGACCTGATGTCAGCTATCCGCCATCCCACAGGAATCCCCCCTCAAGTGCAGGTGTTGTCAGTACTCCATTTCCTTGCAAGTGGGTAATTTCAAACAACAGTGGCCATAGCATCAGGGATGTCCCAGCCTATGTTTTCCAACGTGTTGTCCAGAGTGTTGTCTGCCCTGCTGAAACACATGCGCAGCAACATCGTTTTCCCTCAAGTGGAGGATTTGCCTACAGTGAAAGGTGACTTGTATGCCCTGGGACATATCCCCAACATCATAGATGTCATTGATGGGACACATGTGGCTTTGGTCCCCCCCGCAAGAGTGAACAGGTGTACAGAAACCGGAAGAGTTATCATTCCATGAATGTGCAGATGGTGTGTTTGGCAGACCAGTACATCTCCCATGTTAATGCCAAATACCCTGGCTCAGTGCATGACGCTCACATCCTGCGGAATAGCAGCATCCCTTATGTGATGGGGCAACTCCAGAGGCACTGTGTGCGGCTATTAGGTGAGCACCTGGAAGCAAGTCAGTGGGAATGGTTGTCTTAGTCGACCTCTGACCCTGGTTCTCAGGCAGGTCGCTCCCCTCACCGCCACACAGCCTCCAGTGTGACCGCTCTCGCTCCTGTGCCCTGTGCTCCTGTGCCCTGACTGCCTTTTCCCGCCTCCAGTGACCTAGCGCCAGCGTCCTTTTCGTTGTGCCTGAGTGCCTGTGTCCGCTCTTTCTTCTGTACCCCGAGTGCCTGTGCCCCTGGTATTGTTCCACTGTACTTTTTACCTTTTGCCCTTACTGTGTTCTTTTCTCTTCCAGCCTCGTCGCGTCACCCCATCGCCGCCCGTTTGTTTCCCGCCGCTACACTCCGGTAGCTCAACCCCCTTGCTCCCCATTGGCCGCCCCGCTTCCACCTCCCAGCTGCTCCTCCCTCCCTCTTCCCCTCATATGGAGGCGGCGCAGCGATAGAGAGAGCGACCTCTGACCCTGGTTCTCAGGCAGGTCGCTTCCCTCACCGCCACACAGCCTCCAGTGTGACCGCTCTCGCTCCTGTGCCCTGTGCTCCTGTGCCCTGACTGCCTTTTCCCGCCCCCAGTGACCTAGCGCCAGCGTCCTTTTCGTTGTGCCCGAGTGCCGGTGTCCGCTCTTTCTTCTGTACCCCGAGTGCCTGTGCCCCTGGTATTGTTCCACTGTACTTTTTACCTTTTGCCCTTACTGTGTTCTTTTCTCTTCCAGCCTCGTCGCGTCACCCCATCGCCGCCCGTTTGTTTCCCGCCGCTACACTCCGGTAGCTCCGCCCCCTTGCTCCCCATTGGCCGCCCCGCTCCCACCTCCCAGCTGCTCCTCCCTCCCTCTTCCCCTCATATGGAGGCCGCGCAGCGGGCGCGCCGCTGGCGCGCCGAAGGCGCGCCAAAGGCAAGCCCGTCTGTGTCCGTCCGCGCCTGGACCGTGCCCAGCGCCAGACCACCTGGCCCCCGCCGCTGCGAGCCTACCCGCCGGACCTACGAAGCCGCCACCCTCATCGCACTCAACACCGGCCGGATCCCCGGGTGCTGCCGTGCCGCCCCAAGACGCACCCACGGACCCTTCACCTGCCAATCCTGCAAGTTCTCCTGCATCCAGACCCGCACCGCGCCCGCCAAACCAAGCACCAACAGCAACCACCTGAAGTGCATCCTGCTCAACACCCGCTCCATCCACAGACACGCCGTGGAACTCTGGAACCTGCTCGACACCACATCTCCAGACGTCGCCTTCCTCACAGAAACCTGGATGAACGCCTCCTCAGCGCCCGACATCGCCATCGCCATCCCGGACGGATACAAGATCACCCGGAGGGACCGCATCAACCAGACAGGAAGAGGCATCGCCATTGTCCACAAGAACACCATCCGCATCACGACCAACTCCGATGACACCCTCACAGCTGCCGAACATCTCCACTTCCAGATTCACACCGACCCCAAGACCACACTCAGAGGCACCCTCATCTATAGACCCCCAGGACCCCTCACACAATTCAGCGAAGACATCGCAGACTTCATCAGCCCTCACGCCCTCTCCTCCGCTGACTACATCCTCCTAGGGGACCTCAACTTCCACCTGGAGAACAACAACGACAACAACACCTCCACCCTGCTGGACAACCTCGCCAACCTCGGACTCAAGCAACTGGTGAACACCCCCACCCACTACGCCGGACACACGCTTGACCCAGTCTTCTCCTCCAGCAAGTACATCTCCTTCAGCCACTCCACCGGACTCCACTGGACAGACCACAGCTGCGTCCACTTCAGCTTCAGAAAAACCACGACTCACCACCACCCACAACAGGCTCCCCGCAGGAGCTGGAACAAGATCACCACCGACCAGCTCTCCACATCACTGAGCCAGAACCCTCCCGCCAGCTCAGCGGACCCCAACCAAGCAACCAACAACCTTACACAGTGGATCACCAACTGCGCTGACAACCTCGCACCCCTGAAAACCCATCCCATCAGGCCCAACAGCAAGAAAGCCTCCTGGTTCAACAACGACCTCAAGAACTCCAAGAAGAACTGCCGCACCCTCGAGAAAGCCTGGCGAAAAAACCCGACTACAGACAACATGACCGCCCTCAAGTACGCGTCCCGTAAACACCACCAGCTGATCCACACCACCAAGAAGACAGCATTCAAAGAGCGACTAGACAACAACGCACACAACAGCAAGGAACACTTCAGCATCGTCAAAGAGCTCTCCAACCCCAGCGCCGGAAACAACAACATCACCCCCTCACAAGACCTCTGCGACTCACTCGCCTCGTTCTTTCACCGCAAGATCGCCGACATACACAACAGCTTCGACGCACAGACCACGCACCCAACCACCAAACCGACGCCCCCCAACACCACCCTCCGCGCCTGGACCCCGGTCAGCACCGAAGACACCATCCATACGATGAACACTATCCATTCCGCATCACCATCCGACCCATGCCCCCACCACGTCTTCAACAAGGCCGACTCCGTCATCGCACCCCATCTCCGGGACATCATCAATTGCTCCTTCAACACCGCCACCTACCCGGAGAGCTGGAAGCATGCCGAACTCAGCGCCCTCCTGAAGAAACCATCAGCAGACCCCACCGACCTCAAGAACTACCGCCCCATCTCGCTCCTCCCGTTTCCTGCCAAAGTCATCGAGAAGACCGTCAACAGACAGCTGGCCACCTTCCTCGAGACCAATGCATCCCTCGACCACTCACAGTCCGGCTTCCGAGCCAACCACAGCACCGAGACCGCCCTCATCGCAGCCACTGACGACATCCGAGCCCTGCTCGACAACGGGGAAACAGCGGCCCTAATCCTCCTGGACCTCTCCGCAGCGTTCGACACGTTCTGCCACCGCACCCTAGTACAGCGCCTCAGCAACATCGGAATTCAAGAGAAGGCACTAGAGTGGATCATCTCGTTCCTCACCGGAAGAACCCAGAGAGTCCGCCTCCCCCCGTTCAGATCCGAGGCCACCGAAGTCATCTGCGGCGTACCACAAGGATCATCACTCAGCCCCACCCTCTTCAACGTCTACATGAGCCCCCTCGCAGCCATCGCACGCCATCACAACCTCAACATCATCTCCTACGCCGACGACACCCAGCTGATCCTCTCCCTCACCAACGACCCAGCCACCGCCAGAACCAACCTGCACGAAGGGATGAAAGACGTAGCCGAGTGGATGATGAACAGCCGCCTGAAACTGAACTCAGACAAGACGGAAGTCCTCATCCTTGGATCATCACCATCTGCCTGGGACGACTCCTGGTGGCCCCCTGCCCTGGGCAGCGCACCCAAACCAACGGACCACGCACGCAACCTGGGCTTCATCCTGGACTCCTCCCTCTCGATGACCAGACAAGTCAACGCCGTCTCATCATCATGCTTCAACATCCTACGCATGCTCCGAAAGATCTTCCGATGGATCCCCACCGAAACCAGGAAGACGGTCACCCAGGCACTCGTCACCAGCCGACTGGACTACGGTAACACCCTCTACACCGGAACCACGGTCAAACTACAGAAAAGACTCCAACGCATCCAGAACGCCTCCGCACGCCTCATCCTTGACATCCCCCGACACAGCCACATCTCCGGACACCTGAGAGACTTGCACTGGCTCCCCGTCAGCAAGAGAATCACGTTTCGCCTCCTCACCCACGCACACAAGGCCCTCCACGACCTGGGCCCCAGGTACCTCAACAACCGCCTGACCTTCTACACTCCCACCCGCCAGCTACGATCGACCAGCCACGCCCTCGCCGCCGTGCCACGCTTTAGAAAAGCCACCATGGGAGGAAGATCCTTCTCCTACCTGGCAGCCAAGACTTGGAACTCCCTCCCCATCCACCTCCGTCTGACCCAAGACCACCTCTCCTTCAGGAAGCAACTCAAGACCTGGCTGTTTGAGCAGTAGCGGTCCCCCCTCCCCCCAGCGCCTTGAGACCCTCCGGGTGAGTAGCGCGCTATACAAATTTTTTGATTGATTGATTGATCTGAGTCTGGGGATATCCCTACAGGTTAGTGTCTGTCTAACAGTTGTCCATGGCCATTTGTAGGTGACTCTGGTTACCCCAACCTGTCATGGCTACTGACCCCAGTGAGGAATCCCAGGGCAGAAGAACGCTACAATGAGGACTATGGGCGAACTCGGCGGATTATAGAGCGGACCTTCGGCCTCCTGAAGGCCAGGTTCAGGTGCCTCCATATGACAGGTGGATCCCTATTCTACTCACCAAAGAAGGTGTGCCAGATCATTGTGGCCTGCTGTATGCTTCACAACTTAGCTTTGCCACGACAGGTGCTTTTTCTGCAGGAGGATGGTCCAGATGGCTGTGTTGTTGCAGCTATGGAGCCTTTGGACAGTGAAGACGAGGAAGCAGAAGAAGAGGACATCGACAACAGGAACTCGG
The DNA here is from genome assembly GCF_031143425.1 of Pleurodeles waltl. Lineage (NCBI taxonomy): Eukaryota > Metazoa > Chordata > Amphibia > Caudata > Salamandridae > Pleurodeles > Pleurodeles waltl. The sequence goes on from NC_090436.1 coordinate 291,649,012, forward strand.
TGATCCTGCAATATTTCCAGTGAGACACAGGTAAGAATACAAACCTGCTTACGACATGTACTTTAACACTACTACCTCTCTACTGTCTGTCGTTTTCACCCAGTGTATGGTCACTGAGTTGTCACTTTCCCTTACGATTTCACAGATGTGGGTCCCACTGTGTGACATCTGCTTTGTTTCCTCATGGACTAGAGCTGTGTGCCATAGGTATGTTGGCATTACATTTGAAAGAGCATTTTGACACTGTCATTGCTAATACACTATTTCGAAATCACAGACTGACTCCAGATTGTTTTGTGCTTCAAGGGTGTTTATTTAAGTGCTCAATATTGGAGGGGGTTGAAAAATGGTGAGGGGGTATGGTGTAGGAATGTCCATGGCAGAGTCCAGTCTATTAGTCTCACAGGTGCATTGCCCAAATGGGCATAGGAAGTGGAGCTGGGGCAGTTTGAGGATGGACAGGGTGAAAAGTGGGACAGAAGGATGACATTCAGGGTGGTCTCATTTCTTGGCGGGGGTCTTGGCATCATTCTCTGTCTTTGTCCAGGATCTCAGGGACCGTTTGCGGGGTGGTTCTCCCTCTGCAGGGGGTGGGGTGCTGGTGTGGTGGTCCTGTGGCGGTGCCTCCTGTCCACTAGCGCCGGCGGAGGTGGTGGGCTGTTCATCGTAAAGGCTAGTGTCAGGGGCCCCTTGTTGTGCCACAGTGTCCCTCCTGGTGTTGATGGTGCCCAGGGTGGAATTGATGAATCTGAGTTCCTCCCTGAAGCCCAAATACTGTTCCTCCTGCAGCCGCTGGGTCTCCTGAAACTTGGCCAGTACCGTTGCCATCGTCTCCTGGAAGTGGTGGTAGGCTCCCATGATGTTGGAGAGGGCCTCGTGGAGAGTGGGTTCCCTTGGCCTGTCCTCCCCCTTTCGCACAGCAGCCCTCCCAGTTCCCCTGTGTTCCTGGGCCTCTGTCCCCTGGACCGTGTGCCCACTACCACTGCCCCAGGTCCCTGTTGTTGTTGGGGTGGTGGGTTAGCCTGGGTTCCCTGTATTGGTGGACACACTGCTGATTGACGTGTCCTGGGGACAGAGGTATGGGCTCGCTGGGTGGGTGCTGTGCTTGTGTTTCCAGAGGAGGGAAGCTCTGTGGTGGCCTGTGACTGTGTCAGGGGAACCGACTGTCCAGAGGTCCCCGATGGGCCGAGCTGGTCATCTAGATCCAGTTGGACAGAGCTGCTGTCATCACTGTGGGCCTCTTCTGTTGTTGGTGTGGACATGTGTGGACCCTCCTGTCCGGTGACATTGGGTAGGGGTCCTGCAGGGGTATAAAAGGATGTTTATTACATCTGTGTGTGCCATGGTGTGCAATGGGTGGGTGACCGTGTACCCCAGTGCTTGCATTCCTGTGTGGGAGCTTGTGTGATGGTGGTTTGGGGGGTGTATGGGTATGTGCAGTGGCCATGCTTTGGTGATGGGTGTCCATGCTTTGTTGTTGCATGCAGGGCTTGGTGTTAGGATGTGTGGTTTATGATGTTGGGACATTTGTGAGGAGTTGGAGTGATGGGGTGAGGGTGGGGGTATGTGATAGCATGCAAGTAGGGTGGGGGATGTAATAATTAAGAATTGACTTACCAGAGTCCATTCCTCCATCTACTCCCGCGAGGCCCTCAGGATGCAGAATCGTCAAGATCCTCCAATGTTTAGTTGTGGGGGAGGAGGTGGGGTTCCGCTGCCAGTCCGCTGAACCGCAAGGTGGTGTCTTGAGACCACTGAACGCACCTTCCCCCGTAGGTCGTTCCACCTCTTCCTGATGTCATCCCTATTTCTTGGGTGCTGTCCACCTGCGTTGACCCTGTCCACTATTATGCGCCATAGCTCCATCTTCCTAGCTATGGAGGTGTGCTGCACCTGTGATCCGAATAGCTGTGGCTCTGCCCGGACGATTTCCTCCACCATTACCCTGAGCTCCTCCTCAGAGAACCTGGGGTGTCTTTGCTGTGCCATGGGGTGGTTTGGGTGATGTGTGGGGTGGTGTGTGTAGTGATAAGTTGGGTGATATTTAGTGGTGTGTTGTGTGAGGTGCGTGGAAGTTATGTGGGTGATGGTATTGTATGCCTGTGGATGCTTGGCAGTTGTTTGTGATATCTCTCTCTGGCCTTCTCTCAGTAATTTTATCTCTCTGGCCTTCTCTCAGTAGGGGTTAGTGGGTGATGTGGGTGTGTGTTTTATATTGTAGTGGGTGTGTGGGAGTGGTGTGTGTATGTGTATCAGGTGTGTGTATTTTGAATTGTCCAATGTGGCTGTGTTTTGTAAAAGTGTGTGTATTTTGAGCCTGCCAATGGAAGACCGCTGCGTGGATTCGTGTGTCGTGATAGTGTGGGCGTATTTCTGTTGGCGTGACGGTGGAGGATTTGTTTTCGCCAGTTTATCACTGACCTTTGGTGTGGCGGACTTGTGTGGGTGTCTGAATTTTGGCGGATTCCGAGCTGTGGGTCATGATAGCTGTGGCGGATTTCCGCAGACGCGGCGGTGTGTTGGTGGTCTTCTGCCCGGCGGTAAGCGGCTTTTACCGCCAATGTTGTAATGAGGGCCATAGTCTAGGTAGGAGAAATATATACATCACTTCTAGTGACAGTATGGTAGGACTATTCTTGTGTTTTACTCTGTTAGTCACCTGTTTGCTTTTATTGTGATTTATCATCCTAGTTATTGCAATACATGCCTTTTTTATCTAAAATGCAGTTACTTCAATAAATCCTTATTGAACCATAGTCTGCCTCTGTTGTCTTTGTCTGTATGAGACCCATTGGTAACTGAGAGAAAGGGAAGGGATCTGATCACCCACGATTCCCCTGAGGAGCCTTCCTTGTCATGCGCCCAGTTGCCACAATCATCTCAGCCAGAGATGAGGCGCTGCTAGTTAGCCAGAGACCCGGATTAGCCCGATAGCTGTCATATGGTATGGACTTCTACTTCATACCCACAATCCCTCCCAAATCCTGTAGCCTCATTACCATAATGAGAAACTACACCACACCCACACTTCCGCTTTGTTGGGCCTTATTTCTTAAACAGTGGACAGACATATACTCAATTAACAGATCAGATCAGTTATCTTCTGGGCTAAAAACAGGAAACCTAGCTAAATAAATAGATAGAAAAAGTTCCCATATTATAAGGTATTTCTCTGCACTGTTGTTACAATCTAAGCGGTTCTTTTAATCGTGAGTAACCAGTCCGTATAAGTAGGGGGAGACTTAGATAACCACTTAATACAGATCTCCCTGTTCACTAATAAGACCAAATAAAAAATAAGATGTGTCTAGAGCTTCTCTGCCTCATCCCCTGGCTTCATCGCGACCCCCTCTTGTATACCAAATATTACCATTGATAAGTTTACCTCTATTCATTTTCATTATGATTGAAACGGTCTTACCCACTACCCACTTCACGCCAAAAATTCAGAATTTCCGGACACAGCCATCAGAGATGGATTTCTTCTGTACCTTCCAGAGCACACTTCGAGCAAGAACTCTTTCTGAGATCTCCTAGTTTTTCCAATTGTTTTGGTGTCCAGTAGGCCCTGTACATGGTAAACAATTATTCCTTCTCAAGGGTGCACACTTCACAATCAACCAAAGAGTACACATTGATACCTGCCAAAGCTGCAAAAGGTTAGAGGCCAGCAGGTCCGAATTCCAAACATATTCAGGTAATGGGAGAAAGGCATCTTCTGCTTGAACCAGTGACCAGTACCATCTTGATACCTCCTTCTTTAACACCCGCGTATCTATTATTTAATTTTCCCAAACTGTAAAAAGTCCAACCACAGATTCTCCTTGTAACCAACTTCCCATTTGCAAGCATTTAAAGCTAGATAGTCGAGCATTTGTCCATCTCGATAAAGAGTCCAAGGAGATCACAGATTAATTCCCTGTGATTAATTGACCCCATCGTATAACACCCACATCTATTAGTAGAATTGCCAAGGCATCCTGCAGGCAAGCTGGGGTACCGGGGGAGTTCCAAATTGGAACCATCTCACTATAGTAAGGAATTCCTAGTTTCCCCCTCACCTGGAACCATGCCCTGCAAGCAGCGTTCAGAACATTTAGCCTAACTTTTTTGTAGTACCTTGAATGGCCAAATTTGAAGAGGAAGTAAGACCCCTGTTCCCGGAAGTCTTCTGTTAATGCCCTCAATCAGGGAGATGAGTAGTCCTTAGATACCAATAATCTAATGTTCTTCAGCTGAAAGGCCCCACAATAAAGCTGAAAATCAGGAAGTGCAATTCCCCCATCTAGCTTCTTTTTGCACAGTTTTTTCCAAGCAATTCTAGGGGTTTTGTGTGACCAAATAAACCTAGATATCTCACTCTGGAGCTTTTGAAACCAGTCAGCCATAAAGTAAAGAGGCAACGTGTTAAATATAAAAGTGAATTTAGTCACTATCATCATTTTCATTAAATTATTTTTCCCTAGAAAGTTAAGCGGGAGGTGTGACCATTGATGAAGTAGCCTCTTTGTTTCCTTTAAGAGGCTTGTAAAGTTTACCTGAGCCACATCTGCCAAGTTTTTTGTCACCTGAACTCCTAGGTATTGAATTTCCTCCTTTTCTAAGGGATTATCCTGTGGTCCATTCCAGGTCATCAGCTCTGATTTATCTGTATTGTCCAAGTAACCAGATACTTTCCCAAAGTAATTTATAATTTCTAAAATTACTGGGGAAGACCTTTGAAAATCTTGCGTGCACATCAATAAATCATCCACATAGAGGGCTTCCTTCTTAACCCATCTTTGATGCTGAAAAGGTAGTATCCTTTGGTCTTGCCTGATCCTCCTAGCAAGTGGTTCAATTTATAGATTAGACAGGAGAGGAGAGAGTGGACATCCCTGTTGAGTACCTCTTCCTATCTGGAAATGCAGCGAAAGGTTACCATTAATGAGAATTCTAGCCATGGGAGACCTATGAATTGTCTTCATAGCTGTAAGAAAATTATCTCCCTAAATTGTTCTGCTTAATTACTGCTTGTAAAAAAGGCCAGCTGACTCTGTCAAAGGCCTTTGCAGCATCAACAGTCATTATAGACAGAGGAGTGTTAGTAGTTGTTGCAACATTTATTATAGAGATCAGGTCCTGTATCAGTTCTCCTAAATGCCTGCCTCTCATGAAGCCTTTCTTACTATCATGGACCTTGTCCAACTTCTTGGCCAGTTTGCACAAAACTTTGATAATCATTATTATGCAATGAAATAGGTCTGTATGATTCACGATTCCTTGGGCCTTTCTGAGGTTTTAAGATTAAAGTTATGATAGCCTCATTCCAAGAATCTGGAATAGAAGAATTATCTAGAAACAGGGAATTCATCAGATGAGTTAGGACTGTTGGAAAGTTTCTCTTTCAGAACCTTGTACAGCTCAGCTGGTATGTTATCCGGGCCCGGTGCCTTCCCCTTCTTTAGGCCAGCAATGATCTTATCCACGTTTGCTAACTTAATCTGCTGATTGAGGGTTAAACTTGTATCATGATCTAGCATGGGGAGCTTATCTTCCCTCAACCAAGCATCAATTTCCTCCTCAGAAACAGATATGTCATCCTTATAAAGGTCCTGAAAGAAACTAGTAAAAGCCCTCTTAATATCTATGTCTTCTGCACAGTGCTTACCAGTCCCATTAACTATTCCCTTAATCATATTTCTGGCACTCTCTGCCCTAACCTTCCATGCTATTAACTTCCCACAACCTTCACCATATTCCTAGTGCGCCAATTTACTTGCTTCCCTTTTTTTTCACAATTCCCTTTAGAAATTCCTCGAGTGAGCTTTTGGCCTCCCAGATCTGTTTCTGCAGGACCACCTGCCCTATAGGGTCAGTGCATACATCTAGAAGGGCTTGTAATTTACTGATCCTTCCCTCCAACTTCTCCATTCTAATTCTACATCTCTTCCTTCTAAATGCAGCATAGCTAATCAATCTCCTGTGGATAAAAGCCTTATATGTGTCCCAAATGATACTTATTGGGGCTGAGACCTTATTTAACTCCAAAAATTCTGTAGAATCATTTTTTAGAGGATTATGATCTCCTGCTCTCCCAAAAGGGTACTATCAAGAGTCCATCTGGTACATACAGAGAAGCCAGTCAAAAGCAGTTCCACTTATATTGCTGAGTGATCTGAGAGGTGGCTTGGTTGGTAAGTCACCTTTACTAGCCTGTTTCGAAGCCTAACACCTACCAGAAAAAAAATCAATCCTAGAGGCATGCCCATATTTCTTATTTCTAAAAGTAAACTCATTACTATCATTATCTATCAAGACCAAGTTCTTCATTATATTATGCAGGCATAGCTCTCATTTTAGTCGTACTGGCCATAGGTCTAGTGGTGGATCTGTCTACGATAGGATTTAGAAGGACATTAAAGTCCTTTCCTATTATTCTGGGGTTCCTGGTCACTGCCAATTGATTATAAAGTTCAGAGAGTGAGGAAGGGTCATCCATATTTGGACCATAGCAAGACCCTAAGGTGTACTCAATGCCATATAGCCTAATATTTGCAACCAGCTACCTACTGCGAGCGTCTACCGTTACATCCCCCAAGCGGCCCTCAGCTGATTTCTTTACTATAGTTGCCGCCCCCTTCACATTACAATTTTGATTTGCACAGGCAAACTGGTTAATCCATCTTTGCCCCTTAAGTATTTCCTTCCATTACTCCTAACTTAGATGTGTTTCTTGTAAGAAAATGATTTGGTTATATGAGAGCCTCAAAAATTCAGAAATTTTCCTTCTCCTGCTGCCCACCCTAAGACCGTTTAAATTCCAAGAGAGTATTTCTAATCTATGATTAGTTCCCGACCCCTTCATCTTACTACAGTTCCTGATGGTAGCTTCCCGCCCAAGGAATCACCATGATAATCAAGTTCGAGGACTCTTTTGTTCCTAATTTTTTCCCACAGAGGAACATGGCGGCCAGCTAAGCACACCGGTCGCGAGCCCTTTACCTCTCTGGGGCAACCCATGACGAGAGGATCCTGATATCTTGACCTACCTGTGGGGAGCCTCCCGACATCAGTGATGATAGCTTGCCGCTTTGTGGATGGGTTTGCAGACCCTGGTTTCGGCAGAGTCTTCCTCTGTGAGGATGGAAACCTCGCTGCCCCCTCTGCCATGGTCTCAGACAGCTCGGTGGCTCTGACGTGGAAGGAACACCGCGGCCAGGTTAGGCTTCTGGGGAAACGTCAGCACAAGCTGCCCACGATTTTCTGAAATCGCTCCTTTTCAGCATGTTGCCGGTCATTTTATTTCTCAGGCGCAGGATATTAAGGGCCGTATTTATACTCCGTTTGCGCCGAATTTGCGTCGTTTTTTTCGACGCAAATTCGACGATAAACTAACGCCAACTAACGCCATATTTATACTATGGCGTTAGAGGCGTCTAGCGCCAAAGTTCCCGGAATGTGCGTAATTTTTTAGCGTGAACCCCTTCCTTGCGTTAATGATATGCAAGGGAGGCGTTCCCGTCTAAAAAATGACTCCCAGGCCTTTACGTGGTATTTATACTCCCGGGCAAAAGAGACGCCCGGGAGTGGGCGTGGCTAAAAACGGCGCATTTGCGCCGCTTTTTAACGCCTGGGTCAGGCATGGCGTTAAGGGACAAGTGGGATCAAAATGAGCCCAGAGTGCCCTCCCCTGCCCCCAGGGACCCCCCCTGCCACCCTTGCCCACCCCAGGAGGACAGCCAAGGACGGAGGGACCCACCCCAGGGACATTCAGGTAAGTTCAGGTAAGTATTTTTTTTTTATTTTTTGTGGCATAGGGGGGCCTGATTTGTGCCCCCCTACATGCCACTATGCCCAATGACCATGCCCAGGGGACAGAAGTCCCCTGGGCATGGCCATTGGGCAAGGGGGCATGACTCCTATCTTTACAATGATAGGAGTCATGTTGATGGGGGATGGGCGTCGAAAATAAATGGCGCAAGTCGGGTTACGATGATTTTTTCGACGTAACCTGACTTGCCCCATTTTAAGACGCCCATGCGCCATTTTCCCCCTACGCCGGCGCTGCCTGGTGTACGTGGTTTTTCTCGCGCACACCAGGCAGCGCCGGTCTGCTTGCGCCGGCTAACGCCATTCAATAAATACGGCGCCCGCATGGCGCTTCAGAATGGCGTTAGCCGGCGCAAAACTTTTTGACGCTAAACTGCGTTAGCGCAGTTTAGCGTCAAAAAGTATAAATATGGGCCTAAGGATTTACCGGCCGTCCCAGGTTATTTTCGCATGACCCCAAAATGGTTACCGGGGCCTGGGTCCAGGACAAGGCAGTAAAGGCAAGGCCCAGAGAAACTGTTGACAATTAACTCTGCTTTAAATTTAGCTGCAGAAGTCCCTGGACCGGTAAATTCTCGAAACCAATTCTCAACTGGTCTTGGAGCAAGGAGCAGATGCGCCACAAAAGGTAGGACTTCTAACTTGTCAATATTGCTGCACGAGGAGGAGGGCGATCCTAACCACAGCAGGCAAGTCTTCTCAAAGGCATTTAAGAACAGGGAAGAAGTTGAGCCCGCTGCGGGACTACTTACTGAGAAAGTAAAAATTACCCCTTTAATTAGATCCTTTTTTAAGATTCACAAAAGTAAAGAATATATTAGGCAGTCTAATGCACAAAATATGTCAACTCCCCCATTAAATATGGAACTTATCTCACCACACCAGTCCAACGACTTGGAGGGAGCAGGCTCCGTACTGACAGTTCAAGCTCAAGGGCTCAGTCAGGGTGTTCACTCTTTAGAAGTAGCATGGGGGCTCCCATTTCAACAGATGTGTCAGATAATCTACAACCCTCCATTAGCCATACTCACTCTATACTGCACTCATTGTGGGGCGAGATGAGAAATAAATTTGCAACATCTGAGTCCAACCAATCAAAAATTCAGGGGGTTTGTGACAATCTAGATATAAACATAACCGGGGTAACGGAAACATAGGTGCCATGGAGGCATCTTTGGGGTTATTGCAGGAAGAGCTGGAAATGAATAAGAAAGAAATACAGGCATTAAAGCATAGCGAAAAAGAACTACATGAGAAGCTGAAATCCCTGGAAAATAATGGTAGGCAGAATAACTGAAAACTTTTTAATATTCCACAAGGGGTTGAAGCTGGGAAAATTAAGGAGTTTGTTATAATCCTAACTAAAGAGCATATTCCCTCTCTGGCCCTTATTAATCTGGACCTGGAGATACAGAGAGTCCACTGTGATCCTTTCAGGAGAAATCCTAATAAAGACAGACCCAGGAAAATCCTTGTCAACTTTGGTTCATAGTCAGTAAAAGAGCAGATCCTTACAGAAGCTCTTAAGGCGAAATGCTTTATTCATGAGGGTTGGTCTTTTAGCATACGTGCAGACATTACAAGGGCAACGCAAAACCGGCAGTGGGAACTTGTGAAGTTCATCCAGGAACTCAAATCATTAGGTGCTACCCCACAGTTGAAGTTTCCCTCCACCTTGAGAGTGATGTGGAGAAATAAAATGCAAAATATGAGGGAGCCCCAAGAGGTCGCAAGCCTATTAGAACAGATTAAGGCAGCAAGCTAATTGTCCCAGAGATGCTGGGCTCTAGGGTAGGATGGACTACCCAATTTGGTTAAAGGAAGAGTTCCTCAGGGAGGGTGGGGGAGGTAATTTAGGGGGTGGGGTAGACTCACTTATTAGGTTAAGTTTCACAGGGTAGGGAGCATATAGTAGGGAGGTCAGGTTTTGAATGAACCTCCCACAGTTCGTGACCAGCCCTAGAAAACTTCTCACCCCCTCTGACAGATGTAGGAGCCGGTGCGGCTTGGATGTCTCTGACCTTTTCTGGGTCTGGCATGACCCCAATTCTGAAAATTGGTATCCAAAAAATGCAAAGTCCTGCTGTAGAAAAGCTAACTTTTCCAGATGGAGTGTTAGCCCATTGTCATGCAAACTCTTGAAAGTGGCCCTTATTATTTCCAGGTGTTCCTCAATGGTGGGGGCATGCACCAACATGTCACCACTCACATTGATGACTCCTTCCAGCCAGCCAGCACTCCTCTTATGGTGTCCTGGAAAACCTCTGAAGCGCTGGATAAACCAAAACTAAGGCGCTTGTACCTCCGGAGTCTGACATGTGTTGAGAAGGTAGTTATGGCTCTTGATTCAGGTGCTAGTAGTAGTTGGTGGTATCCCGTCCGAAGATCCATAATCAAGAACCACCGTGACCCGCTCACCTCTGCCACTATGTCATCTACTGTTGGGGTTAAATGGTGTTCATGACGGATGGCCATGTTAGGGTAGACGCATGTCTACACAAATTCTCATCTCGCTAGGCTGCTTCGGTTTTCAAGTGATGACAATGGGTGAGACCCCGGGTGTCGGTCCATCCACTTGCTCATTATTATCAGCCGACTCCAGCTTCTGTAGTTCTTCCTCAACCTTGTGGCACAAGTGGAATATGATCTACCAGTGTTTTAAAGCCATGGGTTGGATGGACTCATCAATGTGTAGGTTTATGAGCCTTCCCTTGAGACATCCAATGCTTTTAAACAGCTGCGAGTATTCATGCACCAGTTCATCAATTCCACTCAGGTGCACACTGAAATCGAACAACACTAGGTTGAGTTTCTCCACCATGCAGCTCAGCAGCATGCCTGAGCCTGCCTTGGTGACATTGATTTTGGCCCGGGCCGTCCTGGTCTCATGCATGATGTCCTTTGTGAAGACTCCAGCTAAAGGAAGTGGTTTCGATGACCCAAATACGTAGAGTTGGGTGGCTGTGGTGTGAAGCATCGGGTGAATGGGTAGTTTTTTCAGGACAGACTGCACCAGTATATAAATAGATGACCCGGTGTCAATAAGGGGCCACATTGGCATACCCGCAACTAGGATGAGCATCTGGGAATCCTTTTGCGGGGATGTCCCCCAGGTTGCATTTCATGAATGACATGGACAGCCCCTTCCACGTCATCATCATCATCATCATCCATGTCCTTTTCATCCTCCATATGGGAAGAGGCTTGGGCAGTTTGGAAGTTTTTTGCCTTGGTTCGTCTTGGTGCAGACGTGGAATGACAAACTTTAGCAAAGTGATTAGGCTTATTGCAGCTAGTGCATTGTTTACCATGAACTGGGTAGGTGTCTTGGTGTGGGTAGGATGCTCCACACATGTAGCAGGTCCAAGCGCTTGGAGGTGGTTTGGGTCAGGTTTTCTCTTTTTCAGAAGCCAGTGTGGCTCATCGGAACAGAACTTGGATTTAGAACGGTGGAACTGTGACAAGTGGTGATAAGCTGGTCAAAGGACAGAGAGGGGCAATATATAGGCCCCTAGTGCCACCTTGCACCACATTAACGTCATTTATTCTGACGTTAATGTGGCTCAATGAGGCAAAAATACCTGCGCTGTATTTACAGAATGAAGCAATGCATGCATTGTGCCACTCTGTAACCCTTTGTGCTACATTATGCCTGCGCCAAGCATAATGAATGCAAAGGGGTCGTACCCTCATTTGGGGAGCCGGAAAAATGGCATAAGGAAATCTTTGAGACTTCCTTATGCCATTTTGTACAGCACTTTTAATGCCTGCTCAAGAGCAGGTGTTAAAAGGGGCCTCTCATTCTTTATAATGGTGCCCTATGTACTCTGCAGGAGTAGAGCCAATATTTTGCTGCTACTCCTGCAGAGTACATCAATAGTGTCAAGAAAGATGACGCTATTGCCCCCTAGCTTGTGCCACGGTGCGCCGTATTTTAAATAAGGCGCACACATGGTGGCGGTAGGGGGGTGCTAAGGGGCGCAGGGAAAGTGGCACTGCACTCGGTGCAGCGCCACTTTCCATAAATCTGCCCCAGAATACTTTTTATGTTAATGTTGTGGGATTCTGAGAGCAGCTTCTGGTAGAAACTTCTAATTGTACCAGCATTAACACAGACAAGGCCATAGCCGATTACAGCAGATAACAATAATAGACACAACCGCCCTAATAACAAGAAGTGAGCTTGGTTGACCTACCGTGTCTAGGAGCTCACAATATTATGACATTATTGATATCGTCATAATTCTCAGCTAGTGCAACCAGGCTGCTATTTCACTTCAGTCGTGGAGAAAATAGCAACCATGCCTTCGAGGTTGGGTGACCTCCTGGTGGACATAAAGCAAACAATGAAACCTGCCCAATTTGCCCCACCTCTGAGGAGAGAGGCACTTGTTCTTGACTCTGATCCAATCCTTCAGAAAGTAAGCAAGAGCACTGACTGTCTCCAATTAGAAGGCCAGACCTTCCAGACTAACATAGGAAACATCGAGCCTGCAGCTTTTGAACAGCAAGCTTCTACCCAAATAGGGACAATCACTATCAAGGGGCATGTCATTGCAACTCTAAAATAAAGAAGGAAGGTCCAGAAAAGGAAGGTGGACAGCAGAGCTTACTTTCAAGTGGGATCTACAACCGAAACAGTCAGCAACCACTCTCAACAGTCTCTCATGGCATCAGGTGTGCATAATACATCCTGCCATGCCCCTTTAGACATAAGCTTGGAGGCAGAAAAAGATAAGTGAACCCCGCGGGCAGGCCAAACTCAAAATCAGGTTAGTCCCCACTTTTCAGTAGATGACACAACAAAATCCAGGGACCACAGTACAGGGCAACCTCAAAATCGGGAGGTATCCCACCCTTTAGTAAATGACATGACAACATCCGGGGACCTGTCTTCTTACTCTACCTAAGCTCCAAAGCAGGGGCAATGACCTACCATTGTCAGGTGGAAAAACACCTCATGGGCCACGGAAGGGTCAACACCCACCAGTGTTGGACACAGGCTTTTATTAGAAGAAGACCGTGCCCGAAAGGGGGGGTCAGATGGAAATGCATCCCATCATTAAAAATGGAGGCAAATTTAAAACAACAACTAACGTTAACAAAACCAATGACATTAATCATAATTGTTATTTTTAGGTTGCCTCATTTGTACCTGAAGACTCATTTGAGGTGCAATCAAGACTTTTAATTTTATATTGTTTGTAATTCAGGCCATTGGACCACTGTCTGCAACTGAAGACACCTTCATTCCAGACCATGATGAAGCCTTTCAGTGAAGACACCACTCCTGCAAGTCTGGATGATGTGGAGCTGCCTGGTCCATTTGGTCTGTCTGGGCAGACAACTTCACTGAGTGTCACTCTGCCCACACCTGCAGCTCCCACCCCAGCTGCAACAACACTTCTGCTGATGGATACTGCCACTTCCTGTGTCCAAAGGAACATCACACCAATCTTGTGCCTCCCAGACCTGGCTGCTGTTGAGCCAACACCACCTTCCAGGTATGCGGCCAAGTGTGTAGGTTTAAGGCTCTCAGCCCTGTTGCAATCAATTTTATAGAAGCTGAACGGCCCGCATTTTCCAAAGGTGCCTGTTCCTTACATTAGGAGGGTCACCTGTTGAGGAAGTCCATACATTAGTGTAAATTACACATGTACGAAACACACCCTTACCTTTAGAGTACTCAAATAAAATCAAATATCTTTATTCAGATTGAAATATCCATAAAAGAGGCACACAAGTGAAATCATACAAGTCACCAAAATCATCCACAAATTCAAAACAATAAAATTGAAACGTATTGATCACAGAGCATTCACAATTAGTGTCCTCATTCCTCTACTTTATAGATTAGGAACATCTAGGTATGAAATCTCTTTTCTTCTGTGAATAGCTTGCGAAATGTAAACAGATACTCTATGACATCTAGCCACATTACCAAGATTTCTAATAAAATTCAAAGCATCTTTGTAATAAATGAGTCTTCCCTATAAAAACATTGGTCGCAGTATTTGTTTCCACAAATCCCTTTAAAAATTACAAAAAAAGAACAAAGTGCACTGTGAACTGGGTTGACTTTCCACCATCACAAGAGCAATTGGGTAACTTTTGGGAACGAAGGTCAATTTTGAAAAAAGTAGCCATAAAGTGAAAAGTGCCAATTCACAGCCAAGTTAGATAAAATCTATGTTGAATATTTGGGGCCATATTTATACTTTTTGACGCAAAACTGCGCTAACGCAGTTTTGTGTCAAAAAATTTAATGCAGGCTAACCCCATTCCAACGCGCCAGCCGGGCGTCATATTTATGGGATGACGCTTGCCGGCGCTGCTGCCTGGTGAGCATAAAAAGAAATTATGCAAACCGGGCAGCGCTGGCGTGGGAATGATGGGGGTTGTGCGTCAAAAAATGGTGCAAATTAGGTTAGAGTCAAAAATATTGACGCTAACCTGACTCGCGTCATTTTAGCAAAGACAGGAATCATGCCCCACTGCCCAATGGCCATGCCCAGGGGACTTCAGTCCCCTGGGCATGGCCATTGGGCACAGTGGCATGTGGGGGGGCCCAAGTTAGGCCCCCCTATGCCGCTTAAAAATATATAAAAAAATACTTACCTCTACTTACCTGTACCTACCTAAGATGGGTCCACCCATCCATGGGTGTCCTCCAGGGGTGGGCGAGGGTGGTAGGGGGTGTCCCTGGGGGCATGGGAGGGCCCCTCTGGGCTCCTTCCGAACCCAGAGATCCCTTAACACCTGCCCTGACCAGGCGTTAACAAATGACGCAAATGCGGCTGCGCGTCATTTTTTAAGGCCCGCCCCCTCCCGAGCATCATTTTTGCACGGGAGTTTAAATAAGGCGCAAATGCCTTAGAGTCATTTTTAGCGTGGAAACGCCTACCCTGCATCTCATTAACACAAGGTAGGTGTCCACGCTAAAAAATTACGCAAACTCCAAGAATTTTAACACTAGACGGGTCTAGCGTCAAAGTATAAATATGGAGTTAGCTTTGCGTCGGATTTGCGTGAAAAAAAACGACGCAAATCCAACGCAAACAGAGTATAAATATGCCCCTTGGTACTAAAATAAGGTAACTAAGTCTTTCTTACTCTATTGCAACACACAGGCAGAATCCTCAATACTCATATTCCAAACCACTTCCTTTAAAGGGCTATCTACATAAAATAGCCATCGGATTCTTGTTCTATGCTCCAAAGTTAAGCAATCTATTATTATTTCTCTGGTAAATTTATTATCAGCTTTGCTCCCTATGCTATTCCACAGGGTAAGGGGACTTATCCGTAAGGTGTCCTCTAAATAGGAGACTACCAGTTCTTTGTGAACTATAAAAGAAAAAGTCAAAGCGTGCCCCACAATAAGGCCCTTTAGGTAACACTAGGAACACATTTGCTTTTGTATAAAGTTAAAAGCTCTCTAATAGGCTTAATCACAATTTTAGCTGCAAATCTAAAAAGTGCTTCTGCGGATCTTATGAACTTCTGTTTTGCTACTTTCAAGTACGTCTTCTATTGACTGTTGCTACAGAAATGAACCCCTAGATAGGTAAAACTTTTTGTTTTGGCAAGTACTTCTCCCTTGATAGGATCAGTTCTCTTTATAGGCCTCCCATTCTCACATGTCATGGTAAATGTATTCTTTGAATTAATTCATGTCCCTATCCTCCATGTACGAGGCAAAGCTGTCGATCAACAGCTGAAGGCCGGTAGCAGTTCTAGAAATCAAAACGGCATTGTCTGCATACAGTAGAACAGGGGTAAGGCGCTGGACGAATTTTGGGGCATCAACCTTGATATTTCGCAAGGATTCATGCACCCCATTAATATATAATGAAAATAAAAGTGGTGCAAGACACGACCTTCACTGATCCCTCATGTTACCTTAAAACGTGATGTGATCTTTCCCTTTAGTCCATAACATACTTGAGTGGTTAGCTGTGCGTATAGTTGTGATAAGAAAGTCACAATCTCAATAGGGGCTCCCATTTTGATCAGTGACTGCCAAAAGTTAGTGTGATTTAATAGATCAAAAGCACTGCTCAGGTCAACAAAGCATAGATGGGTGTAACCCTCCTTAGCCAAAGTGTATTTACTAATGAGTAAATTGAGATTTAGCCACTGTTCTGTGGTGCCCACGTCCCTTCTAAACCCATATTGAGAGTATGTTAAGATCTGGTTTTCTGTCGCTCAACATTCCAGCCTCTCTAATAGTACTTTGCCCATTAATTTAGCTGAAGAGTCCAGGAGGGAAATCAGGAGGTAGCACTTTGCACCCCCACCCCCTTTAAAAAAAATAATCTGAACTATAATGCTTGCCGTCCAAGAGGAAGACAAGTGTCCTCTAGCTGCAGCGTTGCACACCTGTGTCAAAATAGGAGCCCATAGGTTGATGTCCAATTTAAATGTATCAATTGGAACCCCATCTGGGCCTGGTTCCTAGTAAACTTTTCTTGGGTAGCAATGGTCTCTTCTAAAGTTATAGTTTCTAATAAGGATGGTCCTGCTTGACAAATTGAGCCAGGGGAGGAGCCCGGGCTCGATTATCTGGAATAAAGATTCAATCATAATGGCTTACCAAATCAGCCTGCTCTACAAGCATCTCTACCTTAGGGGTTGATGAATCCTATAGGAATCGCTGATTAATGGTTATCCAAAAGAGAGTAGCATACCTTGTATCAGCTGCTTGTTGTAAGTTATCCCATGCTTTCTCCTCCAGGTCCACTCTTTTTTTCTTAGAGCCTGCTTATAGTGAAGTCTCAAAACTCTGATCATCTCTCTTTTTCTTAGGGGAGTCTGAAGGGCCTTTTCAGGTTCCGATTTGCTCATGAGCATTCATGGTCAAACTACCTAATACATTTATTGTTAGTACATCTCTTCCCAGGTAATCTTAAATTACCTGCAATTGCTATTAATATTTTGTTAAAGGCTGCTATTATTTGATAGGCGGAGGAATTGGAATCAGTGCAAATAAGGAACTCAGAAGAGTTGTCATTAAGAGCCTTTCCTCTTAAGGCGGTTCAGTTAATGTTTGTCTACTTGAAAGTAATACCATTACTGCCCTCAGTTTTAATGTGTTCAGTGAGTTGTGGCACATTAGCCCACTGAGTCATTGATATTAAGGGGCATATTTATACTCTGTTTGCACCGAATTAGTGTCATTTTTTTTAACTCTAATTCGGTGCAAAACTAACTCCATATTTATACTTTGGTGCTAGACCCCTCTAGCACCAAATTTATGGAGTTAAAGTCATTTTTTGAAAGTGGAGACCTACTTTGCCTTAATGAGATGCAAGGTAGGCGTTCCCATTCAAAAAATGACTCTATGGCCTTAAGGCCATATTTAGGGGCATATTTATACTCTGCGGCATATTTATACTCTGTTTGCACCAAATTAGTGTCATTTTTTTTTACTCTAATTCGGTGCAAAACTAACTCCATATTTATACTTTGGTGCTAGACCCATCTAGCACCAAGGCCCTGATTTAAACTTTTTTTGCACCGCATTAACGTCATTTTATGACACAAAAGTGGCGCAAACTTACAAAATATTGGCCCTTATTTATACTTTTTGCTGCAAAACTGCACTAACTCAGTTTTGCACCAAAAAGTTTAGCACCGGCTTGCACCATTTCTGTGCACCAGCCGGGCACCATATTTATGGAATGGTGCAAGCCGGTGCAAAGGGTAGGCTAGAGTTTTAAAAAATGACTTTAGTCGGGTGGGGCTGGCAGTATGGAAGAAGAGGGTTTAGCACCAAACAATGGCTTTAGGCAGGTTAGAGTAAAAAAAAATGACTCTAGCCAGATTAGCGTCATTTTATGGTGCTAAACCTACCATGCCACATGACTCCTGCCTTAGAAAAGGCAGGAGTCATGCCCACCACCCCAGTGGCCAGCACAGAGGACAGGGTTCCCCTGGGCATCGCCATTGCACCCGGTGCCATGTATGGGGGCCCATTTCAGGGCCCCCTATGGCACTTTCAAAAATAAAATGCACTTACCTGTACTTACCTGGGATGGGGTCCCCCATCCTCGCAGTCCCTCTAGTGTGGGTGGGGGTGCCCCTAGGGCCTAGGGAGGGCACCTCTGGGCTTATTCCATGGTGTTCCACCATGGAAATAGGGCCACAGGTCCCCTAACACCTGCCCTGACCCAGGTCTTAAAAAATGGGGCAAAGCAAGCTTTGCCCCATTTTTTGACCCCTCCTTCCTCCCTTGCACCATTTTTACATGGGAGTATAAATATGGTGTTAAGGCCATAGAGTCATTTTTTTGCACGGGAACGCCTACCGTGCATCTCATTAAGGCAAGGTAGGTTTCCACTTCCAAAAAATGACTTTAACTCCATAAATTTGGTGCTAGACGGGTCTAGCACCAAAGTATAAATATGGAGTTAGTTTTGCACTGAATTAGAGTTTTAAAAAAATGACGCTAATTCAGTGCAAACAGAGTATAAATATGCCCCTTAGCGTCAAAAAATTATGTTAATCTGGTCAGAATCATTTATTTTGACTCAAAACTGCCTAACGTCATTTTTTTTTAAGCTAGCCTACCCTTTGCACCGGCTTGCACCATTCCATAAATATGGTGCCCAGCTGGTGCTAAAAAATGGTGCAAGCCGGTGCAAAACTTTTTGGGGCAAAACTGCCTTAGTGCAGTTTTGCACCAAAAAGTATAAATAAGGCCCTAAGTACCAATGAGAGGGAATGATGGTCACTAAAATATCTTGGATTGATGTTAAAGATTCTATAAACTCCACTGCAGTTTGAGAAAGCAAAATATGATCAATAATCGAGTCACCATGGCTACCTTGAAAGGTGGGAATTATTGTTCTTTCACTGTCCTGGGAGTGTTCCATGAACGATAAGTTGTATTTAAAAATTAGTTCATTGAGGGCCTCACTATATGAATTATGTGGGAAATGTGTCTGGTCACCCCCAAGGATACTTGTATAACCACAGATCCCCCTATTGGGCTTATCGTAGTAATGTTAAAGTCCCCAGCCTGTATATAGATACAGTTTTTTTTTTTTACATAAGACTCAAATGATTCCAATTCTCTCCCCAAGTCAATAATGAATTTATTCCTTGTATTGTCAAAGACATTGTTATAAAAGTTAATCAGGATAAAATATGTTCTCTCTAAAGTCTGAAGATGGAATATCTGAAAATAGGGTGACCTAAGTAGGGACGTTTTTACCACTAATGGGGAAGTAGAAGATGTTTATAATGCTAATTCCATTTTAGCCCATCCATAATTTGAGGGAATAGCTGGGTTGCAGTTGGTCTAGATGAAAATCTCCCATCTGCTAGGTTTCCTGTAGACAGATCAGTTGTGATGACAGGTTAACCCAGTCCGTGTTCCCCAGATAGTTTTAACACCTATAATATTCCAATATCTGATTTTTACTTTAATACTCTCCCTATGCGTATTCAGGGACCCAGGCCTAACCACGGGAGTAGGATCTTCTATATTTCTATAGGTTACAGCTTGCCTATCAGCATTCCGACAATTGAGATTATCATAATTGCCAATACAATAAGGAAGAACCTCCTTACACTGAGCTTTTAAGGCCATCACGCCCCCCACCCAGTACAATCAGGAAGAACCCCCTTACACTGAGCTCTGCTCCACCCAGACAATCATAACTGTCCAGTCAATCACAACTATAGAGGAAGGTCAGGGGGGGCATATCTGTTAGAGCAATCTCCCTCGGTGCTGGATGCCACCCACCTCTGCTAAGACTGGGTGACTAGGTAACTGCCACTGGTTTAAGGGTGGGGCCTGACCCATAGGCTGAGGCCGATAGAAAAAAAACCAATGGAGAGGCCCTGATAGTGGATGAAAGTCTATTAACATCTGAGCATCTCAGGGTGGCAAATATTCTGTCACAAGTGGATCCTTAAAGTTTATAATACCACAATCTCCCGCCAATGATTTTTCGCTTTGCCTATCCAATGCCCTCGCTGGACCATATTAATCCAACTGCCAAGGCTGGATTCTCTCAAATAATCGGACTCAACCCAATGCATAGCCTTATTCTTCAGCTGGATAAAAGTTTCCATCAAGCCAGCCTTGAGCTGGAGAACATTTCCCAACACAACAACGTAGGGGTTGGCTTCCTGTGTCAGATTTGGTACAAGCACATTTGTCAGGTGGGGGTCCTCATCCTCACTGGTAGTGTGTCCACTTGAGCCTCTTCAGTCGGGCCATTCGAGGTACAATTTAGTTGGTCACAACCCCAATGACATTAGGAGTGGGAGATGGAACTGGCTTCGGATCTTGCACACCTAAGATACGTGCTGACTCATTGGTGTTTGATATTACCAATTCGATTGCCGCTAGACGGATACAGATCGGCTCCAATTTAGAATGCAAAGCACCAATCAGATTATCCTACAGTGAGCTCATTAAAATGTCAAACTTTTCCTTCTGTCTGGGCGCCACTACATTACTTTGGGAGGATTGGGTGTGGTTGACCCTTGGGCGTTTACATTTACTACCCAGCTCTTCTCTCTTCCTTTTTTCTGCCAGTCCATGGCCTCCATTTGCGCCCACCAAAACCTCAGGCTCTAATGGAATGGGAACCATGAGAAGTCTAGGCAACGAAGGGGGTTCAGACACTGCAGACACCTGTCGGGGTGATAAGGAACTCTATATCTCCAGCCAGCAAAGGGGAGAACGCACTCTCAGACACATAGCCAAGATCGCAGGCCTGGAGAGTTGGGGTCAGTGTCCTGGTCTCCACAGATGATGAAATGGTTGAAGAGAGGGATAAATGGCATTCATCCTCCTTGATCCCCTTGCTGATAACACCTATGGCATGTTCCAAGAAAGGATCCAGGCTTGTGTTGAGATTGGGATGAGGTATAGGCGCACCGGCCTTCTGCTTTCGTTTCCCCATACTTCAAGAATTTTACTCTCAAGATCCTTTGTTAAAGGCCAGATGAAAGGGCCAGGAAAGAGAGGGCACAACAGAACCGTGAGCCCCAAGTTCCAGGTACCATGTCCAAGTTACAAATCCTGGGTGCCAACTGTTCAGCCAAACTGACACTTAGCCCACTTGATGTACTTTGGTGTCCCAGTGATTACCAACTCCCTGTCCTGGGCTTCATAGGAGGTGGCAGGGTGATTTAAGAGCACACAGTGCAAGGTGCTGGAGGAGCGGTGGCAGGCACACCCCCCACAGGCAGCCCAAGCAGCCCAACACAGCAGTATGGGACACTGAGTCCACAGCAACAGCAACAGCCAACCCTCTTTCAGTGTGCCCCCTTAGTAGTAACCCACCCACTTACCTCCAACCCTTGAACAACCGCTGCTTCCACCCACAGAACACAGGTCGCAAAGTGCAGGTTGCTGGTCTCAGTTACAAATTCCAGGTCACAGACCCGAGCCTGAACTTGAGCTAATGTAAACAAAGGCACAGAGATGCCTCGTCTCTGTCTTGCCTTCACCTTATTTCCACACAATTTCCAGTGCAGCGGGCAGGTGCCGGCAAATAATCGTACACACCCAGATGCTACCTTAAACCTCACCAGTCTCAGGCTCAGTTTCAGGGAGGTCCGAGAGGTCCAAAAAAGGGAGAGAAAGGGGGGCTGTTATTCCTTACTTGGGGGCTTACTTGGGGACCCTCTCAATCAATCAGTTTTTGTACAGTGCAACTACTCACCCGTGAGGGTCTCAAGGGGTGTTGGGAGGATGGACGGGGGGACAAACAGAGCCTCATCCGAAGAGCCATATCTTGAGGTTCATCATGAAGATGGTGAGAGATGGGCTTTGTCTGAAGTGCATGGGTAGGTTGTCCCAGCTCTTTGCTGCAAGGTAGGTGAAGGACCTTCCTCCGGCGGTGGTTTTCCGTATGCTTGGGATGGTGGCCAGAGCGGAAGGGTCTGGCGAGGCTGTGGGAGGAGATGCAGTGATTTAGGTAGGCCGGACCAATGTTGTGAATTTCCCTGTAGATGTGGGTGAGTAGCTTGAAGATGATTTGTTTCTCCACCGGGAGTCAGTGGAGGGTTCTCAGGTGCTGGGAGATATGTTCCTGGTGGGGGAGGGTCAGGACAAGTGTGGCAGCAGTGTTTTGATTGAGCTGCAGCTTTTTTATATTTTTTGTTGTGAT
The DNA here is from genome assembly GCF_031143425.1 of Pleurodeles waltl. Lineage (NCBI taxonomy): Eukaryota > Metazoa > Chordata > Amphibia > Caudata > Salamandridae > Pleurodeles > Pleurodeles waltl. The sequence goes on from NC_090436.1 coordinate 291,670,959, forward strand.
GCCGGCATCTGGTGTTTTGCCGTAGTCAAGCTTGCTTGTGACTAAGGTGTGGTTGACTGTCCTGCAGCAGTCTACTGGGATCCATTTGAAAATATTTTGGAGTTGGCGGAGGGTGCGCCAGAAGGAGGAGGTGACCGTGTTTACCTGTCAGGTCATTGATAGGGAGGAATCAAGGATGATTAATATGTTGCGGGTGTGGTCAGTCGGAGAAGGCGGAGCGCTGAGACATGTGGGCCTCCAGGAGCCGTCCCAGGCTGAGGTGGAGTTTCTGAAGATGATGACCTCGGTCTTATCTGAGTTGAGCTTGAGGCAGCTCTCACTCATCCAGGTGGCGACGGCTTTCATTCCTGTGTGGAAGTTCCTATTGGCCTCGTCTGGGCTTTCAGTGAGGGATATGATGAGTTGTGTGTCACCGTCATATGACACGATGTTCATTCCGTGGCCTCTGACGATGGCTGCTAGTGGGGCCATGTATATGTTGATGAGTGTTGGGCTCAGGGAGGATCCCTGAGGAACTCCATAGCTGACTTCTCTAGGTTTGGATGTGTAGGGTGGGAACCTGACTCTCTGTGTTCTTCAGGAGATGAAGGAGTGGATCAGTTGCAGGTCTTTTCTGTGGATTCCTGCAGCATGGAGTCTGGTGCAGAAGGAGCTGTGGGACACGAAGGCTGCTGAGAGGTCGAGGACTATTTCTGCTGCGGTGTGGCCATGGTCTAGGAGTGTGTGGCTGTCATTAGTGGCTGCAAGAAGAGCTGTCTCCGTGCTGTGATTGCTGCGTAACCCAGACTGGGAGGTGTCCAGTTAGTTGCTGTCCTCGATGAATTGCTGCAGCTGTGAGTTGATGGCCTTTTCCAGTGCTTTGGGTAGGGTAGCAGTGAGATGGGCCAGAAATTCTTTAGCTCTGATGGGTCAGCCGAGGGTTTCTTCAGGAGGGGGAGCACCTCGGCGTGTTTCCAGTCTTCGGGGAAAGTGGCTGTGTTGATGGAGCAGTTCATTGTCTTGCAAAGCTCGGGTACGATGGATGTGCTGGCTCCGATGTAGATGAGATGAGGGCAGGGGCTGTGGGAGCTCCATAGTGAGTGCTGTTCATGATGCTTTCTGTTTCCTCAGTGGTGAGAGTGGACCAGCTGTGGATGGTTTGGGTGGGTTCTGGGGGTGGGTCGGTTGGCCGTTCTGATGCTGGGCTGGTTCCCCAGGAGGAAACTGTCGTAAATGTCCTTGATCTTGCAGTGGAAGAAGGTGGCGAGTCTGTCGCAGAGGTCTTGCGACAGGGAGATGCTAGTGGCTTCGGAGGGGGATTGGTGAATTTGTTGATAACCATGAAGAGTTCCTTCATGTTGTGCGTGGAGGAGTTGATGTGTTCCCGGAGTGCATTATTTTTACGTTCTTTATTCATCTGTGGTGGGTTGTGGTGGCAGCTCTGAAGGAGGCTAGGTTTTCGCCGGTTTGGCTGTTTTTCCATTTCTTATCTAGGCGCCTGCAGGTGCAGTTGATTAGGTTGCGGTGGGCATCGGTGTTTCCGGGTGTGGGATGTTTTCTTCTGATTGTTGTGGCTGAAACTGAAGGTCTGGGCATTGTAATGGAGGGTGGCCTGGGGACGGTTCGTCGGAAATCCAGGGTTTCTAGCGATGGGCATGGTCCAGGCGTGAATGGGCACAGATGGGCTTGCATTTGGCACTCCAGCAGCACGCCCGCTGCGCACAGCCACCATTGAAAAGGGGAGGGAGGTTCGGTCAGCTGGGAAGGGGCCAAGCAGAAGGAGAAAGGGCAGGAGAAAACAAGAAAAGGAGTAAAAAGGAGAAAAAGGAGAAAAGGAGTAAAAAGGAGTAAAAGGAGAAAAGGAGTAAAAAGGAGTTAAAAAAGGAGTAAAAGAGGAGCGAGCGTGAGAGAGAGGAGATACTTACTTGCAGATGGCCACTGGGCCATCTGTGATGAGGGGCAGGCAGGAACCTGCGGGTGGAGGAGGGCTTTGAGCTGAGAAGGCTCTCAGTTCTATCCTAGAGGCAGAGGAGCAGCAGCAGGAGGAGCTGGGAAGGGCAACAGAAGCTGACCGAAAGTCAGAGGAGACCCCTTTCTGAGTAAAGGCCCTCTCCAGTAGTCTCTCGTAGCGTCCAGTAGCTGTGACTCACTGACCACCATCCACCACTCTGCCACATGCCTATAAATGCATCCGGCTCCCTGGCCGAGTTAAGCGCAGTGATGGCGGTGCAAGAGGCACAGCGAGCCAGGGGTGTCAGGAAAGAGCAGCATCAAGAAGGATGCAGTCTCATAATCCAACAGCTCCGGTGATCCGGCGGTCTGGTGATCCAGTGATCTGAGCAGAAAGCCCAACATGAGGGGGCCCCAGGAAGCAACCAGGAAGCGAGATTGGTGTGCTGGCATCCAGCTACATCTGTGGGCGGGCATGAGCATGGCAACCTAGGGGTGGAGTAGTCACTATCACAGGTGGAACCCTCTTGGTTTTGTGAGTTGTAGGCTACCTTTTCATTTTTGGTCCTGGAAAAACACCACTTGAGCCGTAGGAACAATTATGATGTGAAACATGTGACTTACAAAGACACTTGTAGAGAGGGTAGAAACATTAATTCCCATAGCGTTTCATCCCTGTTTTTAACCTTGGCATAGTTACTCTGTTCCAATTAAAGATACTTCTAATACCCATCATAATTTTTAACTTTACATTTCCCAATCCCTTACTATATTACACTTTAGGACTATAGCTCTCCCACAGTTCCTCACAGCACTGTTCCAAAGATCTCCTGTAAAGAACCCTATTGCACGGCCCATTAGTCATCGCAGCACAGGCCCGTGTTCTTTCATGGGCCTCATTGAAGCAGACTTCCCCAAGCATTATTGGATTTCTCAGCAGTGCTAACAACCAAAGTCAGTTAGACTAACCTGATTCTCCTAGATGAAAGAAAAATATATATTTAAGCAAAAATATCTAATCCCATTGTACATGTTTAAACGATGACTAAAGCAAATGCTCCTTATGTCATATTGTACTTACCAACAAGCCAGACCCTCTCAGATCCTGGTTGTGACATTTGCAGGGGTATGGTGCTGTTCCATAGTACAAAGGAATCATTTGTTGACCCTGGGAAACGGACACACACACTTGAAATATACAAATCAGGTAAGCAGACAACTTGCACATTGATTGAATGGAAGATCTTCTGATTGCTGTAGACCTGTTCCCTGGCATGTGGTGGCACCAAGGCTATATGTGTGCCATGAATTGCTCCAGCCACATTGATATGCCACCCAAAGCATCAAAATCTCCCTTCACATTGGCAAGATCCTGATGTCATGGAAACTGGATGAAACTGTTGATGTGTCTTACAACTGAAGAAAGGACTGCTTGTAGCACACCACTGAAAGTTCATTTTGGAATGCCTCCAGATGCTGCCACAGTCTTATGGAAAGATCCTGTGGCAACGAAAAAAAGTACTGTCATGATTTTCACTATTGGTGTTATTGCTGTGGTATTCCTTTAGGTAGGCAGAAAATCAAGCTCAAGCTAGTGTCATAAATCCACAATAGTCTGCCTATTCAATTTGTATTTTGTTAATGATGTCCCTTCCTTCCATTGCGGCAAGGTGTGGAAATGGTCTGAAATCTTGAGGCTGTCATCTTCTACCCTGGGTTCATATGTCTGCATTTAAAAAAACAAAGGGCCATATTTATACTTTTTGACGCACAACTGCGCCAACGCAGTTGTGCGTCAAAAATGTTAACGCCGGCTAACGCCATTCCAAAGCGCCATGCGGGCGCCTTATTTATGGAATGACGTTAGCCGGCGGAGCTGACTGGTGTGCGTAAAAAAAAATGACCCACACCAGGCAGCGCCGGCGTAGGGGAAAATGGAGCTTGGGCGTCAAAAAATGGGGCAAGTCGGTCTGAGGCAAAAAATCTGCTTCAACCCGATTAGCGCCATTTTTTTTGACTCCCACCCTCCATTGACATGACATGCCCCCTTGCCCAATGGCCATGCCCAGGGGACTTCTGTCCCCTGGGCATGGTCATTGGGCATAGTGGCATGTAGGGGGGCACAAATCAGGCCCCCCTATGCCACAATAAATTTTTTTTAAAAATACTTACCTGAACTTACCTTAAATTCCTTGGGATGGGTCCCTCCATCCTTGGGCGTCCTCCTGGGGTGGGCAAGGCTGGCAGGGGGTGTCCCTGGGGGCATGGGAGGGCACCTCTGGGCTCCTTCCGAGCCCACAGGTCCCTTAACCCCTGCCCTGACCAGGCGTTAAGAAATGACGCAAAAGCGGCTGGACGTCATTTTTTTTGACCCGCCCACTCCCGTGCGCCACTTTTGCACGGGAGTTTAAATAAGGCGCACATGCCTTGGAGTCATTTTTTAGACGGGAACGCCTACCTTGCATATCATTAACGCAAGGTAGGTGTCCACGCTAAAAAATGACGCAAACTCCAAGATCTTTGGCGCTAGACGGGTCTAACGCCAAAGTATAAATATGGAGTTAGCTTTGCGTCGGATTTGCGTAAAAAAAAAACACGCAATTCCGGAGCAAACAGAGTATAAATATGCCCCAAAGTAACACTTAAAATGGTCCTAAAATACTTTGATAATCAAAACACAACTCATTCCTTTGTAACAACACATATTGTGTTGTGGCATCTATGTACTCCCCATTTTTGTGTTATGTTGCAAATTGAATAACAATTTTGTACATGTCTGATTTTTTTTATAATAATGTGTAAATAATACATGAAAATGGAGGTGTAAAATACAGCGCATCACTATCGATGTTAAACACAGCAACGGTTTACATTTTAATGTGTCAAATTTGGAAAAATGTTGTGTTTTATGTATCTTGCATTGGTAAACAAATTAGTCACCATTTTGAGTGGTGGTGATGCACATCAAATTCAAAAATACACTGCCTCACTTCCTAAAATTTCGGGCTCCTGACCTTGACGTCAGGACATTAGCTATCCAACAGCCGACTGTGGAAGTTGACCGCATAGTAGATGTAACACTTCACAATGGACACAGTCATATTCTAACGTGTGTGATGGCTACACACAAAAGCAAATGGCTGGGTCTGTATCTGTTGCGGATTGTATTTGCCATGTACTTACACGCGGTGTCTCGAAAAAGCCTCCTAGTACTGCAGCCAACAAAACCTCCTCCACTTTTGAAGCTGTTACCAACCACTAGGAGCCAGGATGCTGGGCAAAGCAGGTGACAGGGCCCCTAACTTCTTCCCAGAGGAGTTAATACTCACCATGGTTGTCCTGTCGCTGTTTAGCCATTTGTATGGGAGACCAGTGGAACAGGTACATGTTTGAATGGAAAATATCTTTCTAAGGAACTTGTTTCTTCTTCATACACAGGCTAATTTGTCCATTTTTGGTCATGATTGGAGTGTAGTGAATTAAATGATTGAGCAGGGGACATGTTGTGTGACAATGTTTGAAATGTCTGTACATTTAAATGAAAAATCATCTGAATGAATAAGCTGACTTTTCAGTTCATTTTACTCACAAATGTAGATTTAATTTGACAAACTGCATGCCCCTTACTTCCAGTGGCCAGTAGGCACTGTACCAGTAGCATAAGTGAAAATACAGCCACATGTTGCAATGAGAGAAATGCTAAGTACAAGAAGAAGCTTTCAAGTTATGGAATTGTCTGATGTTCATGTTCCAATTTGAACTACAGTACATTTTCTGAAAGGTGACTGTATGTTTTACCCATGTATTAGTGCCACATATGGGAGAAAGGTACATCCTGTGCTGCAAGAATAAATGATAGAGGCTCTCAATCACCCATGCAAGTATGTCCTATTACTACACAAACTTGTTCATACATCACCTGAAACCATGCACTCACTGACACACATGGTAGCCCTTCCATATTGCCATTAGTCATTGTATGTGTTTCAAACCATAGTATCTGCCTCTAAAGAAACTTGCCATTAAGCCAACGTACCTGTGCGTGGGAGTGTGTGCTAACATTGTACAAGTTGTTTAGCCTTTAGTAGCTCACAATGATTCTTACTGCTCAGTAGAGGGTCTCACTACAGGAAAGGTTTCAGACCCCTGGCCTTGATGATGTTTGTGTCCTGGATTAGTAACATGAGGACATTGATAATGTTGAGGGTTTTCAACAGGTCACTAAAAGTAAATATTTCCTAGGAAAAATAAAATCTTGTTAAATAATCTATACTGACCTTTTAGAAATGCTTAGGAGAGATGTTACAAAATTGTATCACAGCAATACAGACAAACAAAATATCATTATTTTTTTTCTTTCTTTTTTCTTATCCATACAGGTCAGCGCCCATTAGAAGAAGGTGATATGGACGGTCTTTGCCAAGAAGGTGCAGACCCTGGGGCTCTATCATAGCACAGCATCCATTGGCAAAAGAGGTGGGAGGTCCTATGACACTGGACCAGAAAGTCCGCTCAGCCAGTCTTCCCAAGGTGGGAATCGCAAAGCACCCTGGCACACCTAATGGGCCGCATACTTGTGGTTGCCCATCCCGACATTGATAGGCAGTTAAGAGTCCAACAGCTGCATCAAGAGGGTAACTTCTATTGTGAGTTCAGTATGTTAAATAACTAATTTTAGTTACAGCAAATAATTCTGCCATCAACACAAAGGCTGACATATGTCCATCGCAGAAAAAGAGTTCTTCAAGGTGTAAGTTTTGCCCAAGGTGTATGACGATGTGCTTTGTAGATCACATTTTGTGAAAAGATACCACCTGGTTTGTGTTCACTACCAAAGGACTGGTTTGAGCAGACACATGCCTGCCTAAACAACAACTTTACATTAGGTAGTTTGATGTTATAAGGGACAGTAGTACCAAACAGGCCTTTATTCTGTCAGGTATGATGCTCCTGCACTATTGTGAATGATGTTACCTTAGCCCTATTACAGGTGACATAGCATAAAATGCCATTATGATACAGTGGATATTACAAACATCACATTGGTAAATTGTTTTTTTACACAAACAAGAGTGAGCATGTGAGCCAAAATGACTAGTAACATCAGGTTACATGGCTACATTTATGATCCAAAGCACATATCGCAGATATTTTTTTTAAACATAAAAACATAACTATGTCATTTATGTTAACAGTGACCGTTTTGCATGATGTCTTGCTACTTCACAAATGTGCATGTAAGCCAGTCTGTTTTGTGAAAAATAACTGTGATAGGAATACAATTTTTGGAACAAACAGACAGGAATGTGTACACATTGGTGACACTACTACATACCATAACCCATTTTACAATGTCCTTTTTATATCCAGGTGATAAACCAATGATGGAGAAAAATGTGATAATTAAAGGGACTTTTGCATATGGAAGGCTCCCTCTGAAATATGTTGGAGTATCCCGTCTGGAAAACTCAATATCAGGGCCAAACCATGGCTCATTTATATGTATAAATGCATCAAGATGTAATCTGTAGAATATTGTGAATTGCAGGTGACTCTTTGATGAGAAAATTATATATGAATCAATGTATGTAATATTTACTGTGATGCTGTGCCAATTTTTGCAGAAAGTGAAAGCTAGCGTATTTTGTGAAACAATTACACAATGGTAAAACAAACTTCAGATAACTAGAGATATCTAGTAGTCAAATATGAAAACGTGTTTGCCCTCTTCTGAAGTGGATTAGAAATGTATCAAGGCCTATGTATTTACTCATGATGTATGAGTCATTTGTCAGTCCACCACCAAATATTATTTGCAATTTCTTCAACAGACTAGGCATCTGCATAGTGCATGATACATTCATAAGCTACTTCAGAATAGAATCCATATAATCTTGTTCATATCTGAAATATACATGAATTACTTGAAGTAAGTGTTACCATTGTGAAATGCCAAAACAAAGAAAACAGTCTTCTAGTTTAGACAAATATTGGTACAACATTGCAGCATTTGTTGACACACAATGATTCATGTTTCCTGTTTTGTGATTGAAAATAATGCATATTTATGGGCCTTGTAAACACACTATACAAATGTATTTTTGGTTTATCTCCTTTTTGGTGACACAAGTTAATTGTTCTAAAAAACAAAGCCCACCCATTTAGAGGTGTTAAACAGCTCATGCAGAGAAATCAGAAAAAAATAAAATGTATATGAGAGTCAAGGTCATACATGATATGGGGGCTGTCATGGGGGATTACAAAACTGTGAACAAATGGTTTCTGAAAATGTTCCATACATGCATGCAAAATTTGAGAGCCTTGAAGCATGCGAAATATGAAAACTAGGATGTTCTTTTTATAATAAAACTGTTGTAATTGTCATTTCAGCATCATCAGGAGCAGGCAGAGAAGACATTGGCCACATAGGAGAGGAAGTAACTGGCCACTGTGGTTCGGGTGCTAAGATCACCAACACCGAGGGACCCAGTGGCATGGAGGGTGAGGGGACTGGCACAAAGGCCACAAGATCCACTTCATCATCTTCAGAGGCTTCCACAGAAGACCAGTCCCTAGTGGCAGCAGACCCTACAGCAACTGTTCCACCTGCATCCTTGTCTGGCACCCAGATTCTCCACCTTCCTTCCTTCTTGCTCCCCCCAGTTACCCAAATTCACCCCCCTAAAAGGGGTGGTCTTTCCTATGCTGCAGGCATCTCCCCCAGCTGCGCTGAGTGTGGAGGCTATTGACCTGTTACCAGAGCATGTCTGTAGGCAAGACTGCACTCTTGCATGCCATCAAGGGGCTTAGTTGCCATAGGCAACAAATGGTAGCATACCTGGAAGGCTTTCTCAGTGCTATGTCTTACCTACAGAGGTAATTTCAAGCACTAGCGTCCTCACTGACCGCAGCCTCCCAACCATCTCAACTTTGTGCCTCAACTCCTGCCCCTTCCCCACCCCAAATCCCTCTTCCCAGCTCTGTCCCAAGCACAGTCACTTCCTTGCATGCACCTACTTATACAGACATATACTGCACACACACACATAAAAGCAAACACACGAAGAAACACAAGCATGAACCCAGCCAACATACACCCACTGCTGCTGCAGTACCCACCACCACACCCACCACAACACCCACCAACACAACACCAACCACAACACCTACCACCACAGACATACACACACTGCTGCTGCAAAACACATCACATAACACCAACCAAAACACCAACCACCACAGACACAACCACCCCACCCACAGCATCTACCACCTCAGACACATCCACCGTGCCCACACCGATAGCACCCAACACGACAGACACATGCACCACTACCACCCCATCTACAGCACACCCATAACCACCAGCACACCCACAAGCACCACATCATCCACATCTACATCAAACTCATCCAAACACACTCAGTCACACACACACACACACACCAATATGTAAAACGACACCCATCAGATGCACACACTCACAATCACTAGGTTATACTACACCGACCAAAGCACACACGTCCAAGCATGCACACTCACAGAAGAACAGACACTCCAACACCCAACAAGTACACACATTCTCCCGAACACCAAACATGCACCACATACACCAGACTCACATGTACAACAGACAGAAACACATACAACACCCACTCCAGCTCCCTCTACCTCCAACAACCTATCCTCTCCCCCCTACCACTTCTCCTCCAGATGCTATTGCTCTTGCCCTGACCCCTATCAGACCCAAACCCACCCCAAGGAAGAAACATTGTTGAGGTACCTGCTATGCCTACTGGATGCCCCTTACTGTGGAGGTTGTACCTGGCAGTTCATATGTAGGCAAGTTCCGGGTCTGTAGCCCAATGTTCCGAAGCTGGGCCATTCCTAATATGTTTATATATTTCATTTATTTTTTATTTTATTTTTTAGAGACATCTCACTGTTGGGTTAAAATTTCATTTATTTTCAATACCTTTGGCCTGTCATCAATTTTACATTATTAGTAATTGATTGCTGATAATGTTATTTATGCAAATGTGTGTGCCATGCACCTATTCTAATTTCTGACAGTGACAAGCACAGGTATTATTCTGACATAGGTATATAGGGCCAGATGTATGAACACGGCCCATTGAGAATCGGTAATAGCGATTTTTAAGAAATCGCTATTACCGACTTGCAAAGGGCCATGTATCACATTAGCAATTCGGCAATAGCGATTTCTTAAAAATCGCAAATGCTATTACCGATTCGCAAATTGCGATACCGGCCCCATTCGCAGCTATGGGCCTGTTGGCCCATAGCTGCTAATTTTTTGCATTTCCAAAATTGCGATTTCTGAACCAGAAATCGCAATTCTGGAAATGCAAAAGGCCAGGGTGCTGGGGGCCTAAGGTCCCCTCTCCTGCACCCCAATTATTATTTTTTTAACACGTAAGGTACACACATGCCAAAAGGGCATGTGTGCTTTACATGTTACATTTAAAAATGCAGTTTTACTGCATTTTTAAATTTTGCACCAGGTTACCACCTGGTTGCAGATCATGGTATTTTGCATGTGCAAAATACCATTCTGCGAAAAATTGCAATTTGCGATTTTTTGCAGCATTGCCTTGCGACCTGGATTTTGCGAATCGCAAATTGCGATCCGCAAAATCCAGGTCGCAACGCAAAAAAACGCTATTTTTGCGATTTCTTCTTTGTGGTCTGAGAATGCCTTTCATGCATTGCAGACCACTATTTTGCACTCGCAAACGGCCGATTTTACCGTTTGCGAGTGCAACTTTTTTCATACATCTGGCCCATAGTGCTTACATTAGTGTTGGACATTTGTGACGGACATGTTAATTTTGGTGGAAGCGTTCATCATGTTACTGGACACTCACAAAATTATTATGTTTATATTTTTGTAACTTGAGAATGCAGCTGTGTATATTTTAACATGATATGTGTTAATAGTATGCCAATATACATCACACAGGGAAAATGACACTTCAGAGTTAAATGACATTAAGGGCCAGATTTATGGAGCCCTTGCGCCGTTCCAATGTCACCTTAGCATCATTCTTTGACGCTAATGTGGTTTTGGAAGGCAAAAAATTGGTCGCCATATTTAAAAAGTGGCGCAATGCTTGCATTGCACCACTCTGTAACCCCTTGCACCACAGTATGCCTGCCCCAGACATAATTTATGCAAAGGGGCGTTCTGGCACTAGCGGGGTCGTAAAAATGGCACAAAGGAATCTATGAGATTTCTTGCACCATTTTTATCAGCATTTTTTAATGCCTGCTAAGTGCGGGCATTAAAAAGAGGCTCCCATTGATTACAATGGGCCTCTAGGTAGCGTCATAATTTTTTACATTAATCTTGCAAAGCGCCAGACTAACGTTAACAATTATGACGCTAATCACCCTAGCTACCGCCATGGTGCTACCATGGTGGCATTAGGGAGGCACTAAGGGGCGCAAGAAAAGTAGCGCTGCACTAGGTGCAGCACCACTTTTCATAAATATGCCCTTAAATGTTTAACATAAATTGCACAAGACAGGAGAACACATGACCTTAATATATCTATTGCATGTTTGAAGCTTAGAGGTAACATTGGGTGTACATTCTGTGTAAACCCACATGTTGCATTGTATTGGGCAGTTACTACATTATATTGGATTTCTGTAGTTACAATGATGTGTACTGTTTATGTATATGATATGGTAGCTTATGGAAAATTATTAAAACACCTGTATGGACAAATTTTGATTTAGGGGTTGATGTGATTTTTTGTGTAGGTTAAGACAGTTAGTGTAGGAAAGTACCATCTTGCCTGGCATGTTACCCCCATTTTTCACTGTATATATGTTGTTTTAGTTGTATGTGTCACTGGGACCCTGGTAACCCAGGGCCCCAGTGCTCATAAGTGTGCCTGAATGTGTTACCTGTGTAGTGACTAACTGTCTCACTGAGGCTCTGCTAATCAGAACCTCAGTGGTTATGCTCTCTCATTTCTTTCCAAATTGTCACTAACAGGCTAGTGACCATTTTTACCAATTTACATTGGCTTACTGGAATACCCTTATAATTCCCTAGTATATGGTACTGAGGTACCCAGGGTATTGGGGTTCCAGGAGATCCCTATGGGCTGCAGCATTTCTTTTGCCCCCCATAGGGAGCTCTGACAAATCTTACACAGGCCTGCCACTGCAGCCTGAGTGAAATAACGTCCACGTTATTTCACAGCCATTTTACACTGCACTTAAGTAACTTATAAGTCACCTATATGTCTAACCTTTACCTGGTAAAGGTTAGGTGCAAAGTTACTTAGTGTGAGGGCACCCTGGCACTAGCCAAGGTGCCCCCACATTGTTCAGAGCCAATTCCCTGAACTTTGTGAGTGCGGGGACACCATTACACGCGTGCACTACATATAGGTCACTACCTATATGTAGCTTCACAATGGTAACACCGAATATGGCCATGTAACATGTCTATGATCATGGAATTGCCCCCTCTATGCCATCCTGGCATAGTTGGCACAATCCCATGATCCCAGTGGTCTGTAGCACAGACCCTGGTACTGCCAAACTGCCCTTCCTGTGGTTTCACTGCAGCTGCTGCTGCTGCCAACCCCTCAGACAGGCAGCTGCCCTCCTGGGGTCCAGCCAGGCCTGGCCCAGGATGGCAGAACAAAGAACTTCCTCTGAGAGAGGGTGTGACACCCTCTCCCTTTGGAAAATGGTGTGAAGGCAGGGGAGGAGTAGCCTCCCCCAGCCTCTGGAAATGCTTTGTTGGGCACAGATGTGCCCAATTCTGCATAAGCCAGTCTACACCGGTTCAGGGACCCCTTAGCCCCTGCTCTGGCGCGAAACTGGACAAAGGAAAGGGGAGTGACCACTCCCCTGACCTGCACCTCCCCTGGGAGGTGTCCAGAGCTCCTCCAGTGTGCTCCAGACCTCTGCCATCTTGGAAACAGAGGTGCTGCTGGCACACTGGACTGCTCTGAGTGGCCAGTGCCACCAGGTGACGTCAGAGACTCCTTGTGATAGGCTCCTTCAGGTGTTGCTAGCCTATCCTCTCTCCTAGGTAGCCAAACCCTCTTTTCTGGCTATTTAGGGTCTCTGTCTCTGGGGAAACTTCAGATAACGAATGCAAGAGCTCATCCGAGTTCCTCTGCATCTCCCTCTTCGCCTTCTGATAAGGAATCGACTGCTGACCGCGCTGGAAGCCTGCAAACCTGCAACATAGTAGCAAAGACGACTACTGCAACTCTATAACGCTGATCCTGCCGCCATCTCGACTGTTTTCCTGCTTGTGCATGCTGTGGGGGTAGTCTGCCTCCTCTCTGCACCAGAAGCTCCGAAGAAATCTCCCGTGGGTCGACGGAATCTTCCCCCTGCAACCGCAGGTACCAAAAAGCTGCATTACCGGTCCCTTGGTTCTCCTCTCAGCACGACGAGCGAGGTCCCTCGAATCCAGCGACTCTGTCCAAGTGACCCCCACAGTCCAGTGACTCTTCAGTCCAAGTTTGGTGGAGGTAAGTCCTTGCCTCACCTCGCTGGGCTGCATTGCTGGGAACCGCGACTTTGCAGCTACTCCGGCCCCTGTACACTTCCGGCGGAAATCCTTTGTGCACAGCCAAGCCTGGGTCCACGGCACTCTAACCTGCATTGCACAACTTTCTAAGTTGGTCTCCGGCGACGTGGGACTCCTTTGTGCAACTTCGGCGAGCACCGTTTCACGCATCCTCGTAGTGCCTGTTTCTGGCACTTCTCTGGGTGCTACCTGCTTCAGTGAGGGCTCTTTGTCTTGCTCGACGTCCCCTCTCTCTTCAGGTCCAATTTGCGACCTCCTGGTCCTTCCTGGGCCCCAGCAGCATCCAAAAACACCAAACGCATGATGTGCAGCTAGCAAGGCTTGTTGGCGTTCTTTCAGCGGGAAAACACTTCTGCACGACTCTCCACGGCGAGAGGGATCCGGCCACCAAAGGGGAAGTCTCTAACCCCTTTTCGTTCCTGCAGAAACCTCAGCTTCTTCTGTCCAGTCGAAGCTTCTTTGCACCCGCAGCTGGCATTTCCTGGGCATCTGCCCATCTCCGACTTGCTTGTGACTTTTGGACTTGGTCCCCTTGTTCCACAGGTACTCTAGATTGGAAATCCACAGTTGTTGCATTGCTGGTTTGTGTCTTTCCTGCATTATTCCTCTAACACGACTACTTTGTCCTTAGGGGAACTTTAGTGCACTTTGCACTCACTTTTCAGGGTCTTGGGGAGGGTTATTTTTCTAACTCTCACTATTTTCTAATAGTCCCAGCGACCCTCTACAAGGTCACATAGGTTTGGGGTCCATTCGTGGTTCGCATTCCACTTTGGGAGTATATGGTTTGTGTTGCCCCTATCCCTATGTTTCCCCATTGCATCCTATTGTAACTATACATTGTTTGCACTGTTTTCTAAGACTATACTGCATATTTTTGCTATTGTTTATATATATCTTGTGTATATTTCCTATCCTCTCACTGAGGGTACACTCTAAGATACTTTGGCATATTGTCATAAAAATAAAGTACCTTTATTTTTAGTATAACTGTGTATTGTGTTTTCTTATGATATTGTGCATATGACACTAAGTGGTACTGTAGTAGCTTCACACATCTCCTAGTTCAGCCTAAGCTGCTCTGCTAAGCTACCATTATCTATCAGCCTAAGCTGCTAGACACCCTATACACTAATAAGGGATAACTGGGCCTGGTGCAAGGTGCAAGTACCCCTTGGTACTCACTACAAGCCAGTCCAGCCTCCTACAGTTAGCACTAGCTTGTTGAGTGTTAATGATACATCGAGGTGTTTTCTCTAAATTATTCTAACTACCACATTGCTCACACATGCATTGCACATCATTGTACTATTACTTGAATGTATTTTGAATTCCGCTAATGACTGGTAAAACAGTCAGTTACCTTTGGTTTCAGTGACGACTGGGTTGATTTTCATCAAGGTCCGGTAGCAGCAGCAAAGGTAGGACTTGTACGATGGGTTCATGGCAGCACGAAATGAGGAAAATTGTTAAGTTTCATGCTTATGTACCTCCTATTCTGCCAGCTCAGGTATGGAGGTTTAGCCACCACAGTTACGTCGGTGAGAAGGCACATTGTGATTGGCCCGGCAGTAAAAGAGGCTGAAGTCCTGCCCCTAGCTGCTTTTGCCTATGGCGCTATTGACGCAGGAGTAGAATCTTAGTGGTGATAGCGGTTTGTCAACGGACTTTTGTCTATGGAACCACCAACATCTAAATAGAACTGGCAGACCGCCAAGGCGGCGGGTGAGAAATCCACCAGTAAATCAATGGCGGGACCGATTTGGCCAAGATCTAAATCAGGCTCAAAGTCCAAAAGTAGAAATCTTCACCGTGACTTTGTCCAGAGATTCCCTGATGATAATGCTCCATCCGTGGACTCTGCCTGCAGCCTTGCCTTCTTTACCTTCTCAGAACTTTTTTTAAAATTTCTTTTAATTTGGAAAGTAAGTGCTGACGGGGCCCAAGTTACTCTTTGTATTTGACCCTTCCTCCATCATACTCTACAGTATTTTTTTACTTTAACTCGTTCTCGTACGACTGATGTCCACAACTGGCACTTTGATCTCTTAAGCTCTGGATTTTACCCTAAACTTGAAAAATTCATAACTCCAGTACAGTTGGATGTGTCAGCGGTGGTAGATGCTGTGGGTGTGGGGGTTGGATATTTGTAATTTTGGTATCAAATAATTTATTAACATTTACTCTATTTTTCTAAATTGGTGTGGGATTTGTCTTTCTTTCTTTCTTTCCTGTTTGTTTGTTTGTTTCTTTGTTTCTTTCTGGCTTTATGCCAAGTACCAGAGGGTTAAGCACAGGTTAATGCAATGACTTTTGAGGTTCACCCTGACAGGGATTGTGGCTGTTGCTTGAACAGGGGTTCTCTCCATTCAACCAACAACCCAGATTTAAAAGTCTAGGTAAATCTGGATTTGTGTCAAAATGTATGGGTGGATGCATGGGAGTGCTCATGCTTCACTCATGTAACGCCTACCTGATGCAAAGTAATGCACTCAGCTTTACTTTATTAACTAAATTACACAAAGTCTTACAAAGTGGCTTTGTGTGGCTTGGTAAATGGCCAAAAAGATTTTGTGTTGGTCTGGCGCTACATAATTGATGCAAACACAACAAAAAATCATAGTAAATCTGGGTCTAAATACTTCCAATGGTTCTGTAGAATTAGGGGCCATATTTATACTTTTTGACGCAAAACTGCGCTAACGCAGTTTAGCGTCAAAAAATTTAGCGCCGTCTAACGCCATGCGGGTGCCGTATTTATTGCATGGCGTTAGCCGGCGCTACCAGACCGGCGCTGCCTGGTGTGCGTGGAAAAAAACCACATACACCAGACAGCGCCGGCGTAGGGGGAAAATGGCGTATGGGCGTCTTAAAATGGGGCAAGTCAGGTTGCGTCGAAAAAATCGTCTTAACCCGACTTGCCCCATTTTTTAACGACGCCCATCCCCCATCAACATGACTCCTATCATTGTAAAGATAGGAGTCATGCCCCCTTGCCCAATGGCCATGCCCAGGGGACTTCTGTCCCCTGGGCATGGTCATTGGGCATAGTGGCATGTAGGGGGGCACAAATCAGGCCCCCCTATGCCACAAAAAAAAAAACAAATACTTACCTGAACTTACCTTAATGTCCATGGGATGGGTCCCTCCGTCCTTGGGTGTCCTCCTGGGGTGGGCAAGGGTGGCAGGGGGGGTCCCTGGGGGCAGGGGAGGGCACTCTGGGCTCATTTTGAGCCCACTTGTCCCTTAACGCCATGCCTGACCCAGGCGTTAAAAAGCGGCGCAAATGCGCCGTTTTTGGCCACGCCCACTCCCGGGCGTCATTTTTGCCCGGGAGTATAAATACCACGTAAAGGCCTGGGAGTCATTTTTTAAGACGGGAACGCCTCCCTTGCATATCATTAACGCAAGGAAGGGGTTCACGCTAAAAAATGACGCACACTCCGGGCACTTTGGCGCCCGAAGCGTCTAACGCCATAGTATAAATATGGCGTTAGTTGGCGTTAGTTTAGCGTCGAATTTGCGTCGAAAAAAACGACGCAAATTCGGCGCAACCAGAGTATAAATACGGCCCTAGGTTTAACTGAGCAGTCTATAATCTCCATTTGATGGTAAAGTACTTTCTTCTGTTTCTGAAAAAAAACTCAAGATAATCACGCTATTTTATTTGAATTAGATTGTTGAGCACTGTACTTCTTGTGGCTGAAGTTGAAATTTTGCCAGTTCTTTTTTGTCGACCAGGCAATGTTGAATACGAAATTCATAGTCCAAGAATATGGCTGTACCTGACCAATTTATAAAAGGATTGAGTAAAGTCAAACAATTTATTCCAAGTGTCACTAGAATAATTACATCAAAGATTGGCCATTAATACTGTATTGAATTGTTGCGTAAACTGAGTCTCTGACTCAGTTCTACAAGATTTGTTTTCCCATCCATCGGTGACATGAGTGAATTAAATTTAATCTGCCAACACTTGAATGTGAAAGACAGGTTTTTGTAGCCCCCACAGAACTCCACCAATACATAGTTGAAGTGATGTCAAAGCTTTTGGGTTACTAATAGTCCCTGAACAAGGATCCAGGGACACCATGGTGATCAGAAACAAACCTGTTTCATTTTCTTCAATAACATACACAGAGGATGCACTAAGAAAAAGATACTTTAACGAAAAAGTGCATTTATTTCAACAGGTGCACACTGTTGCTCAACATATCTAAAATAATTACACAGAATGTGATTAAAACAGCACAAATGCAGGTTGCAAACAACAGGAATAAAATAAACATTTCTACCATGGTTGAAATGTCATGAAGGAACCTAACACCCTAAAATCTACTTCTCTGTGTAACTCCTGGAGAACATGGGTGGGGTAGAATAACTTGCATCTATATTTTTTATGGAGGATAGGTGCATTGTATGCTTTATTTACATCAAACACTGTACTTATCACTAGTCAAGGAGTCTGTGTTCCCTGCAAAAGGCAAACAGGCATTCAGCATCTGCATCAGTTCCTCCTGAGCTCAAGCTTGATAGCAACTTTCAGTAGAAAGTGCGATACAGCAGCATCTCTGGCAGGCAGGTTCATCTCTTGCAGTATCTTGCTCACAATAATTTGCTATGAAGTGCCTCTCATTACAAGTGATCAAGTGGCATTCCTTTTATATTATATATTATCTAAGATGGAATTTCAACATCACCATAGGAATGTTTGATATAACAAATGAGTGTCAAGATGCTAGTTTAAGACACATTCCTTTAAACATATAAGGTAAAAATACAACAATTCAAACTATTCTGTTCTGGCTGTTGTTCTTATTCAACCTTAAAACTGAGATAACAAGACAATTGCTCAGGAGCGATGTTACATCAGATGTCTTGTTGATGTCTATATCTAAATGACTTGACACTTTCACAGTTCTTTGAAAGATAAGGGCAGATGACATCTGTGTCAAATACTGACATGTTGAAGATTCTGCAAAAATACAAAAAATTGATTCACGGTCTACTGGAAATGGAGTCGGGTCTTATATCTTTACGTCGGAATCTGTAGAGAAAAAAGACACAGTTTCTTCTTCTACTGGTTTTGGAGAGGCTGAAGTTCCATCTGCAGCTTTCTTCGTTACATGAATCTTCTTAGAAAAAGGAAGCTTGTCCCCCTTTGCCCACTTTATATTCATGTAGGTTTCTAAGGCTCCACAGACTAAGCAGTTATTTATGTCTGAATATCAAGGTGAATTGAAAAACAATGAATTCAGGTCTAGAAGTAAGATTATTTACTTGTGTTAGGGTATGAACAGGATCACCTACTACCTCTCCTTGCCTTAAGGGAAAACTTTGTTGTTTCCCAAAGTCTTCAGAGATCTGCAGGGGGTTATTACTAGCAAATGTCTTTCATGACCACAAAATAAACAAAGCCTCAAACACCTTCTCCTTTTCATTTCTTCCCCAGACAATGGAGGTCTATCAAGACCTTATTGTATAGGTACCTGTTCTGGAGATGTTTAAAATTGAGGCAATAGATGATTTGCTTGAAAACAAATTCCAGTACTTCCTTGTCAGCTTTTCTTTTTGTATGTTTGTACTTTGATACCGCTATCTGCTTGCAGAGCTTGTGAAATGAGTCCGGCCAAAGATAGTGGTCTGATACTTGTGCTAACTTATCCTTGAGCTAATCATTTAAGCCTTTTCTAAAATGGATAATATGTTTCAATCCATATAGTCAGTTCCTTTATCTAAGGCCCTAAATGGACTTAAAGAGCTAGTGATCCACTTGTTAGTGTTGAATACTGCTGATCATGTCTGTCAACGTTGGTCTTAAAGGCGTTTATGAAGTTGTTATAACTATCCAACAATGAATATCCATGAACCACTAGCGAGGCAGCCAAAGCGGGGGCAATACCCATGAAATTACTCATGATTAATCCAGCCTTGGCTGAGACAGAAGTATAAATGTGCAGTTTAACGGTGAAATGTATAGTATAAGAATTGCTTGCATTTGCCTGGGTTGCCATAAAATTTCTCTGTTTGGGTAATCCCCTCAAAAGTGGAGCCGGAGACATTTCCTTTAAAATTGCCAAAGTCGAACAGAGAGATGCATTCTGTGTGGTTACAGTCCATATTGATAACAAGATTGGGGTGATTTTGGTGTTGCAATCTTTACAGCTGTTCTTGTTGATTTCAGTTGTGTCTTAATTCACATCTGATAAGGTCTGTGGTTCAGTTTGTTCTGTTCAGACTCCAGGTTGGCAAAGTAATACTAGAGTAAGGTCAAACTGATGAGCAAACTGGTAGCAACTACTGTTCCAGAGGAAATAATCCTTGCTGATAAAAAAACCTCTGGTAATAAGGCAGAAAGCAGGGTCATGTTGAACAAGGAACAGAAGCAGGAGAAATGTCCAGCAACACAGGAACTGTTCAGAAACAGCAGCTAGATAAGCACATTGTGATCAACTGAAACATCCTTCTGAGCTGCTTTTGTACTCTGGAATAAAGGAAACAAATGTATGATCCAGGCAATTTGTAGTCTCTATTTTGGTTTGGTAAAAGGCTAAACATTTTATAAGGTAAAAGTCACCTCCCAAAGCAAAGTGTGAAATGGATCCTAACTCCTATAAATTAACAGGAATTTAATAATGCCAAAACCAAACAAAGGATGGCCAATTACACACAGGCGCTGAGCTGCGTTGGTGCTACTGATGTGACCGCCACTTCAAGAGCACTATTTTTCGGAAACAGTTGAAATAGAGGTCACCTCAAAGCACTCAGGACAGGGAATCCATCTGATTCTGACACCAGAGGTGTTCCTTTTATTCCATTTCAGGTCAGGCTGCTGGGTAACAGCTACCCCAACAGCCCAAAGCTTTTTATTTCTCAAATATGATCATCACACTAACGCCATCAACTTGAAAGTGAAAGCAAAATGAACTGATCAGCTTATTCTACTTTCACTTGCATAGGTGCTTGGTGCATATCTCAGACCCACAAGCACCGATTTCAATGCGAGAGGTGTTAGAAATGGTGGGAGAGTATCCCTTTTTCAGTGGTATCTCTGGAGAGGATCCCTATTTAGGGGTCACAGAAGGAGGGTGCTCCCAAAGCAAGGATCCATGATTTACACACTAGGGATTTCTTTTGACAAAGGGAGTGGCTGCTGCGAAAATGGACTAGTGCCCCTCTCCCCCTGTACAATAGTCTTCCTATCCCCTCTGGGGCAGCAGAAAGGGACTCCGGGATGGCAGGAAGCCCACTTGACACCAGGGACTAAAATGCAAATGTCACACTTCAGGCCATACCCCTTCTCTGAAAAGGAAAAGAAAGGGTGGCAGGTGGTCAGGTCACAGTGGCATTGAGCTATGCCTCCACCCAAAAAATAGCAGTACAGTCTTTCTGCCCGGTGAGGGGCAGATACAGATTTGTTCCTGATTGAGCTTTGTCCTCAGTCTGCCCCTCAGGATGGGTAAAAAGCCCACTAGACACCAAGGATTTTACTTTGGGGCAACAGTAAGGGGTGTAGGCACCCCATCCCGCGCATCTGATCATGCCCCACCCCAAAAAGGGCAATACAGTCTTTCTATCCCGCTCAGAAGCTCAAAGGGGTTTGCCCCCATTCTGCCTGAGGTGATAGAAAGTCTGCTGGATGCCAGGGATTTTTCTTAAAGTAATAATGGGGTGGAGGTCAGTTGGTCCTGACAGCAGGTCAAGCCCCCACCTCTTAAGGACTCCCAACAGTTTCTCTGTACACAAGGGGACTAAAGTATCTCCATCCCCATGACAAGTGAGAGGAGATTTTGATTCTTTTAGGCATACCTTTTACATGTGGGCCAGTAAAGTAATGGTAAATCCCAATTTCCTCATCTTGCCATCCTGAATAGCTTCATTATTAGGCCACAGGGTCAACTGGCACCCAGGAAGACCTAACAAATCCATACATTTTTTAAAACTAGACTTCCAGGTGAGTCCACTTTGGTGTGCCTAGTGTGGATGCCACAACACTTTCTTACCCACAGTGCAGTGAAAAAGCCAAACTTTGCCTAAAATCATACATTTTATCACGTTTCTGTGAGAGAACTTCCCAGAATCAGGATAAATCTACAAAATTCCTACTGCCAGTCGAGTGGTTAATGACAAGGCAGAAACTCCAAGTGGAGTAAACTGGAGGTTAATGGTCTAG
This sequence comes from Pleurodeles waltl, assembly GCF_031143425.1. NCBI lineage: Eukaryota > Metazoa > Chordata > Amphibia > Caudata > Salamandridae > Pleurodeles > Pleurodeles waltl. The sequence continues at coordinate 291,692,651 of NC_090436.1, forward strand.
CCTCCTGCTGTCGCAACTTGTTCTGCAACTGCTTCTAAATTTTCTTTATAACGATGGAGAAGCAAAGACAATTGGACTCCCATATTGACAACTGCTAGTTAGAGGCAAGAGTCAAGGAGTCACCGTAGGACATCAGCACATACCCTGAAAATGCTGCAGTTTTGCCACGTGTTTGATGGCCCAGATGTGATAGATATACATATACTGCAGTTTTGTCTCATACTGGGTAGGCAACTTTTGGTCTTACACTAGCCCTTTTTATGTTGCGACTTCACCTTGGCAGCATGAATTCCTGTAACAGGATAATTTTTAAGTCAATATCATCTCCAATCATCTCCATAGTCACATAGAAACAACAACGAAATGAAACCAAATTGCTGATCTCTTTTTTGCTACTGAGTCTGTACACTGACGACAAATGCTATATGGATATAAAATTGTAGGAGATTTATTTTATTGTGTGAATAGACGTCTTCATGTGAGGACAAGGAAAAAGACCATGAAAAATTAAGCAGAAGGTGTGCGTAAGGTGCAGTGAACAATCACAATGGGTGAAGACCAAACACAGACCTGCAGGCTGCCAGCTGAACTTCAGACCTTCAGCTCCAGACGTCCACAGCCCACCCCGAGTCCAATTCAAACTACTCCTACTCAGACCATGTGCAATACATCTTTAAATCTTTCAGTCGAAGACATTTGACATTTTCAAGATCTCTGCGCTGGCCTCCAGTCAAAGAAAGATACTATTTTAAAGTCTTCAACCATATCTAAAAAGCTATTTGCAACAAAGTCCCCAAATGCACCTTAAATCTCATCACTCAGTGAGTACACAGCCCATTTGTGAACTGGGTCAACCCTACATTTTTCAGCTCCCCTTAATCAGCAGTAGTATGTCTGCAGTTGCAGGAACATCCGTCCATCCGTCTGGAATGCCAGAATGCCTTGCCACAACACCTCAAAGAGGTTTCTGACCTAAATGCCTGATTGCTACTAAAGAGCGAAATAAGCAAAGATCAAAAAGGATATAGAAATATATATATATGGACAACGGAGAAACAGTCGCCCTCATCCTCCTCGACCTCTCGGCTGCCTTCGACACCGTCTGCCACCGAACCCTAATATCCCGCCTGCGCTCCACCGGTATCCAAGGACTGGCCCTGGACTGGATCACCTCTTTCCTCTCTAACCGCTCCCAAAGAGTCTACCTCCCTCCGTTCCGCTCAGACCCCACCGAGATCATCTGCAGCGTCCCACTAGGCTGCTCGCTCAGCCCGACTCTCTTCAAGCTCTACATGAGCCCCCTCGCCAACATCGTACGCAAACACAACATCAACATCACCTCCTATGCTGACGAGACTCAGCTGATACTTTCCCTCACCAAGGACCCCACCAGCGCCAAGACCAACCTGCAAGATGGAATGAAAGACGTTGCAGAATGGATGAAACTCAGCCGTCTGAAACTGAATGCAGAAAAAACGGAAGTCCTCATCCTCGGAAACACCCCGTCCGCCTGGGACGACTCTTGGTGGCCCACGGCCCTTGGCACCGCACCAACCCCCTCAGACCACGCACGCAACCTCGGATTCATCCTGGACCCACTTCTCACCATGACCAAACAAGTCAACGCCGTATCATCTTCCTGCTTCCTCACTCTCCGCATGCTCCGAAAGATCTTCCGCTGGATCCCCGCCAACACCAGAAAAACTGTGACCCATGACCTCGTCACAAGCCGCCTGGACTACGGAAACACCCTATACAACGGAACCACGCTAAACTCCAGAAACGGCTTCAGCGAATACAAAACGCCTCCGCCCGCCTCGTCCTCGACATATCTTGCAACAGCCACATCTCCACCCACCTGAGACACCTACACTGGCTTCCAGTCAACAAAAGGATCACCTTCCGGCTCCTCACCCACGCACACAAAGCCCTCCACAACAAGGGACCCGAATACCTCAACCGTCGCCTCAGTTTCTACACGCCCACCTGTCAACTTCGCTCCGCCAACCTCGCACTCGCCGCCGTCCCTCGCATCCGCAGCACCACAGCAGGTGGGAAATCCTGCTCCTACCTGGTGGCCAAGACATGGAACTCCCTCCCCGCCAAACTCAGGACCACCCAGGACCACCCTGCATTCCGGAGGCAGCACAAAACCTGGCTCTTCGAGCAGCAGTAACCCCCTTCCCCTAGCGCCGTGAGACCCTCACGGGTGAGTAGCACACTTTATAAATGTTTTTTTGATTTGATTTTGATTTGATTTGAAGTAGGAAAAGGCTCCTGCTAGGTAAACAATGCACAAGTCAAGCTCCCTTATGGTAATAACAAGTATCGAGATTTTAACGGATTATTGAAGAGCAATTGTACTGCTTAATGACAGCCTAACAATTTTTTTGCAGATTTAAGATGGACAGCTGCACATTGTTACCCTGCACCAGTCTACCAGGGTTTCATGCAATTACCCTGAAATATCACTAGGACTGCCATGTTTGAAAATCAAGGACACATATCAACATTTGGATCTGAAAATCTGCACTTGGATTTTGTCGGTGCTGACATTATCTACCTGTCCATAAGACCATTGCTTGCCAAGGCATTGTGCTTTTGGATTACTTTACAGTACATGGAGTCACGGGTTAACAGTAGCAAAAGGTGCTAAAATGCTCAGAGGCACACTTCTCAATATTACATACTCCTTCTGATATATCCATTTGCTTAGTCCTATGTACCTGTAAAGTGAGACGGTGCAGGCAAACAATCAAGTCTTTTAGAATCTTTAGTTTTTAAATACAGGAGTCCATGACCAGCTGAAATTGTTCCTCATGGATGTGCAGTATCCATAGTGGTCAACAAAGATTCTGTTGTATTTGTTCCACAGAATAGACGATTGAGCCTGTATGGTTGATTCTGTAAAGTGTATTCAGCAGACAAAATCCTGTGCCTGAAATACTAGACACCAACAGCTTCTCTTCTCATTAGCTCAACCGCCTTGGAATCTAAAGATGTCACAAGGCTTACATGTTCAAGATTGCATTGAAGCATCATAAAGAAGAGTACATAAAAGAGGTTGAACTAAGCACACCTCGAGGCAACATTATAACACATCCCCTTTCCTTAACAAACACCAAGCACAACTGACTGAACATACAATATGCCAACAAAAATATATTCCTACCCCACACTAACCAACAAAGACGCCACCAAACAACTAGACACAAGACGCAACAACAAAAGAAACACCAGTAAAATCACCTCACACAAAGTCACCCTACCAACCTGATGGTACATGAGACATCACTGCTTGTGTCAGCAAACAATCATTTCTGAGAATGCAATTCCCTCTTGAAATCTCCCTTGTCACATGCACAGTTCACCTGAAAGTCACTTTCCTCCATCATCAACCACCCAGAACAAACCTCAACCGTTTTACTCTGTTTCGCTTGACCTTTCCCTTCCTTCTGGAACAAAGCGAAGCTCCACGTCTGATCATTCTCCAAATTCACCCAACTTTGTTCCACCATCTTTACTCTCTATGGCCCCAAAACAGAGTTTACTGTGGTGCAATGCGTCCACAACATGTCTTTCACCACACTCTGAACACTCAACCCTGCCTGGCCAACTCCACGGTCCCCTTAATCATGTGGTTTTTCTCTCAACCTGACCATTCCTTTGGGGGTTATACAATGAGGTACAAACATGCTAACACCAACATTGTCCAAAAATCTTTGCATTTGACTGGAGGTGACTTGTGTGCCATTATCAGTTATTAACTGTGAAGGAATGCCTTTCCTTCTGAAAATTTCTCCCAACACAGCAATGGCGTTATTTGTGTTGATACACCTCATGAAAACTACCTTAAAACATCTGGACTTAGCATCAACTCGGACTGACGCAAACCTCTCATGTTCAGGCAAGAAATCAAATGGTCCTTCAAAATACAAGCATACCTTCTCCCATGCATAATCTGTTTCATACACATGCCTCTCACCTTCCAACACACTCAAATCTACTCTCAAACGTTTTTCAGAACTCTTGCACTCTTCACACCTCTCCACCCATTTGGCAACTTCACTCTCCATCACGGGACACCAGACGTTTTCTTTGAGTCTTTTGGGCATGAGCATTTGACCCAAGTGACCTTTGTGCACCAAATGTATAAGTTTGACCCTTACCGCACTAAGTGGTACAATCTTCTCACCCCTCATGATGAGCTTAGCCCATGTAAGGGACAGTTCTCTGCCACCTTGTGAAAATGTTTCACTGCATCTGAAAATATACTCTTTCTCCTTACACCACCATCACCACCTTAAGCACTCCTTCATCTTCCATTGCATTCAACCACTCATTCACAGAGACACATCTGTGCAGACATTTCATGGCATATTCCACACCCGCTACAACCTCATCCCTGTCTGAATCAACTTCATCTGCAGCTCTGTCCGGCAATCTCAATAAGCAATCTGCCACCCTGTTCTTCTAACCCGGTACGTATTCCACACAACAATCATAATCCTGCAATTTCTCCTTAATTTGTTCAAAGGCTCTTCTTTAGACCTCACCCCAAATGAACTTCCTCCCCTTCCTCAAACTTTGAGTAGTACTCTACAAATCCCTTTAAGGAATGACCCTTGCCTATGTCACCCAGCACCTCGGCATTCACTATTCCACTGGCCCAGTTCATTTTAGGTCTGACCCCATCTCCAGGAATGAAATAACTCAAGTATTACCTCCTGTACCAATATTTTACATTGTCCTTCTGCAAAGTCAACCTTGCCTTAGCGATGTGAGTCAGAACTTCAGGCAAGGTGTCATTGTTGGCAGCAATACTCTTGCCAAATACCAATTTGTCATCCTGAAAGAAAACCACATTAAATGCTCACACAGACGACAAGCCAAACTGTATTCTGTTACATTGAAAGACACCCTCAATAGTGACAAATGACATTGAATGCTTAGAGTCTGGTTGCAACATGACCTGATGATAGGCACTTTTCAGGTTTAGCTTGGTAGAGAGAAACGCTACATGACCACATTCTGATTCAAGCTGTCCAAATTGACACAAAACCATAATGACACACCAGATTTTTCATTATTACCACTAGAGCTAGCCATTGTGTGGCTTCAACTGGTTCAATAACTTTATCCTGGATCATATAAAACGTCACTGGGACTTTTCTTGCCACATGTCTTACTGGCACTGTATTCTTTTTGAAGACTGGTTTATGTTGGTAAGTTTTCACTTCTCCCAACTTGTTCTGATAGATTGGCTTAAATTGTTCCAAGACTGCACTCATCTCCCCATCTTCAACAACCATGACTTGGTTGACAGCACTAGGGTTAATCAGAATGTGTAAGTCATATTGCTGCAGCCAACCCAAAATTGGTGGACCTTCCATGGCCACACAAACTATCCCATGAGTCTCTGTACCCATGAACTCAATCTTTACAAAAATATATCCCATTACACCCATGTTGGTTTCCTGGTATCCCTTCAATATCATGTCAGTAGACCTTAGTTTTGCTTCAGACCAGTTAACGTTGAACAATGGCTTTGGTATGATGGTGTACCATGAGCCTGAATCAACCATTACTGCAATAACCTTCATATCCACCTTAAAATCCAGCTTGGGGTGTATTCTCCTCTCCAGTTTATCACCCCTCCCTGTTATGCTCTCACCTTCGTTGACCATCAAAACCCTATGTGCCCAAATTTTTATCGCTTCCTCTACTGAAGCGACACGTTTAGACACCATTGGTGAAAGCAGTTAGGGTAGGAGCAGAAATAATGAGTTGCTCAATTTTCTTAAAAGCCTCATCAACATAGTCTGACCCAATATATACTTCTCCTTTTTTAGTAGGTTACACAGAGGATGTACTATAAAGGCATAGCATTGCACAAAGCGTGAGTAGTATTCACTGAGACCCAAAAAGGACTGAAGAGTGTTCTTGCCCCTGGGTACATGTATGTCCTAAATGGTTTTAACTAAAGACAATTCTGAGCTTACACATTTTGCAGTAATGGTGTGGCCAAGACAGTCAATTTCCTGTGCTAAAAATTGACTTTTGTCACTTCGTTAAGTGATGCTATATGCCTTGAAAACAATAAGGTGATTCATTGAACTTTCACGCAGTGCATTGCAGCAAGCCACCTTGCTGTGCTGCGATGCATGAAAGGGAAAGGGCAGGAATGCACGTATGTAACATTATACACTGCATTACTGTCCTTTCCTTGCTCTGGTGCCTTTCTGGCTCCCCAATACCAACAATGGCACCCTTCTGCCATGGTGCAATGGTGCTTGCATTGCTGGCAAGACTGTTTTTATGCACAAAAACAATCCCAAGAGACATAGGCCCTCATTACAACCCTGGCGGTAAATGCCGCTTACCGCTGTGCAGAAGACAGCCAATATACCTCTGCAGCCGCGGAATTCCGCTACAGGTATTACGACCCACAGCTCAGACTCCGCCATAATACAGACACCCACACAAGTCCGCCACACCAAAGGTCAGTGATAAACTGGCGATAACAAAATCTCCACCATCACGCCAACAGGAATATGCCCACAGTATCACGACCCACGAATCAACACGGTGGTCTTTCAACCACGGTAATCCATTGGCGGTACACACCGCCGCGCTCAAAATACTGCGCTCACATAAGGGATGCTGCTGTTCCTCAAAATGTAAGCGACATGCACTTAGCCTGGAAACTTGGCATTCACATGGGAGATGTACTGGTCTGCCAAACACACCATCTGCACATTCATTGAATGGTAGCTCTTCCTGTTTCTGTACACCTGTTCACTCCTGCGGGGGGTACTAATGCCACATGCGTCCCATCAATGGCACCAATGATGTTGGGGATATGTCCCAGGGCATAGAAGTCACCTTTCACCGTGGGCAAATCCTCCACCTGAGGGAACACGATGTAGCTGCGCATGTTTTTCAGCAGGTGAGTACACTGTATGCATGCTGCATGGGGAATGCCTGTTTTGAGTGGTGTGGATGGAAGATACATGGGGGGGCTGAGGCCTGCATGTGCGGATGGTGAGTGTATGCGTGTCAGCGCAAGGGTGGGAATGGGGGGCAATGAGTATGATGGTCCAGACAGGTAAGTAATTTCCTTTCCCCCTGTACCATTCCTCTAGGTCAGCACCCACCAGAAGAAGGGTATTTGGCGTGCCATCGCCAAGGACATCCGGACCCTGGGGGTCCACCACAGACGGAGCACCCAAAGCCGGAAAAGATGGGAGGACCTGCGCCGCTGGAGCAAGAAGACGGCGGAGGCCCAGCTGGGGATGGTCTCCCAACGTGGGAGGGGTGCCCGTCACACCATGACCCCCCTGATGTTCCTGATCCTGGCGGTGGCTGATCCAGAGTTGGATGGGCGCTTGAGGGCATCACAGCAGCCACAAGGGGGTGAGTACACTCTCATTCAGCTGACTTTGCGCGCATTACGAGGTGTCTGGGCGGAGGAGGTGGCCAGTGGGTTCCCCTAGGCCAGGGCGAAGTTGGTAGGCAAGGTCCCTTGTGAGGCAGGCTATGTAGCACCCCAACCCCACTAGTGGTTAGAGCCATCTATACCTAGTCAGGCTCCTGTGACTTCCAGGTGTGTAGCAATTGGGCTTAGGCCTCGTACCCTATGGGCATGTGATTAATCTACAAACTATAAGTGCATGGCGCAGTGCAGAGGGTTGCTCACTGTCTGTTGTGTCCGCCAACGGAAGTGGTGTTGCATGCTCTGAACATGTTTTTCTTCTGTCCCCCCCCCTTTTTGTTCTTGTGTGCAATAGCATCAACAGGCGGAGGAGCATTGGCACCGGAGAAGGGGGGAGCTGCATCACACTTGGCCCTGGAGGGTGAAGCTACGAAGCCTGAAGGCACCAGTGAGACGGAGGGTGAGGGGAGCTCGACGGCAGGGACAGGAGCAGAGACCAGCAACAGCGACTCCTCCTCTGATGGGAGCTCCCTTGCGGTGGCGGGCCCCTCTGTGGCCACCGCATCAACAGGTACAGCCGCCACCCCCCCTACCAGCGCTGTCCTCCCAGCAGCCCCTCAGCGTGTGTCCCGTGCCCGCTCACCTAGGAGGGTGGGCATCTCCTTCGCCCCAGGCACCTCTTGCCCTGCCCCAGTCAGCCCTGCTGCCCTCAGTGAGGAGGCTATTGCCATCCTGAGATCCCTCACTGTTGGGCAGTCTACCATTCTGAATGCAATACAGGGTGTTGAGAGGCATTTGCAACAAACAAATGCATACCTGGAGGGTATTCATTCTGGCCAGGCAGCCCAATAGAGAGTATTTCAGGCTCTGGCCTCAGCACTGATGGCAGCCATTGTCCCTGTGTCCAGCCTCCCCCCTCCAACTTCCTCCACCCAGACCCAATTGCCCTGTACCTCAGCCTATCCCAAGCACACCATCAGATCAGCATGCACACACATCAACGCACAAGAGTGGCTCAGGCAAACATAATCACCACACATCCCACAGGCACTCACACAAGCATCATACCCATGCACACACACCAACATCCACTTCCTCCAATGTGTCCCCCTCCTCTACTTCTCCCTCCTCCCTCCTCCCTCCCGGTCTCGTCTCCACTCACACCTGCATGCACTACATCCTCAGCCACTATCTCCATCACCAGCACGCCCATCACCACACACCACTCACGTGCACTCACCACCAACACTACCATTCACACATCCCCAGTGTCCTCTCCCAGTGTATCTGTGAGCCCTCCTCCGAAAGTACACAAATGCAGGCACCCACCCACCCAACAGCCATCCACCTCACAACAGCCTCCAGCCCATGCACCTTCACCCAAATTCAGCAGACGTACACCTCCTACAACCACTATCTCTTCCTCCACTCCCAAATCCCCAATCTACCCGTCCCAGTGTGTCTAAAAAACTTTTCCTGTCAAACCTTGACCTCTTCCCTTCACCTCCCCCCCGTCCTTCCCCTAGGGCCAGGCTTTCCAGGTCCCAGCCCAGCACCTCAACCACCACATCCCCAGGCACAGTGGTGCCAGCAACTGCGGGGTCATGGAGTGCACCATCCATCAGAGCTGCCAGTGTGCCACATAGCGAGGGCAAGGACATTCCGCCACCTGTCAAGGTGAAAAAGGTGCCCACATCCCAGAGGGAGAAGCCGAAAACACCAGCCACCAAGGAGTCCACGAAAATCAAAGGGGATAGTGGGAAGACAACTGCGCCACCATCAAAGGTGGGGAAGGGCCAAAAACTGAAGGGCAGGTCAGGAGAGGGCATGGTGGCACAGACTGAGGGACCAGTGTCACACCTTCTGTCCACGTCCATGCCAACCTGTACGGCAGCGAACACTGCCACCTGCACTGCCACCTGCACCGCCACCTGCACCGCCTCCGGCACATCTACAGCCGCTGCGATAGTCCCCAGCCTCTTCCCCGGTGGGCAACCGTCTGAGGCTGCAGGAGACATCCTGCTTTGTACCTCAGCAGGTGCTGACACATGCCGTGCCGCCACAAACCCCACCGCCAGCACCACGGTCACAGACCCCCCCGCCAGCACAGCCGCCACAGACCCCGCCACCAGCACCACTACCACAGACCCCGCAGCCAGCACCGCCATGACAGACACCGCCGCAAGCACCGCCAGTGGCCCCGCGACATCCTCGGACAGTGGCACCACCGCTGACATGCCTACCATCCCCAGTGGTCAGTCGTCCGAGGCTAGTGGTGAATTCCAGGACCCTGGGCAGCTTCCATGAAGCATTACTGTCATCACTGTTTTTTGTTTTTTTATCCTCATATGTCTTCCCAATTTCTCTCACATGACCAGTAGGGGGGAAGGGGCAGCAAAGGTTCTCACCCAACTGCACTCCTCCGACCCCTAACCACGTCACCCCTGTCCGGAACAACCTTCCATCCAAAACTCTAGTGCGGACGGCAGAGAGAAGAATATAATCATAGGATCACCGCCTATCTATACCTCCCCACTTCCCACCATTGCTTCAAAGGATTCCAAAATCTGATCCTCTTACAAACTTTATAACAGTCAAACTTATGATAGCAAATTAAAGAGTTTTTCCATTCAATAAAGGCAGGGGGGACAGGGCTGATACATTTTCTACAAATCTCCCTTCTCGCCACCAGCGAGATAAAACAACAGTTTAGCTCCATCTCTACCCATCTTCCGTGTCTCATCTGAGCAACCAAACATCACAATCGAAGGTCTTACCTTTGGGATTGAGGGAAGAATGTTTAACTGCATCCCCCACCTCTTGCCAAAACTTACGAAGTAAAGGGCAGTCAAAAAACATATGTAAATCATCAGCTGATGCAGAATCACACTTCTTACACCTCACCACGTTTTCTTGTCTCAGCCTGGACAATTTTTTAGGAGTCCAGAAGGCTCTGTGGATAGAGAATAGATGATTTCTCCTTAACGTAGCAGGTTTAACCATGTTATACAAAAGTGTAGTAGATACTTGCCAAAGGTCTTTAAGCTGCAGCTCCGGCAAGTACTCCCTCCAATTTTCTTCAGGAAGGTTAAATTCCCCATCCACGATATCCAACATCAGCCAATACCATTTCGCCACTTCCTTCTTCGTCGAGGTATCCATCTGCATCTGGTCCACCAGTCCATTAGTACTTCCCACTTCCTCTGCTACATTCCCAACCCAGGACTTCATCTGAAGATATTTGAACTTAGACAGCCCTCCTCCTACCTCAATGTTAAGATTATCAAAATCTCTAAGTTCACCATTATAACAAAGATGTTTCCAATACAACAAACCTGCCTCTTTCAGGGGAATAGCCAGGGCATCTTTAGTCCACTCCGGGGATCCAAGGGAGTCCCAAATCGGCGTATTGTCATTATAATATGACAACTTTGTAATCTTCCTCACATCATACCACAACACTGCCCAATCATATAAGATCTTAATTCGAATTTTTTGGAAGAACTTTGGATTTCCAAATTTATACAAAAAACTTCTCTGAGTCTTCTGGCCCTCCATTATAACAGATAATACCTGCCCCAGCTCAGAACGACAAAATGACATGCAATAAAACTCAGTCTTACATTTTTTAACTACTATGCCCATGCATAGTACTGAATATCAGGAGCTGCAAGCCCACCTTTTTCTCTCTTTCTCCTGAGCTTTTTCCATGATATACGAACACCTTTTGATGCCCAAATAAAACTGCTGATTTTCCCCTGCAACTTCTTTAAAGCAACCTTGTTAAACATGAATGGTAATGTATTAAAAATGAAAGTTAATTTAGGGACTATCACCATTTTTACCACATTAATCCGACCTATTATAGTTAGTGGGAGATTTAGCCATTTCCTCAGTAAAAGGTCCACCTCCCTCGTAACCCGAGCAAGGTTTGTTTCCGCCATTTTATATAAATCCTGTATTACCGTAATCCCCAAATATTTGACACCTCATCATTTAGTTCCATGTTCCACGCCATAACTTCAGTCTTTTGATTGTTAACCGCGTAACCAGAGATCCCCCAAAATCCTCTGATAACACCTGCAGACCCGGATTAGCCTGGCTTAGATTCGCTGTGTAAATCATTAGATCATCCGCATATAAAGAGACCTTCTTAACCAAGTCTCCACCCCGGAAAGGCGGTATTCTCTTATCTCTCCTAATTCTACAGGCTAATGGTTCGATATACAGATCAAATAATAGGGGGGATAATGGGCATCCCTGTCTCGTCCCTCTTTCTATCTTTAGTAAAGGAGTAAGTTTACTGTTAACCAATATTCTTGCGCTTGGGTCCTGATAGATCTTCTTCAGCATTTTAATAAATTGACCTCCGATTTTATATAATTCACAAACCTTCATCAAATAACTCCAATTAACCCTATCAAATGCTTTTGTTGCATCCACCATTACCACCGCCAAAGGCATATGTAATGACGTAGCTAAATCAATCGACCCTACCAATCCCTGTGTCAAATACTGCATGTGCCTACCCTTCAAAAACCTGGTCTCTGTGTATGAGTTTCCCCATCACCATCGCCAATCTATCAGCCAGGCGTTTAGCAAAGATTTCATAGTCACAATTTAACAGTGAGATTGGGCGATATGAATCACACTTCCTAGGGTCCTTACCGGGCTTTAAAATTAGCGCAATAATCGCCTCTTTCCAAGATGGAGGAAGATCCTCATCTCCCCCCATAATCTTGACTCATAATTGCTTCAGGATCTTTAAAATACTGCTACCCAGAGCTCGATAAACCTCCATCGGTAACCCATCTGGTCCTGCTGCCTTCCCCAATTTACCAGCTGAGATGACCCTTTCTACCTCACTAAGCCATACCGGCTCATTAACCAACCTTCTCTCCTCTTCATCCAGAGTCGGTAGCTTTAATTCCTCAAGCCACTCCTTCAATTTCTCCTCCAACGGCTTCCGATCTTCAGTATATAGATCCTTAAAGAAGTTAAAAAGACCCTCTTCCACCTGCTCAGCATCTTTACTAATCTCACCGAGTTCTCATCTCGAATTTCTGTCACCCAATTCCTGACCCTATCTGATTTTAACTTCCAGGCCAACAATTTACTGCAATTCTCACTATACTTGAAATGCATCACCCTATTAGCTTCACATCTCAATTTAACCCTGTGATCCAAAAGAGATGCCAACTCCAAACTAGCTGTCTGACGTTGCTTAACAAAGTTGTCCAACCCCTCACCCTGCTCCTTACTTAACATTCCCTGCTCACATTGCTGTATTTGAGTCTCCAACCTACTTATTTGTTCATTATATAATTTCCTCCTATATGCAGCAATCCTAATCAGACAACCCCTCAAGAATGCCTTAAATGTATCCCAAACTATCGCCAAGGGGGCTGAGCCCAAATGAATCATAAAAAATTTCTCTGAATCCGCCCACAGTTCTGTAACTACCTCATCTTCCAGAAGCAGGGTTCTATCTAGAGTCCACCTATGTTCCCTCCTTTTTCATGGCAACCTAAGAACTAAACTAACCGCTGAATTATCTGCTAAGTGGGCCCCAATATGTACAACGGATTCAACCAAGTCCCTCAAACCCATATCCAACAAAAAATAGTCAGTTCTGGAATGATACCGGTACTTCTTGTTATAATAAGAATAACCTCTCTGTGACCCCCTTTTATCCCTCCAAACATCATATAACCCCCATTGGGACATCATTACCCCGATCTGACCCTGCATTTTCTCGTTTTCTTTAGACCTACTACCCGCTGATTCATCTAATTCGTGATTCAAAACAACATTAAAATCACCTGCCCATATAACTGGATCTAAATATTGTAAAAGAGAATCTGAAAGTTCCCTTAAAGGGCCTACATCATCCCTGTTAGGACCGTAATATCCTACCAAGGTAAAGTGATATTCAAAAGCCGACAGCCTCCCCACCACCCACCTCCCCGAGTTATCTATGGGGCCTTCCTGAAAAGTAATACTAACATGTTTCTTAATTAGAACAGCCACTCCTTTACTACCACTAAAACAATTTGAGCTGGCTATCCGCTGGACCCGCCCGCATGTCTTAAAAACTTCAAAACATTCCTCCCTGGAAAGATGAGTCTCTTGTAAAATCAGAACGTCAAATGGGACATCTCTCAAATATTGCACCAACCTTTTCGGCCTACTCTTTACCCTGAGACCATTTACATTCCAGGACAGGAGTCTCAAGTTCTTCACTGCCATTTTCCATCATCCAAGCCGCCTACCTTCTTCCACCCCACCCCCCATCCCTCCCCCGCCCCCCAGGTCCACCTTCCACATTGGGGATAATTTTCTCCCATAATATACTCCCCACCCAGTGCTCACCATCACCACCCCTCCCTTCCTTTCCCCCCAAACTACTTACACCAAAATAATCTTTTTTACCAGTATTACCCACCCCACTAAGTGCCCCCTCCACCCACCTCCTGCACCCTACCCAATCCCCCGCCTCCCCTGGGAACCCACCCAAACATTGAGCTGACTCAAGGTCAGAGGGGGATCGCCGCTCCTCAGTTAGAACCTTACCCACAATACTTCCCTACCGGGGAACACTCCAATCTTAGGTTAGACCTGCCACGTTCCTGCCCTCTTTCTCAATTTTCATAATCAACTCGTCCACCTCCTTCCAGTCCGTAAAATTACACATCTTATTATTTACCATAACTTTTAGAGACGCAGGAAATCTCAACTGAGCTGTAGCACCCAGTTTTCTCAGAGTATCTATTCTTTTTCCCAGCTCCCACTGTTTATTCAAAGTCACGGCCGCAAGGTCTGACCTGATTTCAAAAGGGGACACGTTAACCATCAACAACTTTTTTTTTAGCGCCTGGGTGAGAATGTGTTCCTTCAAGGAGTATGTCTGAAAGTAATCTAAGATTTTCCTTGGTCTAACCCTGTTAGAAGGCATTTTAGCCGGAACCCGGTGCACCCTTTGAATGTCTTTAGCAATATCTTCCTCTGACATTTCCACTGTCATCACTGTTGTCACCTGCAGGAGGAATGCAAAGCCGCAGCAGTGTGAGGTACGTCGCTGCCTCCATGGCGTATAATGCTACCTGTACCTCAGCAATCTCATGGCACACACACCCAGGTGAGGGAATTGTACCGGCAACACTGCACGTGGAGCACTCTGGGCACCAGGCCCCCTCCAGAACCAGTGGAGAGATACATCCACTACCTCAGTCCTTGGCAGGATGAAGCACTCTGGGCAAAAAGCCCCGTCCAGAACCAGTGGAGAAAGGCATCCACTACCCCAGTCCTTAGCAGGATGAAGCACTCTGGGCACAAAGCCCCCTCCAGAACCAGTGGAGAAAGGCATCCACTACCCCAGTCCTTGGCAGGATGAAGCACTCTGGGCACAAAGCCTCCTCCAGAACCAGTGGAGATTCACATCCACTACCTCAGTCCTTGGCAGGATGAAGCACTCTGGGCACAAAGCCCCCTCCAGAACCAGTGGAGATTCACATCCACTATCCCAGTCCTTAGCAGGATGTAGCACTATGGGCACAAAGCCCCCTCCAGAACCAGTGAAGACTGACATCCACTTGAGAGACTGTGGCTTTTCACTCCCCAGGATAAAGCAGTGGGCAACCCACCCACTGGAGAGACTTGAGAGAATGTGGCTTTGCACTCCCCAGGATAAAGCAGTGGGCAACCCGCCCACTGGAGAGACTTGAGAGACTGTGTCTTTGCACTCCCCAGGATAAAGCAGTGGGCAACCCACCCACTTGAGAGACATGAGAGACTGTGGCTCCCCAGGATACATCAATGGGCATGGAGCCCCCTCGTGCAGCAGTGGCGTCGTGCGTTCATCTGGCTGAGGTGCCCCCCTCCCTGAGGTGCCTGTTTCATTTCGATCTGATGCCCCAGCAGTGTTCTCCCATGCATTTTCGGCCCAGTGGTCCAAGGACAATGATTGGTGCACTATCCGGTCTTGTGTAGTTGGTGTACATAATTGCGTTTACTGGATTTTGAACTTTGATAATGAGATTTCACATGATTACATTCATTTAAATCAATTCCTTTTGTCCTTGCGTTCTTCCAGGGGGTGGGGGGCTGGTATGTATACTGTTGCTGCATGTATTTGTGTGTATGGTGTTGTGGGTGGGGGTGGGGGTGTTGCTCTATTTTCCCTCCCCCCTCCCCTGTGTTGTAGGTGTAGTACTCACTGTGGCCGTTGCCGCCGTCGTTGGTGCTCCTGATAGAAGAGAAGGAAGACCAGCATCGGCAGTATCTGCAATTTGCGCTCCATGGCGTCCTGGTTCTTCGTGGGGTGTGGAGAGGTGAGTGTTTTCCCTTCTGTGTACTGTTTCCGCCGTGTTTTTGTTCGCGTTGGTTCTTCCCCGGAAAATGTGGCGGATAGGCATCTTGTGATAGAGTAGGTGGTACATTGTCTTACGCATGTCTGTTGGCGGTTACCGCCGCGCTGTTTGTTTGCACTGTCGGAGTGTTAAAGTGGCTGTCTATGTTGGTGGTTTCCGCCACAGTCGTAATCCCATTTTGTTTTCCGCCGTCCTGTTTGTGGTATTACCGCCAATTTAACACCGACCGCCAGGGTTGTAATGAGGGCCATAATCCTCTTCCTATGTGTGCTGCACAAAGAGAAAAACATGAGGCAAAATAAAGATATCTCTCCTTATTGCACCTCACATGGGGAGGCATAGCATATTGACGTGCTACCAGGTCTACCAGTAGTGGCAAATCTGGGAATGTGCCAAAATCTAGAGGTGGATGTGTGGGAATACCGGTGTCCCACCCATGCAATGCCCCCCTGAGGACAGAGTGATGCAAATCAGTGATTTGTGATGTGTTGCATTGCTCTAGATTTATAAAGCCATTCAGGGCCATGCAAGAGGACCTTGCATGGTTTGGTTAATCTGATTTAGTAGGTGCGTCGCCCTTAGGCCCCTGAGCATGGTGCAAGGGTGATGCATCTGAATGATAAGTATGCTTCTCACTACTTTGTTAAGGGTTGTGTTATGCTCATTCATGTTGGCGGCATAAATTAGGACTTCATCCTGAAAGGCTTGTGCTCCTATTATGTCAGAACAAAGCAAGCATGGAATATGAGTCATAAACATTTAAAGCTATGCAGAATAAATGATCAATTGGTACCTCCTCCAAGAACCTAGTTATTGAATGCACATTCCTAAGTATTGTGGACCTTTACATTGTTCTCAAAGTAATTTCTGCTAAGAATTCCAATGCCTGAACTAGCGTGGTCCCCAACCTAAAAAAACAAAGGTCCTGATTTAAGAAAAGTCACGCTGCACCCCTTGGCGCCTCTTTAGCACCATTTTTTCGGCCCCACTTAACGAGGGAAGGCCCCCTTTGCATACATGATGCCTGGTGCAGGCATAATGTAGCTCAAAAGTTACAGAATGGTGCAATGCATGCATTGCACCACTTTGTAAGTTTGGCGCAATGATTTTGGCCTCATTCGGACACATTAGCGTAAACCAAATGGCACTAATGAGGCGCAAGGAGGTGCTAGGGGCTCTTAAATCAGCCCCATAGGCCCATATTTATTAGCTTTTGACTTAGGGAAGCACAGCAATTCACCTTGCTGCGCTGCCCTGTGTCAAAGTGAAAGGGCAGGAATACGCTGTATCTAAGGCACACAGTGCATTCCTGCCCTTTCCCATTGCACTGGTACCATTTTGGTAGCCTAGCGCCAAGGCATGGTGCAAGAGTGTCTGTGCTGTAGGCAGGATTGTGCAGGAAGTTTGTTGTGGCCTTGTTGGCGCGTTCCTACGTTCTATGCTTAGAATCCAGGGAATGTGGAGGTTTTGGTGGGAGGTAGAATGTGGGACAGAAGGAGTAAGAGCACAGAGAGAAGAGAGACATCTGCGTGTCATGTAACAATATGTCTTCAGGCAATTATATTGAATTAACTACTTAGGCCCTCAATACGACAATGGCGGACGGTGGTATTTTGGAGAAAGGTCCTGCCAACAGGCTGGTGGTACCTTTCCCCAAACTATGACATTGGCGGTTTGGCTCAAGCCAAACCGTCAATGTACCACTCCGTCCGCCAGCGCGGTAACAGCCGCTGGGCTGGAGACTACAGTCTCCAGCCAGGCGGCAATCACTGTCCCACCCGTGGGATAATGAACCCGCCTACTGCCATAGTTTTCATGGCTTTTTTACTGCAACGAAAACCATGGCAGTAGGTACTGTCAGTGCCAGGGAATTCCTTCCCTGACACTGATAGGGGTCTCCCCGTCCCCCTCCCCTCCCTAGAGTCCTTTCCCCCACACTGCCTTCACGCACATTCACACGCCAATATACACATGCATACACACTCATACCCACAATCAACCACACATGCATACATACACTCACACACATATCCACACACATCGACATGCATACAAGAACACCCGCAGTCACACAACATACACACACACTCACACCCATTCAGGCACACGTGCATTCCACACGCCACACACCCACATGCACGCACACACACACATACACCCACATCCCCACACACTTACACACACACAACACCTCCTTCCCCTGTTGGAGCACCAGACTTACCTGCTTGCAGGGAGTCCTCCGGCAGGAGACAGGACGTGGCACTGCTGCCAGCAGCAGCATCCGCCAGCAAAACACCGCCAGGCCGTATCATGGATCATGATACTGTCTGCGGTGGTCTACTGGTGTGGCACTGCTGCTGGCAGCAGCGCTGCCTTACCGCTGTCCGCAGCCATGACCGCAGCCGGAATTCCACCAGCCTTCTGGAGAATTCTGGCTACGGTCATAATATGGTGGACGGTGGGTAGCCGTGGCGACGGTGTTTTGGCGTCCGTCGCCACAGCGGTAGGCGGTCACTACCGCCAACGACATAATGAGTGCCTTAATCTTGTATTTGCGTTATGGAGATTCCCTTGAGACAAGTGGCAACAAGATTGCCTGAAGAGGAACCCAAGGCGTGAAGAAACAGTGATGTAGCATTGTGTTCTTTGAAACAATCAAATTCACTATGGCGGGAGTGAGGAACATTGTGTAGTGGTAAGAACATTTAAAATTATTAATACCTTGAACCTTACGGGTTAGTGAGTGAACGTTACATTTGCCTTCGTGCGAGGTTGAAGTTGTGACAGTTGCCAGGAATTGCAAAGCAGTGTATGCGGCATGGAATATTAAATGCACGCATGCATGCCTTAACAGGCCCATATGCCAGGAAAATAAATAACACACGTACCTTTGTATTGTTACGGCGATAGGCACGCCCTTACTCTGTTTCGTGTTTGATGCCTATGCAAGCCGGAATTACTATTGAGAATACGTGCATCAAAACTTGTCATTTATCATGTTGTTGTTTATGTTATTACGGATATAGTCATGCTTTTTGAAGTACTTCCTTTTGGTGCCTGCGAATTGAACATTATGGCGATAGGCACTCAAATTTACAGTTGGAAACCTGTTAGTCTCATTTTATGATGCCTATGCATTTATGATTGTGGCGATAGGCAGGCCAATACATGAAAGCATAGTAAGGTGTGTGCTTACATTATTATGGTGATAGGCATATCTAATTGTGCTTCTGGAGCTAGAAGAAAACATTATTCGGTGGTGAAGAAAGGACAGTGTACTAGCCCTATTTTAGGTGGGAATAGAACACTGAACTACTCCAATGAAAATTAGCAGACTAAGGCGGAAACAACCGCCGTGTTCATGCTGGCAGTCAAAACACTGACCGCCAGCGACCCCGGAACCCCACCAGCGAGATAATGAACTTTTCTGTGAGCTGGCGGGCGGAAACCTTGTTTCTGCCCGCCGCTCACAGAAAGGCCCGGCCGGGACATTGACGGTGGCTCCACATGGAGCCGCCATCAATGCCTCTGTACGGCAGGTGCAGTAGCACCCGTTGTGCAGATCACAGGCCAAAAATCGGGCAGTGACCTGCGCGACGGGGCTCTGCACTGGGGCCCCTGCACTGCCCATGCAAACGTTTCATTTTTCGTTTTTGTAATGCATCTCGTTTTCCTTTAAGGAAAACGGGCTGCATTACAAAAAAAACTGCTTTATTAAAAAGCAGTCACAGACATGGTGGTCTGCTGTCCGCAGCAGGCCACCATCCCCGTGAGGGCCGCCATTTGCAAGGGGGTCGCAAATTGAATATTCATGAGGTGGGACTTTGCGACCCGCCTGCGAATCGCAGATGGTGTCAGGGACACCATCCAACATTCTGAATTGCGACTCTAAATTTGCGTGTCGCAATTCAGAATGTACCTACATCTGGCCCTAAGTCTGTGCACAAAGTTTCACAATCAGTCCTCCTGCACCCTTTTGGTCTTTGGGTACTGAGCCGAGTTGGAAATGAACAGTGGAAGGAGTACTTTTTGAATTACATTGCGTAATTCATGAGAAGAACACAAGAAAAGGATATCATTGCATACATTAGGTCCCGTGGTGCGTGAAAAAAAACGACGTACACCAGGCAGCGCCGGCGTAGGGGGAAAATGGAGTATGGGCGTCCAAAAATGGTGCAAGTCAGGCTGAGGCAAAAAAATCGCCTCAACCCGATTTGCGCCATTTTTTTTTCACTCCCAACCCCCATTGAAATGACTCCTGTCTTAGCAAAGACAGGAGTCATGCCCCCTTGCCCAATGGCCATGCCCAGGGGACTTCTGTCCCCTGGGCATGGTCATTGGGCATAGTGGCATGTAGGGGGGCACAAATCAGGCCCCCCCATGCCACAAAATTTTTTTTAAAAAAATACTTACCTGAACTTATCTTAATGTCCCTGGGGTGGGTCCCTCCAGCCTTGGGTGTCCTCCTGGGGTGGGCAAGGGTGGCAGGGGGTGTCCCTGGGGGCAGGGGAGGGCACCTCTGGGCTCATTCTGAGCCCACAGGTCCCTTAAGGCCTGCCCTGACCCAGGCGTTAAAATCCGGCGCTAATGCGGGTTTTTTAGACCCGCCCACTCCCGGGTGTCATTTTTGCCCGAGAGTATAAATACGACGCATATGCATCGGAGTCATTTTTTAAGACGGGAACGCCTACCTTGCATATCATTAACGCAAGGAAGGTGTTCACGCAAAAAAATTACGCTAACTCCATGAACTTTGTCGCTAGATGCGTCTAACGGCAAAGTATAAATATGGAGTTAGTTTTGCGTCGAATTTGCGTCGAAAAAAACGACGCAAATTCGGCGCAAACGGAGTATAAATATGCCCCGAAATGTCTAGTAAATGTGAAGGTGCATTGAAAGTGGGAATGAAAGAATGTGAATCCCTGTGAAAAAATCAAAATAAGTATAAAACCTCTAAACAAACAACAAAAGGCACGAAACCTAGAGATCCACCTGGATGCCATTGTTGCAACAGTAAAGATCACCTAGCTTTTAGCGAAGATTGTCCTGCAGTCAAACAAAAATGCGCCAATTGTGGTATTATAGGGCATTTTTTAAGGTGCATTCAAGAAAAAGAAAATCAGTATAATATGTAAGTGCACCAACCTACACTGATGAGGGAAGTACTTTAAGCAATGACAAGTGCGAAAGTGAGAAGGTAGTACCCTGGGTAAGAATTGTGTCTTGAATGTGGAGGTTGACACAATCAAACCCAAGCCAGAATGTTGGATGACAATTAGGGACATGTCTTTGACAAATCTATGCAGATTCAGGATCTCCGTAAACAAGCATCAATGAGGAACTTTCAAAAGAAAATTTTATCAAGAAAAGGGTTGACAGTTTATTGCCTTCGGACATCAATCCAGAAGGGTACAGTGGTGAGCGAATTGCTATGCTTGGTTTCTGTTTTTTTTAAATTTATTTAGGAACAGGCAGACTAGAGGTAAAGTTTATGTGCAAAAAAAGGACCTCCAGTACTTGGTTGGTATGACCAGGGTACTTTACACACTATAATAGATCCCAATAATCAGGAACAAATATTGGTGGTGGATGAAGGTGTGAAAATTAGTGAGGAACTAAAACTAGAATGTCTGAAATCTTAAAGGATTTGAACACAATATAATTTTCGAGGATGATGCTAATCACAAAACTTAGAAAGTGAGGAACATTCCTTTTATGGTGAGAGACGAAGTATCTGCAGAGTTAGAAAAATTGGTGCAATCAGCTGTGAAAGAACCCACAGATTGGGTTTCTCATTTTCGTAGTTGTGAGATGCAGTAGTAGAAAAATCAGACTTAGGAGTCATTACGAGTTTGGCGTTTTTTGGGGAAGGCCGCCGCGGTGGCAGCTGCCAAAAGACCGCCAAGTTGGTGGTCAGACGACCACCGTATTATGAGTCACACTGTGAAACCTGCTAAAACACAGACAAATTTCAGAAACCTCCAGGACACTGGAGGACTTAAATGAAGCGATTCCACCACCAGCACCGCCAGCCACACGGAAATTCTCCCATCATATTACGATCCACAAATCACGACAGCGGTTCTTCCATGGCGAAAAATCATTGGCGGTGTGAATCACGGCGGTCTCAACTCACTTGTCAGAACACAACACCACATTTGATAGTTTGAACACCCAACACCTGACACACCTACTTACTGCGCTATATAACACACCCCTACACAACCAATAATCCTTTGCATCCAGAACGGCATTCACATACATCAAGAAGCCCAAGAAGTGCTCTTTTACTCTATAGGCACACATACACATTTCACTCAGCACTCACCCCACTTCAGCACAGCATTCACAATTCCTTTCACTTACATTGGTCCCAGATCTGTAGGATTGTCACTCACCTATGTCAGTCTACAGTGTCATGCACCTTGGTCTTCAGAGTAAGAACACAATAACAGCTAGGTCAAATGTAGATCTCAAACAACTCACCCATTATGATGCTAGAGGGCATGATCCAACAATTACACATGAGCCAGGCACATCTCCAGACACAAAATACACAATTTGACAACCTCCTGTACCCAACAGGTGAAATATATGGGACATTTTTTTTCACCCCAGTGTCCTAACAGTATAACAATCTTGGTTACACCCCACTTAAACAACACTAACATTACCTGGTTTCATTCTTGTCTACTTGTCATGTCTGTCAGCAATTGCCATATGCTTCAGACACTGTCTTTCATTTGCCAAGGTTGCTGAGCCAAACAGGATCTAGGCAAATCTGTGAGTGAAAGGGAAAAGGGAGAGGACATAGCAGAATACATTCCTCACATCAGAGAAGTCATATCCACAAGTGTAAGTTTTCATCTGGTGTTACAATACACAATACTGTAGACCACACTGTCCTGTCCACAATGCAAACTTTCAGTCTGCATTCATAACTCACGCATAGGCATTGCAGCTCAGCACAGCCCAGCAGATGATGCATGAAAGGAGGTGACATGCTGCCCATCAACATCTGGTTGCACATTTACATCACAACAATAGGTGAACTTCACATACCTATTAGTCAGTTGAAGTACTGATTGATGAGATCTGTCCTAGAGACACCTACTTCATCCTCCTCTGTCTCTTCATCACTTGGCATATCTGCATTTCCACCCACAGGTTCTGCTGCCTCCCCCTTATCTGGTATAAATGGTATCTGATGTCTCAGGACAAGATTGTGGAACATGCAGCAGGCAACTATTATTTGACATACTCCTCTTGATAACTATAAACACCTAAACCTCAGGAGTCCAAAGGTCTACTCAACTATACGCCTTATCCTCCCATGGGCCTCATTGTAGCATACTTCCCCTGATGTGGTTGGGTACCTCACTGGTGTCAACAGCCAAGGACGGTTTGGATAGCCAGAGTCTCCTGTGAACAAAATGGCTGAACAACACAAACATGTAGGTGGGACATGCAACATTGTGATGGCAGGAGACATACGTTGCAAACACACATTTCAAATGTAACTTACCAACCAGCCAGGCCCTGTGGAGTCATGTCATTAGCAGTGGGACATTGCTGTTCTGCATGATGAAGGAATCATGGACTTATCCTGGATACTTTGCAGTGACTCGTGAAATGTAGTTGTCTACCAGACACACCACTTGAACTTTAATGGAATGGTAGTTTTTCCTGTTCTTACACACCTGTTCATTGGCACTGGGGGCACAAAAGCTACATGGGTGCCATCAATTGCTCCGACCACATGAGGAATATTTACCCTAGCATAAAAGTCTGCCTTCACATAGGCCAAATATGCTCGTTGGGGAAACCTGATGTAGCTAAACAGGTGTTTCAACAATGCTCACAGTACATCCTTCAAAACCAGACTGAACATGGGCTGAGATACCCCTGCTGTTAGAGCCACTGTATTCTGAAAGGAGACAGTGGCCAGGTAGTGTAGTACTGACAATACTTTAACAATGGGAGGTCTGCTTTAGGGATTGCATATGGCACGCATCAGATCTGGCTCCAAGTGTTTACAAAGATCCATGATAGTATGATGATTCAGACAATATGTGTATATACAATGTCTTCCCTCCATGGTGTGCAGGTCTGCTAGTGGACCGTGCACTGGTGGTTGTCTTCCCGTCCTCATGGCAGGTAACTATGTGAAAAGATATAAACATAGTATGTGACATGCAGCATGCACACATCAGGTACAGGTAATTAATTTATTCACACATAACAGCTGTTGAGGATGGCTACTACCTCTGACATGTACAGTACAGCACATAGCTATACATCCAATGACACCCTCCTTGGTGCACATTGCCTCAACTAACTATGGGATTACCCTTATGAATTCAACTGCTACTGTACATGTTTGTAAGAGCAATAATTTAGACATGTTTCACACATATTGTTTGACATTATTGACATTTTCAAAACACATAGGACCTCAGAAGGACTGGGAATATAGGACTGGGAAGTGGTAGTTGGAGGGGGAACAGTAGGAGCAGGGACAATGGCTTCCATCAGAGAGGAGGCCAGAGCTTGAGATGATCTCTGTTGGGCCACCAATCCACAGTGGATACCTTCCAGGAATGCATTGCATTGCTGTATCTCGGATGCCAGCCCCTCCATGGCATTCACAATGGTTGACTGCCCTACAGAGATGGGTCGCCGGAGGTCATTAGCCTTCTCACTCAGGGCAGCAGGGCTCACTGGGGCAGGGCCTGAGGTGCCTGAGGTGAAGGAGATGCCCATGCTCCTGGGTGAGCAGGCACGGGCAACTCAGTGAGGGGCTACTGGGAGGGCAATGCTGGTACGGGGTGGCTGCTGTACCTGGAGCTGGGGTGGTCCCAGAGGTGTCCGCCACAACCAGGGAGCTATCATCGGAGGAGGAATCAGAGTCAGTGTTGTCATCTCCTGCCTCTGCTGCAGTGCTACCCTCACCCTCCGTCCCACTGGTTCCCTCAGCGTCGATGGACTCTGCCTCCTGGGTCCTGTGGGATGCAGCTCCCTCTGTTGCCGGTGCCCCTGCTCCTCCACCAGATGATGCTAATGCACACATGGACAGGATGACAGAAGAAGAAAGGGGGTAGAGAGAAAAAGGGAACACTGGGTAAATTTCAGCACCAACACCACAGTTTGCATACATATTACCATCACATAAAGGGATCAGGATTGAGCACTATGCACCGCACTGGCAATCAATTGGCTAGCTGCCACAGCTAGATGACGGCCAACCACCACCAACTGCACCCCACCTGGGACCCACTAAGCCCTGTCTGACATGGAATGCAACTGAGCTAGTTTACCTGATTGTGCTGTACACCCATTACCCTTGAGCTGGATCATCCTGCAATGTCCGACCTGGCATTAAGGGGCACCCACTAACTCACACCCACCGCCCGAATCCCATGCCACCTACCAGTTATTTTAGTAACGCCCACTGTACTCACCCCCTTGTGGCTGCTGTGCTGCCCACAAGCGCTATCCAGCTCTGGGTAGGCCACTGCCAGTATGCGGGCCATCAGGGGGTCAATTTCCGATGGGCACCCCTTCCTCATTGGGAGGCCATCCCCAGCTGGGCCTCCGTGGTCTTCCGTGCCCAGCGTCTCAGGTCCTCCACCCTTTTCCTACAGTGGGTGCTCCGCCTGCTGTAGACCCCCAGGGTCTGCACGTCCTTGGCGATGTCACGCCCAATCCCTTCTTTTGATGGGCATTGACCTGCAGAGGTAATACAGACAGGAGGACACCATTACACATACAATCCAGCCTGTCACACATATGGCCCACAGATCCCGTTTCCATCTCCATTGGCACACACATCGCCCGGCACCCACCATGTACACTACCACCAGACACCCTCCCCCAAATTACACAATGCTTACACACACATCTCCATGCAATCTTCCTACATGCATTGTGCCCAAGGTGTACTCACCTGTTGGTCTGGAGGCCCATACAGCAGTCCATACTGGTGTAGGACCCATGTACCAAGTGCTCTAACTCCATCGAAGTGAAGGCAGGGGCCCTTTCCACGGTCACACGGGCCATGGTAGGTTCCAGACACAGGTCACAGCAGCACACGCAGTGGAGGTGTTGTCCTGTGGAGAGTCAGGAATCAAGTGAGGATTTAGATAGAAAATGGCAGTCACATCCACAGCAGTGTACACCGTCACCGCCGCAGCTGATCCCCATTGGCCACTGTACTCCATAGGGCCCCATATTAGCCAATGTTGCAAGACCGCCTTCCGCCACAATGCCAACCATCGGTTGAGTTACCTCACTTTGACCTGTCCATAGATGGTCAGGGGGTCGCAATTTCATGGTGATGGAGAACATTCAGATTAGCCATAACTGTGTCATCACATTAATTCTGTGTGTACACTGAGGTGGTGGTCCCACTGTACAAATTGTGACAGCCTATTCACTCTTGTGTCTCTTAGATACCTACCACTGCGGCTGAATAAGAGGAGGAGACAACCCTCTTGTACAGACCCCTTGTGGACTTGGCCACACTGGAGGACAGGCACGTTCTACTCACCTATAGACTGGACAGGGCCACAATCGCAGAGCTGTGTACCCAATTGGAGCCTGACCTGATATAAGCTATCCGTCATCCCACTGGGATCCCCACTCTTGTGCAAGTTCTATCAGTGCTTCATTTCCTGGCAACTGGTTCTTTCCAAGTGACAGTGGGCTTGGCAGCAGGAATGTCAGAGCCAGTGGTCTCAATCATGCTGGCAAGGGTTTTGTCTGCCTTGCTCAAACACATATGCAGCTACATTGCTTTCCCCCAGGTGGAAGATTTGGCCACTGCGAAGGCAGGATTATATGCAATGGGACATATACCCAATATTATTGGGGCGATTGACTGTAAACATATTGCGTTTGTACCCCAACCGCCAGAATGAACAGGTGTTTAGGAATCGGAAGAGTTTCCACTCACTCAATGTGCAAATGGTGTGCCTGGAGGACCAGTACATCTCCCACATCTCTGCCAAGTATCCTGGGTTGGTGCATGATGCCTTTGTTTTGAGGAATACCAGCATCCCAAATGTGATGGTTCAACTAAAGAGGCACAGGGTGTGGCTAATAGGTAAGACAGAGTCCTAAGCCAATGTATGTCAACGTATGCCTTCAGGTGTTATCCCCATAGAATTGTGTAAGGCTACTGTTCGTCCCTCTATACTTGCAGGTGACTCTGGCTACCCAAACCTATCATGGCTCCTGACCCGTGTGAGGAATGCCAGGACAGGGGCAGAGAACCATTATAATGATGCACATGGGCGAACCAGGAGAATAATCTAAAGGACCTTCGGCCTCCTGAAGGCCAGGTTCAGATTCCTGCATCTGACAGGTGGAGCCCTGTGCTACTCACCTTTGATGGTCTGCCAGATAGTAGTGGCATGCTGCATGTTGCACAACCTGGCCCTCAGACGACGTGTGCCTGATCTGCAGGAGGAGGAGACTGGAGATGCGTCTGTGGCAGCAGTGACCCTCAGGACAGTGAGGATGAGAAGGCAGAGGATGAGGATGTGGACAACAGAACATCAGTTATACATCAATACTTCCAATGACACACAGGTGAGACAGTGTAACTGACCATTGTTTCATCTGTGTGGTTGTAGCAGGATGGCATTCACTTCCTCTGCATCTCCATTTACTGATGGCTTGTCATTTTTCAGATGTTGGTGAAATGACAACAGTGTCCTGATGTGATGACTACAGACAGCTACAGGTCATTAATTGTATGCTATCACAGTGTTCAGATCATTTGCACTAGATGTGACTCTTCCCATATGTGCACATTTTCAACACATAAAACACTATCAGTCGGATTGTGTTCAAGGGTGTTTACTGTAGTGCTATAAAATTAAGGGAAAAGTGAAATGTAATGGGGTGATGGTAGAGGAAAGTCCAGGGTTTTGTCCCACTCTGTTTGTAGCACAGGTCCAGTGTCCAAGGGGCCATAGGGAGGGGAGCAAAGGCAGTTCAAAGTCTACAAGGAGGCAGGGTGGGACACAAGGGGGACAATCAGAAGATTCTCATTTCCTGACAGTGGTCTTGGACTTAGCTAGTGTCTTTGGCTTCTGTTTAGGTCGCAGGGAACATTTGCAGGGTGGTTCACCTTCTGCAGGAGAAGGGGTGCTGGTGGCCTGTGGGTCCTGCCTTTCTAGCTGCAGCAGAAGTGGAGGGCTGGTCGGTAGGCTGGCTAGTGATAGGAGCCCACTGGTGTACTGTCCATTCCCTCATGATGTTGCCCATGTCTGCCAGCACACCTGCTATGGAGATATGGAGATCATGGTGGTGGTGAAGGCCTGCAAATCCTCCCTGATCTCCTGATGCTGTTCTTCCTGCAGCCGCTTGTTCTCCTGCATGTTGGTAAGGATCTGGCCCATCGTGTCCTGGGATTGTTGGTAAGCCCCCAGGACATTGGTGAGTGCCTACTGGAGAGTCGGTTTCCTGGGCCTATTCTCCCCCTGGCGCACAGTGGTCCTCCCAGTGTCCCTGTTCCCCTAGGCCTCTGTCCCCTGAACGGTGTGCCTACTGCCACTGACCCCAGGATCCTGATTGTCTTGATGGCAAGGTGTGGACCGGGGTCCCTGTACAGGTGGGCACACTGCTGATTGATGTGTCCTGGGGACAGAGATGTGGGGATGCTGGGTGGGTGCTGCGGTGTTGGATACTGAGGGGAGAGGCTCTGTGGTGGACTGTGAGTGGGCTGGGGTGGACGACTGACCAGTGGTCCCTGATGGGGCATGTAATTCATCCAGATTCAGAAGTCCAGAGTTACTGTCATCAGTGGGGTCATCTTCTGTTGAGGGACTGGTTAGACGTGGTACCTCCTCTCTGCTGACATTGGCTGGGGTACCTGTGGGGATGTAAGTGATGTATTATGCCTTATGTCTGTGACAAATTGTACATCCCTAGCTTCCCCTCTATCGTTGCTGTTGCCCCGCCACCTTTGTTTGTGTATGGTGATGTATTGTGAGACTGTTAGTTCTCCATGCTGTGCATTCTTTTGATGGGTGTACATGCAGGGCTGGGAGGGCGGTCCATGCATTGGTATTGCATGCAGGGCTTGGCATTGGGGCTAGTCAGAGGTGGAGGTGCAGTGTGTGGGCTGGAGTGGAGTGATGAGAGTTAGGGTGGATGGCATGCAGGTATGGGGGTGAATAGTAGTAAATATTGACTCACCTGTGTCCAGTCCTCCTGCTACTCCAGTGAGTCCCTCAGGATGCAGTATTGTCACGACTTGCTCCTCCCATGCTGTGAGCTGTGGGGGAGGAGGTGGGGGTCCACCGCCAGTCCTTTGTATGGCAAGTTGATGCCTTGCTGCCACGGAACGTACCTTTCCCCATAGGTCATTTCACCTCTTCCTGATGTCGTCCCTTGTTCTTGGATGCTGTCCCACGGCGTTAACCCTGTCCATGATTCTCCGCCATAGCTCCATCTTCCTGGCAATGGTGATTTGCTGTACCTGTGTCCCAAACAGCTGTCGCTCTACCCTGACTATTTCCTCCACCATGACCCGCAACTCCTCATCAGTGAAACGGGGGTGCCTTAGTGGGGACATGGGTGTTGTGTGGTGTGTGTTGGTGAGAGGGTGTTGAGTAATGTGGTGGGGTGTGTGATGTGGGGTGCATGACGGATGTATGGGTGTATGTGGTGTGTGTGTCTAGTTGTCTCAATGGTCTAAGTGGTCTTGGTGTCAGTCTGGTGGCAATAATTGTTGTTCATAGAGGATTGTGGGTTATGTGGGTGTGTGTTTTATAGTGCTGTGGGTGGGTGTGGTGTGTGTATTAGTGTCAGGTGTGTGATTTGTGTTTTGGCCAATGTTGTATTGTTTTGTATTTGGGTGGCTATTCTGAGTGTACCGGTGTGTACCGCCAATGGTTTACCGCCATTGAATGTCCGCTATGGTGATTTGTGGGCCACAATGTGGTGGGCTTGTTTTGTTGGCGAAAAGGTATGGGTGTTGGTACCGACACATTCATACTGATCTTTGGGCTGGCGTATTTGTGTATGTGGCAGCCTTCTGTCAGAGTAGTGTGTGTGTGTCATAATATGGTGAATGGATATTCGCCACCGCTGTGGTATGTTGGTCGGCCGTCACCACGGCGGTAAGCAGTATTTACCGCCATTGTCATAATGACCTCCCTAATCCTTAGAAAACAGAGAGAACGCTGTCATTTCATTAAAGTACCTGGGTAGCATCAAAATAAAGCCGCACAGTGAGTGTGCATCGAAAAAGGCCAGCGATGCGTCAGTTTCTCACCTGTAAGCGAGAATGTGCATCGTTCCTCCTCCGGTCGGGTCGGCGTGTGTCGTTTCTTCTCTCCCGCAAGATAGCAATGTGTCAATCCGGATAGGCACCTTGGGTCCGGGCAGGCTTTGCAATGATCTTCCGCATCCAGCGGTTGCGTTGAAATCCAGGTGCACGGTGTCAAGAAACCATGCTGCGTGGGGGTTCACGTCATTAACAGCAGCCACTGCGGGTGTTGCGCGTAGTTTCTCCAGCCGCGTTGCGTCGATCTTCCATCTGCAATGCAGGTGGAGCGTCTATTTTACCCGCAAGGCCGGCGGCGCGTCATTTATCAGCCACGAGGCAGGTGGTGCTTCAAAAGTTTCACCACACTGCAGTCCTCTTCTACCAGATGCACCTTTCAAGGGCCGAGAGAAAGGTTAGGGCACCACTTGACAGGGCAGGACTCTCAGTAGAATGTCCAGGTGCTCGCAGAGAGAAGTCTTTGTTGTCCCTGAGACTTCAGGAATAGGAGACAAGCTCAGTCCAAGCCCTTGGAGATTCTTCTCAAGCAGGAATGCACCACGAATGTCAGTCTTTATCCCCTTTCACAGGCAGAAGCAGCAACTGCAGGATAGCCCAACAAACCACAGTCACAGACAGGGACAGCACTTCTCCTCAGCTCTTCAGCTCTTCTCCTTGGCAGAGGTTCCTCTTGATTCCCAAAGTGATCTAATTTTCAGGGGCTCGGGGTCCTCTTCTTATACCCCTTTCTTCCTTTGAAGTAGCCCTACTTTAAAGAGAAGTCCCTGTTGTTTACAAGATCCTGCCTTGCCTAGGCCAGGCCCCAGACACACACCAGGGGGTTGGAGACTTCATTGTGTGAGGGCAGGCACATCCCTTTCAGGTGTAAGGGGCCACTCATCCCATCCCCTCAGCCCAGATGGCCCATCAGGATATGCAGGCTACACCCCAGCTCCCCTTGTATCAGTATCTAGAGGAGAGATGTAAATAGCCTAACTGTCAAACTGGCCCAGACAGGGAATCCACAAACAAGCAGAGTCACAGAATAGTTGAAACAAGAAAAGTCCTACTTTCTAAAAGTGGCATTTTCAAACACACAATCAAAAAAACAACTTTACTAAAAGATGTATTTTTAAATTGTGAGTTCAGAGACCCTAAACTCCATATTTCGATCAGCTCCCAAAGGGGATCTGCACTTTAATAATATTTAGAGGCAGCCCCCTTGTTAACCTATGAGAGAGATAGACCTTGCAACAGTGAAAAACAAATTTGGCAGTATTTCACTGTCGGGACATGTAAAACACACGAGTACATGTCCCACCTTTAACATACACTGCACCCTGGCCATGGGGCTACCTAGGGCCTAGCTTAGGGGCGCCTTACATGAAAGAAAAGGGAAGGATTAAGCCTGGCAAGTGGGTACATTTGCCAAGTCAAATTGGCAGTTTAAAACTGCAAACATCGAAACTGCAGTGGCAGGTCTCAGCCATGTTTACATGGCTACTTATGTGGGTGGCACAACAAGTGCTGCAGGACCAGTAGTAGCATTTG
The DNA here is from genome assembly GCF_031143425.1 of Pleurodeles waltl. Taxonomy (NCBI): domain Eukaryota; kingdom Metazoa; phylum Chordata; class Amphibia; order Caudata; family Salamandridae; genus Pleurodeles; species Pleurodeles waltl. Next base: position 291,724,284 of record NC_090436.1, read on the forward strand.
ATTTACAGGACCTGGGCACCTCTAGTGCACTGTACTAGGGACTTACTAGTAAATCAAATGTGCCAATCATGGAAAGTCAATTACACATACATTTTACATAGGAGCACTTGCCCTTTAGCACTGGATAGCAATGGTAAAGTGCCTAGAGTAAAAAAAATGGCAAAAACAGAGTCCAGCATTCATCAACAACCTGGGAAACAGAGGCAAAAGTTAGGACCATGCCAAGGATGCCAAGTCTAACACTTACCTTTCATGGAACATGACTTTTGGTGATGGACTGGCCAGGTGTGGAGTCGTAGTAGGCATGATATAGTGGAATTTGTCACCTGCATTTCCTTAGACTGATGTTATGATAGACAGTGATGAGCTGTATGGGGATACATGTTTTGGTTTAGCCAATCCATCATGTGCATGATGCTTTTGAGTAACAATTGATTTGATGGGATGGTCAAGCAGTGTTCAGATGGTTGGCTTATGTTGTCGTGAGACTGTTGTCAAATGGGAAAGTTGGAAGTATCTTCTTGTGACATGATGTAGGCTCTGAAAGGTTTTTAACTGGGAAATTCCTGGCAGGAGATGTATAGCTACTGTTCTGCAGGTTGTAATGTTTGTGTGAGTGAAGAATATGATGACCCTCTCACTCTCTCTTGCACTCTCTCTCTGTCTCTCTCTCTCTCCCTCTCTGTATGTGTGCATCAGCATAGGCAGGCAAAGGGGACGGGGCACAGGCGAGTGGGTCAGTCGACCATTGTGAATGCCATCCAGGGACTTGCAACTCAAGTCCAACAGAGTAATGCGTTCCTGGAGGGCATTCAGGGTGCACTGGCTAGTCTACAGAAATCCTTTCAGGCTTTGGCCTCCACACTGACGGCAGCCAGTCACCCTTTGTCTTCCGTACCCCTCCCCCTTCCTCTTTCCAATCCTAAATACCTCTTATCAATCCAGCCAAAGCACAAACACAGACAAGCATGCATCCACTTCAACATCTGACAAAGCCAAGCACCACAAGACACACCACCTGCATGCACTCAAGCAATATCCACCTTTAGACAAAGCAACAGTCATAACCTGCCCTGACACCCCCACCATCCCCAGCATCACAGACAGTACACCAGACTCACCTGCAGATACCACACCAATATTCACAGATCCAGCCACTACGCCTATCTTATCCACAGACAGCACAACAGAAGACCCTCAGACATCCACCCCAGTCATCACATTCACAGATACCACAACCACAGACACGCCTACATGTAGCACATCCACCAAACCTGCAGTCACCACCCTAATAAACAGACACCCACCACTCACAAGCATACCTCGCACAAACATGCACCCAAGACATCCACGCCAACACCTCAGACAACCACTGCCTCTCCCTCCACACCCAAACCCTTTTGCTATGACCATCCTGTGTGTCTAAATATGCTTTCCTTTTGGAGTTTGCCCTTTTCCCTACTTCTCTCCTACCCCGTGATACCCCTAAAGGTTGTGTCCTTCCCCAAGTCTGGCCCTTCCACCTCCAAGACCTCCCCTGTCCTCCTGCAAGTACCCATGCCCCTGCCCCCGCCAAGAAGTCTACCCCTCCCAAGAGTAACCAACCCTCCCCTAATCCTTGACCTAACACCCCCAAAGCCCAGACCCCCTCCCTTCACTGTCCACCCCAATCCATGAGGTGTCAGCCTCCCCCCTTGATGCCCCTACCTGTGGAGGTTACATGACAGTTAGGAGTCAAGTTGGGGGCACACACATGTGCATTGTGTGCATGTTGCACATTGGTATTTTGGACTGTCCTCTGACCTTGGACATTTTTAGAATATGTATTCCCTTAATACATATTTGGACCAACCAGTTGTTGGCTTCAATGTTACATCTTTGTTCTGCATTTCTTTTCTTAGGGCAGATTTGTTCCTGGCTGACATTGTTTGTGTGTGAGTATTTTTGTGTCAGTTGTGGTTGCGCTACCTGTTTTGTCTGGGCAGCATGTGAGGTTGTGTGCAATGCATTTGTCCCCCATTGACTGGTGTGTGTTGTGTGATGAGCATGTGTATGTCGGGGACATGTTGTTGTGATGGTATTGAGTGGTGTTTGCGTTGACATGTGTTTGTTGCATGGTTGTTTGCCTTTGTGTGCTTGGCCTGTGTGCGTGAGCGTGTGTGGTGAATGGTGTGTCAGATATGTTGTGATGTGTGTTTGCAGGGTATGTTGAATGCTGCATTGTATGGTTGTGTGATAATGTGTGTTTGTTCCCTGTTGGTGGTACGTTGTGTTGTATGTGTGGTTTGTCAATGGGTAGTCTGTATTGTGGGTGCTAGCTAATGCTTTGAAGGTTTTGTGGTTGTAGTGGCATTGGTGCTGTTGTGTGTTGTTGTGTGTGACAGTGCCGGTGCTTTGTTTCGGGGGGTAGGTGTGTGTTTTTGACGTTTGTGTGATGGCCATAATGTGTGTATGTGCTGGTGTGCATGTGGCTGTCTGTAAGTGTGCGTGACAGTGTGAGGTTACTTGTATTTGTGTGTCTCCCTCGCCACCCATTCCCTATTGGTATGTTGTTTGTGCATAGGTATTTTTACATTTTACAACAGTGACAGATAAGAATGTGTACTCACAATTACTGTCATCATCACAGATTCTGAAGTCGTTGGGGGAGCAGAAGCAGCAGGAAGACGTGTAGTTCTGGTTCCATGGCAGCTCCGGACAAGTATGGCTTCCTGAAGAAGAGTGTCTCCTTTTCTAAGTTGGTTTCTGCCTGGGTTTACGTGGTGGTGTAACCGCGGCCGAAACCTTGGCGGTGTGCATCATAATCTGTCCGGCAGAAACATGGTCTCATCCATCCTGCAGGTGTCTAGCGTCATCTGTATCGGCCTGACCACAGTGGCAGTGCCGGCAGTAGTTTGGCTGCAATCTGTTAGGAATACCAACATGGTCATAATTTGGCACTCTTCTCTGCCAGCTTGTTGGCGGTATGACTGCCACCGCCAACATGGCAGTCCTAAGACCACCAGACTCGTAATGAGGCCCTACGTGTTGATCTATGTCTCCTGAATAATAACATAATTGTGGGCCAGTTTCCATCTATCAATGAGGTGGTAACTTGTGTCAGATGGGCAAAGTGCTCTTCCACAATTGACCTAGCTTCTGCTTACCATCTAATCTCATTAACTGAGAGTTTTAAGAAATATACAGCATTCATCACATCTCATTTTAGATGCGTGCCGTTTGGCACCAGCGACTGTGGTTTTCCCAAGATTAATGTTCAAACTTTGTAGAAGGGAAAAAAAAATTGAAATTTTGCCAAGATTATATTTTAATCTTCGGATGTACAAGAGAAGAACATGGCAACAAACACATGAAAGTTTTATCAATTTTAGAATCTAAAGAATTGAGTTTGCAAAATGCACATTTGCTGAAAACAGTGCTTCTTGGCTACACTATTGGTGCATTGGGGAAAGCCATTGTAGAAGCACACGCTCCCACTAGCAAATAAGAAGTAAGATCTTTCCTGAGTTTGGCAGAATAGTGTGCAAAATACATTCCAGGGTTCACAGAAATAAAATACCACATCAGGTAATTAAAAACAAATGCAGGTTTGAAAGGACTGCGCAATGCAATGACAATTTTCAGTGTATAAAAAGGGACATTGCTAATGCATCAGCATTGGAAAGTTTTGATGCAGTGTGTATTATTATAACAGACATAAGCAATAAAGGATTGGGGACTGTTTTTACACAAGTGAATAAAGCAAAAAAGAATGCATGATTGTATATGCTTCACGGTCTTTGACACCAACAGAAGAGAAATACCTTATAATTGAGAGGGAAACTGGGGGTGCATGTGAGTTAGACCATATTGGAGCTTTTGTGTGGGGGCAAACCATGTATCATCCATACAGATCACAAGTCTTTGGTAAAAATGTTAACGACTGATGGTACAGTGAATTCATCAGTAAGGTTAGCTCCAACATCCATGCGTTTGTCTGATTATCAATATGTTAAGTTATGTTTCAGTTATGTTTCAGGTAAAGATAATGTTGTGGCAGACGTTTTACCTAGAATGCCGAATGAAATAGAAGAGTGTGAAGATGACAAGCGGAATGAATTTCAAGTTGCACTGGTACATGATAGCGAGAAAGCTGCTGTCAAAAGAGATGATTGGAACAAAGGGTATGAGGCTGATAAAATTCAACAAGTAAAAAAGTATGGCCCTGATTTAAAAAAGTCAGTGCTGCACCCACTGCAGTGCCACTTTTCTTGCGCCCCCCCTAATGCCACCATGTGTGCATCGTATCTAAGATATGGCACACCATGGCAGTATTAAGGGGAACTAGCGTCAAAATCTTTGACACTGGTTTGGAGCTTAGAAGATTAGCGTCAAAACTTTTGACGGTAATCCTGCAAAGCACATTGAAGCCATTGAAAACAATGGCATGCCTCCTTTTAACGCCTGCTCTGAGCAGGCGTAAAAGTGCCACAATAAATGACGCAAAGAAATCTTTTAGAATTCTTTGTGCCATTTTTTCAGCCCCCCTAATGGGGGAACACCTCCTTTGCATACATTGTGCCTATTGCAGGCATAATGTAGCACAAAGAGTAACAAAGTGGTGCAATGCATGCATTGTAATCTGGCACTGTGATTTTGGCCTCATTGGGCCACATTAGCATCTAAAAAAATTATGCTAATGTGGCGCAAGGCAGCGGTAGGGGCTCTTAAATCAGCCCCTCTGTGTGTGATGATTGGCCTAAGAAACAGTGTTTAAGTCAGTCCTCAAGACCACTTTGGGAGATGATATCAGATCTTGTAGTGGAATAAAATACAGTCTTAAGAGGACAAAGGGTAATTCCATAGGCAGCATCACAGAAAACAGTCATTGCATTGAGTCATGAAGGACATTTGGGTATCAACAGAACCAAATCTATAGTGAAGAAATTATTTTGGTGTCCCGGCATAGACACTGATGTAGAAAGATTTGTAAGGGAATGCCCAAACTGTAGGTTGGCTGACAAGTCATTAAAAATGGTACGACCACCCAGGAGTGATTGTCTAATTCCCAACAATCCTAGGACCTGTTGGTAATCCACAGAGGTATATTTTAGTTTTAATTAATTTGTTTAGCCGTTAGCCAGTAGTAAAGGCAGTAGACAAGGCAGATACAGATGATGTTTTGGAATAATTCCTGGATTAAGTTTTTATTTCAGAGGGTATAGAATTAGACACAAAACCACCTCACTTTACAATCCCAGTGGGAATGGCATGGTTGAAAGGCTTAACCGAGTTATTAAAGAAATCAAACAATTGGCTATAGCGAGTAATGAAGGATTTGGGTATATAGGGTCACAAATTCTGATTCTACTGGCTTCCCTTGTAATGATTTGTGGCAGAATGCTAGGACAAAATTTACACCAGGATGGTTGTTTCTTTCAGGTATGATCAGTGGTCTATTGAAAATGTCAGGAAAAACATGAAGGAAGTTCACGATAAAAGCAAAGCATAATATGATGACAAGAAAAGTACTGCACCAGTAAACATCAAAGTGCGTGATTGGGCCAGGATAAAGAAACCGGGTGTGATAACAAAAGGAGAAATGCAGGGTTGATGAACCTGAGGAACTTGTTGAAGTCATGCAGAATGCTGTAAGATTAAGCAATGGTAAATCATGGAATCTGAATCATGTGGCTGTCAATCAGAATGAATTATGGAAACAAGAGCATAGTAAATTTTGCAGACAAAAGGTAGATTTTGGAGAAAAGGAAGCATTGATGCAGAAGGAACAAATGTGTAATGAACAGTCCAACATAGAGATTCAAAATGAAAGTGGTTTGGCGAGTTCTAATAAAATTGAAGAAAGAGGAATGGTGTCGGGAAATGTTCAGGACAATTGTTGTGAGAAAATAGACAAAGAAGTGAATAAGAATAAGGAAAGCCCCTAGATGGTCAGATGACTATGTACACAATAATTTGTAAACATTATTGGCATTATATTCTGCAGTTAGAGTTTAAACTGGAGTATTGTTTAGTTCTGAATGTATGCATATAGTAAATATATTGTAAGTTAATTGTTGACTTATTTTTTTTTTAGATTATGTATAGTTGTTCTTGTATTTTAAATAATGAGGGGGATGTGTTGTGGGCTGGTTGGCATGTTCCTGGGTTCTATGCAAAGAATCCAGGGAATGTGGAGGTTCTGGTGGGAGGTAGAATGTGGGACAGAAGGCGTTGGAGCACGGAGTGAAGAGAGACGTCTGCACATTGTGTAAGAATATGGGGGTCATTACAACATTGGCGCTAAAAGTCGCTTACCGCCGCGCAGAAGACCGCCAACACACCGCCGTGGCCGCGGAATTCCGCCACAGCTATTATGACCCACATCCCGAAATCCGACAAAATTCAGAAACCCACACAAGTCCGCCACACCAAAGGTCAGTGATAAACTGGCGAAAACTAAACCTCCACCGTCACGTCAACAGAAATATGCCCATGCTATCATGACCCACGAATCCACGTGGCGGTCTTTCAACCGCGGTATTCCATTGGCGGTACACACACATCTCCAATACACCACCACATTGGCCAATTCGAAATACACACACCTGATACACATACACACACCACTCCCACACACTCAACACTATATAAAACACACACCCAAATTACCCACAAACCCCTACGACCAAAAAATCTGAAAGAAGGCCAGAGAGAGACACCACCATCCAAAAACTAGCAGCCACAGGCACTCAACACCATCACCCACACTACTTCCAGGCACAAAACACCACACACCACTACATATCACCACACTTATCACCACATACACCACCCCACACATCACCTACACCACCCCATGGCACAGCAAAGACACCCCAGGTTCTCGGAGGAGGAGCTCAGGGTCATGGTGGAGGAAATCGTCCGGGTAGAGCCACAGCTATTCGGATCACAGGTGCAGCACACCTCCATAGCTTGGAAGATGGAGCTATGGTGAAGAATAGTCGACAGGGTCAATGCAGTGGGACAGCACCCAATAAATCGTGATGACATCAGGAAGAGGTGGAATGACCTAAGGGGGAAGGTGCATTCCGTGGCCTCCAGACACAACATCGCGGTACAGTGGACTGGCGACAGACCCCCACCTCCTCCCCCACAACTAACAACATGGGAGGAGCAGGTCTTGACTATTCTGCATCCTGAGGGCATCGCAGGAGTCGGTGGAGGAATGGACTCTGGTAAGTCAAATGTTAACTATCATATCCCCCACCCTACCTGCATGCTATCACAGACCCCCACCCTTGCCCCCTCCCCTATCACTTCAACTCCTCACATATGTACTAATAACACAAACCACCCATCCCAACACCAAGCCCTGCATGACACAACAAAGCATGGACACCCATCACTAAAGCATGCCCACTGCACATACCCATAACACCCCCCTCAACCATCATCACACAAGCCCCCACACAGGAGTGCTAGCACTTGGGTACACTGTCACCCACCCATTGCACACCATGACACACATAGATGCAATAATCATGTTTTTACACCCCTGCAGGACCACTACCCAACGTCACCAGACAGGAGGGTCCAGACATCTCCACCCCACCCACAGAAGAGGCCCACAGTGATGACAGCAGCTCTGTCCAACTGGATCCGGATGACCAGCCCGGACCATCGTGGGCCTCGGGACAGTTGGTTCCCCTCACACAGGCACAGCCCACCACAGACCTTCCACCCTCTGGTAACACCAGCACAGCACCCACCCAGTGAGCCCATGTCTCTGTTCCCAGGACACGTCAATCAGCTGTGTGTCCACCACTACAGGGAACCCAGGATAACCCACCACCCCAACAACAACAGGGACCTGGGGGCAGTGGTAGTGGGCACACGGTCCAGGGGACGGAGGCCCAGGAACACAGGGGAACTGGGAGGGCTGCTGTGCGACAGGGGGCCGACAGGCCTAGGGAACCCACTCTCCACAAGGCCCTCTCCTCCATCATGGGAGCATACCACCACTCCCAGGAGACGATGGCAATGGTACTGGCCAAGTTTCAGGAGACCCAGCGGCTGCAGGAGGAACAGTATTTGGGGTTCAGGGAGGAACCCAGAACCATCAGCACCGCCCTGGGCACCATCGTAGGGGTGCTGAAGGAGACACTTAACACCAGGAGGGACACTCTGGCACTCCAAGAGGCCCCTGACACTAGCATGGACGAAGAACTGCCCACCACCTGCGCTGGCTCTAGTGGACAGGAGGCACCGCCACAGGACCACCACACCAGCACCCCATCCCCTGCAGACGGAGAACCACCCCGCAAACGGTCCCTGAAATCCAGGAACAAGACAGAGCACGATGCCAAGACCCCCGCCAAGAAATTAGACCACCCTGATTGTCATCCTACTGTCCCACTTTGTAACCCTGTCCATATTGGAACTGCCCCAGCTCCACTTCCTATGCCCATATGGGCAATGCACCTGTGAGACTAATAGACTGGACTCTGCCATGGACATTCCTCCACCATCACCCCTCACCATTTTACAACCCCCCTCCAATATTGAGCACTGCAATAAACACCCTTGAAGCACAAAACAATCTAGAGTGAGTCTGTGATTTCGAAAATGTGTATTAGCAATGACAGTGACAAAAAGCGTTCTCAAATGTAATGTCAACATACCTATGTCACACATCTCAAGTCCATGAGGAATCTAAGCAAATAACACACGTTGGAAACCACACCTGTGAAACCGTAATGGAAATGTACAACTCAGTTACCATATACTGGTAGAAATCGACAGACAGGATAGAGGTAGAAGTGTGAAAGTACTTGTAGTAGGCAGGAATGTGTTCTCACCTGTGTGTCACTGGAAATATTGCTGGATAACTGAGTCCCTGTTGTCAATGTCTTCTTCCTCTGCTTCCTCCTCATCACTGTCCACAGGCTCCACAGCTGCCACAACACCGTCATCTGGACCATCCTCCTGCAGAAAAGGCACCTGTCTTCGCAAAGCCAAATTGTGAAGCATACAGCAGGCCACAATGATCTGGCACACCTTCCTTGGTGAGTAGAATAGGGAACCACCTGTCAAATGGAGGCACCTGAACCTGGCCTTCAGGAGGCGGAAGGTGCGTTCGATCACCCTCCTAGTCCGCCCATGGGCCTCATTGTAGCGTTCCTCTGCCCTGGTCCTGGGATTCCTCACTGGGGTCAGTAGCCATGACAGGTTGGGGTAACCAGAGTCCCCTAATAGCCACACCCAGTGCCTCTGGAGTTGACCCATCACATAAGGGATGCTGCTATTCCGCAGGATGTAGGCGTCATGCACAGAGCCAGGGAACATAGCATTTACCTGGGAGATGTACTGGTCTGCTAAACATACCATCTGACCATTCATGGAATGAGAACTCTTCCGGTTCTTGTACACCTGTTCACTCCTGTGGGGGGAACCAGAGCTACATGGGTCCCATCAATGGCACCTATGATGCTGGGGATATGTCCAAGGGCATAGAAGTCACCTTTAACTGTAGGCAAATCCTCCACCTGAGGGAAAACGATGTAGCTCCGCATGTGTTTCAGCAGGGCAGACAACACTCTGGACAACACGTTGGAAAACATAGGCTGGGACATCCCTGATGCCATGGCCACTGTTGTTTGAAATGACCCACTTGCAAGGAAATGGAGCACTGATAGCACCTGCACTTGAGGGGGGATGGCGGATTGCTGACATCAGGTCTGGCTCCAACTGGGTATACAGTTCCTGGATTGTGGCACCGTCAAACCTGTAGGTGATCATCAAATGTCACTCCTCCATTGTCAACAGGTCCACCAGCGGTCGATACACCGGAGGATTCCGCCATCTCCTCACATGTCCCAGCGGATGGTGCCTAGGAAGGACATCAGCGACCACAGAGTACCCACAGTCTACACAGAACACCATTCATACATAGAATCTGGCCTGTGTTTCTGTTGTGCGACAAGGCCTAGGTCTGTGTGACGCAGTGAAATGTGAGGTAACTGCGTTGGCGTTCTACATCGTCTCGGTAGGCGGTCGAAGACCACGGCGCAATGCTGCATTGGTTAACATTGGACCCTATGGGTCCCAGGAGCCAATGACGATGTACGCCGGTGGTGACGGTACGCACCGCCACGGACGTGACCGCCGCGGACGTGACCGCCATTTTCTAGCTGTTCAATCACTCAATACCTGATTTTCAACAGGAGAGGACCTACACTGCAAGTGCTGCTGTGACCGCGGTCTGGAAGAGACAATGGCTTGTGCGTCTGGAGAAAGGGCCCCTGCCTTCACTGCAGAGGAGTTGGAGAAGCTCGTGGACGATCCTCCAGACCAACAGGTAAGTACACAGGGAGCACGTTGTATGGGCTATGCCTGTGTGGAGAGCACTGGTTGTAAAAATTAAGGGGGCACAGTTCTGCATGCATGAAGGACTGTGAATGCATGTGCCACATGGCAAGGCTAGGGATGTGGGCCACTCACTTCGATGGTACAGTTGGTAATGACTTCTCTTCTTCCCCTATACATTTCATGTAGGTCAGCGCCCACCAGAAGAAGGATATTTGGCGTGCCATCGCCAAGGACGTCCGGACCCTGGGGGTCCACCACAGACGGAGCACCCACTGCCGGAAAAGATGGGAGGACATGCGCCGCTGGAGCAAGAAGACGGCGTAGGCTCAGCTGGGGATGGCCTCCCAACGTGGGAGGGGTCCCCGTTGAAACATGACCCCCCTGATGTTCCTGATCCTGGTGGTGGCCTACCCTGAGTTGGATGGGCTCTTGAGGGCATCACAGCAGACAGAAGGGGGTGAGTACAACATCATTCAGCGGACTTTGCGCACAGTGAAGGTGTCTGGGTGGGGGAGGAGGGCTGTGGGTTTCCCTAGGCCAGGGCGAATTCCGTAAGCTAGGCCCCTCCGTAATGCAAGCCATGTGGCACCCCACCCCACCTCTGTAGAGTGCCAAGTACAGGTATACATGCCCCTGTGTCATCTATGTGTGCAGATGTCGACCATAGCCATGTAGGACATATCCCAGGAATTGTATCTGTAGAGCCCAACAGCGCGGCGTAGTGCAGGGGGCTGCTGTGTCTGTATTGTCCGCCAATGGTAGCGGTAAGCCATGCACTCAACCTGTCTTTCTTCTGTCGCCCCCCCTTTTTGTGGTCTCACTCTTCTTGTGTGCATCAGCATCATCAGACGGAGGTACAGTGGCACCAGAGCACGAGGGAGCTGCATCCCACATGGCCATGGAGGGCCACACCACGGACTCGGAATACACCAGTGGGACGGAGGGCGAGGGGAGCTTCACGGCGGTCACAGGATCTGCAACCAGCGACACGGACTCGTCCTCCGATGGGAGCTCCCTTGTGGTGGCGGCAAAATCTGTGCCCCCCACTTCTACAGGTACAGCCGCCACCCCCCCTACCAGCACCGCCCTCCCAGCAGCCTCTCAGCGTCTGCCCCGTGCCCGCTCACCCAGGAGGGTGGGCATCACCTTCGCCCCAGGCACCTCAGCCCCTGCCCCTGTCACCTCTGCTGCCCTCAGTAAGGAGGCCATTGACTTCCTCAGGTCACTCACTGTTGGGCAGTCTACCATTTTGAATGCCATCCAGGGTGTAGAAAGGGAATTGCAACACAAATGCATTCCTGGAGGGCATTCATTCTGGTCAGGCTGCCCTTCATCGAACCCTGCAAACTCTGGCCTCAGCACTGATGGCAGCCATTGTCCCTGTGTCTAGCCTCCCCCTTTCAACTTCCTCCACCCAGACCCAATCCCCTGTACCCAAGACTATTCCAAGCACACCATCAGACCAGCATGCACACATGTCAACACACAAGGGAAGCTCAGGCAAACATAAGCACCACACATCTCACAGGCACTCACGCAAGCATCACACACATACAGATACACCAACATCCACTGCCTCCACTGTGTCCCCCTCCTCGTCGTCTCCCTCCTCCCTCCCAGTCTCGTCTACACTCTCACCTGTATGCACTACCACTACAGCCCGCACCAGCACACCCACCACCACACCCCGCTCACGTGCAGTCACCACCCCACTCCCATTTACACGTCCCCAGTGTCCTCTCCCAGTGTGTCTGTGACGCCCCCTCGAAAGATACACAAACACAGGCACACACCCACCCAACAGCCATCCACCTCACAACAGCCTCCAGCGCATGCACCTTCACCCAAAGTCACAAAACGTACACCTCCTACAACCACAACCTCTTCCTCCACTCCCAAACCCCCTCCAGCTACCGTACTAGCACCTCAGCCAAAAAAACACGGGACCAGTGGTGCCTGTTGTTACAGGCATGTGGAGTGCACCGGGCACCAGGCCAGCCAGTGTGGCACGGAGCCACAGCACAGCCAGTCCCCCCCCGTGAAGCACCAGAAGTTGGACAGTGGCCATCGGGAGAGGGGGAAGACTCCAGCCAGCAAAGCCGCTCACAAGGGTCCCGGGGGGAGTGTCGACTCAGCTGTGACTCCTCCCAAGGTGGGGAAGGGGCAGAAGAAATCGACAAAGTCTGGGAGGAGCAGCACGGCGGAGAAGACCGCCATCATCCCCGCTGCCCAGGAGGCCACCGTCAGCCCGATCGTCACTGGCCAGGAGGCCACCGCCAGAGTCACCGCCAGAGTCACTGCCCAGGAGGGCAGCCCGATCGTCACTGGCCAGGAGGCCACCACCAGAGTCACTGGCCAGGAGGCCACCGCCAGCCACAGCCCAGCTGCTCAGGAGGGCCCCACCAGCCATAGCCCAGCTGCCCAGGAGGGCCCCGCCAGCCACAGCCCAGCTGCCCAATGAAGGACCGCCAGCCCCAGCCTAGCTGGGCAATGAAGGACCGCCATGGCAAGCTCCGCTGAACAGGGCAAGCACCGCCGAACAGATCAGAAACTGCAAACTCAAGCACCGCTGAACAGGGCAAAGACCACCATGGCAAGCACCGCTGAACAGGGCAAGCACCGCTGAACAGGTCAGAAACTGCAAACTCAAGCACCGCTGAACAGGGCAAAGACCGCCATGCCAAGCACCGCTGAACAGGGCAAGCACCTCTGAACAGTGCAAAGACCGCCAACTCAAGCCCCGCTAGCCCATGAGCGGCAGGGGCAGTGACGCAACTGGGAACGTCACGGGGTGAGTGATGCACTCTGGGCACCAGTCCCCCTCCAGAACCAGTGGAGACATGCATCCACTCCGTCTGTCCTTAACAGGATGAAGCACTCTGAGCACCAGTCCCCCTCCAGAACCAGTGGAGAACAGCATCCACTCCATCTGTCCTTAACAGGATGAAGCACTCTGGGCACCAGTCCCCCTCCAGAACCAGTGGAGACATGCATCCACTCCGTCTGTCCTTCACAGGATGAAGCACTCTGGGCACCAGTCCCCCTCCAGAACCAGTGGAGAACAGCATCCACTCCATCTGTCCTTAACAGGATGAAGCACTCTGGGCACCAGTCCCCCTCCAGAACCTGTGGAGACTGTTATCCACTTGAGAGACTGTGGCTTTGCACTCCGCAGGATGGTACAGTGGGCAAACCACCCTCTGTAGAGACTTGAGAGACTGTGGCTTTGCACTCCCCAGGATGGTACAGTGGACAAACCACCCACTGTAGAGACTTGAGAGACTGTGGCTTTGCACTCCCCAGGATGGAACAGTGGGCAAATCACCCACTGGAAAAACTTCAGAGACTGTGGCTTTGCACTCCCCAGGATGGTACAGTGGGCAACCCACCCACTGTAGAGACTTGAGAGACTGTGGCTTTGCACTCCCCAGGATGGTACAGTGGGCAACCCACCCACTGTAGAGACTTGAGAGACTGTGGCTTTGCACTCCCCAGGATGGTACAGTGGGCAACCCACCCACTGTAGAGACTTGAGAGACTGTGGCTTTGCACTCCCCAGTATACATCAATGGGCATGGAGCCCCCTCGTGGATCTGGCGTGGTGCACTCATCCGGCTGAGGTGCCCCCTTCCTTTCCCCCTGAGGTGCCTGTTGTATTTCTATCTGATGCCCCTGCAGTGTTCTCTACGTTTTGATCAGGTATCTAGGGCCAGATGTACCAAAGGATTTTACCCATTCTGTGTCTATGGGAAAAAGCTTTCGTACATATGGCCCCTAGTGTGGACCTCGCCCATGCGTTTTGGTCCCAGTGGTCCACGGACAATGAATGGTGCATTACCTGCACTACTAATCATGGTGTATATTTTGTTTAATGTGTATATATATATATATGTGTATTTATTTGGTTACTGTATTTTGGTATATTACAATGGTTCCACTCATTTCCTTTTGTCTTTGCATTCTTCCGGGGGGGTTGGGGGTTGTTACTGTAATGTTTGGATATGCATTGGTGTGTGTGTTGTAGTGGGTGAGGGTCGGGGTGGGGGTGGGGTTGTTGCGTGTGTGTGTCCCCGTCTTTTGCCTCCCCCTCCCCTATGTCGTAGGTGCAGTACTCACCGTTGTCTTCGCCGCCGGCGTTGATGATCCTCGTATAGGAGCAGGAAGACTAGTGCAGGAAGAATATGGAGTTCTGGCTCCGTGGTGTCGTCGTTCCTCGTGGAGTGTGTAGAGGTGAGCGTTTTCCCTTTGAAATGCCTGTTTCCGCTGTGTTTTTATCCGTGGTGAATCCCCCCGGAAAAGGTGGCGGATTGGTAGGTTGTGATACTGTGGGCGGTACATTGTCTCCCGCTTGTCTGTTGGCGGTGACCGCCGCGCTGTTTGTCTGTACCACCGTGGCGGTCGGAGTGTTAAAGTGGCTGTCTTTGTTGGCGGTTTCCGCCACGGTCATAATTCCCATTTTTTTACCGCCGGCCTGTTGGCGGTCTTACCGCCGCTTTAACACCGTCCGCCAGGATTGTAATGACCCCCTATGTCTTCAGGCAATTATATTGAATAAACTACTTAATCCTGTATTTGTGTCATGGATTTTCCCTTGCAACTAAGAAGCACCTTCCTGCACAAAAACAATCCTCGGATGCTTTTTCCACTTTCTATGTGTGCTGCAAAATGCAGCTCACATAGAGATGGGAAAAAGCAAGGCAAAATAAAGATACTTCTTTGAGCCTCCCCTGGGGAGATGTATGGTTTTGGCACCTCCCCAGATTTACAACGTCTTGTAAATCTGGGGATGAGTCAAAATCCACAGGTGAAACATCCACCTCAACATCCATGGAATGCCTCCCTTACACAGAGTAAGGCAACACAGTGATTTGTGCTGCTTTGCCTTACTCAATATCTATGAGGCCATTCAAAGCCAAGCAAAGTGGCTTTGCGTTGACTCAGAAATATGAGTTCAAGGTTTGCGCTGCTGTTGCTTCACAAAAAGTGACACAATGGTGACGCAATTGGCTCATAAATCTGGCCCAAAATGTAAAATTAGAGACAGGTAACTGAATAACTGGGAAGTTTCTCACGGAGGGGGTAATGAATGACTGTTTGAGGTGTATGTGATGTCACTTAGAACTCCAATGTGAAAAAAAACTTTATTCACAATTTGCCATCTATAATTCCATGTTTTATATATCTGTTCCTTACCTTATCATTAATGGGCTTTAAGAATGTTTGAGTTGTGGGCCTTTGATTGCTATTTTATTTGTATATGTACGTTTTTAAACATACAAATAAAATATTAATATGCTTGTAAGTATAGAAATGTATGTTTATTTGTACTAATTGCATGGTGCCTTAACGACATGTTACCTTTTTATTCATTTATGGCTTTGAATTAAGAAAGTCCTCTGGTTTGGCTTCCTGTTTGTTTCCTGTTTTCTAAACTGAGCTTGGCAGGCGAATTTTATGTCACAGTTCCCACCCCTTAGGGGCATCCTGCATGCCACAGCAGTGTCATCCAAGGACTCAGGAAATCTGATACATTACCCCATCCTGATGGAACTCCACTGGCTCCTCTTGCATGTCGACACCATCCTCAAGCCAGCTGCATCATTTACAAAGCCATCACGGCCAGCACCCCCACCTCTCTTGCAGACAAGCTCACCATCTTCGGTGGTTCTTGGCACATCTGCTGCCAGAATACCATCAGACTGCAGACTAGGACTTAAAAACAAGACTGCAGACCTTTTCCATCTATGCATTCAGGATCTGGAACAACATCCCATATCCATCAAGACCGCTCCAATACTGCTCCACTTAAGAACAGACTTGAAGATTCACCTCTTTAAAGAGTGCTACATCACAGTGCATTGACTGTCCACAGCTCGGCATCATCTCTTATCACTTGTTGACTTTATGCTTGTCTTAGACCATGTGCAGAGCTCTGCTGCCTTTTGGCTAGGTTTGTGCTATAGAAATATCATATACATACATATATCCATCACATCAGTCGAAAACAAGCTTTTGTTTCACTGCTATGAATTAATAGCGGGGCTAATCAGATTTTGCAAAGCCTGTTCACAATAGTGGATGGCTATGAGACCCTTTTATAGCATATATAATTAGAGAAAGGTAACAATGAATAACTGATGTTTTTCAAAGAGGCATTATGATTTACATCAAATAAACAATGAGCACAAATCTCGAGTTGTGCATGATGTCACACAGAACCCTGAGGTGAAATACATCCCTGCTATCCACTTTTTACCCATCTAGAGTTTTATGTTGTGTGTGGTCGCAAAATCATCTCCCCTGCTTTTAACTACTACATGGAGCAGAGGAGTAATATGAGAGCTGACATCATATGTCCTCTCCTCCATTTCCTGAACAAAATAAAATGCCTGTTCTCCAGCTGCCTTCCAACATCTCTCTCTGTGCCTTCTCTCTACCCCGAAGTTTTGCAGCCAAGCAGAGAGCCAGAACTGCACTCAGAGCCCTGTCAGAGCAACCTGGAGGATTATGACATGGCGAAAGTGGGATACAACGTTTGTTTCACACTGTTGCTATTTCATTGCATTAAATAACCAGATTTAGAATCTGGTATTGCCAGTAGTGGGTCTCAGTGAGAGCCATATATAACAATCAGTACATCTTCTTTTGCAGAAACATGAGGAACACCGAATGGCAAAGCCAAATCTTCAGCTGAGTATCAAGAGGAGTGCGCGAGGTACAGGGTGTGTGAATGCACATGAATTCACACACACATTTAACAAATGTAGTGCTTGCTGCTGCAAACTACACTGGCACTGGCAGATAATTGTTTTGTATCACCCTGTGTATGAAAGTGCCCTTTTGGCATGGTTACATCCCACTGTGGTACCAAGGGCCTTGTGACCAGGGAGGGTCCCTAAGGGCTGCAGCATATATTGTGCCAGCCTTAAGGGACCCCTCACCAAACAAATGCACACTGCCATTGCAGCTTGTATGTGCTGGTGGGGAGAAAAAGGTTAAGTCGACATGGCACCCCTACCAGGGTGCCATGCCCCCAAACCACTGCCTGTGGCATAAGTAAGTCACCCCTCTAGTAGACCTTACAGCCCTAAGGCAGGGTGCACTATACCATAGGTGAGGGCATAGCTGCATGAGCAATATGCCACTACAGTGTCTAAGTCCATTCTTAGACATTGTAAGTACAGTGTGGACATATTAAGTACATGGACTGGGAGTTTGTCATTCCGAATTCCACAGCTCCATCATGGCTTCACTGAAGGCTGGGAAGTTTGGTATCAAACTTCTCAGCACAATAAACCCACACAAATGCCAGTGTTGGATTTATTGTACAATGCATCCAGAGGGCATCTTAGAGATGCCCCCTGTATTTTAATCAACCCTTTAGTGTAAGGCTGACCAGTCTGTGACAGCCTGCCACTAAAAGACAGGTTTCTGACCTCATGTGGTGAGCACCTTAGTGCTCTCTATGGCCAGAAACAAAGCCTGCCCAGGGAAGTGCTTCACACCTCCCCGCTGCAGGAACTGTAACACTTCCCGGTGAGCTTCAAAGGCTCAGGTCTTCTGTTACAGTGCCCCAGGGCACTCCAGCTGGGGGAGATGCCCGTCTCCTGGACAAAGCCCCACTCCTGGCAGCAAGTCCAGCAGGAAGATTAGGTAAAACAGGGAGGAGTGGCCAGTCCACCCCTTAGGTGCCCAGAGCTGAAGTGACCTCCACCTTGCAGAATCCTCCATCTTGGTTTAGAGGACAGGGACCAATAGGGTTAAGAGTGTGCTGCCCTCCCCAAAGGGAGTGGGTACAGGAAGGGTGTTGCCACCTTCAGAGGCAGTAGCCATTGGCTACTACCCTTTGACCCATGCAACACCCCTAAACCTAGTATTTAAGGGCTCCCCTGAACCTAGCTCATCAGATTTCTGGCAACCTCAACAAGAAGAAGAAAGAAGAAAGAATAAGAACTGCTAAGCTGAGCCCCTAGCAGTGAAGACTCCAGATGACAACTGACTTGGCCCCAGCCCTACTAGCCTATCTGCAGCTTCACGGACTCTGGTACTAAAAGGCGACGCATCCTGCAGGATTCAGCTACCATTCCAATCCCCCAGAGGAGCAGCCATGTCCAGAAGAAATCCTCCAAATGGACTCCAGAACTGCCCCGGATCCGCAAGTCCTGTCCACCCTGCACCCAAGACCCACGGCCCGTGTCTAGGAGGCCTACCGGTACAGAGCAGGTCCCCAGGTGATTCCTACCTTCTGTCCATCATCGGCTTTTTGCAGCTGCTCCTGCCGGATCTGAGAGTTGCCAGAACTTCTCCAGCTGGTCCAGAGTACACACCGATGACCTGATTCAC
Source organism: Pleurodeles waltl (assembly GCF_031143425.1). Classification (NCBI taxonomy): domain Eukaryota; kingdom Metazoa; phylum Chordata; class Amphibia; order Caudata; family Salamandridae; genus Pleurodeles; species Pleurodeles waltl. The sequence goes on from NC_090436.1 coordinate 291,742,977, forward strand.
TGCGAATCTTCGAAGTATTTATCAACTGATTCCTATGGTGCGTAATTATGCACAAAAAGACTAACTTTATTAAAAATTCCTAATTTAAAAAGTGCCTACCTGATCTGGATGATCTTGGTCTTAAAATGTTCACAAAAGTCTGAAGTATTTTTGTAAATTGGTCTTCAGTTCTCCTCTTGAGTGTGGGGTCTCACTTATTGATACTGTCAATACAACAAATGCTCTGCACTTCTCCAAGGATAGCCTAACTGCTCGACCAAGCTACCATAAAATTAGAGCTATAAGTGGTCTACTTTTTACCTCTGTAAAACAACGTGTGGTTGTCTGGAACCTCTGAATAGTATGCTGAGGTTTGAACACTACATAGAGGGCCAGCCTCCTATACACAAGCCATGGGAGTGACTAATGTTCACACCTGAATGTCAGCCACAGTGATATGTGCATCAAAAGGTTAATATCAGGCTCCAAGCCCCAATCTTTATGATTCTCTTATCAGCCCCATCTCCTTCCAGCTATATGTCCAGGCCCCCTCCTTGAGATCTCTCACTGAATCAAAAAGCACCCTTTGAAGTGTGCAGGGGGAGCCTCTCTCTCCATCCTGCAGTGTGTCCCACCCATCTCACAGGAATGCAGCAATACACAAATCTGTTTGAAGGGATTCCTCTACCTCCTCATGTCTTCACCAGGCAGGCATAGACCTCTGAAAATGGAACCTAGGGTCTTCCATGTAATGTACTATTGCAGGCACACTTGTACTCAGTGTATGTACACAGTAGACACACTATCCAGCACTGTTGCCTCCATGTGTTGTGCCTCCACATACATTCCACACATGTTAACTATGCGAGCACTTCTTAATACTGAAGTCTTTTTGTGTTGTCACTTGCAGACACATACAGCCTGTGCACACATTTTCATGTACGTTCTGCATAATACCACACCCTTCCTGTACTGTGCTCCTCGCAGGTACACAAACACCTAGTATATGAACTCACCATGCACACACTGCACAGCAGTGCCATCTTCCTATATTTCAAGCTTGCCAGGCAAACATATAACTAATGTGGCTAAGGGTGAGTTAAGCACAAAGCAGCAAAACTTTAAAATGTTAGGGGCATTTTTATACTCTGTCTGCGCCGAATGTGCATACAATTTTTTGACACACATTCGTCGCAAACCTTGCACCATATTTATATTATGACGCCCAACCCCGCGAAGGCCAAAATTCCGTTGTGTGCATCATTTTCTGGATGCAGGAAACCGCCTTGCGTTAATGACATGCAAGGTAGACGTTCCCGTCCAAAAAATGACTTAAACACTTGTGCGCCATATTTATGCTACCGTGCAAAAATCCCGCACGGCAGGAGGTGGAGTCGGAAAATTACGCACAGCCCGATTTGCGTAAAAAAAATAACGCCTGGGTCAGGTACTTAAGGAAAACACACAGAAGCAACAGCAGAGATCTAAAAGGAAGACATAGAGATGCTTTTCATCCAGCATGCACGGAGACGCAGAGCACAGGACCAACACCAGCAGCTTCCACAACACCTGCAGGGACCCCAAAGGCAACGCAGAAGGCAAGAGAGGATATTCCGGACCAGGACAACCCTTCTAGGACTCCGGCAACAAGACATCATCCAGAGCTACAGACTCAATTGACAAGCCATTCAGCAGCTGCTGCGCAACATTGAGCCACAGTTGGCACCCAGCTTACAGACACCCCACATCATTCCACCAAGCTGCTAGCTATACTCCACATGTTGGCAAGTGGCTGGTTTCAAACCACTGGTACCCTGGTTGCCGGGATCTCACAGCCCTCATTCTCAGCCTTCCTACCCAAGGTATTGGATACCATCATCTCCCTCACACCCGCCACATCAGCTTCTCCAACACACAGCAGAAGCAGCAGGGGACCAAACAGGGCTTATACCAAATCAACGGCTTCCCACACGTGCTTGGTGCCATTGACTGCACACATGTACGCATTGTGCCACCTGCTGCAACCGAACATCTATACTGCAACAGGAAGCACACACACTCCATCAATGTGCAGGCCATTGTGGATCACCGGGGATTGATCACCAACATCGTGCCAAAGTATCCTGGGAATGTACATGATTCATTCATCTTCCGCCACTGCACCATCAATCAACCCTTCCAGGATGGATGATATGGAAATGGTCTACTTGTTGGTAAGTACAGAAACCTACTTATATACACACAGCACAGCAACCCTGTAGGACACACAACACATACACCACTACATTGACACGTGGCCAGAAAGACACTGTGGTTGTGACACTGCTAGTCGTGTGTGATATCATGACCCATTTGGATACACACCTATGGACAAATGACAGATCCAAATAACAACAGATGCCACTCCAGAGGCACAAGGGACCAATTTAAAACAACACAATGACTATGACATGGCCTTAACTGGCAGTACAACTTGGAAGATTCATCTTTCAATATCACATCAATAACACTCAATCAAACACCCTTCCAAGCAATAAGTAATGTGTAAGGGGTGTGTAATGTGTTTTGCTGCAGGTCAAACACCATGAGACACATAGCATGATGATGATGATTCTAATGAAGGTGACATGGAATCATTGAGGCAGTACCAATATCTCACATCACTCCTGCTCTGACATTGCCCACTACCAATAAGCAAGTGGACTGTGCTAAGAACACATATTGATGTGACCATATTGAAAGTGCACATTCCTACACATAAGGTTTGGGACAATTACACATTTACACAACAGATGTACAGGCATATGGACCTTCTGACACTCAAACCGTCAACCTCGCAACCAAGTTAACCAGCTGAACTGTACCAGGTTCAGTAGTATAGGTACACTTTTGAACATGAGTCAACTCGGCAAGGGCAGAGAAATAGGTCTGCAGAGAACTTGTCACACATGGCATATTTTGCATTGTCAATTGTCAACACGTCAGTGTTGCCAACTTATGGAAGTGTATTGCACATTGTCACCTAGCCAATTCAAAGGGCCTCACTGATGTTTAACAAATTCTATTGCATATGTTAAATTGTATGGGATGTTCAGGCCATATAAATGCAACCGTGTTACCACCACTGTGGAATTGATTCTGCGTATGGAAGTATCATGTCACCCCCAGTTAAGACACATGGACACCTCTTTCACATGACATAATGCAAGGGAGCACACAATGTACTGAAAGCCCACAAAAATACAGCTGACATCTGGTCAATCAGCCAAACACCAGTTCAGATAATGAAACAACCCAATGCTGATGGTAAATCCTAGAAGCCCAGGATGCCACACAATAGCACAAACACAGATGAGTCACAGCAACCCAAGAGAACAACTGCCATGCAAAGTGATAATCATGGTGAAAGCAACATCAAAATGTTCTCACTCATTTTCTCTTTCAGCTGATCAGGGGTATGGGATCCAGCCATGGATCATGACCCCATTTGCAAACCCAAGCACAGCATCAGAGCATGCCTATAATGAGTCACATCATAGGACACACACCATAGTCGAGAGGACTTTTGGGATCCTAAAGTCAAGATTCAGGTGCCTTGACATCACCAGAGGCAGCCTCCTATACTCACCAGAAATGGTCTGCAAGATCATTTTGACCTGTGCCATTCTGCACAACATTTGTGTAAGGGGGAACATTCCGCTCTATGAACCAGACCCACACATGGCTGAAGAGGAGGAAGAGGAGAACGTTGTCCATCATCATGAGGGGGACCATCCAAACAATGCAGCAGGATTGCGTCGGAGACAACACATTGTCCAAAACTTCTTTTAACTATAGTCACCATATGTCATTAAACACCTATTCTAATCACTATATCAGGGTCTTGGTAATCATTTATGCATCACATTATCCCTAAGATTCATAGTCAGAGTGTAGCCTCATGGAGCATTGCAGAAATACAGATTAGGATCCTGAAAAATCCACATCACATTTGATGGGTAGGAATGTACACCCAACTTCACACACACTGTAAATGACATATATCCTGTCCATTTCACATTTGAAGGGCAACATCAGAGGACCACAGCTATTTCACACATACATGTTGGCAACATGGTTCATTGCAGCACATGGCACACAACAAAGACACCATCATTCACTAAGGAAAAGAAATACCTCATACATGAGGCAGTGGAAGGTCCCTGCTTATAGTTACATGGCATCCAGCCCTAGGGGCACAGAGGGCACACCTTAGGGGTGACTTATATGAACACATAAGGTAGTTTAAGACTTTGGAACTACTTTTAATTCCAAAGTCGAATTTGCATATAACTTTAGTTTAAAAGCAGCCAGCAAGGAAATAGACTATTTGTAACCAGATAATCCTTCATCTACACACACCCAGACTCACATTCTGACTCCAGTGTGCTTCCCTCTTTAGTATGGTATGCCATAGTCATAGTTCATCTGTCTGCATGGACTTCTGGTCGGAGAATGTACTGCCTCGTACTCTGTAGGACCTGTAATCACCTGTCCATTGCTTCCCATGTGAAAGGTACTGTTGGCCCTTTGAACTTGATTCTCACCTACATGACTTGTGAGAGACTGAAGCTGCACACACCTGTGAGCACTTCCAGGCAGACCAGCCATTTGAACATGCACTGCCCTTGCTGCTGCCTGGAATAGCATAGAAACTGCCATTATATGTATATCCCTGTTATGCATTGCCGTATAAATCACTTGTGTAACACAGGTCTTGGGTTATTGTGTAACGATGCAGCACACAGGACAAATACAGTTTAGATTTTCCACAGTGTTGTTCCAGCTTTGACCAGTCTCAGTCTGCTCACTGTGTATTTGCCTTGTTCACTTTTGTTCCTGATTGACCCTGCATCCTGGTAGCCTGACTGGTTCCTGTCTTTGCGTTACCATAAAGGTTCCCTGTGGCTACATTTGTCTCATAGTTGCTTTCCATGCCCTCTCTTGCCTCCTAGGGTATTGTGTCAGGTAGGACTACAATGAATACTCAAATATATTGTATAGCGTAAACAGTTTACTTATCGTATCATGGGGTGGGACATGTCTTCAAATAGCCTAATCATAGCCCATCCCTTGTCTGGGTTTCATGTATGCATGAGTGACAAATAGTGACAGTGTACCATGGCTGTATGCATGGATTGGGTATGGTGCCTCCAGCACAACAAACAACGTTTGATAATGTGCATGAAATGTCAACACATGTTTGTACCCTGACGGTACACACACTGATTCACATCGGCCCCAACATATTGATGGGGCTTGCGTGGTGAAAAGCTGTGAGATTAATCAGCACAGAGGCACTGATGTTCCAGGCTGCAGTGGGAATTTAAGAGGCCACCCTGTGTAAAATGTTGTGAGGAAACCTGCTGGTTTAAAATGACTGTGAGCACACCAAGGTTGCCCTGTTGTCAGTCTCATAAAACTTCTGCAGTGCCATAGCTGGACTATCCCCATGTGTGTTCTCAATTCCTCTTTGGCTTACGTTCAATTCAGCTGTGAAGGATACTTTGTTAATGCAGGGAATGGCTCCACAGACTCATGACTAGACCTGCACGTAACTGTGACAACATGGACCCCAATAATGACACAGGCTATACATGGGCCCACACACTTAAAATGGACACCTTTGTGCAATTAACCACTGGAAATATGTGAACACGTGCTGCTTGGTCTGCTGGTCCTTCACTGCCACAAGAGAAACATAGGTCATTTATATGACTCAAACTGTGGAGTGACATTACATTTGTGGATTGGTTTTGGGACTCGGTGTCCCAAACACTGTACCCACATAGTATTTTCAAATGCCAGACTCATGGGTAGTATCAAAACAAGTGACCAGGAAGTGGTATCTAACATTCCAGGACATGTGATGGCTTAGTCTTGGAACATTGCCATGATCAACCATCCTCTACCTATCCTGTGCATGGTTTGTCATGGGAGATGCTTTTGTCCCAAAAATCTGGGAAGTTCAAACAGCATTTGTTGCAACGTGTATGACAAACACATTTCCTTACTCATTTCCACACTGAATAGCATTTGATGATTGTCCACATTGACAACACATGCATACAAGCACATTTATGAAAACACGTCTTGTGATGTTCACACAGTGTGGACAACTAAAATTGTAATAGCCAATTCACACACATTGGCACACAGGCAATGAGTTACTGTATTAGGTTGTATAGCCTTGCTATCCTCTATTGACCCTCAACCTGCTCAAACTGGGTGAAACCAATTTGTATTCCAAAGGTTTGGGGATCTATTGCGTCAGTGAAGAGTGCAAATCCGGTACAACAACTAGAGGATCATGGTCCGCAGTAGTGTGATCTGCCACATGTGCCCATACACTGGATTGCACAATGTAGGTGCAAACAGCCTATCTCTGTATAGTTACCGCTGTCATGTACTATAAAATTGTGAAAACTTACCCAAACCCAGTAAAAGACATATCTTTGACGCATATGCGTCAAAAAAGACGCACATACGTCAAAAAAACCCACATATGCATCTAAAAATGGCACTCACTGCCATGATACATCCACTGGCCCTGAGCGGCAATTCCCATACTGTACCCCATGAAATTGGTTAACAAGAAAAATATTTGAAAATATGGATGCAGGAACATTTCTAAGCATGTGCGTAAAAAAAAATGACGCACAGACTGTAAGTGTTATAATATTTTGATGCATCATAATAAAAACGGCACCACATTTGAGGCAGGAAGTGATGTAATAGGACATCTTGTTTACACAATTGGTACAGTGGGTGTACTTTCACTATCACTTTGCAGTCTGTGATTTTTCTTGACTGTGTGGCTGTGTTTGGACTTGTCTCTCGGTGAATATTGTGAATTTGTCTCCTGTGTGCTCTTTATATTGTCTTTTTTGTTGTTTTCTAAGTGTCTGTGGTATCCTGTGTGAGTGTATTTTTGTCATTTCTGGTGTCTAATTTTGTCTTTGTACTGCTGGGAGTCTGTTGTGGGTAGTGTTAGTTTGGGGATAGTTGGGCTGTTTTAGGGTTATTCACTTTTCATTTCCCTCTCCTCCTTTCCCTTCATTATCCTCTGTACCCCTTAATTCCTTTATTATTTCAAGCTTGTTGGGTAGGACACGTCTGGGTAGAATGGGTGAGGAGGAGCAGGGGGGATTTATTTGGCTGGTGTGCCACTTCCTCCCATTAATGATAGAAGCAGGTGGCAGGGTGATACAGGGGTATCACACAGAGGCAAGGAGGCTCCGGTGGTCAAAGGTCCTGTACCATCTGCAATGCATATACAACACACCACGCAACGACCACCAACTAAAGCACCGCTGGGCTGACCTTGTTGCCAGGGAGCAAGACCTGCTGGACCACCTGGGGATTGTGATTGGTGGCCCTGTTGGTGAGTACAATTCAGAGTAATGTGCACATTTAAATGCTCTGTAGTGACAGTAGCAGATTGTTCATATGCTGCAGGCAATGTATTTGGACATGTGGAATGCAAGTTAAACATACAGTGGCCCTGAGTTATACAATAATTGCTACACATTACCATCATTTGTTGATGCAACAGCTGCACTGAGTTACAAAAAACAACTGGAGCCTGTAAATTAGTGCTGCCTTCACGTCAATAGATGATGCAAATGTGGCTCTAACATATGTTTTAGGCATGGTCTGTGAGTGTACCAGGAAAGACATTGTTGGAAAATGGGTTATTGGTAAGGACACGTAAGTACCTACACTTAGCAATAGGACACTCACCTCCACTTAGGTCCAGTTAGGTCTCAGTAAATTAAACCTAGCTCAACCCTTGGTAGCTTGGCAACGAACGACAAGGCTTAACTTAGGAGACAGCGTGTAAAGCATTCAAATATCACAAAACAGTAATAAAATAAAACACAGGAAACAGTTTAAAAATCCAAACCCAATATATGAAAATACATTATATTTTTATCTTTAAAATGACACAAAAATGAATAAAATCGGATAAGGGGAACCGGAGATATGAATTTTTAAAGAATTATTATTTTCTAGCGCCTACAAACAAAAAGCGCCAATCTGGTCATCTGGTCGCACCTCGACCGGGGCAAAGTCAAAGTTGAAGGCTGACCGTAATGGAGCCCTGCTCGGCTACAGCCCACGGGAGGCCTCGATTAAAAGTTTACCTTCGAACTTAGTTGTTTTTTTGAAGATTTTCTTCAGCGGGACGAATCTGCCAGTCCAATCCGACCTCCTGGAACTCTTCTCTGGATACGCGTCGCGGGAGCCCTCGGTGGAGATTTTTACCTTCGGACTTAGTCGTTTTTTCGAGGTGAAAATCCTTCGACGGGGCAAACCTGGATCTTGATCCGACGTCCTTGGAGCCTTCCTTGGATATGCTGGCTGGGAGATCCCGGTCAACTTTCTACGTTCTGACTTAGGGCCAGATGTAGCAAAGGGTTTTTCCCATTCTGTGTCAATGGGAAAATGTGTTCGTACATATGGCCCTTAGTCTCTTTTTTGGAGATTTTCTTCACCGGGACGAACCTGCAAGTCAGGCCGGGTCGCGGTTGAGGCAAGCCGGCTAGAGTTGCCGCGGCGGGTCCCTCTATGGAGCTTTTTTTTCAAAAGTTCTCCAAACTTCTCCCAACTTCGGGATCTTCTCCCAGATGTTCCTTTAAGGTTCTTTTTGGATCCACAGCTCACCCCAAGGTTCCAGAAGCTCTGAGATGCTTCTTGGGGGTGTGGACTACAACTCCCAGAATGCACCTGGCGCAAACTCCTTTTTGGCCACTGGACAGTGGTCAGCTGGTTGGTTTCCTCAGGAGTTGGTGCAGGAGACTCTGGTTAGCAATTCTTCACCTGTAGCTAACAGGGAGTCCCTCCTTGAATCAGTTGAAGCCAGGCAAAGTCCTTCTTGTGGTAAAGCCCAAATGTGCAGCTGTTGCAGTCCTTCGGAGTGCAGGGTCCAGGTGCAGGCCAGGGGTCCAGCTGGGCAGTCCTTCTTCTTCTGTAGTTCTTCCTGGTAGGGATGTGGTAGGGAACTGAGGTGTGGGTGCAGGTCTGCCTGGGTGAACAACATAGGGGTCTTGGTTCTCCAATCAGGTGCAGGGTCCTTCCCCCTGTGATGACCACTTCCTGGGAAGTGTGGCAAACATCAATCTCAGGAGGCAACATTCCTCAAAAATCCATCATGGATGAAAGTGATTTTTAGAGGTTACATCTGGCTGAGCCCACCCACTGGTGTGGCTAAAAATCATAAACACACCCCTCTCCTGCCCTCTCCTAATCTAATCAAGGGGGCACCTAGTTGTCTGGGGTTGCAGGATGTGGGGGTGTTGCTGGGTTGCTCCAAATGTCCTCCTCTGCCTTTGAAGACCAGTTTGGCAGACCTCCCCCTTCCTGCCTCACCATCTGCTGAGGGGAGATCCCCTCCCACAGGCACATCTCTTGTGTGAAGCCAGGCCACTTCACACCTCATCAAAGCAGCCTGGACAGGCTGCCAAAGGCTGGCCAATCAGAGAACAGCAGCAAAAACAATGCAGGGCTGAAGTTGGCAACTTTTCAGGTAAAGTTTAAAACTCTTTACCTGAACAAGTTATATTAAATCCCACAACTGGAAGTTGTGGGATTTATTATAACAATTAATTTGACACCAAACTCTTTGTATCTGTTACTTAAGGGGACTTTTAAAATTAAAATAATGTCTCCCCATTCTAGCCTATGAAGGCCATTCACTACAATGAGGGAAAAATGAATTTGGCTGTTCTTACCTCATCAGGGCTTATAAAACTATTTTTATAAGGTCCCTGCTTATAGTTACATGGCATCCAGCCCTAGGGGCACAGAGGGCACACCTTAGGGGTGACTTATATGAACACATAAGGTAGTTTAAGACTTTGGAACTACTTTTAATTCCAAAGTCGAATTTGCATATAACTTTAGTTTAAAAGCAGCCAGCAAGGCAGGCCTGCCTTTAAAATGACACTGGGCACCTCAGCAGTGCACCTATGGGTGCACTACCTATGCTGGGGTCCCTAAACCTACATGCCCTACCAAATACTAGGGACGTATAGGTAGGTTGACTTAGCCAATTATAATTAGCCTAATTTGCATACTGATTTTACACAGAGCACAGGCCCTGAGACTGGTTAGCAGTACCCAGGGCACCATCAGAGTCAGGAAACACCAGCAAAAAGTGGGAAATGGGGGCAAAAAGTTAGGGGGCCTCTTCAATCAGCCCTGTCCTCTCACAGACATGTTTTCACCAAATATTTTCAAGAATTAATATGTCCCCCAATTATTTCTGATACATGTCTGAACTGGATTCTGACCCATACGTACCAAGTTCTTTCTAACATCAGGTAACATCTTAGGCTGATAGTTTGACTTGGTTGTGCCGCAATTAAATTGGGGATGGATGCCAAAAGTAATGCACACGGGTTCATATCTAAATGTTTGGTGCTACTTTCCATAGCTGTGGCACAAAAAAATGAAGCAAATGATAGAAATTGAGGGAAAACAACTATCCATGGCCCTCTGTTCATTGTACCTGTGTGTTTTACATTGGTGTTGGGCACAATAGCTGGAACATAGTTAATGCATTTGCCATCTGTGTTACTCTATAGCCATGAACTTCTCATAAGTTATGGGATCATCATGGGATACCTGACATTGGGGAATGCATGGTCACAATGTATTATGTGCATGATGTCGTGGAAGGGACCCCTAACCAATTCCATCATACAAAGTTCCCTAATACTTTGCTAGTTTTGTTTGGCACACCCCTGCTGATCTAGTGCAGCATATGTTTAATAATACCTTTCCAGTATGGAGGCTATCACAGACATGGGTGTATGCTAAGATCAGAAGACCAGCATTCCTGTGACTGCTGCTATTCCCAAGGTACATACAAATTGAAACCTACATCATCATGATTGACACAGTGGTACATTTGCTAAACCATGTGTTAATAATATGACAGTGTCAGTTTGCTGTATAGCTGCTGATCAACCAACTTGGCAAATGTAAGATGATGGATGTGGCTCACTGTGATTTCCAAAACACATAATGGGTACACAGGGCAATGAGTGACACATTTCAGGTGCAATGACTACACCTGTGCCCATGCAGTCTGTCATGGATGACTGCAATATACACTGTCAACCTATATCTCCTTGTTGTATACAAATATTAAAACTGGTCAATCCATGGCTAGCCTCAAACTGTCACCAATTAATGCACAGGATCCCTGCCATTGTGATGTCATAGGGGGCATATGTGGCTCAGGGTACACTGTTAACGTAGCATATGTAACCTACACACAACACGGGCCCTACATGTAATGGACCATAGAAAGCATTATAAATCATGACCTTAAATCAACCCACAGGTGCGTCACACAGTAATTGATTGTCCCTTGATGCACAAGCCACAGTACCTGAGTGACTGGTATTGCAGTGCTCCAGGAAAGTGGCTTTGCATGTCTCTCATTACTTCAAATGATGAGAGGAGTACACTCCATAAATGAGGATGCAAACAATTGATGGAGCATGTTTGTCACCACATGATAGTTAGGGCCACTGCATGTGTGCAAATATGTGTGTATCACTCACTGGAGTGACCGGGTCTGTACATGTTTGCAGTGGTATGTCTGTTGCAGTATCATCATGCCTGAGAGGCTGGACTTTCAGATTTAATGTTACACACAGTAATTTTATTTGGAAGTGTTGTATAGTGCACAGACATGTAGCACATTTCTTCATTCCATGCTTTACAGGTGGACCTGCCCCCTACACAATCGGAGAAGTGGCTCGATTTGCGGACCCAGACACATCCAGGAAGTGTTGATATTTCAGTTCTGTGTTGTGTTTGCAGCTGTTGTGTGATTGACTTCTGTGTGTTGGACACATAGCAAGGTCTGATGTGCTGGTAAATGATTGGATATGTTACTTGATTGGAGTATCACTTTTTTTCCATCTTTGAGTTGGACAATCAGTAGCGTATAGTCATATTTTGGGATTGTAGTGCAGCCCTGTAGGCATGGCCATGTGAAGAGGGTGACATTTGTATTTGAAATTTTTTATAAAGAAAAATTCTCAGAGGCCCATAGTCATGATTTAGTCGGCAAGTCAGACCCTGAATCTCACAGAATAGGGATGCCAAAGTCTTACCCACAGACTTGAGCCTCCCTGTTCACTAATGAACATGTTCAACTGTATGTTTGACTTCCTAGCAGCATATAGCTCCACATGTTGTGCTACATGTATGTGGCACTTGAGTACAATGTCATAGGTGTGCATGCAGCTCATGGCCAGACGTGTGCTTGCATCTATCTGCTTGTTGTAAGACAGGTATTAGTGGTATTAAATGATGTTGACAATTGTCTGCATTTACAAACATAAATGTGGATGAGATTGTCCAACTTTTGGGTGTATCCTAGTTGGACATCCTCCTTACCTCTGGTGGACTGCCCAAACCCATGTACAGCTGTCCAAAGCTTCCTGGGTGTCCTTGATGTTGGAAAGTATGTATTGCGTGTTCATGCCCCCGAGGCACAGGCTTAGGGTTATGAAATGTGTACCTTGGTGTGTTGATCCAAGTTTAGTACACAGACATGTAAATCTGTAAATCACTTGTCCAAACCTAGGGTACCCACTCATGATTAGCAACTGCATTCCATCCTGGCAATTCCATTTACAAATCACAGATCTTGTGGCCCTTGATTGTCATCCAGAAGATAGTCATTAGTTGGCCTGTCACATGTGGAGGACTTGCAGCATTTGTTACGTGACAAATGGCTGAACAATGATGGATAGGTCATTTAAGATGTTACACATCTTTTAGAGCATTGCCGTGCTGTTAGATAGGACATGTGTAGTCTGCATTGGCATATACTTCCTCAGGGAGAATCTGTGATCTGTATGGTGATATGGCCTATTTCAGCTACATTAGATGTATTGTCTGATTTTTATCAGTAGCTATATCACACAATGAAGTACCTAATGTTTGGCTTTATCTTTTTTAACAGAAACCAATATGGATGCCTTCCAGATTCGTCAGTTTCAGCGCCGGGGGATGGGTTACTGCCACATTCTGGATGTGGAGTCTGGGTTCCGCCACATGGCCCGGCGGTATCGCCATGAAAGAGCCTCAGGAGTGTGGAGGGCATTTGCCCAAGGGGGCCTTTCGGTGTCCACAACAGCCGCCACCACCAGCACCACCACTACTACCCAGGTGGCACCAAGCATATCAGGCACCACTGCAGGACCATCGACCTCCACTGCTCCAGGACCACTGACAGCAGCACCTGCACCTCCCCTACAAGCATGGCACCACCAACCGGACACACATCTACAACTGACACTCAGACCACCCCTGCTGCAGTCATTGACCCTGCAGATTTCAGAGTGATGCAACGTGACATGCAACGTATGTTGTGGAGAATTAACAGGCTGCAGCAGGAGGTGTCACAAATTAATAAGAGGGTGTGTGCCATCAAGAAGACCCTGCAGAGGGTGAACTTGTAACAATTATACCCTCTGCCATGATTCCCTCCCATCCCTCCTCTTTCCTGGTTTCTTTTATTTAGTGGGTTTAGGGGGCTTAGTGTTAGGTTAGATTAGGCTGTTAGTTTAGTTAGTAGTAGTGGGTTGGGGGTATGATATTTTGAAATATTATTTTATTATGTGTGTGGGTGGGTGGGTGTCGGATGATGTTGGGTTTTGGGGCTTTGAAAAAAAATATATAAAAATACAAAAATATATATATTTGTGTAGTATAAGATAGTATGTGTTTAGGTTAGTGTATGTTGTCCTCCATGTGTCCCGTCTTATAAGGGGGTGGAGGTTTGATGTTTAGAGTGTTTAGTTAAAAGTAAGTTTAGCTTAGGTTAGTTAGTGCCAGTTGTGGGTAATGTGTAGTTAGGATAGGTTAGGTTAGTTAAGGTGTTTTCCCAGGTTTTATTATCCTTTTTTACTGTTTAATAAATATTTAGGTACTCCTTTACAGTATGTGTCATATGCTTGGGGATCAGGGCCTTGGCATAGGTGAACAGTGTCTCTTTAGTATTTGCATTTGTGTCCCATCCTGCAACCAAATCCCAATTGAGCTGTTACATTGGCAGCCACACCAGAGCTACTTTGCTAAGAATCTGCCATCCATTGCACCCACCACTCAAGGTTACTATGGATCCCAATGTGTTGTTAATTTTTGATGTATGTTTTCAATCTCACATACTTTGGGTCTGCAGCCTGATGTTCAAGTGAAGCCTTATAAGGTGAGTGGTGGTATAATCTCATGTAGTATAGTATACATAACTCACACCTATCATTTGTTACATTGTTCAGCCAGGTTACTTATTTGTACGTACACTCATACACATCCATTCCTGCTGTATGGTGTGTGCGAGGAAAAATTTGGGTCAAATGTCACATACATAAAGATTGTCTGGAAGAAAAATTTGAAGACAATAATTTTTGGCTTAGACGTCCCTTGAAGTAGACTTATTTTGTCCAACAGGGACTAGTGCTACCGGGTACTCTTACAGGTGAAGGTGATCTGTTCCACATCTTCTGATGTGTGTGTTGTCTTATACTGTATAGTTTCTATTTACCTCATAATTAACCCTTAGGAAGGGCAGATGATGTTACAATCCAGACCTCAGCGCATAGTTATCAGCCTACATTATTTCAAGGCAGTTGTATTGACATTCTATGATCATTGACATGAGGCAAACATCACAGATCTCCCTCACGGTTGATGTGTCACATTACACAGACAAAGTGGTTCTGTAAGTGCTATTTATTATAAAGTGCTGTAGTGCTATATTTACATTGTCAATGATTGTGAGTCAATTAGTGTGACACCTTCCATTGTGATCCTGCACAAGTGCAAAAGGACATGTCATTGGACATGCTGGGGTGAAGTGTCATACAGTGCAGAGGGACATGATTTGCCAATGAGTTAGTGAGAGACAATCACAGGGCAGAGTGACAAGATAAACAGTGGGCTGGAGAACAGTGATTGAGAGCAGCTGTTGCAAGACTGTCATGTTACAAAGCACAGGACCCTGGTTATAAGTGTCCAGGTGAAAGGGACTAGTGCTACCGGGTACTCTTACAGGTGAAGGTGATCTGTTCCACATCTTCTGATGTGTGTGTTGTCTCCTCTGCCCTTGGTGTTGGTGGGTGTGAAGGCACAACACACACCTCAGTGTTAGAAGACGTGGAGTCAGACATCCCGGAAGCTGCCAACTGTGGGGCTATTAAGGGCAGTACTGCAGCAAGGAGGAGCTGCTGGTTCTTAAGAATAGCAGCCACATCACTGTGGTAGGCAGCTGGGTCAGCCCTGAGGGGGTCAATATTGCATTGGTGCACGAGTTGAAAGGTTTGTTGTTGGAGGTGTTGTGTAAACTCTCTTCCAGCTGTGCTGATTTCCTTTACATTTTTTTCAAGTTCTGGCACGATTGATGTTCACCCTTGCATGGTTGCTGCCTGTTCTGCAGTTGACATAATGCACGAACGCACCCCCTCTAGGCTGGCTGCCATATTTTCCATCCCGACTAGCACCTCCTTGGCCAGCTCCCGCTGTACTCTAACTACAGTTCTCTCAAAGGTGGTGCCAGTGTCATCAGAGTCCTCAGCTGGGTTGGAGCTGGTAGGTCGTACAATTGGGGTGGTGGGTGGGTCCTCTGTGATGGCTACTGTATCTGTGCTCCTCCTTGCGACTGAAGGTGGGGTCTGGAGGGTTCCAAGGACATCTTGGAGGATCTGCTGGCTGATGTTTGTCAGCTTGTCATCCATGTCATCAGGGAAGTCCAGGACAGGCATATCCCCAGGAGAGCCATCGTCCTCTGCAATGAGATATTGTACAATTAGTGTGTCTGTGTTGTGGCATTTGTAATGTGACGTGCCTGCCTTCCTATTTGTTGCACATTGTGATATAGGTTCCTGTTCATTGTTCCTGTCAATAATATGAGCAATTCTCCCAGGCCTATGCCCCACCTGCATGTCAGATGTAGTGTGGTCAGTTTGGGCACTTGTCTGCATCACATCCTCTAGGTGTTGGTTCTGGCCAAATTGTATATTGCCACCTTCTTGTCCTACTCAACCCTCCGTCTACTTCCATTCTCATGGTGAGGCCTTGCACTGGCTGTGGGTGTTCTGATGGCACTTGCACCACACTTAACAATCTGGAACTGAGCCAGTCTCAGATATTTCACATCCAGCTATATGTTGCTGAGACCTAGCATAATTATGTATAGCATTGGCATTGCTCACTACATATGTCAGCATTGGTAGTGTGTAATGTTGATGTTGGGGAATTTGTGCTACATAGGATTGCACTGATGGTCCTAGCAAGGTCTATTTCCTCTTCTGACTGTGAGGGTGAATTTCACTAGCCGGTGATATATGTACTCCCCCTCAATGCTGTTGTCTGAGCAGTATGACATTTGGGATGGTGCATGGTTTCATTGGAGCTATTGTGACCCAGGCACAGGGTGGACCCTGACATATGCAGCAGGGGTATGACATTAGTGCTGCGTACCTCATAATGTTCATGAAAATGGCTGATGTTTGTAGCAACTATGGACATTCACATTTACAGGATTAGAACATTTGTATAGATTTCAGGGGATTGATAATGTTGTCATCCTGAACCCTCTAATTTGGGTGTGTTTGATCCATGGGGACGTTACTGCCATTAGCTACTTGACCTGCACACACAGCAGAGGTGGTAGTGGCAAGTGTTGTCAGTATTACATTCCACTTGCAGAAATGGCCTGAGACTGTTAATTGAGCCCTAGTTCATATAGGGAGAATACCAGCTGTCGTGTGACAACAGGCCACTTTTACGTTGTACCCTACCCTCCTGGACTGGCTTTACCTTTCCAACATCCTTGGCATGGAAGCATACTCCCATGCAAAGGGTGTTGGTGTAGTATAGTACTGTGCCCCAGGTTTTCTCTGAGCAGACCATGCCCCGTGCCGTGCCCCTTTACCCATTCCACTCCCTGAATATCATTACTTACATGCATTGTGTAGTAGGTATGTCCAACCCCTGCTTACAGTTAACATTTGTGCATTTTAATTCCCCAAGCGACTTACCCTGCATCTGTGTTGTCTCCTGGTAGTCTGCGATGTCCTGTCCTTGAATCCCTGTGACGATCTTCTCAGGGATGACGGCTGCCACCATCTCCTCCATGTGGTCCAGGGCCTCCTGCGGTGCTGGACTCCCACCTCCAGTCTGCAGTGCTGCCTTCCTGTTCCTGGCCATCTTTTCCTTGGTCCTGCATTTGCAGTCATGCCAGCGTTTCATGCACTCGATGACTGTTCTCCATACTTCTGCCACACTGTTTATCTTGTCAACAATTCGTTACCATATTGCCTTTCTCCTACTAATTGGCAATTTTGAGGTGACAAAAAGTTGGTGCTGGTGTTCCGTCACCTCTTTCACCAGAATTTCCTGCTCCTCTGCACTGATGCAACACTTTCTTTTCTTCTTCTCCCTCTCTTGTGTCTTGTGTGGGTCCTCCTGGCTGGGTCCTGGTCTGTTGTCATCTTCCTGGGGTCTGTCCAAGCATCTGGGATCCATTTTGGCTCTCCTTAGCACATTTTGCAGTGTTTGTGCCGATTTTTGATACTATTGCGTCAACAAAAATACTCGTATCCTATTTACGACGTCTTAACCGGCTCACAGTCATTTTCGCCGCGTTAACATCATTTTTCTTTATGATGTGACGCATTGGTTTGAGTAAAAAAAAAATGACTCACACCTGTGGTTTGCACCGCTGTGCGTCAACGTATAAATTTGACTCCCGAGCGGTGCAAATAAATGGCGTTAGCTGGCGGTAAATTTTTGCGTCAAAAGTATAAATATGGCCCTTAGTGTACCTGTAGGCCTCATTGACACATGTTAAAAAGGACCTGTTTACTACACAGTGTGCTGCCACTACTGCGCTTGTGCTACTTAACTCCTGGTGAAGGTAGTAACCTGCCACCACTATAAGGGTAGCGCTTTGGGCAGTGCTTCCGATCCAACAAGACAGCAATCAATGAGACAGGCCTATCTAATGATGCACATGTATGATTCTTGTTTACCTATACAACAAAGTCAGCATTAGTTATCCAGACATCAGTACGGTTGGGCACTCAGGGCAGGAGTACACAGTAATTATAAAGACGACTTTTCTGCCCAAACAAAACCGCATGCCACCAAAACCTCGGTCCGCCATCTCCATCACTGATGTACTCCTTCAATGGCTCGACAGAGTACGTGCAGTCGAAGTTTTGGCCATTTTAACACCCACCCAATTTAGATTGTATAGTTGAATGGGCAGTTTTCACTTATTCTGAAAACTGTGAAAAGCCTTGCGGTAAGCAACAGGGGAAATGTTTAAATAAGCCCCACACTAGTTGAGACAACTCCACTGTAGTAGGGATCATTAGTTTTTTTTTTTTAAACAAAATCCAGTCTAGGGTTTTTCTGCACTTTTGAAAGGAATTAAACAGGGCCAGGTAACAAACCTTTTAGATCCTCTTGCCTGTTATTGAAGGACCATGTTTTGTCTTACTAGACTTCTATCCAACCTTTTGTTGCGGGTCCAGAAACAGCTTCAACCTGGATTTTAGTACTAGATAGGGGAAGACCCTAATATACTCCCCTAAACACTTAGTCAAGTTTAGTGTAGCGGGAGATTTTGGGTCTCTTGAATTTGCCCCACACAATGCATTTAGACCTGTTTGCAATAAGACAAACAGTAACTACTGAAAAAGTAGGCAGGCCATGGCCAGGGAACATCTACTCTACTGGTCAGAGATGGACATGGAGTGTCTTAGGGTGTCAACCAGGCACAGTCTGGTGAGCTCTACAAAGCTGGACCCCAGTATGCCTCAGAACTCTGTCGGACTTGTGAAAGGATACCAAGTGAACACACCCTACTGCACCTGTCATCTGTGTACTCTGAGAAGGACCTGAGGAGACTGGACCCATTCCATTTGAAATCCAAGGGCACACAGCTCTCCAAAGACCGTATGGCTGATCCCCTTAGTGGCTCTAGAAACATAAAAAAGTTGAATAGGATACTTCTGGGAAGAATTCAAGTGGACCAGTGGCAACTGGGGCAGGACTTTGCTGTTCGCCTCTGCCAGACACACTCAGAGTATCTAACTTGCTTCCTTATAAGAGTTGGGGGTCTTTGAAGTGTAGGTTGTTTGGACAACAGATGAAAGTCTAGAAACAATTTTCTTCCAGAGCTTCAGCTGTACCTGCTGGAAAAAATATCCAACTGGCAGTTCCACAGCATTGGTTTGAGTTTCATTTTTGTCCCCTGCGGATATCGCCTCACCTCTGAAAAAAATGACAACATTGTATTTTGAGTTGGAAGTTAGAAATGTTTCAGTGAGAAACCTAAAAAACTCAAAAGCACCAGCTGGAGCAACCTCCTTCAGATGCCTGGCCTTTGTTTGGATGGTGGCAGCAACAGTTTCACCGGTGTCCTGCACAAAGCAGATTTTTTTTCTTAGGACTTCGTGAAGTTTCAACTTTTATCTTCAAGAAAGTAATAAAGTCCATTTATGAAATGTGACGTGGAAATGTTTTCAAGCTTATTGACTTCCAAACTTTTACCTGGACTAAAGAACTTGGGGGCATATTTATACTCTGTTTGCGCCGGAATTGCGTTGTTTTTTTTACGCAAATCCGACGCAAAGCTAACTCCATATTTATACTTTGGCGTTAGACCCGTCTAGCGCCAAAGATCTTGGAGTTTGCGTCATTTTTTAGCGTGGACACCTTCCTTGCATTAATGGTATGCAAGGTAGGCGTTCCCTTCTAAAAAATGACTCCGAGGCATGTGCGCCGTATTTATACTCCCGGACAAAAATGACGCCCGGGAGTGGGCGGGTCAAAAAAAATGACGTCCAGCCGCTTTTGCGTCATTTCTTAACGCCTGGTCAGGGCAGGCGTTAAGGGACCTGTGGGCTCAGAAGGAGCCCAGAGGTGCCCTCCCATGCCCCCAGGGACACCCCCTGCCACCCTTGCCCACCCCAGGAGGACGCCCAAGGATGGAGGGACCCATCCCAGGGAACTTAAGGTAAGTTCAGGTAAGTATTTTTATTATTATTTTTTAGTGGCATAGGGGGGCCTGATTTGTGCCCCCCTACATGCCACTATGCCCAATGACAGAAGTCCCCTGGGCATGGCCATTGGGCAAGGGGGCATGACTCCTGTCTTTGCTAAGACACGAGTCATGTCAATGGAGGGTGGGAGTCAAAGAAAATGGCGCTAATCGGGTTGAGGCAGATTTTTTGCCTCAGACCGACTTGCCCCATTCTTTGACGCCCAAGCTCCATTTTCCCCTACGCCGGCGCTGCCTGGTGTGGGTCATTTTTTTTTACGCACACCAGTCAGCTCCGCTGGCTAACGTCATTCCATAAATAAGGCACCCGCATGGCGCTTTGGAATGGCGTTAAATTTTTTGACGCACAACTGCGTTGGCGCAGTTGTGCGCCAAAAAGTATAAATACGGCCCTTGGTGTATCCAACCCAGGCTCCATCGTGGTTGGTCTGAAATTGCATGCTGGTCCTGGTCTACCACAACCATTGACATATATTGGGCACTTTATTTTTCTGGGTGCTTTTCACTTTCATTTTTTTTAAATTCATATCTCTGGTTCCCCTTAGTGTATTTTTCTCTTTTTAGTTTTATTTTATTCAGCACATTTTTTCCTCAATTTAAAAATTGGTTTTGGAGTTTTATTGTGTTTTGTACTGTTCATGCACTGTTTAAATACTTTACACATTGCCTTTAATTTAAGGCTGACTATTTTGTGTCACATTAAATAGGTATTGAGCACAAGCTTATTGTATTTAATTTGTGTGATATCTAGCAGGTTGGTGGCCTTATCCATCGCGGTGGACACTTCTCCACCCAAGATAACAATCCACTTTCCTTCACCCTCATAAGTAATGTTCTAATAGTACCAATTCAATCAGTGTATGGGCATAATGTGCATACAAATTAATCATTGACCACTACATTTTCCTCCTTCTCCTCCTGCAATCTCCCATCAGTTAACTTGCTCCATGGAGCACTAGGACTTTTTTAATAGTTTCTCTTCCACACCCACCTTTAAAATAGAGTGCAGAAGTGAAAGGAGGAATGTAATACTCCACTTTCCAGTGACATGCTACATTGCTTTTACAGTTGCTTCCATTATATTATGTAGCAGGTGACAACTTGGCATAAGTACCCTGTACCTATCACAGAGACAATTGACTGGTTATTTCTTAAATCCATAGGAGGCCTGTAACATACAACAATGGTAAACATGTACTACACATACTGTAATAGGTTGTTTTAAATTAATGCACATTGTTACAGGTGGCCAGTACAGGTTGTCTTGCTTCTAAGATGTGGACTGTTTTCCACCATCATTTTATTCATTCAAAGTCCCTTCGTCTCTGTCTTTTTTACTTGCTGCTGTGATTGTCCAGTCAACGGTATGTTCAGACAATTGGCGGCTGCACAATGTTTAGCTTATAAAGGAAATAGGGGCCTGATTACAAGTTGATCTATATATTCCAATCCATTTGTAAATCCTTATTTACACACTTGTCGAAATTCTGAGTTGGTAGGTATTTACGCATTCGATAACTATCGGATGTGTTAAATATCTCAACCTTATTTACATTTCGGCAGGTCCAACCTGTCAAAATTTTGCAGGGTAAAAGGATATGGTATTTACCACATCATGCAGATTTTGGAGCGTTAAACACCAAAATATGTATGTTACTCCCCACAAACTCGTAATAGATGCTATTTAAGGCACCAGATAAATAACGTAATCCATGGTATTGTTATTTTTCAGGTGCAATAAATAGCACCTATACTTGTAATCAGGGTCTAAGTGTTAGGTCCAAGGAACATATTTACGAGACTGTCACACAGTCAGCGCATCATGTCATCTTGCTGTGCTGCGCTGTGTGACATGGAAAGGGCAAGAATTCACGGTATTTAAGTCAATGTGGTGCATTTTTGCCTTTTCCCCTGCACTGGTGCCCTTTTGGCAGCCTAGGACCAATGTAGGCATCCTTACACCATGGGGAATCTTCCTGCAAAAAACCAATCCCCTGAGGCATATTCCTCTAATTATGTGTGCTGCAGAATGCAGCACGCATAGAAAGAGGAAGTAACAAGGAGAAATAAAGATATTTCTCCTCGTAACGCCTCTCCTGGGAAGGCGCAGCATTTTGGCGCATTCACAGGATTACCAATTCTGGTAAATCCAGGAATGCATTTAAATCCATCGGAGTTGGGTGGGAACACCCACACAATGCTCATGAAACACCTTCCCAGGAGAGACTAAGGCAATGCATCGATTTGCGTTGCATTGCTTTACTCCAGATCTACGGAGCCACTCAGGGCCACACAAAGTGGGTTTGCATGGGTGCTTGATTCATATTTAAAGTAAGCGTCATGCATGTACTATGTTGCGTGATGCAAATGCAACACAAACTGGTTCATAAATATGCCCCCAGTGTTTTTGCTCACTAGCCGCTAGTCGGCATTGAAGAATTTTGAAGGTGCTGAGTGCCAAGGATGTGGAGTCTTGGTTCTACCTCTTGTCTCTTTCATTTACTACCAGGCAGTCCTTGTACCTTTTAACTGACTCTTTCTGGTTCTTTTTAATCTTGCTTTCTTTCTTTACTTTTATTATTCTGTCTTTCGCTTCCTAATTTTTCCCCCTTTTGTGTTTTTCACTCTCTTGCTCTAGGTCAATGTTTGATGAGGGAAACAAAATGCTGGTTGCCAAAAATGAGTGCTGGTGGTCCTCACTTGCAGCCACTGGCTCAAATTAAGCACTGCCTCTACAGCTATGTGTATCTTTCGTCGGACTGGCAGAAGCTAATTAAGGTGGTGTTTCTTAGGTGCTTCTTTTGGTTGCATGACTAACATCAGTTTGCATCACTGTTTCTTGATTGAATGATTTGTTCAGCCTGTCTCCAAAGCAGCTGTTGGTGTAGCCAGAGGGAGTGGTGAAAATCTTCTTCACATTTAAATCTGGTCCACTCCCAAGTCTTAGAAGACCATCGATTGGGACCATTGTTCTGCTTGGTAAGTTACAGTGAAGTCTATTTTAACTTTTGTAACTGCTGGTAGGTAGTTTAGTACGCTAGCTCAAAATTTTCTAGTGAACATTGATTGCTGTTTTCTTCATTTACCCAATGTTTCTGTCTGTCGAGCCACTGAAAAGTCAGCAAATAATCTAGTAATGAGCACATAATTGTCCTTTGTGTAAGATATAGTTGCAGCGGCCCCATGGACAGTGACACTGTTTTTCGTGAGCACTTTCAAAGTGGCAGTACACGCAGGCTTGAAGAGAACAATGGTGGCTGATAACATTTCTAAGTGGTTGTAAAAATGGGGCCCAGTGGTGCATTTTATAGCATATATTTTACACAAATTGGCAAGAAAAAAGAGGATCCGAAGGGGCACACATAAAATTATCCATTTCTGCTAAGGTGTGTTAACCATGCATCCCCTTGCAGGCGCGGCCCATCCTTTAGGGCGGTGGGGCCACGTCCCCCACCTTTTGCCCCTCATGAAGAGTGTCTGTCAGGCTATACAAAGGTCAGCCTGACAGACTCTCTTCATGTTCAGGTCAGGGAGCCAGGAGCAGACCTGCACAATTTGCGCAGACTCCTGGCTGCCTGAGCTGGGCGTGACCTCCTCGGCTCAGCAAAGGTACCTCAAGGCCCTCCCCTGGGTGAAGAGGAAAGCGTCACCCATTGACTTTGACCAGGGTGCTTGAGGTTTAAGCCCTTAGGGACCCAGGGCGAGTGTCAATCAGTGACACTTCGTCACAGAGTGGGGTGGGGTTAGCAGTCTCACTGACCCCATCCTACTGTGTGATGAGGCTGGGACTGCTGCCTTCATAGGTCAGCCAGTGAGGGAAGGCAGCAGTCTCAACCCTCCTGGGACTGCCGAGGCTGAAGGTAAGTGTGTGTGTGTGATGTTTTAAAATGAATATTTGGTGCGTGCATGCATGTTTGAATGTTATGAGTGTTGTTAATGGATGTGCGTGCGTGCATGCGTGTGTAAAAGAATGCGTGTGTTTGATCTTTTAAAATGAATGTTTGGTGCGTGCGTGCATGTTTTAATGTTATGAGTGTTGTTAACGGATGTGCATGCATGCGTCCGTGTGTGAAAGAATGAGTGTGTGTGATCTTTTAAAATGAATGTTTGGTGCGTGCGTGCATGTTTAAATGTTATGAGTGTTGTTAATGGATGTGCGTGAAAGAATGAGTGTGTGTGTGTGTGATCTTTTAAAATGAATGTTTGGTGCATGCGTACATATTTAAATGTTATGAGTGCTGTTAATGGATGTGCATGCATGCGTGTGCGTGTGTGTGAAAGAAGGGGTGGGTTTGTGTTACTATCCTTATGGGGACTTGGGTGTGATACCACACTCACGCTGTGGGGTCTTGATTGCACTGTGGGGACCTGAATCCAGGTCCCCACCAGGCAATGTCTTCTAAATGACAAAAAATGACCTCTGGAACATCTGTGTCAATTTTTACAACTTTTTTAAAAATTGCATTGTGGGGACCTGTGTTTCATAAAATGTGTTTATATTTTTGCTCAGCTCTGCCCCTGTAGACCGGATGTGGTACTGCAGTCCTAAACACACTTTGCATTTAAACACACTTTGCTTGTCATTGTCCATAATTTCTCTTCGTTCTCCATACAGGGTGGCCAAGGGCGATTTCTGTCCATAGGTTTGCATGTGTTCGTTGTTCTCCATGCCTCCTTGTTTGAAGTTGTTTGACCATGTGGCTGGCGGCCATTTTGTCCATCCAGCCAGTGTCCCTTTGCCATAGGCTTGCATGTGTCCTTTGTTCCCCATGGCTCCTTGTTCACAGTGACTTGGGGCGATTTTGTCCATCCAGCCAGTCTTCCTTTGTCATAGGACTGCATGTGTTCTTATTTTTTGTCCTTTCTCCTCGTAGTAGTTGTTTTTTGACCATGTGGCTGGCAGCCATTTTGTGCATGCAACCAGTGTTCGTTTGCCATAGGCTTGTATGTGTTCTTTTTTTACCATGCCTTCTTGCTCCTTGTTGTTGTTTGACCATGTGGCTAGCTGGTAGACAATTTGTCCATCCTGCCAGTGTCCCTTGCCATAGGCGTGCATGTGTCCTTTATTTGCCATGCCTCCTTGCTCCTTGTTGTTG
This sequence comes from Pleurodeles waltl, assembly GCF_031143425.1. Lineage (NCBI taxonomy): Eukaryota > Metazoa > Chordata > Amphibia > Caudata > Salamandridae > Pleurodeles > Pleurodeles waltl. Next base: position 291,768,192 of record NC_090436.1, read on the forward strand.
TTGTTTGATCATATTGAGGGCTGGCAGCCATTACATGCATGCAGACAGTGTGTCTTTTGACATAGACTTACATACAAACATTGTTATTTATTGAGCTTTTTTTTTTAAGTTTCTATTTTTATTTTTATATTCTGTTTTAATTTTTTATGTTAATATTATATTTCTTTTATATTTCATTTTTTCTTTTATTTTTTTTAATCACTTTTTAATTAAAATTCTATACTTTTTTTATGTTATATCATTTTTTATTTTTTATTAAAAAAATTTATTTTGAGTTGTAATTTTTATTTTTTTTTATTTTTTATTTTATCATTGTAGTTCTTTAAATTTTGTTATTTTGTTATTTTTATTTTTATTCAGTTCTCCATTTTGTCTTGTTCCATGGATGCACATCCATCCATTCCTCCATCCATTCATCTACCAAAGACGCACAGCTGCACTACAACATTCAGGGGCATATTTGTATTCCGTCTGCGCCGAATGTGTGTCAAAAATTTTGATGCACATTCAAGGCAAACCTTGCCCCATATTAAAATTTTGACGCCCGAGCCCGCGGACGACAAAATTCCGCCATGTGCGTAATTTTTTGGATGCGGCAACCCGCCTTGCGTTAATTATATGCAAGGTAGGCGTTCACATCCAAAAAATGACGTCAACGGCCGTGCATCGTATTTATGCTTTCGGGCAAAAAAAACTGCACGGCCGGGAGGCGGAGCCGGAAAGTGACGCACAGCCCGATTTACGTCAAAAATTTATGCCTGGGTCAGGGCAGGCGTTAAAATGGGGCAAACACACCTGTATTTAATCAGAACACACAGAAGCAACAGCAGAGCAGCAGAGCAGCAAAAGGGAGACATGGAGGTGCTTCTCATCCAGCGTGCACACAGACGCAGAGCCCAGCAGCAGCAACAGCAGCTACCACAACACCAGCAGGGACCCCAAAGGCAGCGCAGAAGGCATGAGAGGATATTCCGCCCCAGAACAACCCTTCATGGCCTCAGGGAACATGACATCATCCAGAGGTACAGGTTGAACTGGCAGGCCATTCAGCAGCTGCTGCGAAACATTGAGCCACAGTTGGCACCCACCTTGCTGACACCCCGCACCATCCCAACTGAAACCAAGCTGCTTGCCGTACTTCACATGCTGGCAAGTGGCTCTTTTCAAACAACTGGTGCCATGGTTGCCGGAATATCACAGCCATCATTCTCTGCCTTTTTGCCCAAAGTACTGGATGCCATCATTGGACTCACACCCCTCCACATCTGCTTCCCTAACTCACTGCAGAAGCATCAGGAGATAAAACAGGGGTTCCACCTCATTAGTGGCTTCGAACACGTCCTTGGTGCATCAACTGCACACATGTACACCTTGTGCCACCTGCTGCAACTGAACACCTCTACTACAACAGGAAGCACACACATTCCATCAATGTGCAGGCCATTGTCGATCACCAAGGATTGATCACCAACATCGTGGCCAAATATCCTGGGAGTGTCCATGACTCATTCATCTTCCATCACAGCACCATCAATCAGCACTTCCAGGATGGACGGTATGGCAATGGAATACTTGTTGGTAAGTACAAAAACCTACTTATATACACACTGCACAGCAACCCTCTAGGACACACAACACATACACCACAACAGCAACATGTCGACAGGAACACCCTGAGGTCGTGACACCTTTAGCCATGTTTCATAGGTCACCATTGAACCTGTCACACATCTGAAATTAATGTACAGCCTAATGTTAAGACGTCAATGATCACAACGTTTGGAGTGGGTTGCCTAAATGTCACCTTGCAAATTGTAAGCGTCTCAATTATGTTTGCATTAATCCATTGCATAAGTCTAAAGGTATGGGATGTCCAGGGTACATTGATATGAACGTGTTAACAACACTGTCAATTTTAACCTCTGTATGGAACTATCATCTCACCCCCAGTGAAGACACAGGGACACCTGTATCACAAGTCACAATGCTAGGGAGGGCACACTGTACTGCAAATCCCAAAACATACTGCTGACAACTGCTTAGCAGCCAAACACTCATTCAGCCAAGGAAACAACACAATGTCGATGGTACATCCTACAAGCCTACGATGCAACATAATAACAAAAAAGAGTCACAGACAACACAAGACAACTACTGCCATGCAAGGTGATTTCAATTGGGCAAGCTACATCAACATGATCCCATTCATTTTCTCTTGCAGCTGATCAGGGGTATGGCATCCAGCCATGGATAATGACACCTATTGGCAACCCGAGTACTGCAGCAGGGCATGCCTACAATGACACACATAGGAGGACACGCACCATAGTCGAGAGGACCTTCGGCATCCTCAAGTTGAGGTACCCATGCCTCGACATCACTGGTGGAAGCCTCCTATATTCCCCGGAAATGGTCTGTAAGATCATTTTAACATGTGCTATTCTGCACAACATTTGCATAAAAAGGAACATTCCCCTTCCGGAACCAGAGCCACACATGCCTGAAGAGGAGGAAGAGGATGACGGTGGCCTGCAACAAGAGGGGGAACAACAAAACACGGCCGCTGGTTTACGTAGGCGCCAACATATCGTGAACAATTTCTTTTAAATATAATCACCATCATAACTTTATGGACTAGTTTAAATAAACACCTATAATAATCACCATATCATGGTTTGGCACACCTATATCTCTAACTATCAGATTAAGAGTGTTGCCTCATGGAGCATTGCTTATAAACCGATTAGGACACTGAAAATCCCAGAGCAAATCTGCTGCGTACGATACAACGGTCACATACACACACACTGTAAATGACATATATCCTGTACATTTCACCTTTGAAGGGCACTAGCAGAGGACCACACCTATTTCACACATACATGTTGGAAACATTGTTCATCGCAGCATATGGCTCACAACTAAGACACCATCACTCAATAAGGGGAAAACAAGCTTCATACATGAGGCAGTTGATGTGCTATTGCATAGGTAACAGGAATGTATGACCAGACCCTTGACAGCAGTAAGTCCAACTGCGTTCAGTCTTTGCAAGGACCATCTGTGACTAGAGTTCCATATAAGCAGAACATAGTCAGCACAAGTGCCACACATATAACAAGCATTGTGCACATGACATACCATATACATGTCAGCCCATTTCCTAAATCCTGACTCACCCATGCACCTGGTCACAATCCACCTGTCTGAAGAGGTCCCTGGAATGGTAATATGTGTACCCCCATATTCCCTCCTCTACACACACACCTTGTCAATAGCAATCTAGTGTGCTATACCCTTTCCTGTGGTATACCATTGTCACAGAACATCTGACTGCATGGACGTCAGGTCAATTAATACACTGGCTTCTAGTTTCCATGCCCTGTTAGCACCTGTAGATTGCTTCCTGTGTGAAAATGTCTGTTGGCCATTGGAATGCAAATCTCACCTGCAGGACTTGTAAGAAACTGATGCAGCCCACACCTGTGATCACCTCCATGCACACCACCCATTTCAACAAACACTGCCCCTGTTGATGCCTGGAACAGCATAGGAGTTGCCATTTTGTCAAATGCACTGTTAAGCATTGCTACTAATTAAGCCGTTTAACACAGCCCTTGGGTTCATTTGTCACCTTCAAAAATACAGGACATACACAGTTTTACACGTCCACTGTCTAGTTCATCCTCCAAACAGTCTTAGTCAGACTACTGATTATGTAACTTGTGAAATTGCTGGATCCTGATTCACCCTGCATCCTGTCAGCCTGACTGGCATCTGTCTGTGCGTCACCCTAAAGTTTCCCTGTGGCTACATATGTACCACACTTGCGTTAGCAAACCTCTCATTCCTCAGAGGGTATTTGGGCATGTGCTTCATCAATGCATACCCAAATACATTCTATAGCATCATCTGCCTTTTAACTGTACCATATGAGTTAAATCCTCTGTGAATACCAAAATTCATGGCCCATCCCTTGTCTGGGTCTCATTTATGCATGAATGACAAAGTGTGACAGTGTCCCAGGGCCGTATGCAGGGATTGGGTACGGGGCCTTCAGCAGAACCAGCAACCTCCGATAATGTCCATGAAAAATCCACACATGTCAGGACCCTGACAGTTCACACACAGAATTACATTGCCCACAACATTTTGATGGGCCATGTGTGGTGAATAGCTGCGAGAATAATCAGCACAGAGGCTATGATGTTCCCAGATGCAGTGGGAATTGCAGAGGCTAACCTGTGTACAAATGTTGTAATGACACCTGCCGGAATATGACACCTGAGACACTATCTCACTCAGCACACCAAGGTTGCCCTGTTGACAGTCTCATTACACGTCTTCAGTGACAGGGTGGGACCATCCCCATGTAGGTTCTCATGTCCTCATCCACTTTACTCACATTGATCAACAAAGGATACTCAGTAGATACAGGAATAGCTGCCACTGACTCATGATGAGACCTGGACCTAACTGTGACAAATTACACCCCTAAAAATATACAGGATCAACATTGGACCACACACATGAACAAGACACCTCTGTGCAATTGATCACTGGAAATATGTAGACACGTGCTGCCTCGTCTGCTGGTCCACCACAGCCACTGGAGAGTTGTGGCTCAGTTATATGACCTCAACTGTGGCGTCATCATACATTTGTGGTTCACCTTTGGCTGTCTGGGCCAACTACATGGTACCCACGTCCTCAATGCATGTGTCTGACTCACTGTGGGATTCACCAACAAGTGCCTAGGAAGCTATTACCAAAAATCTAGGACATAGGATGGTGAAATTGTGGACCATTGACACGAACAAGCGTCTGCCATCTATCTGGTGCATGCTTTGTCATCTGTGGTGTCTACGTTACCCAAAATCTTGGAAGTGTACATAACGGATGTTGCTACATGTATGACTAACACATGTCCTCTCTCATTTCCACAATGACTTGCATCTAAGGTTTGGACATATTGACTTCACATTCATACAAGCATATGTTCAATAATGCATCATGTGATACACACACACTCGGTCAACAACTACATTAGTTGCCACTGCACACACATTGAGCCATAGGCATTGAGGTATTGTACATATGTGCGTCACATTGCTATCCTCTCCTGATGCCAAACATGGCCAAATTGTGCAATACATATATGTAGGCCACATATATGGCCATCTAGTGCATCAGCCAACCATCAAAATCATGTTAAGGAAGTAGCGAGTCATGGTCCGCAGCAGTATGATGTCTCACATGTGAACATACACCATCAACACCATAGTGGGTGCCATCAGCCTATCTCTGATGTGTCCCAAATGTAACATAACATAAAAACAGAAAAAATGCCCCAAACCAGTTTATGCACTGAAATTTTAACGTTGCTAGCGTTATGCGTCATTTTTTCCCACCAATACAGATTGTGCGTCATATTTTTTGACGCACAGGAGTGAAAAATAGGCCGCATCCAAATAATTGTACAGACTATTTACTATTATTTGGATGCGGGCTAATTTTCACTCCTGTGCGTCTAAAAATATGACGCACAAAGTGTATGCGTGAAAAAATATGACGCATAACGTGAAAAACGGTGGCCATTTTATGCAGGAAGTGATGTAATAGGATATCCTGTTTACAGATAATGTACAGTGGGTGTACTTTCACTTTCCCTTTGCACTCTGTGAATCTTCCAGACTGTGTGGCTGTTTTCTGAGTGGTGTCCAGTGATTTTGTGCTTTTGTGTCCTGTGTGCTATCTAAATTGTCATTTTGTGAAATAAATATTGTTGTTGTATAGTGTCCTACTGTGTTTTGTTTACATTTGTCCAGTATTCTAGTGTTTTTGTTGTTTGTGGGAGTCTGTTGTGGGTAGTGCTAGTTTGGGGATAGTTGGGCTCTTTTAGTGGTTAAGTTTACTTTTCATCTGTTTTTGTACACCTACTTTCCCCCTTTTCCCCTTTCTACTTCTTTTACCCCTATTCCCCTTGTGATTTGCAAGATGTCTGGTAGGCCACGTCTTGGCAGGATGGGTGAGGAGGAGCTGGGGGGCTTCATATGGCTTGTGTGCCATTTCCTACAACTGATGATCGAGGCAGGGTGATACAGGGGTATCACACTGAGGTGCGCAGGATCCGGTGGGGAAAGGTGCTGCATCACCTGCAGCGCGTGTATGCCAGCCAGACGAGTGACCACCAGCTGAAGCACCGGTGGGCTGACCTCATCACCAGGGAGCAGGATCTCTTGGACCACCAATCGTGATTGGTGGCCCTGTTGGTGGGTACTAATCATGTAAATGTGCACAATTAAATGCTCTGTAGTGACATCAGATGATTTGTACAATATCTGCCAGCTAACTTGCTGACTGTGTGTAATGCTGTGGAAACATACAGGGTACTTGATGCACTATGTGAAGGATCACAATTGCTAGCTGTCAGGAAGCACGTGCTCTGCAAACGTACAGGATACTTTTCCGTCAAGTAAATTAGTGCTGCCTTTGTGTCAGACAACCAAACAAAATAGGAACCAATCATGTCTATATAGGCCACATTTGCCAGAGAAGTAAAGATGTACTAAAATATTGGCTAACTTTGTTGACGCAATAGCTAGACTGACTTTAGAAACACCACATGATGCAGAAAATGATTGCTGGGTTCACGTCAATTGATGATAGCAAAGTGGCCCAGACACATGTCTCATGTGAGTCTGGTGAGTGTGGAATGAAAGCGTTCACGGAAGTTCTATGAATGTTAGGGATTATTGTAGTCCTTCATCTTTTTGGATACATGTCAGATCAGGATTTGAAAACATTGTGAAAAGGTGTAAGGTGCCCTCAGCTAACATCTTAGACTGGTATTTGGAATTAGTTGTGCCACATTCCAATTAGGGATGGCAGTCCAAAGGTATGCACATGGCTTCACATCTCCATGGTTGGTGCAAATCACCATTGCAGGGCCACATCAAATAAAGAAGCTGTAACAACAGGAGGGCTTACAAAAGTCCCTACCCTCTGTACATTGTACATAGGTGTATGAAATGTGTCATGGCCACATAGGATTTTTGACTGGTAATGCAGTCCTCAAGTAACCAGGCTTTGGATGTCTCTCTTGGATGCACATGATGAGACGATTACACTCCATTATTATTTCTGAACACTAATGACGGGGCATGTTTGCCACCACATGACAGTTTGGGCCAATGCATGTGTGCATATATGTATGTAACTGTCACAGGAGACCCATGCTATGTACATGTTGGTCGTGATATATCAGATGCAGTATCATCATGTCTGAATGGCTGCCATTTTGTTATTCAGCTTACAAATTGTATATGTCTTTGAAATTGTTGGTCAGTGCACAGATTTTGAGTACATTGCTTCCTTCCATACCTTACAGGTGAACCAGCACCCTACACTGTGGGAGAGGTGGCTACATTTGAGGACCCCGACCACTCCAGTAAGTGTTGATATGTCTGTTATGTGTTGTGTTTGCTGGTGATGTGTGATGGACTCGTGTGTGTTGAACGCATAGCAAGGTGTAATGCGCTGGCCAATCATTTGTCTTGTTCCATGAGTAGGATTTCAGTTTCTCAAAAGTTTTGAGTTGGCCAATGCTTATCCTATTGTATTATCTAGGGATTGTAGGTCATTCCTGTAGGCCCCACAATGAGAACTGGGGTGAGTCATATGGATGACACTTGTATCAACAAGTGTCGCACTGGAAGTCAGCTCAGATTTAGTCAGCCTGTCAGACCCACATTCTCCCAGATTGGTACTGCAAATCGCTTTCCAACAGACTTCTGCTTCCCTATTCACTAAAGTACTTATTAAACTGTAGGTAGAACTTCCTAGCAGCATGTACTTCCACATGTAGTGCTACAGGTATGTGGAACTTGAGTGCGATGGCCTAGGTGTGCATGCTAATCATGATCATGGGTGTTCTTGCAACTCTGTGTCTGGTGTAAGTCATGCCTTACTGGAAGTATCTGTTGTGTACCAAGCTCTGCTGTGGCGCTATGATTGGTCAAGGGTTTGCAGACTCCTAATTGTTGATAGACCTTACCTGTGGTGTGTGTGTAGAGCCAAACATGTATGGAGTTTTCTATACACTCCTCGGTGTCCATGTTGTTTGGAATTGTTAGTTGTTTCTCCACCCCCCCCCCCCCCCCTCAAACACAGGCATGGGTTTGTGAATAGGGTACCTAGGACTGATGCTACCAGTATGTTACACATACATGTGAATAAGTGACTGTTTGGTCGGAAACTAGTATACACACTCAGGTATGGCACATGGGTACTATATTGGCAAGTCCAGTTACAACATGCACATGCAGACGATGTGGCTTTAGTTTTACATTCCGTACCCTGACATTTGTAGCCCAGGTATTGGCGGAGGATATGCAGCATGATTGTTAGCTGATAACTGGCAAAACTCAGATGGCAAGTCAATGCCAGTTGTTACCCATTCCGTAGGTTTTGGATGTGCTATGTGTGATTTGACCTTTGTAGGCTGGCCTGCCATGTACTTCCTCAGGGACATTCAATGAACTGTATGGTGATATGAGCTGTTACAAGTACAGTAAATGTATTGTCTGATTGACTTCTTGTGCCATTTCACACAATGCCGTTCCTAATGTAAATTATTTGCATTTGTCTTCACAGCTGCAAACCTAACTCCCAACCAGGTCCGTGAGTTTCAGCGGTGGGCCGTGAGATACCAGCATATCCTGCTGGTAGAGTCGGGTTCAGGAGGATGGCACGTTGATTCTGCCATGAACGGGCCTCCGGGGCATGGAGGGCTTTCCCATGGGTGGCCCTACTTTGCCCACCACAGCCACCACCAACACAACCACCAGTTCTACCCAGGTGGCCCCACCCAAAGTTGGGACTGTTGTCCCTACGTCTGCTGTAGTTCCAGGCCCCAGCATTGCAACAGCTGCAGGACAGCCCACTGGCCTTGGCTCCACACGCCCACAAACCTCCTCCACCGGTACCCATACTGCCCCAGCTTCAACAGCTGACCCTGCAGCATTCCACGAAATGGAACGGAAGATAGACCGTGTCTTGAGGAAATAAGCAATCTGAGCCGGGATGTTCGCCACATTAACAGGCGTGTGAAGTCCATAAAGCGGACCCTCCGGAGGGCCAACCTCTAGACCTTGGTGACAATGGACATGACTCCCTCCCCTCCCTCCTCTTTCCTTGTTCTCATACTTAGTGGGCTTAGGGGGCTTAGTGTTATCTTAGTATAGTCTGTTAGTTTAGTTAGTGGGTGGTGGTTGGGGGGTCCTGATTCTTTCTATTTTTACTTATTAAGTGTGTCGGTGGGTGGGTGGGGGTCTATGTTGGGGTTCTTGTGTGTTTAATAAAAAATAAAAAAATACAAAAAAAATATATTTGTTTAGGATAGTATAGTATGTGTTTAGGTTAGTATGTGTTGTCCTCCATGTGTCTCGTCTCATAAGGGGGTTGGGGGGTTGATGTTTAGAACGTTTTGTTACATGTGATAAGTAAGTTTAGCTTAGGTTACTTAGGGACAGTTGTGGGTAATGAGTAGTCAGGGTAGATTAGGGTAGGTAAGACTTTTTCCTCAGTTTCCTCTTCTGTGATTACCATTTAATAAATATATAGTTAACCCTTTACAGTATGTGTTAAATGCTACTTGATCATGGCCTTGTCATTAGTGTACATTAATTTTGTACTATTACATTTGTGTCCTATGCTACGAACAAATCCAAACTGAGCTGTAAGATTGGCAGTTACCCCAGAGCTACCTTACAAAGATTCCACCATTTGTTGCAACCACCAATCACAGTTAATATGGATCCCAATGTGTTTTTGTCAATAAGTATGTTTTCTACGTCACAAACAGTGCTTCCAGACTTAGTATTGGGGGGACAGTTTTAGGTCTGTCTGCAGTGTGATGTTCAAGGACACCCTTATAAGATGAGTTCTCGTAAGCACTCTTGTAGTCTTGTCTTCATGACTCACATAGATCATTTGCAACACTGTTCAGCATGATTACCTATTTGGATGTAAACTCAGACAGCTTCATTCATGCAGTTTTTGTAGTGTTAGCTTAGATTTGTGGGCACTGTTATATGTGTTAGTATTGCATGGTGACAACATTTTGCTGCCACTATTTGATGACTTAGATATCCCTTGAGGAAGCATTATTCTTTCCAACACAGCATGATGGTGTATGGTTTCTCACTTCATCAGATATTACCCTCAGGAAGGGCAGAATATGATGCAATCATGGCCACTGTTCAGATTTATCTGACTACATAATATCAGGACAGTTGTATTGACAAGCTACGTAATTTGACAGTAGGCACATTTCAGTTATCTACTGCACAGTTGATGTGTCACATTACCCAGAGACAGATTTGTTGTGTAAGTGCTATTTATTGAAAAGTGCTGTAGTGCTATATGTACATTGTCCATGATTGTGAGTCCATTATAGTGACATCTTCCATTGTGATCCTACACAAGGGGTTAAGGAAATGCTTTTGATATGCTGGGGTGATGTTTCAGACAGTGCAGAGGGATAGGATTTGTCGATGAGTAAGAGAGAGACAATCACTGAGCAGGCTGACAAGATATACAGTGGTTAGCAGAACAGTCATTGAGTAGAGTTGTTGTAAGACTGGGATGTTACAAAACGCAGGACCTTGGTAATAGTTGGCCACGTGGCAGGGACTAGTGCTTCCGGGTACTTTTCTGTGTGAATGTGATCTGTTCCATGTCTTCTTCTGATGTGTGTGTTGCCTCCTCTGTCCTTGTTGGTGGTGGTTGTGAAGGGGCAACACACACCTCAGTGTTAGTAGACGTGGAGTCAGACATCCCGGTCACTGCTACCTGTGAAGGTCTTAAGGACAGTACTGCAGTAAGGAGGATCTGCTGATTCTTAGGAATAGCAGCCACATCACGATGGTAGGCAGCCAGTCGGCCCTGAGGGGGTCATGATTGCATTCGTGCATGCTGTGGAAGGTTTGGGGTGCGAGGTGTTGTGGCAACTCCCTTACTGCAGTGGTGAATTCCTTGACAGTTTCTTGTAGTCCTTGCAGGATGGATGTTAGGGCTTGCATAGCTGCTGCCTGATCTGCAGATGACATCATGCACGAACGTACCCTCTCAAGGCTGGCTGCCATAGTTTGCATTCATACCCGTTCCTCATTGGCCAGCTCCCGCTGTACCCCAACTACAGTTCTCTCAAAGCTGGTGCCTGTGTCGTCTGAGTCCCCAGCTATATTGGAGCTGGCAGGTCTTACAATTGGGGTGGTGGGTGGGTCCTCTGTGATGGCTGCTTATTCTGTGCTCCTCCTTGTGACTGAAGGTGGGGTCTGGAGGGTTCCAAGGACCTCTTGGATGGTCTCCTGGGCAATGTTTGTCAGCTCGTCATCCATGTCATCAGGGTATTCTGGGACAGGCATATCCGCAGGAGATCCATCTTCCTCTGCAATGAAACCGGGTACAATTAGTGGGTCTGTGTTGTGGCATTAGTGATGTGACATGCCTGCCTTGCGATGAATTCACAGTGTGATCTTGTTTCGTGTTCATTGCTCCAGTCTTTCAGATGGGCATTCTGCCAGGCCTATGGCCCACCTGCATGTCACATGTATAGTATTAAGTTATTGGACTTCTCAGCATCATCTCCCCTAGTATTGTTTTAGGCCAAATAGTGAATTGCCACCTTCTTGTCCTACTCAACCCTCCGTCTACATCCATTCTCATGGTGAGGCCTTTCACTGGCTGTGGGTGTTCTGATGGCACTGGCAGCACACTTGACAATCTGGACCTACCCCAGTCTCTGATCTTTCACATCCACTTAAATGTAGTTGATATGTAGCATATCCCATGCATAGCATTGTTATGGTACGATATGGATGTTGGCATTGGTAATGTGTACAGCTGATGTTGGGAATGTGTGGTACATTGGATTGCCCTGATAATCGTATCAGTGTCCTATTTCCTCCTCTGACTGTGCAGGTGTATTTCAGTGACCAGTTACATGTGTCCTCCCCCTCAATGCTGTTGTCTGAGCAGTATGACATTTGGGATGTTACATTGTGACCCAGGCACAGGATGGACCCTGACATATGCAGCATGGGTAGGTCCTTAGTGCTGTGTAGCTCCTATTGTTGTTGACATTGGCTGATGTTTGCGACAACTATGGGCATTGACATTTGACAGTACTGGGACCTTTGCCTTTTTTCAGGGGATTACTGGAGCTGTCATCCTCAACCCTCTAATTTAGGTCTGTATGATCCATGGGGAAGTTATTGCCATTGGCTACTTGAGCTGCACACAGAGGGGAGGTGGTAGTGGCAACTGTTATCGCAGTTACATTCCAGTTGTCGGTATGGCTAGAAGTTGTTAATAGGACCTTAGTTAATGTAGGGGGTATGGTGGCTAACGTGTGCCGGGATGTCAGTTTGATGTTGTGCCCTTCCCTCCTGGCGTGGCTTTACCTTTGCTCCATCGTTGGCATGGCAGCATGCCCCCATGGGACTGTTGTTGGTGTAGTGTAATGGTGTGTCCCAGCTTCTGTCTGTGCAGGCCATGCCCCCATGCCATCCCCCTTTACCCATGCCACTCCATGTATATGATGACTTCCATGCATTTTGTGGTCGGTATCCCCCCCCTGCTTACAGTTAACATTAGTGCATTGTAATTCCCCATGCGACTTACCCTGCATGTGCGTTGTCTCGTGGTAGTCTGCGCTGTCCTGTTCTTGAATCCCTGTGACGATCTCCTTAAGGATGACGGCTGCGACCATCTCCTCCATGTGGTCCAGGGCCTCCTGGTGTGCTGGACTCCCACCTCCAGTCTGCAGTGCTGCCTTCCTGTTCCTGGCCATCTTTTCCTTGGTCCTGCGCTTGCAGGCATGCCACCGTTTCTTGCACTCGATGACTGTTCTGCGTACTTCTGCCATACTGTTGATCTTGTTGACAATTTGTTGCCATATAGCCTCTCTCCTACTAATTAGCAATTTTGAGGTGGCAAACAGTTGGTGCTGGTGTTCCGTCACCACTTTAACCAGAATTTCCTGTTCCTCTGCACTAAAGCGACACTTTCTTTTCTTCTTGTCCTGGTTCTTGTGTGGGTCCTCCTGGCTGGTTCCTGGTCTGTTGTCATCTTCCTGGGGTCTTTAGAGGCATCTGGGATCCATTTTGGCTCTCCTCTGCTGAAATGGCTGTGTTCGTGGGGATTTTTGATGTTATTGCGTCAAAAAACACTGCATTTCTGGTTTGCGGTGTCGTAAATTGACACACAGTCATTTCCGCCGCGTTAACGTCGATTCGCTTTAGTGACTTGGCGCTGCGGTGTGCGTGAAAAAAAATGACTCACACCTGTGGTTTGCGCCGCCGTGCGTCAAAGTATAAATTTGACGCCCACACGGCGCACCAAAATGGCGTTAACCGGCGGTCTTATTTTTGACGCAAAACTGCGCCGGTGCAGTTTTGCGTCAAAAAGTATAAATATGGCCCTCAGTGTTTTAGGTGTAATTCCATTTGCTCAAGGACACCCAGACTGCATAGCACTGTAGACAAATCAACTATATAGTTCATTTTGTTAATGATTATTCCATTTCCCATGGACCACCTTTCCGTCATAGGATATTTAAAGAGTTATTCCATTTACCCATGCACCTCTCTCTAACTACCACAGGTGTTTTCTTTAAAACAGATGGAGATAAAGCAAAGAGCTAGATCTGCCTGTTGTGCTGTCTGATTTGAAATGTAATTTTTGATGGTGTGGTGGTGTGGTTTGCCTTTACAATGCTTGATTGAATTGGTATTTACTATATAAGTAACCAACCACATTAAGATTGCATTTGCCTGTACTATTTCAATCTGCAAGAATGCCTTGTTTCACTAAATTTTGTTGCTTGGTTGTTTTTAGGTGCACAAGAGAAGAGTCCCCCACATCACCTGCAGTACTGCCAAAGAGAAGGCCTTACAGGTACTTCGGTTCTCCAAACTCTTTAGCTCGTGCTTCTTAGTGGCACTGCCAATCTAAAGCTTAGGATGGCCTCAAATAGAGTTGCTCCCATGAAGGTTGCCAGAGAGAAGAAAATGCAGCTTTTATCCGGATTTCGGGAGACGCCAGACGAGCAAGGGAAAAGAAAAGTTCCAGAAAGCCTTAGAATCATGGAAGGGAATGATATTGAGAAGAGGATGACTAAGAGCCAGTCATTGTGGAAACTGGCAAGGTCACAGAGGAGTCTGACATTATCGAACCTGCTTTAGGGGATATGGCACAGGAAGCAGCACCAGCTCCCATATTTTTAAGGGCCCAGCAGAGACATGCACCAACGTATACCTCGGTAGAAGTATGCACTGCAGAGAGGGAATCAACATACCCACTTACCTCCAGTTCTTCTTCAGGCATTGGCCGAATAAGAAAGTACTCCTCCCCAGTTTGGCAATTTGTCTACTATTAGCCAAAATTGCAGAACATTGCCATATGCTCCATTGTCCACAAGAGTATTTGTTGAGGTAAGCCTGGTTCACATTATGGTACTGGAGACCAATACGAAAAAACATCACGCAATCCAGTGAGAAAAGCACCTTAAAAAAATAGCTGAATGTGGTCATAATGGTAAAGGTGGGGAAATCCAGGAAACATCAGCCACTACCCGTCAAATCACAGTGGAAGGTGAGGAAGAAGAGGGCACCATCATCCTCACTCAAAGCAGTCCAGTCGCCAGCAGTGTGCCAGAATCACCCGCCTCAGCGACCTCACAGTTGCACACGAAGACACTGAATCAGATGGAGAGTGAGACCCCATGGCATTGGTTTACGAGTTTTTGTAAACCTAAGGCAGCACCAAAATCTAACGCCACCCCAGAGTGGTGTTAGCAGGGCCCAATGAGAAGGAATGCCTACATTTGTGTGCCCCCACCGCACACAAAGCACCCGACTGAGATACGACTCCGCCTCCCTCAACGCCCTCAACACCGGATGAACAGCCACCTGCTACCAAGCCACCCCAAAGCGAACCCATGGACCATTCTCCTGTCAAGCCTGGAAATACACATGCCTCCGAACCTGCAGACCACCCACCGGCCCTCGCAACAATAACAACCACCTCAAGTGCATCCTCCTCAACACACGCTCCGTCCACAAGCACGCCGTCGAACTATGGGACCTCCTGGACATCGCCTTCATCACGGGAACCTGGATGAACTCTTCCTCGGCCCCAGACATCGCCATAGCCATCCCCGACGGCTACAAGATCGCCCGGAAGGACCGCGTCAACCAAACCGGAGGAGGAATCGCCATCATCTACAGGAACACCATCAACATCACGACCACCACCGAAGACACACCCCTCGCCACCGAACACGTACACTTCCAGATTCACACAGACCCCAAGACCACCCTCAGAGGAACACTCATCTACAGACCCCCAGGCCCATGTGCGCAATTTAGCGAAACCATCGCAGACTTCATCAGCCCGCACGCCCTAACCTCACCAGCATACATCCTCCTCGGGGACCTGAACTTCCACCTGGAGAAAAACAACGACAACAACACCACCACCCTGCTCGACAACCTCGACAACCTTGGACTCAAGCAACTGGTGAGCACCCCCACCCACATCGCTGGCCACACACTCGACCCCATCTTCTCCGCCAGCAGCCACGTCTCCTTCAGCCACTCCTCCGGGCTACACTGGACCGACCACAGATGCGTCCACTTCACCTTCAAACAGGAGACCCACCACCATCGCACACAACAAATCCCCCGCAGATGCTGGAGGAAAATCACCACAGACCAGCTCCTCTCAACACTGAGCCAGAACCCACCAGCCAACATCACTGACGCACAACGCAGCCCACAACCTCACACAGTGGATCACCAACTGTGCTGACAACCTCGCACCACTTAAGAACCCCCCAGGCGGGACCAGCAACAGGAAAACCCCATGGTTCACGGACACCCTCAAAGAATCTAAGAAATCCTGCCGAACCCTCGAAAAAACCTGGCGCAATGAACGGACCACAGAAAACATGACAGCCCTCAAGATCGCCACCCGTGAACACCACCAGCTGATCCACCCCACCAAAAGGACATCATTCAAAGAGCGACTAGACAACAACACCCACAACAGCAAGGAACTCTTCAACATCGTCAAAGAGCTCTCCCACCCCAGCGCCAGCTCCAACGACATCACACCGTCACAAGAACTCTGCAACTCCCTCGCCACGTTCTTCCACCGAAAGATCGCAGATCTACACGACAGCTTCGGACCCCAGACCCTGCCTCCTACCACCGAACCAGCAGCCCCCACTACTACCCTCAGCTCCTGGACCCCATCAGCTCAGAAGAGACCATAAGCATCATGAACACCATCCACTCCGGCTCCCCCTCGGACCCTTGCCGCCATCACATCTTCAAAAAAGCCGACACCATCATCGCACCCCATCTCCGGAACAGCATCAACAGCTCGTTCGCATCAGCCACCTTCCCCGAGAGCTGGAAGCACGCAGAAATCAACGCCCTTCTGAAAAAACCCACGGCAGACCCAAATGACCTGGAGAACTTCCGCCGCATCTCTCTTCTTCCCTTCCCAGCCAAGGTAATCGAGAAGACCGTCAATAAGCAGCTGACCGCTTTCCTCGAGGCTAACAACTCACTCGACCCTTTCCCAGTCTGGATTTCAAGCCAACCACAGCACAGAAACCACCCTCATCGCAGTCACCAACGACATCAGGACCCTGATGGACAACAGAGAAACAACCGCCCTCATCCTCCTGGACCTCTCGACAGCCTTCGATACCGTGTGCCATCGCACCCTAATAACCCACCTCTGCACCACTGGAATCCTAGAAAAGGCCCTGGACTGGGTCATCTCGTTCCTCTCCGACAGAACCTAGAGAGTCCGCCTCCCTCCCTTCCGCTCAGAACCCACAGAGATCATCTGCGGCGTACCCCAAGGATCCTCACTCAGCCCAACCCTCTTCAATATCTACATGAGCCCCCTCGCCGCCATCGCACGCAAACACAACATCAACATCATCTCCTACGGCAACGACACCCAGCTGATACTCCCCCTCACCAAAGACCCAGCCACCGCCAAAACCAACCTACAGGAAGGAATGAAAGACGTCGCGGAATGGATGAAGCTCAGCCGCCTAAAACTGAACTCAGACAAGACGGAGGTCCTCATCCTCGGACAATCCCCATCCGCCTGGGACGACTCCTGGTGGACCACGGCGCTGGGCACCGCACCAACCCCCTCGGATCATGCACGCAACCTCGGGTTCATCCTGGACTCCCTCCTCACGATGACCAAGGAAGTCAACGCCGTCTCGTCATCATGCTTCAACACCCTATGCATGCTCCGGAAGATCTTCAGGTGAATCCCCGCCAAAACCAGAAAGACGGTTACCCATGCCCTCGTCTCAAGCCGACTGGACTACGGAAACACCCTATACGCAGGAACCACCGCCAAGCTTCAGAAACGACTACAACGCATACAGAATGCCTCTGCACGCCTCATCCTTGACATTCCTCGCCACAGCCACATATCCGCCCACCTGAAACACCTGCACTGGCTCCCCATCAACAAGAGGATCACCTTCAGGCTCCTCACCCACGCACACAAAGCACTCCACGACATGGTCCCCGAATACCTCAACAGCCGCCTCTTCTTCTACATGCCCACCTGTAAGCCCCGCTCAGCCAGCTTCGCCCTCGCCACCATCCCACGGATCTGCAGAACCACCGCCGGAAGAAGATCATTCTCCTACCTGGTGGCCAAAGCATGGAACTCCCTCCCCGCACACCTAAGAACTACCCAGAACCATCTCGCCTTCAGGAAACACCTCAAGACATGGCTCTTCGAGCAGCAGTAACACCCCCCGTCTCCAGCGCCTTGAGACCCTCACAGGTGAGTAGCGTGCTCTATAAATGGACTGATTGATTGATTTCCTCTTATTTTTTGCTCTTTCTATGTGTTCTGCCTTCTGCAGCACACAAAGAAAAAGCAAATCACCATTTAGGATTGTTTTTGTGCAGGAAGGTATTCCTTCTTACACAAAAACAATCTCCCTCTCAACGAAGCCATCTTTGCACAATGATGTAAGGGTTGCTGTGTTGAAGCACGGCAGCAAATTCAGTGCGGGTGTTTTGGGAAACACAGGGGTGCGCCGTATTCTATAAAATATGGCCCATCCATTGATTGTGAAAATGACCAAATTTGGTGCAGCAACGCGCACCGTAATTTTTCCTTAAATCTAGCCCTAGTTCTCTTTTGTGGGGATAAAACAAAAGCTCTCTACAGGTTTTGGCCCTGCAGAAACTTTTAAGAGTGTTCAGTGGCATGCAACAGTAGCAATGTTCACAATGGAGAAATCACCCACAACTGCAAACACCTTGGACAAATTAATTAGCAAGGTCTCTGAATTGCAGCGACTCCGAACTCTCTGAATCAAATTTGTCGCCACAGACAAAGGAGGTAACATAGTCAAGGACATGGCAGACAGTGGCTATTTCAGGATCCTGTGTTTAGCACACTGCATCAACCTGGTTGTGCAAGACTTTCCTAAAAAATAAGATATAGTCAACAACATACTGACCACTTTGAGACACATCTGCACTCATATAAGCCATTCTTTTAAAGCCAGGAAACAGTTGTGAATCATTCAAGTGTGATGAGAGTACCAGTTAAATCCCTTGTTGGATCTCACCCTTTTTGCAAGTTCACCCAACACTATTTGCCTCCTTCCTGCTATTTTTTCTGAACTGTTTGTGTTGGCTTTAGGACTCTAGGCTCCTTACCACTGCTAACCAGTGCTAAAGTGCATGTGCTCTCGGTTAAATTGTATTGGTGATTGGTTTATCCATGATTGGCATATTTGATTTATTAGTAAGTCCCTAGTAAAGTGCTCTATTTGTGCCCAGAGCTTGTAAATCAAATGCCACTAGTTGATCTGAAGCACTGATTGTGCCACCCACATGAGTAGCCCTGTAAACCAGTCTCAGACCTGCCACTGCAGTATCTATGTGTGCAGTTTTTAACTACCAGTTTGACCTGGCAAGTGTACACATCGGTGCAGCGCCTGCACTGCCATTGAAAAATAAATGCAGCACCGATGAAATCGATGCATCGCCATTTCAGAATGGATTCATCGATGCAGCACGTCTGGATTTTCCATGCATCATGCATCAAAATCTTCAACATAATGACACGGACCCAAGGCTGCTTGTCTGGAAGTCAACGCATCCCTTCCCTACGAGGAAAGAATCAATACATCAGTCACCCGATGGAGTAAAGAATTAATGCATCGCTTGCTTTTCTGATGCACGCCCACCCATGCAGCTTTATTTTTGATGCATACCAGGTACTTTGTGCTAAAACAATGCATTTATTGATTTCTATGGATTAAGACTCCTTTTACTTTAATAATGTATATCTTTGCTTGGATAGATTGTATTTTTGTAATTTTGGACTTGTTTGATTTAGATAAATAATGCCTATTTTTCTAAACAGGTATGGAGTCCTTTTGTGGTATTTTCACTGTGTTACTGTGTGTGTTTATACAAATACCTTACTCATTGCATCTGAGATAAGGCTGAAGGTTTGTGCTAGGATGAACAGGGGTTATCTGAGCTGTGCATCTCCCTTACACTGACTAGAGTGAGGGTCCCTACTTTGGCAGGATATAAACTGACTGCCAACTAGAGACTCCATTTCTAACATCCCTGATACAGGAGGTGCTAATACATTTGAACTCAACCTATTATAAGTTTCAACGTTTGAGCAGTACAAACAGATCAATGACTATGTCATTCGAAAAGGAGAGGATGCATTGGAAAAGCTACGATGTGGCCAAATGGGGCCTAGTCAAATGCCTCACACAGATGCTGCTCCCTTTTGAGGTTTTCATGCGGGAAGTTAGCAAGGAGGACAGTACAATGGGCCAAGCTATCCCAATATTACATCTGCTCCAGGTGCAGCTAAAGAAGGTATCTGAAAGGTTCGCATTCAGGGGTACGAACAAAAACCCAGTAGTGCATGTCTTGGTTGAGAGCTTAAGTTAACGCTTGACTTGTACTGCAAGGATGCAAAATTAAATTTTCTCCTCCAAAGAGTCCATCTGTGCCACCCTACTTGATCTACGCTACAAAATAATTCTTACCACTTTCATTCCTTTTTCTGAAGGGGAAATTTCACAATACAAGAGGTAGATTGTTGTGCAAGCAGGAGAACTGGAAGAAGAATAGCTGGAACTTAGAGTTCCAACCTGCAGTTCTGGGGTGCCACCTTCGACGTACAGAAAGGGCAGTCTTGTCTCACATCCGCCAACCGCACCAACAAGAAAACCAGCAACAATAACAGAAGAATCAGACCCAACCTCTGCAATGGTTTGGCTTCAAGTGACAGGTCTTAAGTTCAGTGCAGAGGCGAAGACAAAAGCTTTCAAGCAAGTGGCAGCATCAATGACCATTAAGAGGATGTGCCAGGAGTATCGGGATGACCCAAAAGAGGTATATGTGGATCAAAACCCATTGGTGTATTGGTATGGAAAAATGAGCCAATGGCAAGAGCTCAGAAGGCTGGCAATAAAGTTTCTGGATTGACCTGAAGCCAGCATGTCTGCTGAACATGTGTTCAGTGCCGTGGGTGTAGTTGTTACATTGAGAAGGACAAGCCTCTTGCCTCAAAACGTGGAGAACTTAACCATGATCAAAATGAACCAGCATTTTATACCACCTGATTACACCACTCCTGAAACACCATAGGAGAAGGAAGAGGATGATTGGTCAGAATCAAGTGGGTTAGCTGACCAACCACTAGTGGACAAACTCGACTACCTAGACTGAGTATGCCAGTGCCATCATAGACCTTTTTAATAATTTCTCGCTGAACTTTTTTTTTCATACTTTCTTTGCAAAACAAATGCTAGTGCAACATTATGTTGTTTTGGATTTATGCTGCCCCACTATTTTATAGTCACGTATAAGACTGGATTGGAGTTGGACCCGTGTGCAGTGAAAAACCCCCCACATACGCTTCAGGACATTGAAGACAATGCCTGTCTCCCTCACATGCCGTTGTCTATCCTATTTGTTTTACATCACCTAGCAGGGCTGCACTTTAAGATCCTTTGTTAAAAGACTGCTAGTGCCAGTGTCAAATTTCAATGTATTGATACCATCAAAGAGGAGATAATTTGTTCAACCACCATGCTTGATTGGAAGAGTTAACTTATAAGTAACTATCGCACCAATGAGTGTTGAGATATTGAGTGATTGTGAATTTGTGAGTGATGACTGATATCTGTGGTGGCTGACAGTGAGGGAGGGAGTTCGATAAATTTGTAAACTTGTTTCCAATGATTGGCAATGTTTGGGGGCTGATCATTTTTCCTGAAACTGATTGGCCTTTCAAAATTAGTGAAATTTACCTGCACCATCTACTCCTTTTTTCTGGTTCTTCAGAACAGACCAGCCACTTTAGTCACAAATGTACTTTTTAGCAGATTTAATAAACACAGTACACTAAAAGATGGCAGTGCAAACTAAAACACTAAAATTAAAATTGGAGGCGCAAATGGAGTGAAATAATTATCCTCTTTAATTATTTAGGAATAAAGTACCCTCCCTCTCCACCCACAACAGTCCCACCCCTTTTCACGAACAAATGATAACCCTGCCCTGAAAAAGTCCAGAGTCCATCCCAAATCTCTCCCCACCCTCTCCGCCCACAAGTCCCTATAATCAAAACAAAAAAAATTAAAAAGAGGGGGCACTGTCAATATGGATCCGAAGCTGGTCCAGACTCTGCTTTATGGTGGTGAGCTTAATCTTCATGTGGTCCATGTGCTGCAGGATGCGGTTCAGAAATGCCCTGTTTGAGTGGGAGGGTGCAGCAGCAAGAGCAGTCAGGGATCCTGACTGCTGGTGCCGGCGTCTGCAATGTACTGGCTGGGTGCTGGCACACTGCTCTGCTGTGTCCTTGGTTGTGGGTTCGAGACAGCTGTTTAGGACTCTACTTCTTCAGGATCACCAGCCACTGATATTTGGCCTCGATGTTCCCCAGCTTCTGCTGCCTCTGACGGGCCGCTATCTCCTGCCTGGTTAATGGTGGTTGTTGACCAGGAGTAGCTATATCGAGAAAAAGAAGAATGAAAAAGACAAATTGTAAACAATGCTCTGAACAAACACTTCTTCAAAAGATAGGTAGTGGGTGGCACACTAGCACCACATTGCTGGTCCCCTAGGGATGTTGGAATTTGATGTGATTATGATTAGGAGAGTCACAGGGCCAATTTTATTTGTTCATCTACACATGTCTCACATAAAAAACACTGACTGTCTGGGAGAAAAGAATCTAGGCAGAATAAGACCAGATTAAAAAAACAGCAATTCTTTTTTCTTTTAAAGGCTTTCTAATAACTAAACCGACACATATAGTGGAAAAATAAAACTTAATTACCTCTTGTAGGAAGGTAGCCTCTTTCTAGCCTTGTTACCCCCACTTTTGGCCTCTTTTGTGAGTATATGTCAGGGTGTTTTTACTGTCTCACTGGGATCCTGCTAGCCAGGTCCCAGTGCTCATAGTGAAAACCCTATGTTGTTAGTGTGTTTGATATGTGTCACTGGGATCCTGCTAGCCAGGACCCCAGTGCTCATAAGTTTGTGGCCTGCATGTGTTCCCTGGGGGGTGCCTAACTATATCACTGAGGCTCTGCTAACCAGAACCTCAGTGTTTATGCTCTCTCTGCTTTTAAAATTGTCACTGCAGGCTAGTGACTAATTTTACCAATTCTCATAGGCACACTGGACCACCCTTATAATTCTCTTGTATATGGTACCTAGGTACCCAGGGTATTGGGGTTCCAGGAGATCCCTATAGGCTGCAGCATTTCTTTTGCCACCCATGGGGATCTCAGACAAGTCTTACACAGGACTGCCACAGCAGCCTGAGTGAAATAACGTCCACGTTATTTCACACCCATTTTCACTGCACATAAGCAACGTATAAGTCACCTATATGTCTAACCCTCACTTGGTGAAGGTTAGGTGCCAAGTTACTCAGTGTGTGGGCACCCTGGCACTAGCCAAGGTGCCCCCACATTGTTCAGGGCAAATTCCCCAGACTTTGTGAATGCGGGGACACCATTACACGCGTGCACTACATATAGGTCACTACCTATATGTAGCATCACAATGGTAACTCCGAACATGGCCTTGTAACATGTCTAGGATCATGGAATTGTCCTCCCAATACCATTCTGGTACAATGCCCCCTTTCTCTGTAGCCAAACCTTCTTTTTGGGCTATTTAGGGTCTCTCCTCTAGGCTATTCCTCAGGTAACTAATGTAAGAGCTCACCAGAGTTCCTCTGCACTTCCCTCTTCGACTTCTGCCAAGGATCGACTACTGACTGCTCCAGGACACCTGCAAAACCGCAACAAAGTAGCAAGACGACTACCAGCAACATTGTAGTGCCTCATCCTGCCAGCTTTCTCGACTGTTTCCTGGTGGTGCATGCTCTGAGAGCTGTCTGCCTTCACCCTGCACTGGAAGCCAAGAAGAAATCTCCTGTGGGTCGACGGAATCTTCCCCCTGCTAACGCAGGCACCAAACTTCTGCATCACCGGTCCTCTGGGTCCCCTCTCATGCTGACTAGCGTGGTCCCTAGAGCAAAGGAGCTGGGTCCAAGTGTCTCCCACAGTCCAGTGTCCCTTCTGTTCAAATTTGGTGGAGGTAAGTCCTTGCCTCCCCACGCCAGACAGTAATCCTGTGTACTGCGTGATCTGAAGCTGCTCCGGCTTCTGTGCACTTTTCCAAGGATTCCTTTGTGCACAGCCTAGCCTAGGTCGCCAGCACTCCGTCCTGCGTTACCCAACTCGCTGAGTTGGACTCCGACGTTGTGGGACCCTCCTTTGTGACTCTGAGTTGACCGCTGTCCTCAGGTCTTCTAAGTGCCTGTTCGGTACTTCTGCGGGTGCTGCCTGCTTCTGTGGGGGCTCTCTGAGTGGCTGTGTGCCCCCTCTGTCTCCTCCTCCAAGAGGCGACATCCTGGTCCTTCCTGGGCCCCAGCAGCACCCAAAATCATCAACCGCAACTCTTGCAGCTAGGAAGGCTTGTTTGCTGTATTTCTGCATGGAAACACTCCTGCATCCTCCAGCACGCTATGGGACATCTTTTGAGCAAAGGAGAAGTTCCTGGTACCTTCCGTTGTTGCAGAATCTTCGGCTTCTTCCAACCAGAGGCAGCCCTTTTGCACCTTCATCCGGGGTTTAGTGGGCTACTGCCTCCCCTGGAAACTTGCGTGACTCTTGGACTTGGTCCCCTTCCTTTACAGGTCCCCAGGTCCAGGAATCCGTCTTCAGTGTTTTGCTGGTGGTTGTGGTTCTTGCAGAATCCCCTACCTCAACTATACTGTCTTTCTGGGGTAGTAGGGTAACTTTACTCCTACTTTTCAGGGTCTTGGGGTGGGGTATTTTGGACACCCTTACTGTTTTCTCACAGTTCCAGTGATCCTCTACAATCTCCCATAGGCCTGGGGTCCATTCGTGATTCGCATTCCACTTTTGGAGTATGTGGTTTGTGTTGCCCCTCGGCTTATGTCTACCTATTGCATCCTATTGTGATTCTACATTGTTTGCACTACTTTTCTTACTGTTACTTACCTGTTTTGGGTTTGTGTACATATCATTTGTGTGTATTACTTACCTTCTAAGTGAGGGTATCCTCTGAGATACTTTTGGCATATTGTCACTAAAATAAAGTACCTTTATTTTTAGTAACTATGAGTATTGTGTTTTCTTATGATATTGTGCTATATGATATAAGTATTATAGTAGGAGCTTTGCATGTCTCCTAGTTCAGCCTAAGCTGCTTTGCCATAGCTACCTCTAACAGCCTAAGCTGCTAGAAACACCTCTATTCTACTAATAAGGGATAACTGGACCTGGCACAAGGTGTAAGTACCACAAGGTACCCACTATCAGCCAAGTCAGCCTCCTACACCTCTCATTTAAGATGAGTAAGGCATTATGCACCTTGGAGTATAAGTTGTTGTTCCTTATAATTGGAAGCATGCTAGCCTTCGCTTCGAGTACTTTGCTGCTGTCTGCAGCTGGGACCGCTGTAGCTTAGAATTATCTATCTTTAATAATTCCAATGGCCCTGTTCTTCCCTAAATGCCTTTCACTTAGTTTCTACCCTGACTCCAAAGTGGCAGATGAATAAATAAGACAGGTCACACATGTCATGTATAAAATGGCCAAAGTCTGCCGAAAGTAGACGATGGTGAAAACAATACAGTGCACTTCAGGGAAAAGAATGGGCATTATAGATTGTATTTGGCATGCTCATCACAGAATATCCCCTACACCAAACCTGAAATCAAATTGGTCACTTAGTAGTCCCACTTTACTCACTGGCCTCGCCCACCATCACAAATTGTTTCCAACACATTAATTCGCTGAGCAGTAAGAAAAGGAAAGAAACATGCCTTACTCTACTGCAGAGCAAGGCATGTAGGTAGTGCTTTTGCTATAAAAGAATAGAGGGGCATCAATGATTATTGATTCATCATTTGCTTAAGAGTTGGCTTATTCGTTCACTGTATAGCGGAAGCCTAAAGGGAATAATCTGAACAGGCGTAAAATAAATTGGTCATGGGTGGCGAAATGCCATGAGTAGGAAGGAGATGAATGATGATGGGATACATATCTGCCTCATTTAACAAATACATTTAGTTAAGGTATTAGAACACAAATTTAAATACCCCCACTTTTAACCATATCTTTGATAACCATAAATGATAAAACACATAAAGTAAGCCAAGTAGGTGAGAACTAAGCATGGCCCTCTACAGAAGAAACCCTTTCTTTATTCATCCAAGCAATTATTCAATCATCCTTTCATTCTTCTACTATATGCACCCATAGCCACCATGATTTCAGCTTTACTTCCTCTCATCCAGTCTTTCACCCAAATTCACAATCCTTTATACATCCATTCAGTACCCAATATCCACCCTATCTTTAAATCATCCATTCACCCATCTATACGTTTACCCAATACTCACCCACGCAACCTTTTTCATCCACTCAGGTATCCTTTCCTTTCACTCTTTCTACCCATCTTTTCTTTTAACCTTCCACTCTTTCACATTTCCATCAAGCCATCATTTTTTAGCTTACATTATTATGGAACTCATTACGTCCTTGCGGTTGGTGATAAAGTAGCGGTAATACCATCAACAGGCTAGCGGTAATTACCGCCAAATTATGACCATGGTGGAAAGATCTCCGAAAGACAGCCAGTGTACCACACCGACCACCAGGGCAGAAACAACAGCCAGCACTGCGGTAGCCACCTACAGCCAGACGGGAGTCAAAGTTCAGCCCACCATATTACAACAACACAATCTGCCATCTTTTCCAGGGCGATACCAAAAGCCTGGTGGAAATTGAGCTCAGGGAAGAACCATGCCACCATGGAACCAGAACTGCATGTATTTCCGATGATATTCTACATTCTGCTCCACCACAAACACCAACCTGGCGAAGACGACGACAGTGAGTACAGACGCCTGGCACACAAGGGAGGTGGGGAGGAAAAAGAAAGTGACGCACAACACCCCCCCATACACACACCCCATACACACAACCAGATGCACAAGAAAGCAAGTTAATCCCCCGAAATCTGCTGAATAATGCAAGGACAAAAAGAATTAACCAAAGTGAGTGTAATAATATCAACACAGTAAAAAAATAAGAAGTTAGGCAATGTAACAGTTATTTACATATGTACAGAACAAGGGACACTGCCCAGTCCTCAGTTCGCGTGGGCCCTTTGCCACAGGCCAAAGTCCAAGGCCCCACTTGTCACCTGCATCAACACAGAGAGAACACTGCAGGGGTATCAGTTGGCAAATAGTCAGGCACCTCAGGGGGAGAGAGGGACCTCAGCCGGGAGCGAAAACAAGACCACTGGTTTTAAAGGGGGCAACATACCCTGTGCTTGATCCTGGGGAGTGCAAGGCCACAGTCTCTCGAGTGGGTGTCTTCCCCACTGGTTCTGGAGGGGGCAACATGCCCATTACTCTTTGTCCTGGGGAATGCAAGGCCACAGTCTCTCGAGTTGGTGTCTTGCCCACTGGTTCTGGAGGGGGCAACATGCTCTGTGCTTGGTCCTGGGGAGTGCAAGGTCACAGTCTCTCGAGTGGGTGTCATGCCCATTGGTTCTGGAGTGGACAGGCCGCACAACAGCCCATGGAGGCAGGATTACATTCCGTCCTCCAGAGATGACGGCTGCACTGTGGGGGTGCTGGGGGTGCGGGAGGCTCCTGCACATCACCTGCACCTTCAGATGGATGCACTGTGGTGGTGCTGGTGGTGGGGGGAGGTTCCTGCACCTCCCCTGCACCCTCAGATGGATTCACAACCATGGTTGATGGTGGTGGCTCCGTGACAGGTACTGGTGCAGGCTCCTGGCATTTCTTGCCTGCTTGTGCAGGCTTCTTGCCCTTTCTGGTGACAGAAGCAGGCTCCTTGCCCTTCTTGCCTGCTGGGACAGGCTCCTTGCCCTTCTTGCCTGCTGGTGCAGGCTCCTTGCCCTTCTTACCTGCTGGTGCAGGGACCTTGCCCTTTCGGGTGGCAGGTGCTGGCCCCTCGCCATTCTTGCCTGCCGGTGCAGGCTCCTTCCCCTTTAGGCTGGCTGGTGCAGAATCCTTTCCCTTCATTAAATGTGGCCTGGATTCCCTTCCACCACGAGTAGGTGTGGATAGAACTGGGGCTGTGAACTCTGTGGCTTAGGTGCGTGGCTGGGTTTGTGATACCCTGGCCATACGTGCAGGAGAGGTAGGGAAGAGGTGTAGGAGGCTGGCCTGGTTTGTAGTGCGTACCTTGGGTACTTACACCTTATACCAGGTCCAGTTATCCCTTATTAGTGAAATGTAGTAGTGTTCTAGCAGCTTAGGCTGATTAAGGTTGCTATAGCAGAGCAGCTTAGGCTAAGCTAGGAGACATGCAAAGCTCCTGCAATACCACTTATAGTTACACAGTACTTATACACAAGTAAAGACAATACTCATTGTTACCAAAAATAAAGGTATTTATTTGGGTGACACAGTACCAAAAATATCTGAGAGACAATACTCCTTCTGGAGGTAAGTATTATACACAATATATACACTAGACACCAAAATTAGACAAGTAAATAGTCATAGAATAATGCAAACAATAGGAAATGCTATTGAAAACAATGGGAGAAAATATGTCTGGGGCAGTAGGAGAGGACACAGGGGACGTGTGAATGGCTGTCATGGAGGTGTCTGCCAGTGAGGTGTGTGTTCTGCTTGGTGTGGAAGATGATGCTGGTAGTGGATGATGATGTAGTGCATTCACATGTGAGTGTGGACGTGGCTGAGAGGGAGGTGGTGGAGAGGGGGAGGGGGAAACAGTAGAAATAGTGGATGTTGTAGTGTCTGCAAATTAATGGTGTTTGTGTAAGTGCCTGTGGGATGAAGTGTGGTGCTTGTGTTTGCCTGTGACACTCTGGGGTGTTGTCTTATGTGCATGATCATCTATATGTATGCCTGGGATGGGTTGGGGTTGAGGAGAATGGGACTGGGAAGTGGAAGTTGGAGGGGGGATGGTAGAAACAGGGACAATGGCTGCCATCATAGAGGAGGCCATAGCCTGAATCTATCTCCGTTGGGCCACCAATCCAGTGGGAATGCCCTCCAGTAATGCCTTAGATTGTTGCATTTGGGCTGCCAGCCCCTGGATGGCATTCACAATGGTTGACTGCCCTACAGAGATGGATCTCAGGGGTTCAATAGCCTCCTCTCTCAGGGCAGCAGAGCTGACTGGGGGCAGGGCCTGAGGTGCCTGGGGCGAAGGAGATGCCTACCCTTCTGGGTGAGCAGGCAACCCGATGAGGGGCTGCTGGGAGGGCAGTGCTGGTACGGCGGTGGCAGCTGTACCCGTAGCTGGGGTGGTCACAGAGGTATCCGCCACCACCAGGGAGCTTCCATCGGAGGAGGTATCTGTGTCTAAAGTGCCCCCTTCAGTCTCCCCTGTGGTGCTCACCTCCATCCCACTGATGCCCTCAGCATCGGTGGACTCTGCCTCCTGGGTCATGTGGGATGCAGCTCCCTCTATTGCCGGTGCCTCTGCTCCTCCGCCAGGTGATGCTAATGACCATAAGGACAGGATGACAAAACAAAAAAGGGGTAGAGAGAGACAAAGGATACACTGGGTCAATGGCTGCACCAACACCACCGTTGGCGTGCACAGCACCCTCATACACTGGAAACAGGCCTACGCACTATGTATTGCAGCACCCCTGATATCGCTAGCCACCAAGGCATGAGGAGAGGCACACACCGCCAACTGCAGCATACCTGGGACCCACGCAGCCCAGACCAGTAGTGAATGCTTAGAAGCTAGGTAGGCAGGATTATCCCTTCAGAACCCTAGCCAGCAGGCTGCTATGTCAGGCCTGGCCTAGGGGCACCCACTGACACACATCAACCACCCAGATGCCACCACACCAGGTGTAAGTTGTAATGATGGGCACTGTACTCACCGCCTTGTGGCTGCTGTAATGCCCTCAAGCACCCATCCAGCACTTGATAGGCCACCACCAGTATGCGGGCAATCAGGGGGGTCAGGGTTTAACGGGCACCCCTTCCTCATTAGAGGCCATCCCCCAGCTGGGCCTCTGCTGTCTTCCGTGCCCAGCATCTCAGGTCCTCCAACCGTTTGTGACAGAGGGTGCTCTGCCTTCCATATACCTCCATGGTCCGCACCTCCTTGGCGATAGCACCCCATATACCATTCTTTTGATGGCCGCTGACCTGCGGAGGCAATACACACAGGAAAATACCATTAGACAAACAGTCCAGCCTGTTACACATATGACCCACCATACCCATTCCAATCACCATTGGCACACACATAGCCCAGCACACAAGCTGTACGCTGCGAAGAGGACATCCACACACCCCCTTACAACAGGCCTTCACACACACCACTCCATGCATTCATGCCACATGCATTGTGCCTACAGTGTACTCACCTGTTGGTCTGGAAGCCCATACAGCAGTCTGTATTGGTGTAGCACCCCATCCACCAGTCTCTCCAACTCCTCCGAAGTGATGGCTGGGGCCCTTTCCCTAGTCACATGGGCCATAGTAGGTTCCAGACACAGGTCACAGCAGCCCATGCAGGATAGGTTCTCTCCTATAGAAGGTCAGGTAACACGTGAGGAATCAGATAGAAAATGGCGGTCACGTCCACGGCGGTACATACCGTCACCTCAGGCACAGCTCACCATTGCCCACTGTACCCCAAAGGGGCCAATATTAACCAATGGGGAGTTGCACGGCGGTTCCCGACTGCCTCCCGCCACAGCGAACAACGTCAGCGGAATTACCTGATTTCCACCTGTCCCTCCACACAGGACAGACGGACACCATTTCAGGGGGGGGCAGCCCTATGGATTCATACTGCGTCACAGAAGAAATAGGCACAAACTGGACAAATCACACTGGCCCGTTACAAGTTTACAGATTGAAAACTCCTGTTGTGGCTCAAATGTTCAGTTTCTAACAGCCTCCTCACTCTTGTGTCCCTTAGATACCTACTGCTGTGGATGAATAGGAGTTGGATACATACACCCATGTACAGACCCCTGGTGGACTTGGCAACACTGGAGGACAGGCACATTATCCTCACCTATGGACTGGACAGGGCCACAATCACAGAGCTGTGTGCTCAATTGGAGCCTGACCTGATATCTGATATCCGTCACCCCACTGGGATCCCCCTCTTGTGCAAGTGCTATCAGTGCTCCATTTCCTAGCAACTGGTTCTTTGCAAATGACAGTGGGCTTGGCATCAGGAATGTCACAGCCAATGTTCTCAAACGTGCTGCCAAGTGTGTTGTCTGCCCTAATAAAACACATGTGCAGCTACATTGTTTTCCCCTAGGTGAGGATTTGGACACAGTGAAGGCCGAGTTTTATGCAATGCAACATATCCCCAACATAACTGAGGCAACTGATGGACCACATATTGCATTTGTCCCCCCCCCCCGGCAGAATGAACAGGTTTTCAGGAATCGTAAGAGTTTCCACTCTATGAATGTGCAGATGGTGTGCTTGGCAGACCAGTACATCTCCCATGTCAATGCTAAGTATCTTGGGTCGGTGCATGATGCCTTTGTCCTGAGGAATGGCAGCATCCCAAATGTGATGGGCCAACTACAGAGGCACAGTGTTTGGCTAATAGGTGAGCCCTGGTTCCCGCCCAGTATATGTTGGTGTATGGGTATGGTGTTGGTCATATAGGATAGTGTGTGGCTAAATGGTGTCCCTCAATATTTGCAGGTGACTCTGGTTACCCAAACCTATCATGGCTGCTGACCCCTGTGAGGAATGCCAGGACAAGGGCAGAAGAAAGTTATAATGAGGCACATGGGCAAACAAGAAGGATCATTGAAAGGACCTTTGGCCTCCTGAAGGCGAGGTTCCAGTGCCTCCATCTAACTGGTGGATCCCTGTGCTACTCACACACGAAGGTCTGCCAGATAGTAGTGGCACGCTGCATGTTGCACAACCTGCCCATCAGACGCCATGTCCCTTTTCTGCAGGAAGAGGAGACTGCAGATCCCCCTGTGGAAGCAGTAGACCCTGTGGACAGTGAGGATGAGGAGGTAGAGAATGAGGATGAGGACAACAGAACATCAGTTATTTGACAATACTTCCAATGAAACACAGGTAGGACAGTGTAACTTTACATTTCAATGACTTTGGTTGTAATCTGTGTGGCAATGGCATGCTGTTATTTCCCACTTCTATGCCCACTTAGGGCCATATTTATACTTTTTGACACACAACTGCGCCAACGCAGTTGTGCGTCAAAAATGTTAACGCCAGCTAATGCCATTCCAAAGCGCCATGCGGGCGCCTTATTTATGGAATGACGTTAGCCGGCGGAGCTGACTGGTGTGCGTAAAAAAAAAAGACCCACACCAGGCAGCGCCGGCGTAGGGGAAAATGGAGCTTGGGCGTCAAAAAATGGGGCAAGTCGGTCTGAGGCAAAAAATCTGCCTCAACCCGAGTTGCGCCATTTTTTTTTACTCCCACCCTCCATTGACATGACTCCTGTCTTAGCAAAGACAGGAGTCATGCCCCCTTGCCCAATGGCCATGCCCAGGGGACTTATGTCCCCTGGGCATGGTCATTGGGCATAGTGGCATGTAGGGGGGCACAAATCAGGCCCCCATATGCCACAAAAAAATAAAAAAAAAATTACTTACCTGAACTTACCTTAAGTTCCCTGGGATGGGTCCCTCCATCCTTGGGTGTCCTCCTGGGGTGGGCAAGGGTGGTAGGGGATGTCCCTGGGGGCATGGGAGGGCACCTCTGGGCTCCTTCCGAGCCCACAGGTCCCTTAACGCCTGCCCTGACCAGGCGCTAAAAAATGACGCAAAGGCGGCAGGACGTAAATTTTTTTGACCCGCCCACTCCTGTGCGCCATTTTTGCACGGGAGTTTAAATAAGGCGCACATGCCTTGGAGTCATTTTTTAGACGGGAACGCCTACCTTGCATATCATTAACGCAAGGTAGGTGTCCACGCAAAAAAATGACGCTAACTCCAAGATCTTTGGTGCTAGACGGGTCTAACGCCAAAGTATAAATATGAAGTTAGCTTTGCGTCAGATTTGCGTAAAAAAAACCGAAGCAATTCCGGCGCAAACAGAGTATAAATATGCCCCTTAGTGTTCCCTCTGCCAATTCATTTTGCAGATGTTGGTGAACTGACATATACTGCTGGTGTGATCACTACAGCCAGCTACAGGTCATTAATCTATGCTCATTCTATGTTCAGTTAATTTGCAACATGTTTGTATCTGTTTCAATCAATGTATATTTGATATACATGACATACTCCAAATGGATTTATTTTAAAGGCTGTTTAATGAAGTGCTAACATATAGGGGCAAGTGCAATGGGATGGGGTGATGATGGAGGAACGTCCAGGATATTGTTCCAGTCTGTTTGTAGCACAGCTGCGTTGTCTAAGGGGACATAGGAAGGGGAGCAATGGCAGTTCAAGGTGGACAGGGTGACTGAGTGGGACACAAGAGTAACAATCAGGAGAGTCTCATTTCCTGGCGGAGGTCTTGGCAAGTGTCACTGGCTTCTGTCTGGATCGCAGGGAATGTTTGCGGGGTGGTTCACCTTCTGCAGGGGGAGGGGTGCTGGTGGCCTGTGAGTCCTGTGGCAGGGCCTCCTGGCCACTAGCGACAGTGGAAGTAGAAAGCTGTTCAGATGTCTGGCTAGTGCAGGGGCCCGCTGGTGTAAGACTGCCTCCCTCATAATGTTGGCCATGTCTGCCAGCACTCCTGTTATGGATATCAGGGTGTTGTTGATGGCCTGCAAGTCCTCCATGATACCCTGGTACTGTCCCTCCTGCAGCCACCTGTTCTCCTGCATGTTGTCCTGGATTTGGCCCATCATGTCCTGGGAATGTTGATAGGCTCCCAGGATCTCAGCGACTGCCTCCTGAAGAGTCGGTTCCCTGGGCTTGTCCTCCCCCTGGTGCACAGCAGTCCTCCCAGTTTCCCTGTTGGCCTGTGCCTCTGTTCCCTGAACCGTGTGCCTACTGCCACTGACTACAGGTCCCTGATTTTCTTGGGTGCGAGTTGTGGCCTGGGGTCCCTGTAGAGGTGGACACACTGCTGATTGACGTGTCCTGGGGACAGAGGTGTGGGTACACTGGGTGGGTGCTGTGGTGGTGTTTCCAGAAGGGGGAGGCTCTGTGGTGGTGTGTGACTGGGCCTGGGCAACCAGCTGCCTAGTGGTCCATGATGGGCCAGGTAGGTCATCCAGATCCTGAAGACCAGAGTTTGCTGTCATCACTGTGGGCCTCTTCAGTTGGGGGACTGGATAGTGCTGGCACCTCTTCTCCGCTGACTTTGGCTGGGGTACCTGTGTGAATGTAAATGATGTGTTATGGTTAATGTGCCTGTCATATTGTACCACAGTGGCTTCCCCTCTATGGTTGGATTTGCCTTCCAGCTTTCACTATGTATGGGTATGTGATGGCATGCAGGTAGAGGGGTGATAATAGTAGACAGCTAACTTACCAGAGTCCAGTCCTCGTCTGACTCCGGCCATGCCCTCAAGATGCAGTATTCCCAAGACTTGCTCCTCCCGTGCTGTGAGTTGTGGGAGAGGAGGTGGGGGTCCACCGCCAGTCCTCGGGAAAGCGAGCTGGTGTCTTGCTGCAATGGAATGTACCTTCCCCCGTAGGTTGTTCCACCTCTTCCTGATGTCATCCCTAGTTCTGGGGTGCTGTCCCATGGTGTTGACCCTGTCCACGATTCTTCCCCATAGCTCCATCTTCCTGGCTATTGATATCTGCTGCACCTGTGCTCCAAATAGCTGTGGCTCTATTTATGCACATACTGTGGCACCCGTTGACATCAAGTAAACTTCCTAATGTGAAGACTCCTATTTTGTTACCAAATATATTACCGTTAATTGTGCATGAACACCCACTTTCTTGAAATAATGATTAAACCGTTGTACATATGACAAATCAAAAAGTCTTGTCATCTTAATGTTTCAAAGATCTAATTTAATACTCATTCCCACAGACTAATCACCCCTTCTACATCAGTAACATAATGCCATAAGTCCAATTTCATCAGTCCATCTCCTTCCGGATTAATTATATAAATTGGAGTCATGCAAACATAATCCACAATCCATTTAGTTTGACCACAATTGTTCTCATAATCTTTATCATCTCCTATAGTTCAAGTGAAGATCCATAGTAACACAGAGTTATCCAAGTTCTTTACAACGACCTTCCAGCCAACACGTGTTTCGTCACTTGACTTCCTCAGGGCTGGAATACAGTTGATTTTCTTCTTTAAATGGTTCTGGAATCCAAGAGGCATCGACAAAGACATTGAGTATATTCAGTATGATGATAATAAAATCATTAAACGGATAAGTAGAACAGTGGTGCCAACGTGAGACCCTTATCCAAGCAGAAACTTGTGACTAAATTAGTAACACAGACGAAAATTACTATAAAAGAATCCTAATCCTAATCCATACAAGCACCCAATATGTGACTGTCCTCAACATGCACTAAAAATCACATTGTCAAAAAGTATAGAGAGAGCAAGGAGCACAGTACCAGCACCGCATGTGTCCTTATAGATAGAAAACTCAATCCGGTTATAACCTATTCGTTGTCACACAACAAATAAACAGACCAGTGCACCCTCGATAGTCAAAAATAACCCAGGAGGTGGAACCCGGTCGCATGTTACCTCAAAATATTCCAAAGTATAAACTACGTAAGGTAAAGTTCCACTTTACTGACACTTCCGTTGTCACATTAGATCTACAGCCTTTCTTTCACTCGGTCCAGATATAGACCACCAGAAAGTTTTATTAGCCTGTAATGAGAGAGATTTATTTATATAATTTGTTTATACCTTCTTTCCATTTGCCAATCATTATCTAATTAATATTGATGTATCTACTCAGCAGAAAATAATTAAATTCACCACTCTCCAACCAATAACTGTGCTATATTAAAAAACGCGATCTAAGCGCGCCTCTTTTATTGTGCTAGTATTATATAACGAAGTTCTAATAACTCCTCGATTATTTATACTATAGTTAGTTAATACCCTCTTTCCGTTTGCCCAACATTGTCTAATTTATATTGGTGTATTAACTCAGCAGGAAATAATTAAATTCACCACTCTCCAACCAATATCTGTGCTATATTAAAAAACGCGATCTAAGCGCGCCTCTTTTATCATGCTAGTATTGTATAACTATGTGCTAATAACTCCTCGACTATTTGTACCTGCATTAGAGTCCCTCCGATCCATAGAACGAAGGGACCGTATCCGGTTAAGGGAACCGTTTTCCCCTTTAAATACACCTCTTAAATTACTAATTAGCTGTGGCTCTAGCCTGACGATTTCCTCCACCATGACCCTTAGCTCCTCCTCTGTGAAACGGGGGTGTCTTTGTGGTGCCATGGGTGTTATGTGAGGTATGTTGGTGAGGATGTGTTGGGTAATGTGTTGGGGTGTGTGCATGAGTGGTGTATAGGTGTGAGCAATGTGTGGCTCTGGTTGTGTCAGTGGTCTTGCTGTCTCTCTGTTGGCAATGCTTTGAAGTCGTAAAGGGTTGTGGGTACTGTGGGTGTGTGCTTTATAGTGGTGTGGGTGTGGTATGTGTATGGGTGTCAGGTGCATGTTATTTGAATTGTCCAATGTGGTGTTGTTTTGGATGTGGGTGTCTATTGTGAGCGTGGCGCTATGCGCCGCCAATGGTTGAGCCGTTGAATGTCCACCATGGTGATTCGTGGGTCATAATGTGGTGGGAGCTGTTCTGTTAGCGTAACGGTGTGGGTTCTGATACTGCCAGTTTATCACTGACCTTTGGTCTGGACGGATTTGTGTGTGTGGGTGAATTCTGTCAGACTGGTGTGTGTTTCATAATATGGTGAACGGATATCCACCGCCAGGACGGTAAGTTGGTGCCCGTCAGCGTGGCGGTAAGTGGGATTTACAGCCAATGTCATAATGAGGGCGTATGTGTGCTTTTGCTGAGTTGCAGATAGAAGAGGCCATAAGTAACCAACCCACAGCTGTAACTGTAATGCGGGGGGTTTATGAGTCCGATCAAGACAACACCCTTGTAGCTAGTGAGTAATAGTTATTGTCAATAAGCAAGCAATGTGCCTTACCATTGCCCGTCTCTGCCGCCTACTATCCTCCTGCAGCAGTGGAACTTGAGCAGGATCCACTGGTTGGTGTGGCTAGAAAAAAACACAGTATACAATTTTAAGATGCCAGGTACACTGCCCTTTCTTAATTTTTTAATCAAACAAATGAAACCGCACTACATCGTTACAGTTCGGTTAGCACTGCAGTATCTTCTACCAAAAATATCACTCTGGGCAGTTTGTTGGAATGCTAGAAAAGCCAAGTAGTCAAGCAAACCAAAAGCTTTGAGTAATGGAGGGACAGAGCTATAGCCTATCACTGATGATGACTTAGAATCTTTGAAGCGCTATGAAGGGATGGAATATAAAATGGTCAATGAAAGACAGAAAAAAAGATAATGCATGGACACCAGGAAACAGTTGGATAAGGAAGTTGGAAAAAAGGGAGGCAGTATAAAAAAGTAAACAAGCTAAAATTAAAAGTAGTAGACTTTCTGGGTTGAGCAGAGCCATGACCATCGGCGCTGATAGTAGGCACCTCCCCAGCACCTGCCAGATGCACCTGTGTAGTGCCCCTCTTCTTTCCTTTTGTATGCTGATGTACGTAATAAAGAAGATAAAAAAAATACATTAGGTGTAGCATTCATCTCTACAAAATTATTATATAACAGGCAAATTCAATAATATTGTACTTAAATCGGATTGCCTATGGTACTAGTATGATCAACTGTCATTGAGGTGGCTATGCTACTAAAATCCCTATTCCAAATTTCCTTAACAAAAACTACATTTGGAACTAATGCATTGCAATGAATGATCTTTCATTCTATTCTCATTTATCAACCCCCTTGATGGACCAACTCAGTCTCCCTTTTTTGCAATGCATACTCACATCACTGTACAATTGCTTAGGACTGTATGAGTTACATGAAGTCACACAGAATGTTAATTCACTGATATCACTTATTCACTATAGAGACAGTAGGACAGAGAGTCTGCATTGAAATGACTTTTTAAATAATCAGCCGAAGTGAGTGGCTATGAGTACAATGATGTAGTGCCGAACATCTGCCTAGCTCTATCTGGATCATATAATAAATAATATTCCTAATGTAAACTAAACATAACTTACCTCTGAGTGTAAGCCGCATGTTATTCAGAATAAAGTTAGCATTGTAGAACACAAACACAATAAAAAATATAATACTCATCAAGCCCTGGAATGTCAATGACTAGCAGTTCGAGCAGGTCCTGGTCACGATCGATTATATTCGCCCAGCGGTGCGTCAGATTCTGGGTGGTGGGCTGGACCTGGGTGGTGGGCTGGACCTGGGTGGTGGGCCCTGACACATTGGTGCACCATAGCCCAACACAGCCGACACTCTTGTAGGGGGTAACTGCTCCCAGGCCTGCCAACTGCTTCCAGCATTGAGGGGAGGTGGTGCTGAACATTAAAAAAATCAATGCAGCCACCTCCTCCTCGCTAAAGATGGGCCAAGGCTGTGTTCCTCGACAGCGCTGATGCCTACAAGCTAGGAGGCCACTGTTCCCCTGCTCTGCCATGATGGTGGGTTGGGTAGGGTGTAGAAGAGAAGGAAAGAAACAGGAGGAGACAGAAGGAAGGAAGAAATAATAGTAGTAGTGGTGGGACTACTGACAATAGTCAAAGCAAAGATGTGGTTGGGTTCACCTTTGGGTCTATCATAGAAACTCAGGTAGGTGTAGGAACCCCCTAGACAGTTGCTGTCTCACCTGGTGGCATTGGCCTTGCCACCTTTGCTGCTTGTCCCCTTAATATGGGTAAGTACAAGCAGTCAAATCACATAAATGGTGTTGATGCCCAGGCCTACACTTTAGTGACTGAAAACCTGGTGTCACCTGTACAACACCTCCTTGGACAGAAGCACCAACTTACTGATGTCAACAACTCCACTCAGTCTCTCCCCCTAGCTGTATTGCAACTTAGTTGGGGTGGAGTTACTGGCCCTAAACATGGTGGTGGTGTCACCTAGCTTACCTGTAGACTGTCTTTTAGGAAAGGACCTAGAGGACTCAGATTGGGCTGAGTTAGAGTTTATGACCCATGCATCCTTGCTGGGCATACTCAAGGAATTGCTTCTTTTAATCTCAGGTGACATTAAAAAAAAAAGAAGAGAAGGAGCACTGAAGCCTCAGGATCCTCCTCGCACCACAGGTAAAAGGGGTATCAAAGAATCTCCTACCCACCCTGCCACAAAAGATACCATTCCTGTGGTGGGAGACACCTCTTCTAGGGTGGAACCTGTACCCAAAGAGTCAGCAGCTACCACATCGGGACTCACAGAGGTAAAAGTAACTCTCTGTGGGAAAACTAACACAGAAAAGCATCCCTACCCTGTCTTAGTAACTTTAGAGCAACCCTCTAGCCCACCCAGAGAAACGTTAGTGCAGCACCCCTTCACTACCTCTAAAACGGAAGGACAGAAGCCCTTTTCTTATCTGGAGCCCTTGGGACAGCAACCCTGTCTTATTGTACCCAAGAGGGATAGCAACCCTGTCCTCTCTTAGAGCCATGGGGACAAACTTTTTGCCCTCCTCTAGCCTTGCTAAGACAGCATCCCTGTCTAGCATTACAATCCTTAGGACAGCAACCATTTCCTGACATAGGATCCCAGGGACAGTCATCCTGCCCCACTTAAAAACGTTGTCATAATCTTACAAATAGGGAATCTCAGAGTTCACACTTGCACTGTTCTCTAGCTAAAAATCTCCAAACAGGATGGTTCACCTCCCCATAGAAAAGGGACCACATAGTGGATGATAAAGGGAGAAACCACTTTGTTGCAGATCTACTCTCCACTTATCACCACTTAGTCAATAAAGTCTCAACTGGCCAAGGTTAGCCTTATTGTCCTTCGTTTGGAGGGGGGGGGCTGTTTGTCAGTGTGTTTGACTGTGTCTACTGGGATCCTGCTAATCAGGACACCAGTAGTTATGCTCTCTCCCTTAAATTATGGTTATAGGATACTGGTAATCCAGTATTACACCACAATTGGCATACTGGTGCCCCCTTAGAAGTCCCTAATATATGATACTTAGGTACCCAGAGCATTGGGGTTCCAAGGGATCCCTATCAGCTGCAGCATTTCTTTTGCCACCCATAGGTCGCCCACGCAAAGGCTTCTACAGGACTGCCATTGCAGCCTGTGTGAAATGTTGAATGCACCCTTTCACTGCCATTTACACTGTACCAGGTCACTTATAAGTCACCCATATGTCAGGCCTTCCAACCCTGAAGGCTGGGTGCTGAGTACCTGTGTGTCAGGGCACCCCTGCACTAGCAGAGGTGCCCCCACATCGTCCAGGACCGTTTTCCTGGACTTTATGAGTGTGGGGATGTTATTTTACGTGTGCACCGGACATAGGTCACTACATCTGTATAACTTCATAATGGTAACTCCGAATATGGTCATGTTTGGTATCAAACATGTTGGAATCATACCCAAAGGCTTTTGCAAGCATTGGTTGCATGATTCCATGCACTCAGGGGTCTCCTTAGAGGACCCCCAGTACTGCCATTACACCCTTCTGAGGTTTTCCAGGCAGCCCCAGCTGCTGCCACCTCATAGATAGGTTTCTGTCTGCCTGTTCCTTGAGAAGCTCAAGCCCTGGAAGGCAAAACAAAGGATTTCCTTTCGGAGAGGGATGTTACACCCTCTCCCTTTGAAAATAGGTGTTACAGGTATGGGAAGGGTAGCCTCCCAGAGCCTCTGGAAATGCTTTGAAGGGCAAGGATGGTGCACTCCTTGCACAATCCAGTCTACACCGGTTCATGGACCCCCGGTCTCTGCTCTGGCACGAGGCTGGACAAAAGAAAGGGGAGTGACCACTCACCTGCCCATCACCACCCCTGGGGTGGTGCTCAGAGCTCCTGCCTTCTAGACACTGTCTACATTTCACTAATAAGGGATAACTGGACCTGGTATAAGGTGTAAGTACCTTAGGTACCCACTACAAGCCATGCCAGCCTCCTACAGAGGTTGAATGGCTGTAACAAGAGGTCCTATGACTGCAAGCTGAACACCTCGAGAATCATCCCTGGAGGACCAATGTTCAAGTCTGGGGGGTACCAGCAAAAGCAGAGATAACGGACATGAGTGGATATGTAAGGACACTCTTCTGTGACATACTGGATGCTGAAGCTGGACTAAGTGCACCAGGTAGGCCCAACTAGGACAAACAGGGTACCACCCGCAGACATACTAATCTGTGTACATGACTTCCAACTGAAAGAGGAGATCCTCTGTAAAGCCAGAGATAAGCACCCAATAGAATTTAGAGACCACACCCCTGTCCTATACCAGGACTTGTCTGCAATTACACTTCAACTGCAACCTGAGTTGCGTCCTCATGACCCACCTATGAAATGTGGGCATTGCCTACTCTCCGGGCCCACCCATTCAGGATCATATTCCAACATGATGGAAAAATGCCCCAGTTTCGGTCCCTGCGAGTAGTATGCAGCATACTGGGCATCGAGGACCCTAATGCCCAATCAGGCTGAGAGGACTCGTCCACGGATAAAACCTGCAAGAAAACCAGATGGCGCTGTACCAAAAGCCCTGCTGCCAAAGCCTGCCCGGATTCAGCCACTGTGACCAAAGAGAGACAATCACTGGTACAGGCACTCTCTGGGTGTGTCGATGGCCAAGGGAGACACTGACTAAATAGAGATCTATGATGGTCAAACTGGGCCCAAAGCACCCTGAAGGCAAAAAGAGCATGGAGTCAGGAGCTCTGTACCTGGACTGATAACACATTCCTAGAGATTCTGCTTTTTGTCCGGCTTTAAGCCCCATGACCCACACACCTCCCTCAAATACCATTGAAGATGGACCTATTTTCTCTATGTTTACAGTTTGTAGTTCTCCTTTTTTCTGTTTTTGGGTTTGTTTTTCTTTTCACCTCCTCAGGAGTAATAATACATGCCTAGTCTAACTAGATAAGCGCCCCTTACACGCTACCTGCCTATATGAGCTCACATGTTCCCCTAGCTCTACTACCCTCAGCCTTTTCTACCCACAAAGAGACATTCCTGGAAGTTAAGGTTTTGAGCCACAATGTTAGAGGCCTCAATAATCCCATTAAGCAGAGATCGATGATGCCCCTACTTGAACACTCACGGAGCGACATTTGCTTGCTCCAGGAGGCGCACCTCTTCCCTAAAGATGTACACCATATGCAATCTAGATGTTTCCACTGTCAACTATGGTCCCCAAATGCCACGAAGACGGGTGCGGGTGCTTTTCTGTTCTCCTCCCGATTCTGGGGTGACATACTCTCCAAAATAACTGATATTCAGGGATGATTCCTAGCGTGCAAGATATGAGTTGGTACCTTACAGTTTACAACAGTGAATATTTACGCCCACAATGAGCGACAGGAATCAATTATCCTAAATGCATTCTCATCTTTACTGCAAACCCTGACACAGCCATACTGATTGGAGTGATTTCAGTCTAATCGTGGACAATGACTTCGATAGATCGACTCATCTCTTTGACCAGACAGGAGCTATCTCGCTCTATGGACATAACTGGCTAGCGGACTGTCGACTGACCAACGTATGGCGACTCCAACATCCTACTTCCAGGGACTACTCCCACTGCTTAGCAGCTCACAAAACATATGCCCGGATTGATTATGTCCTAGTCACCCCTGCCATCTTGACTCTGACC
This sequence comes from Pleurodeles waltl, assembly GCF_031143425.1. Classification (NCBI taxonomy): domain Eukaryota; kingdom Metazoa; phylum Chordata; class Amphibia; order Caudata; family Salamandridae; genus Pleurodeles; species Pleurodeles waltl. The sequence goes on from NC_090436.1 coordinate 291,810,664, forward strand.
CAAGACTCAGGCATTGCTCCTAGATCACTTTTGGATCATGCCTCCTTAACACTGATCATGCGCCTCGCTCATGCTCTGCCAAGCACCCCACGCTGGCACTTCAAGGATTCTGAACTTCAGGCCCCCACGAATGTCACTGCATTGAGGCAAGTGATGCAAGACTACATGCAGACTAACTACACAGGTCAATTTGCCATGTGCTCCCTTTGGGAAACTCCGAAGTTAGTGCTAAGGAGAGCGTAGATAGCCATTTCAGCCTCTGAAAATCGCCTCCGCAAAAAAAAAGAAATAGAAAGTCTCGGAACTCAAGACGATCCATAAATGTATGGGGGTGCCCCAAATATGGAGAGAGCTTAAACGCATGTGCCTGCTCCTTAAACACCAAGGCCTCGGTAGAGCAGAGTATGCATTACTCCGACTGAAGCATAAATGCTACCTGGGGGGTAATAGATGTGGAAAGCTCTTGGTGCACCACCTGCGAGCCAAAGGGCACTGTGGAAATGTCAGAGCAATCAAACAATCACCCACTGTGGAAGTGCATTCCAACACTCATTGCAGAGGTATTTAAGACCTTCTATGAAACCCTGTATATTGAGGATCTGGGAACAGACAATGACTCCTCAACTTACCTCGTGACTCTCCCGGTAATACAGCTCCTTTCATACACTACTGAATCCCATGAACAACCCATTTGCGTTAAAGAGGCGATCTCCGCCATTGCCCATTTTAAGTCCTTGAAGTCTCCTGGCCTGGATGGCTTCACTCATCTTTCTATACAACCGTTTGCCACAAAATAGCCTCTATAATGACAAGGCTGTTTAACTCCGTTGCCTCTACAGGTTCCATCACAGATTCCATGCTGGAGGCTTCTATAGCAGTTGTTCCTAAGCCAGGCAGGGATCCTGCCTTATGCAGGTCCTACAGACCCATATCTTTCCTTAACATCAATGACAAATTGTTCACCTCAGTGTTAGCACACCACTTTAATCTATACATACCAGGGCAAATCTCCCCAGGCCAGGTTGGATTTATCCTGGGGCGTCAGTGTGGAGACAACACTCAACGTCTCTTCCACTTATTAGACAAAGCCTCTTGCTCCATGACGGAGCCCCTCCTCTTCTACATAGACGCAGAAAGAGCATTCGACCGAGTCCATTGGCCATATCTGTTTAAAACACTAGAACACTTTGACTTTTTAGAACGATTTCTTCGCTGCATTGAGAGCATCTATAGCTCTCCCAGGGCCACCGTTCAGGTCAATGGAATAACCTCCACTCCTTTAGGCATTGATTTGGGAGCGAGGCAGGGTTGTTCCCTGTCTCCTCTCCAGGTCACCCTTCACATGAAGCCTCTGGCTCAATACCTTTGAACACATCTCACTATATCAGTTGTCATGTTTGGGGGTGAGCAACACCTCATTAGCCTTAATGCGGATGACGTTATCCTAGATGTCACTAACCCTTTCATTTCCCTTCGGACTCTGGTGCAACAGTAACAGAGCTTTGGTAAATACTCTGGTTTTAAGGTGAATATGGAGAAATCCTTCCGCCTGAATCTTTCTGGTCCTCAGAGCAGAGTTCCCATTTGAATGGGCACCATACTATGTCCCCTGCCTGGGAATCAAATTAGCTCAGTCTCTACAATGCACAATTGACTTAAATTGACTAGACAAGTTAATGCACATATCGCGGGGTGGAATCGATTAGGCCTTTCCTGGTTTGGCAGGATTGCTGCTTTTAAGATGACTACACTCCCAAGAATCCTCTATCTATTCAAGGCCCTAACTCTCGAACTTCCCAAACACGCAAAACAGTTGCTGCAACTTACTATTAATCGATTCATTTGGGGAGGTTGGAAACCTCGCCTACACAACCTCCCGTACCAATCACCAAAAGAGGGTGGCCTTGCTTTCCCGTTACTATTGCTCCACTACCAAGCATTGCAGCTCCAGTGCTTGGTAGAATGGAGGAGACCACTTGCTTAAAAACATTGTTTTTTAATGGACCAGGTGGTAACCGGCTCTCATATATGGAAGAAGCCCTGGCTCCCTAAGATACAGTGAGGCTGTATGATCTACTCCTCACCTGTGGCACTAGTTGTATTTCAGACCTGGGACAAGGTGGTGACAAAGCGGGGCTGACGTCCTTCCCTTACCCTATGACACCAATCCTGCAGAACCCAGAGTACACACCCGGTGTTGACAAGAGGGGGGGCAAGGGATCATTCCCTTTGAGCAGCCTAAAGTAGACTATGCCGGAACTGAAGTGGACCGGGTCCCCTACATACAGGTGCGACATTGAGTGCTGCATCCTTTTGTCTGGCCACATGTGGAATGCCTTTGACACCCTTTGAGAGATGACTCATTCTTAAACGCAAAGAGAATCGCTTGATCTCTGAACTATATGCAATCCTGCGTAGGGGGAGATCACAGCCCGAACACCATGACAGCTGTGGTGGGAGGAGGAACTGAGCAGGACCCTACCCAATCCTGAAAGAAGATGTCTTATACATAGCCAGACACACGGGACATAGACAACATACAAGATAGTGTCATACTGGTACCCAACCCCAGCTAGAATAGGAGTTTGGCAATTATCAACTTTGACCCATTCTGATAGATGTTCTTTTTTACACTCATTTACTTAAAAAGAAATTTCTTTCACTTCATGTTTTTGTTTTCTTTTGTTTTTTCCTTTGCCACACTTGGAAAAATGACCTTTTTTCCCCCAAGAGTTGCACATAACATGTTTCACCAGACACGTAAGAGCATTATCTTTATGTCCATACCTACTACACCTGAAACAAATACCTTGAAATTCAGAACTCACTTTTAACTCATTCATGGTGTTCTTTTTGACATTTACATTAGATTTTTGCTTGACCAGACTTACAACTTTTTCAACCTTGTTTGTCCTTGTTCTCTGCCTATTTTCGTTGCATAACTCACAGACAAAATGTATCATATGTTTAATATGCTTAGCTATAATAAGCACCTTCTCTAAGGGTGGTTCATCCTTTAACCACAGTTCTTCCCTTATTTTATCATTGTAGCATTTTAATACAGATTGATCATTTATTCTTTCTTCTCTAAGAGTTCAATACTTACAACTTGCTGTTAGTTTTATAATTACTGTCACAAAGTCTTCCACCAAATCATCCTTTCCTTATTATTTCATTCCAAAATAATATCGCTCCATAATAGTGCTGACTGTACGTACATAATGTGGGTCCAGTTTCAGAACACATATTTCATATTCATTTAAGGAACTCTGATCTGCCACACTTATTTCCTGAAAATTCTCCCAAAACTCCAGACCTTCCCCTCCCAAACAATTAAGCAACAAGGAATATCTACTATCTGCAATAAAATTAGTACCACAAACTCTTGGGTAGTTAGCAAACATTTTCTTCCACTTCTGCCATTTAACCAGTGGTTCTCTTGTACTAGAAAGGAAAAATGGCTGTGGTGTGACATTTTACATTTCTATTTCTATCCTACCTGACCAGGTTGCATCTCCCTGCTTAGCCCACTCAAAATAAATAAATTGTTAACACTCACAACCCCCAGAAATGTGTCCAAGTATCAGATAATCATACTTGCAGAAGTAAAACAATTATGATAACCAATATTCAAATTACTGAAAATGTATAAGTCACTGGTAATGAGAAGAGATGTATTTGATTATCACGTGTAATTCAATAAGGTGTGCCTGCCATCATAGATGATTGACCGGCACAAATCATGCATGACTTTCACCTCACAGAAACAGGGACGGACTGCCTCAAAGGAATTGCTACTTCCAGATGTCAGCCGGTGTGCATGGAGTCCTACAAATGAGCTTTCTCTCAAGAACCAAGGTGTGTCTGTCAAGAGTTCCGTGCATGACAGGCTTTCACTGAGGTGAGCGACGTAAAGCTGTGCCTGTCAGTGTGAAGATCTACAAGGGTTAAAAGGATAGTTCTGAGCTATGCTTTCTGCTGAGATAACCTTGCTGTGCCTGTCGGCATGACGAGAAACTACCTAACCACTTCCCGGCCTCACTATGAGACAAACCAAGGACATCCAGACTATGTTCATAAGATATAGCAATGCTCTCCAGGGCCTGTGAATGTCAACAGGAGACACCTAAATACCTATAACTGAAATAAGATGTTCCAAAAGAACAGACTTCATTCCACCAATTAGGGTAGTTGGTCTTTTCAGTCACCACATGCAGTAGTCTTACAGGAACAGCAGCCCATGTCACCATCGGATGACATGCTTCATCATCGGGCCATGCCACTCGTCAGGCCAGCACTGCAATGCCTGACGGGCCCTACTAAAGGGGTCTTTGACTGAGATCTTTTTAAGAAAGAATGCTGATAGTGAGTGGATTTGATAGGAGCTGGGAAAACTGATAAAATTGCCTAAAGGTGCCCAAGTAAACTATCTTTAGTACAACCTGGCACCCCTGCCAAGGTGAAGAACAAAAAAAAAGGGGGAAGTACAGAAAACAATGATGTGGTTCCCTACCCACAACAAAATGTATGTCTTCCACTTTAGAGATTTAGATATTATGGAAATGTGTGTGGGTATTTCCTACGCTACAGAACTGCTAGTCATGATCAACATGTTTCTCGCCTAATACAGTCACACGGGTCAGGTGGTGATTCTTCAGGATCTGTTGTTGTGCCTAACCCTTGACTAAGAGTAAAAAAACTCTACTCCTATTGCCTATGAAAGAAATCACTGAAATCTTACGTTGGAATCATACACTTCTGAATGTGAAGGCCCTCCTAGGTCATCTAGGTTTATGTAGGGAGATTGATGCACTGGACCAAATAACTTTCCCTAGTTTGATATTCCTAAATTTTGTTTTTGGTATGGCACCTAAATACCCCCACATGTAGAGTGTTTCAGTTTAATTTTATGCCAATGCAGCCCAACGTCCAAAGATAGCCTCGAAATAGGGATGCAACACACCGAGTTCTGTTTCTCAAGTGAATTGACCTTTTTAGGCAGTGTACACTCTTCTCGGAAGGGAATTCAGCACAGCGCTGAACACGTTTCAATACTCCACGTACGGAAGTGTTTCAATCACTATTTTAATGAAACACAGGATGCGTTCCAGCTGCATGACTTATCATCTTTACAGTTAATAGAGCACACATGTTTATTAAGATTGATGTGAATGAAATGGTAGATAGTGTAGTGAAGCCTAGTTTGTTTTAATGGGAAACAGGAGTTGGCTTGGCCTGTGGCTTGCAGACTCGTGCCAATGTCACCTAGTGACTTTTACCCTACTTAGCTTGCTCTTTTTTAGCTCATCTATTTAATTATATATTTTAAGATTGCTGCCTTGTTTTTAGTTAGGCCCATGTTTTAGTTCTGCGTTATCAGTGCCACCACGCTAAGGCGTCAGTATCAAGCGGCAAAGATAAACAAACTGTAGGTGTTCACATTAGGTACTTTCCTGTTTCACGTCTTCGAGGGAATTGTTTACATAAATTACCATCCCAAGCATGTCTTGTTATCTATTGTTTGGGAACAGACCTACGTCAGGGGTCCGAACAGATCTGTATAAATACTCCTCACTTAGACAGATAGTCAGAGGGATTCCAACCAGATGCCATCGCTGCCATCGATGCCGCACGTCGCGTTGACGCTGACCCAGTCTTCGTGTCCCTACGGAGTTTGAGCTAGAGACCTCATTCCAAGGTAACAAGGGTTCGGGGGCACTTCTCATGGACATTGCATTGGAAGATTGGGTTAAACACACCTAGCTCTCTTTTAGGTTAGAGGTTAGTTTCACCTTATTAGGGTATTAGGACATATTTCATACTTCATGTCAATTCATGTCATTGCAAGATGGTGGGGGTCTTTATATTAATGATTCTTGTCTTTACCATTCTGTTTCTTGCACTGTGCATTATCCTAATCATTGCAGCCCATGCAACTTATCGTTGATTGCAGTTTTGTTACAATAAAACTTATTGAAACCTTGCTGCATCTCTTTCATTGCCTGTGTTTGACTGAGACATGTTGCTAATGTGAGAAAGGGGTAATCTCGGTTTAACCACAACGCTCCCTGAGATGTCACACTCTTGAGTCCATGTGTAAAGGCTGCCACAAATCACCTTTTACTATTTGGGTTTTTGGTGAGGTGCTGCTTGTGAGCCGGGAGGGTAGGGACGACAGTTGCAATTTGTTGTAGGATTGGTATAGCCGACTACAAACGTAAGTACTGTCATCCTTAAACCAGCAGTCCAACTACAACATGGCACCACCAACGATGGTGTTTAGGCACTGATTTACGGATGCCTTGACTATCACTGTCTGACATACTACAGGTACCCTAAGTACCATTGTACGGAGACGTCAGTGGTCTTGGGGACGATCCTCCTCAGCTGGACAGGGACCACCTAATTTGACTGTAGGTTGTTCAAGCTCGAACTCATTGAAAGGACTATACTCCCCATTTGGTGTTCCATCTTTACCCATTTTACAACATGGCTAACACCATAGAGATTCCTGCGAATGCTAGACAAGCATTAACATTACTACGTGCAGCACTCCCCCCGTGGGCCTCCCTCCCACACCCCCAGTCGGGAATGGAAGAGGAATTGCTTCCCCTTTCAGCCTCGACCCCCCCAACCCACAGTGACGTCTGATAACGTCAGCAGGCAAATCGCACGCTGACATCATCAGAGGTCACCTCGGATTGCGCTGGAAGCATGCTTCCAGCGTAATCCCGGAAGACAAATGCAAAAGCATTTCTCTTCCGACCGGGAGGTGGGGCAGGAGGGACATAAAAGGAAAGGAAGGACCTTTCCTTTCCTTTCATGTCTCTCAAAGCATTTCTGCTGCCTAATCGCGATGCAATCGGGCAGCAGAAATGCCCAGTAGACACCAGGGAATTTGTTTTTAAATGTATTTCAATAAAGGGAGCGGCCCCTTGGACAAGGGGGGCTGTCAGGGAGACCAGATCCTCAGGGCCTGCACACGTTCCTAAAATGTCCACCACAAGACAGCTCCAAAACTCTGATAGAAATATCACAGAGCCTAAGACAGTCCAAGTGGGGAAAAGGGGATTAGGAAGGGAACAGCTGGGAAGGAGACCTGTAGGAAGCAAAAGGTTAAACAACACAATATCAAGATATAATCACATTGAGTTTCATAAAAACTCTCTGTTGAATCTAGGGTTCAAATATACTCAGAACATGAAATAACTCTCTGTAGAATCTAGAGTTCAATGATATTCGGAACATGAAATAACACTCTGTTGAATCTAGAGTTCAATGATACTCGGAACATGAAATAACACTCTGTTGAATCTAGGGTTCAGTGATACTCGGAACATGAAATAACACTATTGAATCTAGGGTTCAATGATATTCGGAACATGAAATAACACTCTGTTGAATCTAGGGTTCAATGATGCTCAGAACATGAAATAACACTCTTTTGAATCTAGGGTTCAATGATACTCGGAACATGAAATAACACTTAGACCAAAGGAATATGAATGGCCTTGAACTAGACTCTAACAAGGCCTCAAGAAATCTAGGTACCTGGAAAAAATCAAGAATGGGTTAATACAATGTTTCATATGAGCTTGTCATGAAATGTCACATAATGTCTAGAAATACAAGAACCTTCTAGAATACTGTTTCAGAACAAACACTGCATTTTTAACATGAGGACAATCTGAAACATTCCTTGGAAAACAATTGGAATTGTACTAGGGACTTAATATGCACAAAGAACGTCACATTTTGAATTTATCATCTTCACAGGAAAACCATAGGCTCAGGATAAATGTGTGCACTTCAACAAACATTAAACATCAAAGTTTTTACTTGCCATGAAATGATCGCGCACACTGAAGCGATCTGAACACCAAGTTTTACATGTGGGAAATGAATCGCGCACACTGCCGATTCTAACAAGAATATGCAAATGCCATGAAATGATTGTGCACTCTGTTAGCGATCTAAACATCAAGGTTTAAATGCGGGAAATGAATTGCGCACACTGCCGATTCCAACAGGTATATGCAAATGCCATGAAATGATCGCGCACTCTGTTAGCGATCTGAACATCAAGGTTTAAATGCGGGAAATGAATTGCGCACACTGCCGATTCCAACAAGTATATGCAAATGCCATGAAATGATCGCACACTATGTCAGCGATCTGAACACCAAGGTTTAAATGCGGGAAATGAATCCCGCACACTGCCGATTCAAACTATTATATGCAAATGCCATGAAATGATTGCGCGCTCTGTTAGCGATCTGAACATCAAGGTTTAACTGCGGAAAATGAATCGCGCTGACTGCTGATTCAAACAAGAATATGCAAATGCCATGAAATGATCATGCAAGCCTTTGCCGATCTGAATACCAAGATTTCCATCAGAGCAATGATTCGCGTACTCTGAAAGTTACACGAATAGGCCCCAAAACTCAAGAGTCTTTTAGAACGGGGTCAGGGGCCCAGCCCGACCTCCGTCTTACCACCCTGCTCAAGGATCACCAAGAGAATGCGGGGCAGGCCTGGAACGTCAAGGTAGGCTTCAGGAACAGGAGCTCAGGAAAATGCTGCTGCTCTGCACCAGGACCTCTGAATAGTGAGCATGTGGAGCTGAGCTGGCTCCCTTATATAGAGTCTGGCCCAGCCCACAAACCACACCCAGTCATGCTGCAGGGAAAGCTTCTAGAAGGTCCTAGAAAGGGACCACACCCTGATACACTCTGTAAGCCTACAGCAATACCTTGCAAATGAACATTATTTGTAAACATCATTAATAGTGGTTTCAAGGTAAAACTCTGCAATGCAAAAGGTTAACAAACTGCATATAAACACAATGCATGAATTATGCTCTTGCATAAAGACTGGGTTTTTGCATTTTAGTCGCCCATAGAGCACGCACTTTCCTGATGTTGACAGGGGCCATATTATTTTTAGGCCATTTCTGACCCCCTGGGAGCAGAAACCACTAGACACCAGGGATTTTTTTTTAATGAATACTTACGCATAAGGGGAGCGGCACCTTGGGCAAGTGCCGCTCCCCAGGGGGCCAAATAATTTTTAGGCCATTTCTGCCAACCGCTAGACACCAGGGATTTTTTTTTTTTTTCTTACGCATAAGGGGAGCACCCCCTTGGGCAAGGGCCACTCCCCAGGAGGGGGCAAAATATTTTTAGGCCATTTCTGCCCCCCCTAGGGGCAGATCAGCCTAACATAATTAGGCCAATCAGCCCCCGGGGGAGAAAAACCCTTTACACCAGGGATAATTGTTTTTTTTTTTTATATGTGGGGAGCGACCCCTTAAACAATGGTCGCTCCATGAGGGGGCTAATTATTTTTAGTCCATTTCTGCCCCCAGGGGGTCAGAAACCACTAGGCACAGGGAATTCTTTTTTTATCATACTTATGCATAAGGGGAGTGGTCTCTTGGGCAAGTGCCGCTCCCCAGTGGGCCAAATTATTTTTAGGTCGTTTCTGCCCCCCCGGGGGCAGAAACCACTATACACCAGGGAATTTTTATTGTTTTTATTCTTACGCATGAGGGGAGCGGCCCCTTGGGCAAGGGCCTCTCCTGGGGGGGAGGGCAAAATATTTTTAGGCCTTTTCTGTCCCCCCTGGAGGCAGATCGACCTAATATAAGTAGACCTATCTGCCCCCAGGGGATATATATATATTTTTTATTTACTTTATGTTTTTATGTATGGGGAGCGGCCCCATAGGCATGGGTCGCTCCCTTGGTGGGCAAATTGTATTTAGGCCATTTCTGCCCCCCTTGGGTGAAGATCGGCCTATTTGCGTTAGGCCAATCTGCCCCCAAGTGGGGCAGAAACCACTAGACACCAGGGATTGGTGTGTTTGTATGTGTGTGTTGTGTTTGGGGGGGCAGCCCCTTGGGCAAGGGTCGCTCTCCAAGGGGACACATTACTGTTGGCCATATCTCCCCCATTTGGGGGCAGATCGGCTGATTTTTGGAAGGCTCATCCACCCCCAAGGGGGGGCAGAAAGCCCACCAGAGACCAGGGAAGATTTTCTTGTTTTCAAAATAAGAAGGTGGGGGTATGGTCATACCCCCACCCCAAATAGATGGGGCCAAAGTTGTACTGCCTACCAGTGGGCAATTACCCCCGATCTTTTAGATGCCAGGGAAAAAAGAAAAAAAATTGTGGGGCGGTGGCTATCAACCAGTATGGGCCCGGTTATACCCCCTCCCCAACTGAAGGGGGTAACGGTTTTCAGCTCTCCCCTGCACACTAAAATATCTTATCCCACGGCAAGCAAGGGGACATGTGATTTTTTGGGGTTTTAATTTTACATTTGGGCCATGAGAGATTGGTAACTCAAAATCGTCCCACAAGGTGAGGGCTGCGCTTTTTTGACTTTGGGACGCTGCCATATAGAAAAATCCACAAGACCTAGACACATATGAAAACTAAACATCTGGTCCATTCCAGGGTGGTGTGCTTCACATGTACCCGAACCATTTTCTAACCCACAATGCCTTGCAAACCTCCAACTTTGCTGGAAATCACACATTTTTCCCACATTTTTGTGATGGAACCTTCCGTAATCTGCAGGAATCCACAAAATTCCTACCACACAACATTGTCTCATCTATACCAATAAAAATTCTGCTGCACTTGTCAGCCTAAAAATGTTTTTTTTTCAAACTGCCCTTTTGAACCTGCTTTGGTTCTCCTTCAATTTGAACATGTTTTTGGCTCTTCCCACTCACAGGCACTTGGCCCACCTACACAAGTGAGGTACCATTTTTACCAGGAGACTAAGGGGAACGTTGGGTGGTAGGAAATTTGTCCTGGTGTGGTGATCCCACACAGAAATGTGGGAAAAATTTGATTTTTGTAGCTACATTTTGAGGTTTGCTGAGGATTCTGGGTAAGAAAACATTGGGGGATCCACGCAAGTCACACCTCCCTGGACTCCCTCTGGTGTATAGTTTTCAGAAATGTCTGGGTTTGGTAGGTTTCCCTAGATGGCTGCTGAGCCCACAACCAAAAACGCAGGTGCCCCCCTGCAAAAACAGGTAGTTTTGTATTAGATAACTTTTATGTGCCCAGTTAGTGTTTTGGGGCATTTCCTGTTACAAGCACTAGGCCTACCCACACAAGTGAGGTACCATTTTTATCGGGAGACTTGGGGGAACACAGAATAGCAAAACAGGTGTTATTGCCCCTTGTCTTTCTCAGTGGGTAAAAAAGACGTCTATTTGAGAAATGCCCTGTAATTCACATGCTAGTATTCACACCCCAGGAATTCAGAGATGTGCAAATAACCACTGTTTCTCAATACCTTATCTTGTTCCCATTTTGGAAATACAAAGGCCCATATTTATACTTTTTGACGCTAAACTGCGCTAACGCAGTTTAGCGTCAAAAAGTTTTGCGCCGTCTAACGCCATTCTGAAGCGCCATGCGGGCGCCGTATTTATGGAATGGCGTTAGACGGCGCAATCAGACCGGCGCTGCCTGGTTTGCGTGGGAAAAAACCACGTAGACCAGACAGCGCCGGCGTAGGGGGAAAATGGCGCATGGGCGTCTTAAAATGGGGCAAGTCAGGTTACGTCGAAAAAATCGTCGTAACCCGACTTGCGCCATTTATTTTCGACGCCCATCCCCCATCAACATGACTCCTATCATTGTAAAGATAGGAGTCATGCCCCCTTGCCCAATGGCCATGCCCAGGGGACTTCTGTCCCCTGGGCATGGTCATTGGGCATAGTGGCATGTAGGGGGGCACAAATCAGGCCCCCCTATGCCAAAAAAAATTAATAAAAAAAAATAAAAAAATACTTACCTGAATGTCCCTGGGGTGGGTCCCTCCAGCCTTGGGTGTCCTCCTGGGGTGGGCAAGGGTGGCAGGGGGGGTCCCTGGGGGCAGGGGAGGGCACTGTGGGCTCATTTTGAGCCCACTTGTCCCTTAACGCCATGCCTGACCCAGGCGTTAAAAAGCGGCGCAAATGCGCCGTTTTTAGCCACGCCCACTCCCGGGCGTCTCTTTTGCCCGGGAGTATAAATACCACGTAAAGGCCTGGGAGTCATTTTTTAGACGGGAACGCCTCCCTTGCATATCATTAACGCAAGGAAGGGGTTCACGCTAAAAAATGACGCACATTCCGGGAACTTTGGCGCTATTCGCCTCTAACGCCATAGTATAAATATGGCGTTAGTTTGCGTTAGTTTTGCGTCGAAATTGCGTCAAAAAAAACGACGCAATTTCGGCGCAAACGGAGTATAAATATGCCCCCAAAGCTTTTCTTGATACCTGTTTTTCACTCTTTTTATTTCAGCAAATGAATTGCTGTATTCCCGATATAGAATGAAAACCCATTGCAAGGTGCAGCTCATTTATTGGCTCTAGATACCTAGAGTTCTTGATGGACCTACAAGCCCTATATATCCCCGGAACCAGAAGAGTCCAGCAGATGTAACACTATATTGCTTTCAAAAATCTGACATCGCAGGAAAAAAGTTACAGAGTAAAATGTGGAGAAAAATCTCTTTTTGTTCACCTCAATTTCCATGTTTTTTCATTTCAGCTGTTATTTTCTGTAGGAAACCCTCAAAGGATCTAGACAAATTACCCCTTGCTGTATTCAGAATTCCGTCTACATTTCAGAAATGTTTGGATTTCCAGAATCCAGCATTGGTTTCACACCCATTTCTGTCACTAACTGGAAGGAGGCTGAAAGCACAAAAAATAGTAAAAATGGGGTTAGTCCCAGTAAAATGCCAAAATTGTGTTGAAAAATTGGGTTTTCTGATTCAAGTCTGCCTGTTCCTGAAAGCTGGGAAGATGGTGATTTTAGCACTGCAATCCTTTTGTTGGTGCCATTTTCAGGGAAAAATACCACAAGCCTTCTTCGGCAGCCCTTTTTTTCCCTTTTTAAAACAAAAAAACAATTTTTGCTGTATTTTGGATACTTTCTTGGTCTCCTTCAGGGGAACCAACAAACTCTGGGTACCGCTAGAATCCCTAGGATGTTGGAAAAAAAGGATGCAAATCTGGCGTGGGTAGCTTACGTAGACACAAAGTTATGAGGGCCTAAGCACGAACTGCCCCAAATAGCCAAAAAAAGGTCTGGCACCAGGGGGGAAACGGCCTGGCAGCGAAGGGGTTAAGAGAAGAGGGTGGGGATGTTACATTCATAGTGGAAGCTAGTGAAGCTTACCAGGCAGAAACATTCTATTCCTGGGTACACTTTCCTAGGGAAGACAACACTACATTCACATTCCACATATACAGAAATGTACCACTACGTTACCAAGCATACCAGTATCATGAAATATCGCTCACTTATCAGGAGCATCAGAACTGGTTAGAAGGCTCCCTACCATGTGTAATACAACCAATGAGATTAGGTCCCTTCGGTAATGAAGGAACGACATGGCCTAGGTTTGCCACATACACACCTCATCCAGGTACACAAAACATGCAAGCAGCAGACCTCCTCAACTTATACATTGAGCTAGTAACACTTTACAGACGACTTGTTCAGTTCGTAAAGAGTACTTTGAACACTACACCAGCACGTCCAGCAGCACCAACACCTGCTGGATACCAATTGGCTGCTCGGATTTATCCACAAACAGTAAGTACTATCATGGGTACAGTACCCACAGAACAAGAGAAACTCCCATTCTGGATAGCCCAGAAAACAAATCAGCTGGAAGCTGTGTTTCCGCATATGGGACCACAGGAAAAACACAGAAATTCTCACGATGTGCTTGCCCTTCGGGATGGTTTCCTCACTGGATGACTGCGCCACATGGGGTACACTCTTCGCTGCAATTTATACTACCACACATGGCACCCCAACACGTGCCAATTTACTGTAAGTGTTAAGACAAATTCAGGATGAGCACGGGGCTGCTCCAGTCCTAGATTTGGGGATGAAACTAATGCGTAACTTCAACGCTGTCTCCTCAATAATACTCAGTAACATTAAAAGGGAACTCCGAGAGACTTCACATTTGGACCAGGAAAAAGAGTTACCCAAATGTATTTCCGACACCTATACCAGTATAGGACGGGATAGTTTGGGAGCCAAGCCAAAGGTACTTGAAGTACAGACTTATAGAAAATGAGAGAGCTAATTCTCCACACCTGGAGAACTCTGACAGGGGATATACTCTCAGAAATACAGCAAATAGAAAATCTCCAGACACATATACTGATTCACGTCTCTCTCGTTCCTTTCAGGATGCACCAGATAGATGAAGCAAGAGAGGGGGCCATTCTGATCGACGTCCTGAATACATGAAACAGAAGAAAGACTCACCACAGTCTTCAGACATAAAAGAAGATATGTCCCCACAACAAAAGCCACAGTTTAAAAAGAAAAAGCTGGCAGCACTGTCAGTTAAAAATGCCAGTACACTTGAGAACATTGCTGAAGGACAAGATGTGGGCAGTGACACTGTTAGACAGCGCAGCAGAGGTCCCGATATGTCGCTAGAGTCTGAAAGATCACCTGGATGCCACAGCAACTAGCAATTTCATTGAAGTTGAGACTGCGGAAGGTCGCGTTCTCCCACCCGACAGGTTTTATGATTTAAATATCCAAATTGAGGGAGACCTGGAGCGCTCCATTGGTGTGATATTCTGGGATGAACTTGTAGGAAAGTACCATCTTTCTTGGCATGTTACCCCCAATTTTACCTGTATGTCAGTATGTTTTTGCCTGTCTCACTGGGATCCTGCTGGTCAGGACTCCAGTGCTCATAGTTTATGGCCTAATGTGTGTGTCTGTATAGTGCTTGACTGTGTCACTGAGGCTCTGTTAATCAGAACCTCAGTGCTTATGCTCTCTCTGCTTTAAAATTTCTGACTTAATTTACCAATTTCAATTGGCACACTGGACCCCCCTTATAAGTCCCTAGTATATTGTACCTAGGAACCCAGGGCATTGGGGTTCCAGGAGATCCCTGTGGGCTGCAGCATTTCTTTGTCACCCATAGGGAGCTAAGACAAACCCTTTCACAGGACTGCCACTGTAGCCTGCGTCAAATAACGCACATGTTATTTCACAGCCATTTTCACTGCACTTAAGTAACTTATAAGTCACCTATATGCCTAACCTTCACTTGCTGAAGGTTAGGTGCAAAGTTACTAAGTGTGAGGGCACCCTTGCACTAGCAAAGGTACCCCCACATAGTTCAGGGCCATTTCCCAGAACTTTGTGAGTGCGGGGACGCTATTACACGTGTGCACTACATATAGATCAATACCTATATGTAGCTTCTCAATGTTAACTCCGAATATGGCCATGTAAGGTGTCAAAGATCATGGAATTGTCCCTCATTCTGTGCATCTTAGGGGCTCCACCATGGACCCCCAGTACTGCCAAACCAGCTCTTTGAGGCTTGCACTGCAGCTACAGCTGCTGCTACCTCACAGACAGGGTTCTGCCCTCCTGGGGTCTGAGCAACTCAGTCCCAGGAAGGCATAACAAAACATTTCCTTTGGGAGCAGGGTGTTACACCCTTTCCCTTTGGAAATAGGTGTAACAGGATGGGGAGGGGTAGCCTCCCCCAGCCTCTGGAAATGCTTTGAAGGGCACAGATGGTGCCCTCCTTGCATAAGCCAGTCTACAACGGTTCAGAGACCCCTTGTCCCCTGCTCTGGCACGAAACTGCACAAAGGAAAGGGGAGTGACCACTCCCCTGTACATCACCACCCTAGAGGTGGTGCCCAGAGCTCCTCCAGTGTGTACCAGACTTCAGCCACCTTGCTTTGCAAGGTGTTGGTTGCACTCTGGAGGGCTCTGAGTGGCCAGTGCCAGCAGGTGACATCAGAGACCCCTCCTGATAGGTCCTTACCTGATAAGGTACCCAATCCCTCTCTCAGGGCTATTTAGGGTCTCTCCTGTGGGTTCTCTTCAGATTCTACTTGCAAGTTTCCAGCAGGAATCCTCTGCAATTGCTACTTGATCCTCTGACCTCAGATCAACCGCAGCCTGCTACAGGAACTGCTGTAACAGCAACAACGTATCCACAAGTGATACTTTTCTTCTACAACTTCAGCTCCAGCCAGCAACTGCAACAGTTTCCATGATGTGCACGCTCTGGGGACTCCCTGCCTTCAGCAACACAAAAGGATGATGGACGGAGTGCTGACAATGCAAACACTCACCCCCAGTCACAGATCTGGGTTTAATCCATCGTTCTTTTGCTCACCATGGCCCGAACTGCCAGGCCAGGTCCTCCCTGGACCAGAAACAAGCATCCTGGGACCGGTTTCGGGGTTTCACCCCTCATCAGCCAGGCTAGCTTGATTCCAGTGGCACAGTGAGCAAGGGACCCACGTCTGGGCATACCCTTCCCACTTAGGGTAACTTTAGCAACACAAAAGGATGATGGACGGAGTGCTGACAATGCAAACACTCACCCCCAGTCACAGATCTGGGTTTAATCCATCGTTCTTTTGCTCACCATGCCACCCCAGTTTGCACCCAGCCATATGCAAATCAGTCTTGACCCTGTTCCTCATGGGAACAGTCCAGCCCGAACTGCCAGGCCAGGTCCTCCCTGGACCAGAAACAAGCATCCTGGGACCGGTTTCGGGGTTTCACCCCTCATCAGCCAGGCTAGCTTGATTCCAGTGGCACAGTGAGCAAGGGACCCACATCTGGGCATACCCTTCCCACTTAGGGTAACTTTAGCAACACAAAAGGATGATGGACGGAGTGCGGACAATGCAAACACTCACCCCCAGTCACAGATCTGGGTTTAATCCATCATTCTTTTGCTCACCATGCCACCCCAGTTTGGACCCAGCCATATGCAAATCAGTCTTGACCCTGTTCCTCATGGGAACAGTCCAGCCCGAACTGCCAGACCAGGTCCTCCCTGGACCAGAAACAAGCATCCTGGGACCAGTTTCCGGGTTTCACCCCTCATCAGCCAGGCTAGCTTGATTCCAGTGGCACAGTGAGCAAGGGACCCACGTCTGGGCATACCCTTCCCACTTAGGGTAACTTTAGCAACACAAAAGGATGATGGACGGAGTGCTGACAATGCAAACACTCACCCCCAGTCACAGATCTGGGTTTAATCCATCGTTCTTTTGCTCACCATGCCACCCCAGTTTGGACCCAGCCATATGCAAATCAGTCTTGACCCTGTTCCTCATGGGAACAGTCCAGCCCGAACTGCCAGGCCAGGTCCTCCCTGGACCAGAAACAAGCATCCTGGGACCGGTTTCGGGGTTTCACCCCTCATCAGCCAGGCTAGCTTGATTCCAGTGGCACAGTGAGCAAGGGACCCACGTCTGGGCATACCCTTCCCACTTAGGGTAACTGTAGCAACACAAAAGGATGATGGACGGAGTGCTGACAATGCAAACACTCACCCCCAGTCACAGATCTGGGTTTAATCCATCGTTCTTTTGCTCACCATGCCACCCCAGTTTGGACCCAGCCATATTCCTAACTGGAATGGCATGGGCAGCAAAAAAACGATGGATTAAACCCAGATCTGTGACTGGGGGTGAATGTTTGACAATGTTCAGCATTCCGTCCATCACTTGTTGTTTTTGCGACTCCCTGCCTTCACCCTGCACCAGAAGGGCCAAAGAAATCTCCCGTGGGGTGATGGAGTCACTCCCATGCTCACGCAGGCACCTTCCAAGTCGACGACCAGTACTCCTGGACTCCTCTCACAGCATCGAGCGTCCTCCTAGAAATACCGAGGGTGGAACCCATCGACATAGACTGTCCTGAGGTCCTGCGGACGCAATTTGGAGGAGGTAAGACCTTGCCTTTCCAGAGAGCGACAGTATCCCTGTGCACAGCATCTTCTTCACCTCCTGAGGCCTCTGTGTACTCTTTGAACAATTCCTTCATGCCCAGCCTGGCCTAGGTCCCCAGCACTCTGTCCTGCGACGCTCAATTTGCTGAGTTGACCTCCGGCGGCGTGGGACCGTTCTTTGTAGTACTCCACCAACCATGTATTACACCTCCTTTGTCCCCATGTCCTGGGACTCCCATTGGTGCTGTCTGGCATCCAGAGGGCTCTCTAAAGTGCAGAGAGCCCCCTCATCCTCCTCACACAGAGTTGAGACCCTCCTGGGTCCAGTCAGAGCAATTTTGACACAAAACACATAATTGTCGTAACCAAGGCTTGTTGGTGACTTCCAACACGAAATCACGTCTGTATCCATCTTCAAGTCGTGGGACATCTTTTGCATCATGCAAAAACCTGCTGTCATCTTGCTAGGGTGAATTCCTGCAGTCTTCGTCCAACCGGGGACTCTTCTTTTGTACCCTCTTCTGGGTTGGCAGGGGCTCCTGTCCTTCCTGGAACTTCTTTTGACTTCTGGACTTGGTCCCCTTCTTTTGCAGGTTTTCAGGTCCAGGAATCCAGCAGTTGTTGTTTGCAGACTTGGGGCCTGAATACAACTTTGGAGGAGGTGTTAATCCATCCCAAAAGTGACGGTAAAGTGACGGATATACCACCAGCCGTATTACGAGTCCATTATATCCTATGGAACTCGTAATACGGCTGGTGGTATATCCGTCACATTTGGGATGGATTAACACCTCCTCCAAAGTTGTAATCAGGCCCTTGGTTTGTTACTGCAATAATCCATATCACGAGGTGTAGTGTGTCCTAAGGAAACTTGCAGTACTTTACTCCTGCTTTTCTGGGCTCTGGGGTGGGGTAATTTATTTACCTTTGCTGTATTCTTACTTTCCCAGCAATTCTACACACACTACACTTGTCTAGGGGGAATTTGTGATTCACATTCCACTCTCTTAGTATATGGTTTGTGTTGCCCCTAGACCTATTTTCTCCCATTGCATTCTATAGCATTTCCTATTGTTTGCACTATCCTATGTCTAATTACTTACCTTATTTTGGTGTCTAGTGTATATATTGTGTATAATACTTACCTCCAGAAGGAGTATTGCCTCTAAGATATTTTTGTTACTGTGTCACCCAAATAAACTACCTTTATTTTTGGTAAAACTGAGTATTGTCTTTACTTGTATATAAGTACTGTGTAACTATAAGTGGTATTGCATGAGCTTTGCATGTCTCCTAGTTCAGCCTAAGCTGCTCTGCTATAGCTACCTCTATCAGCCTAAGCTGCTAGAACACTGCTACATTTCACTAATAAGGGATAACTGGACCTGGTATAAGGTGTAAGTACACAAGGTACCCACTACAAACCAGGCCAGCCTCCTACATTGGTGGTGCAGCAGTGGGATAAGTACTTGCAATTGCTTTACCACTTTGTTACTGGCGCTTTTCACAAGAAAAGCTTGCTCGAATACTTAGAGCATATATAATATATACCTAGAAGTAAATACCTAACTTTCTAAAAGTTCTTTAAACTTTGCAAAAGTTTTTACAAAGTTCTGAAAAGTGTTCTTCTTTTCTCTAAAAAGTTAGCTCTGTTATTCTACTAAATTTTTACTCACTTTTCCTAAACTGTTTTCTTTCAATGTGTCTTAGAAGCTACCCCTGGAGTTGTGAAAACAACATATGAGAATCTTAACTTTAAAGTTTGAGGGGTTTCTGTTTCGAAGGAAGTTTGGGGATTGGGAAGAACCCCATTTAGTAGTTCCTCCTAAATCTTCTCCTACAAGATGACCAAGGACTCAGCACTGGTCCAGATCAGACAGGGGAAGAGGTAGAGGATGATTCCAACCAGGAAGGCTCAGAGGAGCAAACTGACAATCCTGGTGAGGGTACGTCCACAGATTTATCTGTTAACAAGCCACTTAGTACAACTGGTAGTGGCAAGGGTTCACACACTAGGAGGGCTCCCTTCACCCCTAGAAGCCAGGTCACTAAAATGGCCCCTGTTAGAGATAAATCTAACGCTGCACATTCCCATGTTACCTCTGTTTCAGAGGCATCCCACAATTCTAACTCTGAGGACCAGTCCCTAGATAGGGAACTCAGAAAACTGAGGTTAGAGGAGGCCAGACTGAGGCTAATGCAGCAACAGTTGGCCTTAGACAGGGAATCCCTGGCTGTGGAAAAGGAAAGGCAGAGTTTGGGGTTTGTTCCCCATGGTGGCAGCAGCGGTTTTAGAAATTCAAATATTATGTAACCTTCATTTGATTCTAGGAATCGGCACAAAGTTGTCCCTCCTTACAAGGATGGTGATGACATCTACAAGTGGTTTGCTACACTTGAGAGGGCCTGTAAACTTGAGAGGGTCCCTCATGTACAGGGGGCTGCTATCCTTTGGTTATCCTTCTCTGGTAAGGCGAGAGACAGACTCCTTATTGTCAGAGAGGATGATGCAGATATTTACCAAAGTTTGAAAAATACACTCTTAGATGGTCTGGGCTTAATCACTGAACAGTACAGACTTAAGTTCAGAGAGACCAGAAAGGAGTCATCACAGGACAGGACAGACTTTGTAAACTGTTCTATGAAGGCCCTAGAGGGTTGGTTAAATGGCAGTAAGGTGACTGACTATGAAAGCCTGTATAACTTGATTCTGAGAGAGCATATTCTAAATAACTGTGTGTCTGACTTGTTGCATCAGTATCTTGTGGACTCAGATCTGACCTCTCCCCAAGAATTGGGAAAGAAGGCAGACAAATGTATCAGAACAAGGGTGAGCAGAAAAGCTCATACAGGGAGTGACAAGGACAGCAAGAAGAAGGATGGTAAGTCACATGACAAGGGTGGGGACAAAGATAAAAAATCATCAGAGTCTTCATCAGGCCCACAAAAATCCTCTGGGGGTGGTGGGTCCAAATCCCCTTCTCACAAAGATAAGAAACTTTGGTGTTATTTGTGTAGAGCCAAAGGCCATTGGGCAACTGATGGTCGTTGTCCAAAAAGAAACACCATGGGGCATATTTATCCTCTGTTTGCGCCGAATGTGCGCCAAAAGTTTTGACGCACAATCGGCGCAAACCCTGCCCCATATTTATACTTTGACGTCCAACCCTGCGGGCGTCAAAGTTCCACCATGTGCGTCATTTTTCGGAAGGGGGAACCAGCCTTGCGATAATTATATGCAAGGTAGGCGTTCCCTTCCAAAAAATGACTTTAAGGCCTGTGCCCCATATTTATACTCTGACGTCATTTTGACGCACAGGAGGGGGCAGGCCTTAAAAAACAGCGCACAGTCTGATGGGTGCCGTTTTTTAACGCCTGGGTCAGGGCATGCGTTAAGGGACCTGTGGGCTCAGAAGGAGCCCAGAGGTGCCCTCCCATGCCCCCAGGGACACCCCCTGCCACCCTTGCCCACCCCAGGAGGACACCCAAGGATGGAGGGACCCATCCCAGGGAAGTTGAGGTAAGTTGGGGTAAGTATTATTATTTCTTTTTTTTTTGTGGCATAGGGGGGCCTGTTTGGGCCCTCCTACATGCCACTATGCCCAATGACCATGCCCAGGGGACATAAGTCCCCTGGGCATGGACATTGGGCAAGGGGGCATGACTCCTGTCTTTGCTAAGACAGGAGTCATGTCAATGGAGGTTGGGCGTCAAAAAAAATGGCGCAAATCGGGTTGAGGCCTGAATTTTGCCTCAGACCTGACTTGCCCCATTTTTTGGCGCACAACCCCCATTTTCCCATACGCCGGCGCTGCCTGGTGTGAGTCATTTTTTTTGACGCACACCAGTCCGCAGCGCCGGCTAACGTTATTCAATAAATAAGGCGCCCGCATGGTGCGTTGGAATGGCGTTAGCTGGCAGTAAAATTTTTGAGCCACAACTGCGTTGGCGCAGTTGTGCGTCAAAAAGTCTAAATATGGGCCCAAATCTCCCGCCACCACAAACCCAACTGCAACCACTAGTGCCCCTAGTAATAGCAGTGGTGGTGGGAAGAGCACTACTAATAGCCAATCAAAGGGTGTAGCTGAGTTCACCATTGTTAATGTAGTTGGGGTTGGTCTAGTTAGGGAGGTGACTGAGGCTGTTTTAGTCCCTGACAATGGCATTGACCTAGACACTTTAGTTGCTTGTCCCCTCAATATGGATAAGTACAAGCAGCTACCCCTGATTAATGGTGTTCAGGTTGAGGCCTACAGGGACACAGGTGCTGGTGTCACAGTGGTGATAGACAAACTGGTTGCCCCTGAGCAGCACCTACTTGGTCACCAGTACCAAATGACAGATGCCCATAGCAACACTGTAAGCCACCCCATGGCTGTTGTGAATCTCATCTGGGGGGTTACTGGTCCAAATAAAGTTGTGGTAGCCACTGATTTACCTGTAGAATGTCTGCTAGGCAATGATTTGGAGACTTCAGCTTGGGCTGAAGTAGATTTGGAGGCCCATGCAGCAATGCTGGGCATTCCTGGGCATATCTTTGCTCTTACCAGGGCTCAGGCCAAGAAGCAAAGAGGACAGGGAAACTAGGATCCTGGAATAATGGACCAAGTGCTCACAAAAACTAGGGGTAAGAAGGGGTAAGAAGGGCAAACCCTTGTCCCCTATACTTCCCTCCACAGATGATTCCCCTTTTGAGGAAAAGGATTGCTGTGCCACAGAACTTAGTTGTGATATTCTGCTCGCCGAAAGGGACTGGCCACAAGAACACATCCGTAAGCTCCCACATGGGGAAGATGTCATTTTGCCTTCTTTCCCTGATCTTGTTCCAGAAGTGGAAAAATAAGCCTATGCTGTCAATTGGGCTCTAGCGGAGGCTCCTGCGTTGTACCACAATCATGTATTTTGGGACAAGGACTCACCTTGCCATGTAATACCTATCAAGTCTACACCCCAACCTCAGCCACAATATCTTGTTAAACATGAAGCAAAAGCTCCAGTGAGACAGATCCTCGCTCAGCTCGAGTACCAGGGAGTAATTGAGCCCTGTATCTCTGTAATGAATAACCAATTATTCCCCGTTGCAAAGCCAGACCATTCCTACAGAATTAAACAGTCATACATGTACATACGATATACAAAATTCACATAGCACAGCACTGATTAATAACATAGTGCGTAAAAAAATACAAAACAACATTGGATATTTCCAACGGTTTCTTCTGCCAGAACTTAGCACG
Source organism: Pleurodeles waltl (assembly GCF_031143425.1). NCBI lineage: Eukaryota > Metazoa > Chordata > Amphibia > Caudata > Salamandridae > Pleurodeles > Pleurodeles waltl. The sequence goes on from NC_090436.1 coordinate 291,833,678, forward strand.
TGAAAATCGGGACCTAAGTGCATTCTCATTTTGCTCTCAAAAAACGCTTCTGCCATTTGCCCCAGGCCTACAAGAACAGTCCAGGGCAGTTTTCAGCCTGTGTAATATCAATATTGCATTATATTGATCCTGAGGCGTTGTCTTATGTGAATGATATTTCTCTTACAGATGACAACCTCACAATTCATCTTGCCAGGGTCGATCGGATCATTTTAATTTTCACAGCCCTTGGCTACAAATTTAATTTTAGGAAAACTAAAATAGCTTTTCTCAACATATTCTTCCTGGTATGCGAGCTATCAAACGAGGGCAAGAGCGTGGCCCCGCACTTTCTAGAGAAATGTGCTCAATGACACCCACCAAACACTCTCAGGAAACTACTTTCTTTACTTGGTTTCTTTAATTTTGGCAGAACATACATTCCTGACTAAAATGTATCAAGCCACTTTATGACTTAATACGCCCTGATTTCTCTAGCAGACATTGGACAGTTGAACACATACGCATCCTTTGGGAATTGCAACAGGACATGCTGAAAGCAAAACACTTGCACACCCATGACAAAAAAAAAAAAAATTGGGTCATCCGAATAATTGCTGGTGCAATTGGGTTCACTTTTGTCACCTTTAACCAGGGTGGCACAGTGCCCACAGCATATAAATCACATTTATGCTCCAATGCAGAGCAACGTTTTGCACTACAGAAAAAAATTGAACTACAGTTGAAATGGCTGTCATTAAGGATAGGCCACTTGCCCAAGGGAAATGCAACATTGTCATCACACCGGTGCCAGCCCTAGAGGCTGTCACCAAATCAAGCGTTCTTAAAGCTAAGGCATTACATCCACATTGGAGTCAGTGGGCAACCTCCCTGACTGCCACCGATGTTCATTACATCTTTGATCCAAAACTTCAGACACCAATTTTTTTCCAATATGTACAGGAGTACCCCGATCCTATAGATATTTTGCCACTTGACAGATACCGTACTGTCATTTACACTGACGGTTCAGCACAACCAGCTATAGGTACCAAACATCAATACTCAGTCGCTTGGGCAGCCAAGAGCAGAGTGATGAAGGATGGAGTTTTCCACCCACACAATACCTACATGCTGACCTTAGGGGATTGCACAGCTCAGCAGGCTGAAATTAAAGTCCTTATTTTAGCGCTAGAACAAACAGAGCCAGGATTACTGACTTTGAGTGTCTGTGACTCATACTACTGCGTCCAGTCCTACAATGATTGCCTTAATCATTGGAAGCTGAACGGGTTCAGGGATTCTAAAGGGAACACCATAAAACACAGAACTCTGTGGGGGAGTTTGGTTGATCTGAAGGATAAGCTACCTTGTGCTCATGTAGTACACACATTGGGCCACCAACGTGTAGGAGTACACGTTACAGGCAATACTTTGGCTGATGAAGCAGGCAAATCTGCAGCAGCTACGGCTTCTGTGGCTGCAGTGAGTTGTTCTCAGATGAGATTGGACAATTACATTCTAACTGCTGTGAAAGCTTTGGCTAAAGGCACGTTTCTTCCAAAATGATACCCTACAAAATACTCTTACCACATCAGTGAACAGAATGTTGCCTACGCAACTGCTGACGCAAATATGTTAATTAAAATTATTAATGAGTGTTTATGCATTTTGAATAATAATAATAAAATGTAGAGGAAAATTAATGTAAAAAAATAATGTGCACGTTGAAAATGTGCCTAACGGAGATTGGCCACCAGATTGCACGAGTTGTACTAAAGTGATTAAAAATGCATGAAACATTGAAAATGTGTAATACAAATAAATGTAATAATATGTCATATTGAAATGTCTAACATATGTTTTACATTATACTGTAGAGCTAACTTAGCCGAAGTTGTGGCCTAGTTTGCCAGACCTCATGCAGAAGCGGAATAATCAATGTAGAAAAGCTGATGCGTTGAACTGACCATGAACCACTTTTGTTAATAAAATGTGCTTAGCTAGAATATTCTGCAATGAACTAACAGAGAGGAGATGAGGAATCAAATTTGTATCAAACCCGATGTAAAGAAGACGAGATGTACTTTCCCAGGAATCGAACAATAGAGACACTGACTAGAGAAGAAGATGCAACATTTTCGATACCTGATGAGCTGGATGATGAGGAAATCGTACAGTGAACCAATCGACACCAATCGACACCCTGAGATGGGTGAAATATTAGAATTCATAGATTTTTAAAATAAAAGTCATTGGCTAGCCTCACATATGGTGATTAATTGGCCAATTAGGTAAGAGGGGATGGACTGGGTAACTTTAATATAATGTTGTGATACAGGGGGAAAACTTCAGATCTAGAGGGAGAACCGATGGAGAACTGTTGGGGAGACGTTAGAGGCAAATCACTGGGGAGAGACCTTGCCGAAATTGATGCGAGATTCTGTCATTGGGGTCATGCTCTTGAGAGCCTGATGCATTGCTGATCGATTGATGACCTGAAGACTAAGACTTACTTTGTTGCTGATCCATACCGTGGATAGGTAGCTATGACAATGTGACTGATTGACTTTTTGTGCCTTTTCTTTCTAGGTGCCAACTGCGCTGTTTTTATAGTTTTTCTTCTATCTAGATGTTTTTCTAAATTCATGTTCTAAACTATTTTCGCATGAAGTCCCACATGCTAATGCTAATCTGGGTTAGGTATGGTTCCTATTCTGAGACGTTGACATATACGGTTACAAAAGATTGACGGACTAAATTGCTGAACTCTGCTATTCATGTTATTAAATTTTTCTTTATTGGCTTAAGGCGAGGCATTAGAACGCATGTTTTCTTAAGTACTGATTAGGTTACGTTATTGGTGGTCACTAATGAATTCATCTTGAGTGAATTGATTAAAGTTTGAATTAACCTTATGACTTAGTATTGTAACAAATAGGGAAATAAAATTTATAAAATGTATAATTGAGTTGTGGTTATTCATGAGATGTTGACGCTATTCACTGATGATTAATGTTTTTGCTTATTGGTTGTTGTTTTGTATATTGATTATTGATGTGCATCGATTACTACATAGCTAGGATACTCCATGTGAATCAAAAGGTTCATCGACCTATACGCTTCCCCTTGTAAGTTTACTTACTAAGGACCAGGCGCGCTTGCAGTTTTTGGTAGCAGCTTGAATGTTAGTTTCCTTGGAGAACTATTTATGTGGTGACCGATCGGTATGGTGGTAGTTTAAATTATGGTTAGTTATTCATTTTATGAGGTTTGAATTTTGCTTTTCTGCAAAGGCAATTGTAGCAAAGATGATATCCCCTTAAGCTGAGAAATGACTTTCCCAGATCCTGGATCCCACTAGTAAAGTTGGGTATGTTCTCAGCGTCTTTGTGATAGTGTGAAAGTGGTAGGGTGTGCTTGCAAAGGCTCATGCAGACAGCAGGTGAATTGTGATGTATGTAAGGAAAGTAGGGAGCCCACGTACTCCAGTTGAGGTTTAGTAGGAGTGTGCGTACTCCGCAGTATGAGAGTGGGGAAGTCGTCGAACTTCATATGTGTGTGTGGCGCTTCATGCTCAAAAATTGTCCACGTGGTTGTTGGTAATGTACGGACCCTGCGTGGTCTAAGACTCCGGAGTATATTGACAAGTGTAGGAGACACTTGGGTTTACATTGTAATCTGTCTGGTTTAGTAGGTTGATCGTGCATGGTCAACAAGTTGGTGTGTAAGTTAAGTGAGTAAGAGAACATTTTTGACTGAGATTTGGCGAGTCCTATGTGCACCAGGACAGACCCATTAATCAGATGAGAGTAAAATTTGCGGGTCGAATTGTGCTTGTGAATGTGGGAGACTGAGAAAGAGGAATAGCTGCATGAGCGAAAGGGCCATCAGTGAAAATCCGTAAGCTATCTGAAGCGATTGTGTACTTTCCTGTAGTAAACCAGCTGATTTGTTTTTAGTTATTGGTTTTTGGTTAGTGCTCACAATATTTTAGCATTTGTTCTGTGTGAGTTGAAGATTAGGAGGACAAGCCGCAAGACTTTGTCAGCCGCAGTGTGTGAGTGTAACGTCAGAGTGAGCCGCGCTGGGATAGTTTGGTTAGTGAGAAGAGTAGCAAGCGGATTGGCAGCCGTCCGTAAGAGGCAATTGGTTGAGAAAGCGGGTGAAGGGAATCTTGGGAGTAAAAGTAATTTCCTTATTGAATCGAATAAATACAACAAGAGAAGGATGACGTTTTCCGAAGCGTTCAGCAGTGCCATTAAGGGTGATAGTTACATTAAGGCAACAGTAGGGGAGCCGACCCCACCAGAAAATTCTCCGGCATTTATTGTGATGGAGGAACGATGTGTCGCACCATGTCTTTGTTTAAAGCAGTGTTGCAAATTTACAGAGAAACAGGGAGCTTTAGCATTTCCAAAGCATGGAACGTTTAATTTGAGAATTTTGGATCAGTTGCGAATGACATTATATGAGACTAGTCCACTTCCAAGACCAGCACAAAGATCTTGGAGTTAGCGTCATTTTTTAGCGTGGACACCTACCTTGCGTTAATGATATGCAAGGTAGGCGTTCCCGTCTAAAAAATGACTCCAAGGCATGTGCGCCTTATTTAAACTCCCGTGCAAAAATGGCGCACGGGAGTGGGCGGGTAAAAAAAATGGCGTCCAGCCGCTTTTGCGTCATTTTTTAGCGCCTGGTCAGGGCAGGCGTTAAGGGACCTGTGGGCTCGGAAGGAGCCCAGAGGTGCCCTCCCATGCCCCCAGGGACACCCCCTGCCACCCTTGCCCACCCCAGGAGGACGCCCAAGGATGGAGGGACCCATCCCAGGGAACTTAAGGTAAGTATTTTTTTTTTTTTTTGTGGCATAGGGGGACCTGATTTGTGCCCCCCTACATGCCACTATGCCCAATGACCATGCCCAGGGGACAGAAGTCCCCTGGGCATGGCCATTGGGCAAGGTGGCATGACTCCTGTCTTTGCTAAGACAGGAGTCATGTTAATGGAGGGTGGGAGTCAAAAAAAATGGCGCAACTCGGGTTGAGGCAGATTTTTTGCCTCAGACTGACTTGCCCCATTTTTTGACGCCCAAGCTCCATTTTCCCCTACGCCGGCGCTGCCTGGTGTGGGTCATTTTTTTTGACGCACACCAGTCAGCTCCGCCGGCTAACGTCATTCCATAAATAAGGCGCCCGCATGGCGCTTTGGAATGGCGTTAAAATTTTGGATGCACAACTGCGTTGGCGCAGTTGTGCGTCAAAAAGTATAAATATGGCCCTTTGTGTCCATGGGAAACGGCTATGCAGATCAAGTCGCAAGGTTTTGCTCATTGAACTGTATATCGTTCAAAGATCAGTGGGAATTGTTACCACAAACTGAAAATGAAACATGTTTGAACTTTGTTTTAAGAGTAGTTGATACATTAGATGAGTTAAAATCACTGCAGGGCCGTGCTAGCAGAGAGGAAAAACGCTCCTGGCAGAGAATGCAATGTGTACAAAGAGCTGACGACTTGTGGGTTTCAGCGGAGGGGAAGCTGGTTTTGCCAAACAGTCTTTTGTCCCAGTTTGCAAGGTTTTACCATGGTCAGGCACATCTTGGGAGAGACGCGATGATCAGATTATTCAAAATTGATTGGTTCAATCCGAAATTCAGACAAGCCGCAGAGGTCACCTGTCACAGGTGCATCATCTGTCAACAGATAAATGCAGGAAAAGGGACTGTGGTGACTTTGAGCCACATAGGGAGAGCTTGAGGTCCGTTTAGCAAGATGCAAATGGATTTCATTGAGATGCCTGTATATGGGGGCTTGAGATACGTGTTGGTGATTGTGTGTGTTTTCAGTCACTGGATTGAAGCTTACTCGACACGTAGAAATGACAGTCTCACAGTAGCAAAGCTGTTGCTTAGAGAGTTAATTCCACGGTTCGGATTTCCGGTCTCTTTAGAGTCAGATAGGGGCAGACACTTCGACAATGAGGTGATTAAGCTCTTGTGTGCTGCATTAGACATTGAACAGAAGCTGCATTGTAGCTACCGCCCCGAAGCATCAGAACTAGTGGAACAGATGAATGGTACCTTGAAGTCGAGAATGGCAAAAATGTGCGCAGCTACCAATATGAAGTGGCCAGATGCATTGCCCTTAGTGCTAATTTCAATGAGAAACACACCTGATAAGACAGGAAATATTGATGGGCAGAGCAGAGCTATGAGGTTGCCCGCAGTACCTGCAAATGCTCTTGTAAATATCACGGATGATATGGTGTTGGACTACTGCAATGGTCTGGCTGATGTGGTCCGCTCTTTTTCCCACCATTTGGAGGCTAACACATTGCCACCGATCAGTGATCCAGGTCACACCCTGCAAGCAGGTGACTGGGTGGTTGTCTAGAAACACGTGAGGAAGTCGTGTTTGGAGTTGTGCTGGAAGGGTCCATATCAAGTAATACTGACAACAACCACTGCTGTGAAATGTGCAGGAGTTCCAAACTGGATACATGCTAGTCACACAAAGAAGGTGACATGTCCAACTGATGAGGTACTTGAAGTGTCCGAAACAGCAACTCCACAGAAGGAGGTCTCAGGGCCGGAGAGTATTCAAAGGGGAACTGAGACTGCAGGAGAGCCCACTGAGGACGGCCTAGTAAATCAAACAGTAAACGAGTTCGAGAGAGGTGACGTGAGTCTCAGTAGAGGTAGCAGGAGAACCAAGACAAGGAGAGGTTCTCCCAGAAGTAGACGGATACGGGTTAGAACTTGAACCCGTTACAGATCCTGAAGATGAGGGGGAAAGAGTAGAGGGAGGTCAAAGCACACCGACTCCTCCTGAGCCACTTGCAGGTCCATCAAGAGAAAACACCATAGCACAAGAGGAGGGTGCTGTTCAGCGTCCTGAAAGGCCAAGCAGGAAGAAAACGCATAAAGGAGATAACTGGCCGAAGCCACAAGCTTCAATAGAGAAAGTAGTGCCTGGAGACACAATAGAGGAAGAAGTTGATACCACCAGAAAAGAGGATCTCAGTGAAGGAGAGCTGCAAAGTGAACGCAGATTGAAAAGAAAGAGAGTCGCAAATAGAAGGTACGCAGGTCCTGAATGGGCATATGCCACGACATCTGAATGGCAACAGGAATTCTCAGCATTTTGCTTTGATCAAGAGGTACCAGGCCAATATTACGGAACCTGAATTCAAACAGAGAAAGAGACTGTGTTAAATAGAGAAATTTAAATTGAAAGCTGAAAAGCTGAGAAAATAGTCTTATAATTTACCGGATGTGACATTTAAAACCTGATGAGACTTTGAAAAAACGATTATGACAAGCTGCTAACCTGATTTGACGAAAGGGTCCTGGCGTGAGTGAAACACTGTAAATACACGCAGAGAGAGAGAAAGAGAGACTTTTGCATTAAGAAACAAAAAAAAAAAAGAGAGAAAGAGAGCTTTAAAATCGTCCTCAAGTTGATTGTTTGTTTTGAGTTATTTTGCTATCTGATTCTTTACAGATCATGGCTTACATTAGAGGTAGTAGCAAAAAGGGTAAAGTGTGTGCTTGGTTAAGTGTTATCTTAGGTATTGTGTGTGTAATAATAATTATAGGTGTGATTGTGGGAATGCCATGGATGGATAAGAAGGTGACTAACAATGCTTCAAAACCTGAGACTGCTACACTAACACCATGGGAAAAGTTTGAGCAGGATACAAAATATTTGCATGAGGGAACTAATTCAAAGAGGGAACTCTCTACTAATGTCTTCTATCGCTTACTGAATGAGTATGTTGATACAATGGATGCGAGAAACTGTTATGTGTGCACAAAGATTCCTTCATCAGTACAAGAAGGGGTCACCTACCATAGTCTGCCTTTAACATATGGGATAAGCTGTAGTTTGCTACTAACAAGATTCTATGACCAGGATCATGTGCAATATTTTTACTCTAATTTGGATGTAGTGTTTTCTTTTGTGCCTGTGATTGAGCTTCTGAACAAGTTAGCTAAGGAGCATAGTATAAAATTTGTTAGAGGTTTCTTTGAGCCGACACTAACATTTGGGACAGCTTATGCACACCGCAACAATCTGACCTGCTTATTAACGCCTGTAGAGAAAAGCTTTTTAGATTATACTGATGATAGACGCAAAGCACTGAAAGAAAGGTTAGAAAAAGGATTAAAGAAACGCACATAAGCAAATGATTATGCTTACACTGCAATAAAGATGCATTACATGTAGGTAGGCTTTGTATATATAGGCCAAAATCCGAGGACAACACTTTATTTGTGGGAACGAGTGAATGAAGGCATGTGTTTTTGTTTCAGAGTAAATGGACATTTTTTTGAATGGACAGGATCCAGCAATCCCTGGGATCTATTATATCTGTGGACTTAATGCATAGTACCGTCTCCCTAAGGGATGGTATGGGACATGTTATTTGGGGATAGTTTTCCCAAAGATTTACCAGATTGATGACGTAAAGCAAATACCTAAAATGTCTGAATTGCAACATACTAGACAAAAGAAAGAGACAGCGGCTGCTGTGGTTGGTGACATATTTGTAGGCATAATTCCTTCAGTAGGGGTTATTTTAAACTTCATAAAGATTCGAAAGTTGTCTACTATTGTGGATAACATTCTGACAATCTTCACAGGGGCTATACTCCTGATGGATACTGAACTTGCTGTGGAAAGAGCTATGACTCTTCAAAACCGTCTTGCTTTAGATATTCTTTTAGCAAAGAGCGGCGGAGTCTGTAAGATGCTTAACGAGCGCCATTGTTGTTCGTCCATTCCTGATAATAGTAAAAAGATTAAAAGTATGCTTACTAAACTAACAAGAGATAGTGCAGATTTGAAAGATTTGAAGGAACCTGGAGTTTGGGAGAAAGCTGGAAAGGGAATTGCCAGAGTGGGGAGCTGGTTTAGTAATATTTGGAACGGGGTTCTTGCAAAAATATTAGGAGGTCTGTTAATTGTCCTGATCTGTTTATTAGGTTTATGGTGAGCATGCAAAATTAATGAAAGAATTATGGGCAAGATGTTGAAATGCACATTATGCGCAAAGTGAAAAATTGAAAGTGAAAGGTTGAAAGGGAAAGGTTTGTGTGATGACTAGGGTCATCAGAGGAGGGACTGAGAGAGCGTAGCTCATGTAATCAATATTAAGATTAAGGGGCATATTTATACTCCGTTTGCGCCGAATTTGCATCGTTTTTTTCGACGCAAATTCGACGCAAAACTAACTCCATATTTATACTTTGGCGTTAGACGCGTCTAGCGCCAAAGTTCATGGAGTTAGCGTCATTTTTTGGCGTGAACACCTACCTTGCGTTAATGATGTAGCTGCACACCGCCAGCAGTTAGCGTGCAGCAGGAGGCCCGCCCTGTGAAGCTTCACTGGCAACCAGTGCCAGTCGTGCAATGACTTGAATAGGCAGAATTTCAGCCGCGCTTCCCCCACACCCTTGTCTAGGGCCTCCACAAGGTCCGACCAGTCCTTCTCCTCTATTTCAGCCTGAAGTTAGAAGCTCCATTTAGTACGCAGGCTGTTGAGGAGGGAGTGTCGAAAAAAAGATGGCCAGTGAGGACACCATAGAGACCTGACATCACTCCCTTGAGGCGGCCCCAGGTCACAAGTTAGGGCACCACCGGTGAGAATGTGAGATTCCAAGGATTGGGCCCAAGGCAGCAGCGTAGACAGTGTTGAAGTTGCAGATATCTCCATTTTTGCTTAGGATGAAGGAACAATTCCTCCTGCAGACACCTCAAAGGGTGGGGTCCGAGATAAGCTGTCTTTATACAGGAGACTAAGGGGGTTATTACAACTTTGGAGGAGGTGTTAATCCGTCCCAAAAGTGACGGTAAAGTGACGGATATACCACCAGCCGTATTACGAGTCCATTATATCCTATGGAACTCGTAATACGGCTGGTGGTATACCCGTCACATTTGGGACGGATTAACACCTCCTCCAAAGTTGTTATAACCCCCTAAGGCTGCAGTCATTTCAGCCAGACATTAGCTGTTGTTCAATGACTATCCACTGTGGGGGGTCCAGTGTCTCAGGAAGCAAAAACGTCAGTTGGGACAGCTGAAGGGCTAAATCATAATGTTCCACCTATTGAAGCCCCAGACCACCACACGAGCGCAGGCCTTGATGTTAGTGGAAGCCAGCTGGAGGCAGGAGGAGCCCCACACAAGGCTCAGGCAGCGAGGGACGAGATATGATCCTCAAGTTTACTTTGACAGGTAAGTCTCCAGTGGTCGACTAGGCCATGATTTTAGGATATGTTCCTCAAGAGGGCCCTGTCCGTATTGTTGTAGACATCAATGTGGCCAGTTCTGTCAAGTAGAGCATCCCAGGTGAGGTTCCAGTCACCTCCTATGATTTATCGGGAAGCCCCAGTCTCAATGAGGAGATGATTGAGGAGGAGCAAGAACGAGCATTTAGGTCCTGTAGGTACCTAAACAGACCCTAGGTAGAACAAGCTGTCCCCTACTTTCAGTTTTGCAAAAGCGTATCTACCATCAGAGTCAGACAATGTCTTGATTAGGGTAATAGGCAGGGTCTTACAGAACAGAAGTACCACACCGCACTTCCTAGTGTTTTTGGCCCACGATGTTGATGAGGCTGGGCAGCTGCTGTGGATGGCCTTCCCTACCCAGTCTCGACGTAGTTAACCGGATTTGAGGTCGTCAAGGTGGGTTTCTTTCAAGAGAGCCTCATCAACGAGTTTCAATTGTAGGTAGGATAGAAATTTCTTAAGCTTCACATAATGGGTTAGGCCATGGGCATTCCACAAGAGAATGCTGAGCAGATGAGGGGAGTGATGGGGCAGCAGTTGTTGCATGGCCTGGGGAGGGGGGATTAGAAGGATGGGAGGCCATAGGTCTAGGGGGAAGAGGACCGCTGGGCAGAGAGAGAGGGAGTGGTGAGGGAAAGAAGAAGGGTAGAGCTGGCACGAGCAGTAAGACGTCTGGCAGGAAGGGAGCTTAGAGGGCATATGATAAGTGATGGAAGCACAATGGGGGTGGGGAGGAAGGAAGAGGTAGAGGGCTGAGTCAGCCGCGGGCAGCTGAGTACACTGGCACCAGCAGGCATCGCTGGGGAGGGGCCAGTTAGAGGTCTCCATACCCAATCGGAGGCAGTATGATGGTAGGGTGGGGTCTGGGCAGTATGGCCAGAGGGCCATTTTTGGAAGGTTTGGGAGAGTGAAGGCCCATAGGGGAGGGGAGGTTAGATACAGGAGAACATGAGAGGGAAAGGTTTAAACAATTGGGGTGGGCAGGAAAGAGCTGCACAATTGGCAGCGGGAGGGGCAGTCCACAGAGGTAAGAAGGCACAAAGTATAACAGTGTATTGACCTAGTGCTCCAAACATTTGCAATCTGCATAACTGTCACAGCAGAAAACGACAGATAAGCTTACAATGAATACATTGGTGGCTATCAGCCAGCTTCTATCGCAATTAAGGGCAACAGCGTCATAGAAAGCATTTTCAGGCTTTTAAGGCAGAAGTCCAAGGCTGGAGGGAAAGAGAGCCGCAGGAGTGGAAAGAGGTCCCTGATTGAGCCAGAGTACAATCTGCAGTGGGCGTTGCAGCAGCCTAGCACAATGGCAACCTAAACAGTGCGCTCTATAGGAGGCCTGTAGGGAATGTAAGCATGCAGCAAAATACTTATCCATCTGTTTGGGTGAGGTCACAGAGCGCAGGTCGATGCCATGAGGTGTAGGCAAGGCCAAAGAACCAAGGATGGCAGTGAGATAATTCGGATGAAGGCGCAGGCTTCAGGGGTGAGCGGGATTTACCTCTGTCCTGGAACTGGGTGAGGTGTGTCACTGCCTGCAGGGCCTGGACTCTGTTGCTCCGAGGCCGTAGAATTCTCTGCCTCTATGATGGAAGCCCCTGCATTGTAACAGCGGTCATCCTGGGGATCATGCCAGAGGAGTGGTGTCAGGAGATGGTGATAGGGAGGGCAGAGAACCTGTGTTCATATTCTGGGTCAGAAGGCTATCCAAAAAAGGCATAGGTCCTTTGGGCCAAAAAAGTCTCTTGATTTGCCGTTTGTGGTGATCCACATTTGTGGTGGCTCAAACAGGCTGTATTTAATGTCTGGTTGGTGGAGCCGGGCCAAAGGGACAAGAACGCCTTGTAGAGGTCATTAGTCTCCTTAGAGAAGTCCACCTTGGTGTGGATCTCCTGCCCTTCGTGCTGGTAGAGGCCTTGGTAGTGGGCGGCGGTGAGGAGCTGGAGGTACTGCTTCTGTCGCAGGAAGCAGGCAATGATGGGGCGAGGTCGTGTTGCCCCTTCAGCACGCTTCGGACCCATACGGTGTACTCGCTGGAATTCCAACAGGGGGTCGAAAGTGAGGTCCTTGATAACAGGGTGGGTATTATGGAGGAAGGCCGCAATGTTTGTCCCCTCAGTTTGTTCCAGGCATTGTCCCTACGGCTACTGTCTTTTAGGTCAATTACCTTGTTGTGTAGAAAGAGGACTTCCTGGTCCCTATCAGGCACTGCACTGACATAGCCCTCCACTGTCGAAATATGTTGTTCCAGATCTGTGACGCTATTCTGAAATCCCACAGTATCTAAGAGCAAAGATACTGGAATCCAACACCTCCAGTCAGTGGCGCACAGCCATGAATTCCTAGAAGATACACTCCATTGCAGTGTCCTGCATGGAATGAGAAGGGGCTGAGGTCTGATCAGACAGCGGGGTTGCTGGAGAGATTTTGTGAAGAGGAGTTGCCATGTGGATTTACTCGTAGGCTTGCCGTGAGGTTTACCGGAGGGGACCTCCCTTTTGGTCTCTGGGGTCATGGTTTTACAGAGATCCATGAAGGAAGCCACTATGCATGCCCGCAATGGGAAAAGGACAAGGAGGCGGCTTGTAGGGTCAAAAGAAAGTAGTAGGTTGAGGAGGAGCAAAGGCAGATCCCTTGTGTACTCTGCAAAGGTCACCGGTCCTTGCAGGCAAGTACCATCTTGCCTGGCATGTTACCCCCATTTTCACTGTATGTATGTATGTTTTAGCCCCTGTGTCACTGGGATCCTGCTAGGCAGGACCCCAGTACTCATAGTATGTGCCCTGTATGCGTTCCCTGTGTGGTGCCTAACTGTATCACTAAGGCTCTGCTAACCAGAACCTCAGTGTTTATGCTCTCTCTGCTTTCTAAATTTGTCACTGCAGGCTAGTGACTCAATTTACCAATTCTCATTGGCACACTGGTACACCCATATAATTCCCTTGTATATGATACTTAGGTACCCAGGGCATTGGGGTTCCAGGAGATCCCTATGGGCTGCAGCATTTCTTTTGCCACCCATAGGGAGCTCAGACAATTCTTACACAGGCCTGCCACTGCAGCCTGAGAGAAATAACGTCCACGTCCACAGCCATTTTTCACTGCACATAAGTAACTTATAAGTCACCTATATGTCTAACCTTCAGCTACTGAAGGTTGGGTGCCAAGTTACTTAGGGGGTCATTCTTACTTTGGCGGGCGGCGGAGGCCGCCCGCCAAAGTAACCCCGTCAGAACACCGCACCGCGGTCGAAAGACCGCTGCGGTGATTCTGAGATTTGCCCTGGGCTGGCGGGCGGCCGCCAAAAGGCCGCCCGCCAGCCCAGGGCAAATCAACCTTCCCACGAGGACGCCGGCTCAAAATTGAGCCGGCGTAGTGGGAAGGTGCGACGGGTGCAGTGGCACCCGTCGCGTATTTCAGTGTCTGCATAGCAGACACTGAAATACTTTGCGGGGCCCTCTTACGGGGGCCCCGCGGCACCCCCTACCGCCATCCTGTTCATGGCGGGTTTCCCGCCATGAACAGGATGGCGGTAGGGGGTGTCTGAATCCCCATGGCGGCAGAGCGCGCTCCGCCGCCATGGAGGATTCAGAAGGGCAGCGGTAAACCGGCGGGTGACCGCCGGTTTACCCTTTCTGACCGCGGCTGAACCGCCGCGGTCAGAATGCCCTTCGGAGCACCGCCGGTCTGTCGGCGGTGCTCCCGTGGCCAGTGACCCTGGCGGTCACCGGCCGCCAGGGTCAGAATCAGGCCCTTAGTGTGTGGACACCCTGGCACTAGCCAAGGTGCCCCCAAGTCATTCAGGGCAAATTCCCTGGACTTTGGGAGTGCGGGGACACTATTACACACGTGCACTATACATAGGTCACTATCTATGTATAGTGTCACAATGGTAACTCCGAACATGGCCATGTAACATGTCTAGGATCATGGAATTGTCACCCAATACCATTCTGGTATTGAGGGGACAATTCCATGATCCCACGGGTCTCTAGCACAGAGCCCAGGTGCGGCCAAACTGCCTTTCTGGGGTTTACACTGCAGCTGCTGCTGCTGCTGCTGCCAACCCCTCAGACAGGAATCTGCCCTCCTGGGGTCCAGGCAGCCCTGGCCCAGGAAGGCAGAACAAAGGATTTCCTCTGAGAGAGGGTGTTACACACTCTCCCTTTGGAAATAGGTGTTAAGGGCTGGAGAGGAGTAGCCTCCCCCAGCCTCTGGAAATGCTTTGATGGGCACAGATGGTGCCCATCTCTGCATAAGCCAGTCTGCACCGGTTCAGGGATCCCCCAGCCCTGCTCTGGCGCTAAACTGGACAAAGAAAAGGGGAGTGACCACTCCCCTGACCAGTACCTCCCAGGGGAGGTGCCCAGAGCTCCTCCAGTGTGTCCCAGACCTCTGCCATCTTCGAAACAGAGGTGTTGCGGGCACACTGGACTGCTCTGAGTGGCCAGTGCCAGTAGGTGACACCAGAGACCCCCTCTGATAGGCTCTTACCTTTCTTGGTAGCCAATCCTCCTTTCTTGGTTGCCAAACTTCCTTTTCTGGCTATTTAGGGTCTCTCTTCTGGGGTATTCTTCAGATAAAGAATGCAAGAGCTCACCAGAGTTCCTCTGCACTTCCCTCTTCGACTTTCTGCCAAGGATCGATCCCTGACTGCTCCAGGACGCCTGCAAAACCGCAACAAAGTAGCAAGACGACTACCAGCAACATTGTAGCGCCTCATCCTGCCAGCTTTCTCGACTGTTTCCTGGTGGTGCATGCTCTGGGGGTCATCTACCTTCACCCTGCACTGGACCCAAGAAGAAATCTTCCGTGGGTCGACGGAATCTTCCCCCTGCTAAAGCAGGCACCAAAAGACTGTATCACCGGTCCTCTGGGTCCCCTCTCATCCTGACGAGCATGGTCCCTGGAACACAGGAACTCTATCCAAGTGACTCTCACAGTCCAGTGATCCTTCAGTCCAAGTTTGGTGGAGGTAAGTCCTTGCCTCCCCACGCTAGACTGCAAACCTGGATACTACAAGATTTGCAGCTGCTCCGGCTCCTGTGCACTCTTCCAGGATTTCCTTCATGCACAGACTATCCTGAGTCCCCAGCACTCTGTCCTGCAGTGCTCAACCCTCTGAGTTGGCCTCCGGTGTCGTGGGACCCTCCTTTGTGACTCTGAGCCAACTCCAGTTCACAAATCTTCTAAGTGCCTGTTCGGGTACTTCTGTGGGTGCTGCCTGCTTCTGTGGGACTCTCTGAGTTGCTGAGTGCCCCCTCTGTCTTCTCCTCCAAGGGACGACATCCTGGTCCTTCCTGGTCCTCAGCAGCACCTAAAAACCTTTACCACAACCCTTGCAGCTAGCAAGGCTTGTTTGCAGTATTTCTGCGTGGGAACACTTCCACAACCTTCAGCACACTGTGGGACATCTTTCATCCAAAGGAGAAGTTCCTAGACTTCTTCATTCTTGCAGAATTCCGAGCTTCTTCCATCCAGAGGCAGCTTCCTTGCACCTTCATCCGGGGTTTCCTGGGCTCCTGCCCCCCCGGACACTGTCGCGACTATTGGACTTGGTCCCCTTGCTTTGCAAGTCCTCAGGTCCAGGAATCCGTTTTCAGTGCACTGCTGGTGTTTGTTGTTCTTGCAGAATCCCCCTATCACGACTATTGTGGTCTTTTGGGGTAGTAGGTGTTCTTTACTCATACTTTTCAGGGTCTTTGGGTGGGGTATCTTGGACACCCTGACTGTTTTCTTACAGTCCCAGCGACCCTCTACAAGCTCCCATAGGTCTGGGGTCCATTCGTGATTCGCATTCCACTTTTGGAGTATATGGTTTGTGTTGCCCCTCGACCTATACTTGCCTATTGCAACCTACTGAAATTCTACACTGTTTCCATTACTTTTCTGACTCTTACTTACCTATTTGTGGTTTGTGTACATATAACTTGTGTATATTACTTACCTTCATACTGAGATACTTGTGGCATATTGTCATAAAAATAAAGTACCTTTATTTTTAGTAACTCTGTGTATTGTGTTTTCTTATGATATTGTGCTTATGATATAAGTAGTATAGTAGGAGCTTTGCATGTCTCCTAGTTCAGCCTAAGCTGCTTTGCCATAGCTACCTTCTATCAGCCTAAGCTGCTAAAAACACCTCTATTCCACTAATAAGGGATAACTGGATCTGGCACAAAGTGTAAGGACCTTTGGTACCCACTACAAGCCAGGCCAGCCTCCTACACCCAAGAATTTGGAAAGAAGGGTGACAAGGATGGCAAAAAGAAGCATGGTAAGTCTTCTGAGAAGGGTGAGGACAAAAGTAAGCATTCTGAGTCTTCATCAGGCCCACTAAAATCCTCTGGGGGTGGTGGGGCCAAATCCTCTTCTAATAATCAACCTAAAAAGTCTTGGGGGCATATTTATACTCCGTTTGCGCCGAATGTGCGTCAAAAATTTTTACGCACTTTCAGCGCAAACGTTGCCCCATATTTAAACCCTGACGCCTGATCCGGCGCACCAGGAAAATGGCGCTATGTGCGCCAGTTTTTGGAAGCGGCACCCCGCCCTGCGTTAATGACATGCAGGTTAGGCGTTCCCGTCCAAAAACAGACGCACAAAGCGGTGCGTGGTATTTATGCTTCAGGGCAAAAATCACTCCCGCGCGGCAGGCGGCGCAAAAAAATGGCGCAAAGCACGAATATCGTGAAATTTTAACGCCTGGGTCAGGGCAGGCATTAAAATGGGGCAAACACACCTGTACTTATTCAGAACACACAGAACAAACAACAGAGCAGCAGAGCAGCAGAGCATCAACAGGGAGACATGGAGGTGATTTTTCTTCAGCGTGCACGTAGACGCAGAGCCCTGCAGCAACAACAGCAGCCACAACAACAACAGCAGGGACCCCAAAGACAGCGCAGAAGGCAGGAGAGGATATTCCGCCCAAGAACAACCCTGCATGGCCTCAGGGAACGAGACATCATCCAGAGGTACCGGTTGAACTGGCAGGCCATTCAGCAGCTGCTGACAAATATTGAACAGCAATTGGCCCCCACTTTAGTGACTCCACGCACTATCCCAACAGAAACAAAGCTGCTTGCCGTACTTCACATGCTGGCAAGTGGCTCCTTTCAGACAACTGGTGCCCTGGTTGGTGGAATCTCACAACCATCTTTCTCCGCAGTCCTGCCTAAAGTACTGGATGCCATCATTGGACTGACACCCCGCCACATCTGCTTCCCTAACACAGTGCAGAAGCAGCAGGAAACTAAACAGGGGTTCTACGCCATCAGTGGCTTTCCGCACGTCCTTGGTGCAATCGACTGCACACACGTACGCCTTGTGCCACCTGCTGCGAGTGAACACCTCTACCGCAACAGGAAGCACACACATTCCATCAACGTGCAGGCCATAGTCGATCACCAAGGACTGATCAGCAACATTGTGGCTAAATATCCTGGGAGTGTACATGACGCATTCATCTTCCGTCACAGCACCATCAACCAACACTTCCAGGATGGACGGTATGGCAATGGACTACTTGTTGGTAAGGACAAAAATCTACTTATATACTCACTGCACAGAAACCCTCTAGGATAAACAACCCATACACCACAATAGCAACACCTAGACAGGAACACACTGAGGTACTCACATCACTAGCCATGTTTCACAAGTCACCATTGAACCTCTCACACATTGGAATTTACTCTACAGCTTAGTGTGAAGACATTCATGACTGTGGTTGCCTAAATGTCACCTTGCAAATTGGAAGTCTCACAATAACCTGTACACTAATACAATGCATAAGTTTGAAGGGATGGGATGGCCTGGGTATGTTCAATTGAACGTTTCTAATACACTTTCATGTTTCAACTCTGCATGGAACTATCATCACACCCCCAGTGAGGACACACAGACACCTGTGTCACAAGTCACAATGCAAGGGAGGGCACACTGTACTTGAGAAACCAATACATCCTGCTGACAAACAGTTAGCCAACAAACACTTGCTCAGCCAAGGAAAAAAAACAATGCCAAAGTTTCCACCAACAACCATAGGTTGTCACATTAGTACACAAAATAGTCACAGACAACACAACACAACTACTTCCATCAAAGATACGTACAACAGTGCCTCCTACATCTAATTGATACCATTCTGTGTTTCTCTTTCAGCTGATCAGGGGTATGGCATCCAGCCTTGGATAATGACACCATATGGGAACCCAAATACTGCTGCTGAGCGGGCATACAATGACTCCCACAAGAGGACACGCAGTATTGTGGAGCGGACCTTTGGGATCCTAAAGTCAAGGTTCCGCTGCCTTGACATCACTGGCGGAAGCCTACTATACTCCCCAGAGATGGTCTGTAAGATCATACTCACTTGTGCCATATTACACAATATTTGTGTAAAAAGGAACATTCCCCTCCTTGAACCGGACCCAGACATGCCTGAGGATGATGATGAGGAGGATGCTGGCCTGCAACAGGAGAGGGAACAACCTAACACGGCAGCAGGAGTGCGTAGGCGCCAACAGCTTGTGAACAATTTTTTTACTTAAGTTATTATAATCACTTGTATTCCACACTTGTAAATAAACACAGATAACAAACACCACATCATGCTTTGGCCTATTCATTTCTGACCACCTTTAGTTTGAAATTGCTGAAGATGAATGTCGTCTCATTGATCAAGAATGCCATTAAAATTCATCACACCAAAAATAAACATCACAACTGTATGCACAGAGGGTAGGATGTGACATGATACATTACCATACACAGAGCCCAACAAGAGTACAAATGTGACAATTACACATGCCGGATCCAAACAACTGAAACAGTCTCTCATCCAGCCCAAAATTGGAGATCATTTGAAAGTCACATTACACGTGTTCAGAGACTGGGTGGGACCATCCATGTGTACGTGACCATGTCATCAATGGCTTCTCTCAAGTGTGTGATATGAGCAATACACAATAGCTACAACATCAGCTGCCACTAACTCAGGAGGAGACCTTGAAGTTACAGTGACAACATACACCCAGACAGGTGATAGTGGATCCACATTCCCACACACATGTACACATATGTCATACAATCAATCTAATATTTGAAAGTAGACCCTCACAGTTGTGTCCCAGTCTGAACCTAGCAGGAAGATTGTAACATGACACTAAACCAGTTTATGCAGAAAGGGACACAGACAACCAAAATATTCTTCTCATTATTACATCGGGAACGCTGAGAGTCTTGCAAACATAGTCATGGGAAAATGGTATGCAAGTTTGCTCCAATTCATCATTACTGCAAACGTCAAATGGGCTAATGAGATCAATGAATGGTCAACAGTCATTCATACCATATGGCCTTACATTAGCCCGCTGCTGCAGGTTTGCCATGATATAATAAATATACTCCATGGATACAGTAGCTATTCTGGATGGTCAAATCCTAGGGTGCTGGGGGCCTAAGTCCACCTCTACCGCCCCCAAAACATACAAGAATCATGTACTTGTGAACTAAACACATGCATAAGGCACATGTGTGGCCTCCATGTCACAAGTCCAACACAAATCTGAAACACAAAATCATAATGGGACATGCTCAGCCCCATAAAAACTGAAAGTGACTCTCCCACTCCCTGTTAGGACTACAGATAAAAGCATCACCATCATAAATGTGGACACATTTTGGAGACGGAATACATAATGGTATCCCATCCATCATTTCAAAATAGCCATCAGCAATTACACCAAATATGTCGTCAAATATGGTCAATACATTAGTTAACGTATCCCAAACATTACAGTGTGAATGCCTTCTATACATAAAACAACGGACATGTGTCATATACAAACACATATGTGTATCACATCGCACCGTTTGACCATGACAAATCCCCTTTCCAAAGCTAAAAACATGAAGACATAAGGAAAAATTTGCTCCATATTCTACGCATACAGCATGGCCGTCATAATTTGTTCACGTACATGTGTGCACACAATGCAGAGTCAAATACAAATGTATCCAAAAGTGTCTTAATATTTCGCCTTCAAAGTATAATTTACATCCACAATATTTTTGACTCTGCATCATGTGCACTACTGTACGTGTAAAAAAAATGACTCCCATGCTGTATTCGTGGTAAAATTGACGCTACATGGACAATATGTTGGTCATCTCATGTACATTATAAAATATTAATATTCATATCATATTTTTTCACTCCGCATCATGTGCACTACTGTACGTGTAAAAAAAATGACGCCCATGCTGTATGCGTGGTAAAATGGACGCTACATGGACAATATGTTGGTCATCTCATGTACATTATAAAATATTAATATTCATATCATATTTTTTCACTCCGCATCATGTGCACTACTGTACGTGTAAAAAAAATGACGCCCATGCTGTATGCGTGGTAAAATTGACGCTACATGGACAATATGTTGGTCATCTCATGTACATTATAAAATATTAATAATCATCTCATATTTTTTCACTCCGCATCATGTGCACTGTAATGCGTAAAAAAAAAATGACGCACAACTGTGTATGCGTGAAAATATGACGCAAAACGGGAAAATAAAAACGGCGGCCATTTTCTGCAGGAAGTGATGTAATAGGATATCCTGTTTACAAAATCTGTACTGGGAGTTAACTTTCACTTTCACTTTGCAGTCTCAGATTTATCTAGACTGTGTGGTTGTGTGAAAGGTGTTGTCCTGTGTTTTACTGCTTTTGTGTCCTGTGTGCCTTGTATTTTGTCTTAGTGTCAATCTATTATTGTTGTATAACATTGTCTCAGTCTGTTTAGTGTTATTTTGTCTATACCTGTGATAGTTTGTATTGTCAGTGGGAGTCTGTTGTGGGTAGCATAGTTTGGGGGGTTAGTTGGGCTATTTTTCTCTTTCTTCTTTTTCTTTCACACCTCTACCTTTCCCCATTTCCCACTTTTACTTTCATATTTATTTTGTCCAGCATTAGTCCTCTCAATATGTCAGGTAGGCCTCGCCTGTCCAGGATGGGTGAAGACGAATTGGGGGGGTTCCTATGGCTAGTAAGCCATTTCCTCCCACTAATGCTGGAAGCAAGGGGCCGTGTGATACAGGGGTATCACACGGAGGCGAGGAAAATCCGGTGGGAGAAGGTGCGCCATCACCTGGTCCGGGTCTACGGGAGTCTGAGAAATGTACACCAACTCAAGCACCGCCGGGCAGATCTGGTCACCAGGGAACAGGACCTGCTGGACCACCTGGGACTCCGGATTGGTGGCCATGTTGGTGAGTAAAAATCTATTAAATGGGAATGATAGAAATCTGTGTGTGAACATGTGATGATTGTTAGCCAATCTGCAAAATAAGTAGCTGACTGTGTGTAATGCTAGGGAAACCTAGGCCCATGGTTATACACATAAATCCCCATATTTTGCAACACATGTACACGCAATAACAGCATTAAAATCCAACATCTATTTGTATTTTGCTAAGTCGCCCCCTCTCTGCGTCACAAAATGTTGCAAATGCTGCGCTACCAAGGTATACATATGTGTCCTAATGTGTATTTGTTGCAGAATGTGTATGAAGACCTATGCTACCAGTCCGATGGCTCATTTTTGCAACACATACCAGATGCCTGTAGCTGCATGTAATGTAGTGTTGCATTTGTGTCAGAAAAGCAACACGTGAACTGCTCTATTTGTACTCCACTGGTCATAATGGCCAGTGAGTACGTCATGTAGAAACAACATACCTACATATGCAGACGCCATAGCTAGACAGAAAATTGGAAACACATGATGATGCTATACATGTGTGTTGCCTTCACGTCACATGAAGTTAGTCATGTTGTTCACACATATGTCACATGTGTGTCTGGTTGCTGTGTGTTGAACCTGTCCACATAGCCTGTTTGATTGTGAGTGGTCATGCAGTCCTCATGGAACCAGTTTTGGAATGTCTCTCTGGGATGCACATGCTGAGATGTATGGTTAACATTATTGTTGGGGCATACTAATGGAGGATTAACTTGGACGACACATGACTGTCCTGGCCACTGCATGAGTGTTGTAGGGTGTGACACTGGAGCAGGAGACTCATCCAATGATAATGTTGAATACAAAGTCATCCATGCAGGATGAGCATGTGTGAAAGTCTATCATTACCATGTCATATTCACACAGTGTCATTGTAACAGAAATTATTTGTCCGTTCACCCAGTCTGAGTATAATCTTTGTTTCATGCTTTACAGGTGGACCAGCCCCGTACACCGTGGGAGAGGTGGCCCATTTTGACGACCCCGATACCTACAGTGAGTGTCGCCTGAGTGCTATTTACATTGTTTGGTAATGAAGCATGATGGATTACTGTGTGTTCAAGAGAATTCATGATTTGATGTGCTGGCCGTTCATTGGCTTTGTTGTTTTAGTGTGATATCAAGGCCCGTATTTAGGGGCATATTTATACTCCGTTTGCGCCGAATTTGTGTCGTTTTTTTCGACGCAAATTCGGCGCAAAACTAACGCCATATTTATACTTTGGCGTTAGACGCGTCTAGCGCCAAAGTATGAGGAAAGAGCGCCATTTTTTTGCGTGAACGCCTTCCTTGCGTTAATGAGATGCAAGGTAGGCGTTCCCGTCTAAAAAAATGACTGCGACGCAAATGCGTCGTATTTATACTCCCGGGCAAAAATCACGCCCGGGAGTGGGCGGGGCAAAAAACCCCGCATTTGCGCCGGATTTTAGCGCCTGGGTCAGGGCAGGCGTTAAGGGACCTGTGGGCTCAAAAGTAGCCCCCAGGGACCCCCCCTGCCACCCTTGCCCACCCCAGGAGGACACCCAAGGATGGAGTGACCCATCCCAGGGACATTCAGGTAAGTTCAGGTAAGTATAATTTTTTATTTTTTTTATATTTTTTTTTGGCATAGGGGGGCCTGATTTGTGCCCCCCTACATGCCTCAATGCCCAATGACCATTCCCAGGGGACATAAGTCCCCTGGGCATGGCCACTGGGCAAGGGGGCATGACTCCTGTCTTTACTAAGACAGGAGTCATGTAAATGGCGTCTGGGCGTCGTTAAAAATGGCGCAAATCGGGTGGAGGCGATTTTTTGGCGTCAACCTGACTTGCACCATTTTAAGACGCCCTAACGCCATTTTCCCCAACGCCGGCGCTGCCTGGTGTACGTGGTTTTTTTCCACACACACCAGGCAGCGCCGGTCTGCTAGCGCCGGCTAACGCCATTCAATAAATACGGCGCCCGCATGGCGCTTCAGAATGGCGTTAGCCGGCGCAAAACTTTTTGATGCTAAACTGCGTTAGCGCAGTTTAGCGTCAAAAAGTATAAATACGGGCCTTATACTTTTTGACGCTAAACTGCGCTAACGCAGTTTAGCGTCAAAAAGTTTTGCGCCGGCTAACGCCATTCTTTAGCGCCATGCGGGCGCCGTATTTATTGAATTCACTGTAAATTCAATGCTCAATATTTCCCTTTTCTCTTCACAGCTGCAAACCTGAGTGCCGCAGAGCGCAACCATTTTGAGTGCCGTGCAATGAGGTACAGCCACATCCTGCAGGTGCAGTGTGGGTATCGGAGGATGGCCCGCAGATATAATTCGGATCGGGCCTCCGGGGCGTGGTATGCCACACCACAGGCTCCCCCAAAGGTGCCACCAACAACCACCGCCACTACATCCACCAGGTCTGCCCAAGGGGACACAGCAACGGACCAGGCATCTTCATCCAGACCTGGACCCAGCCGTGTGTTGGGAGCAGGGCTGTCCCGTGGCCACTCCACTCCAGCAACAACCTCCACCTCCACCGGCACCCAGACCAGCACTGACCCTCCTATTGACCCTGCAGACTTCCAGGCATTGTCCAGAAAATTGGACAGGTTGATCCGCAAGGTTGACAACCTTGCGGAGGACATGAATGAGGTGAAGAAGAAGGTGCGCTCCATCCGGCGCACACTACGGAGAGCAAAGCTGTAGTCATTTTGCCCTCCTGAACTTTTACCCCTCCCCTCTCACCTCTTTCCTTTTTCATACTGTTAATTGGGTTTGGGGGGTTAGTTATAGGATAAGTATAGGAAATTAGCTTAGTTAGTGTTAGGTAAGAGGGTGGGGGGTCCTTAGTCTTTCTATCTAATATTTTTGTGTGGGTGGGTGGGTGGTGGGCAATGTTGGGATTCCTGTTTAATTAAAAAAAAAAAAAAAAAGGAAAAAAATTCAACAAAAAGAAAATTACAAAAAAATATATGTTTGTTTAGGATAGTATAGTATGTGTGTAGGTTAGTAAGTGTTGTCCTGCATGTGTCTTGTCTCTTAATGGTGGGTGGGGGGTTGATGTTTAGATCGTTTCGTTACATGTGTAGAGTAAGTTTAGCTTAGGTTAGTTAGGGACAGTTGTCGGTTAGTAGTAGTCAGGTTAGATCAGTGTAGGTTTACCTTTCCCTTAGTTGCCTCTTTTATTACTACTTTGAAATAAAAAATGTGTTAACCCTTTACCTGATGCGTTAGTTGCTACCTTTTCAAAGCCTTGACATCAGTGTAGCAGAAAGTTTTAGTATGACATTTGTGTTCCATGCTCGCTATCGCCAGGCTAATGAGGTTTAACATGCCAGCTACCCGTGTGCTAACTTGGTAAGTATCCACCATGTGGGAGAGCCAACATTGGTAGTGTGCATTGATCATCAAGGTTTGGGGTTGGTATGTATCCTACTTCACAAAGAGTGCTTCCCGACTTGTTATTGTAGGTAAATAGATAGGTCGGACAGCATTGTGAAGTTCTGGGAGAGCTTTGTAGATGAGGATTTGTTCACACTCTTGTCTTGTTGCTGTCATTGCTGACCTACATCATGTGTGTACTGATTCAGCATGACTTTCCTTCATGGAAGTATACGCCGTAAGGGTGATTGATGCAGTGTAATTTGCTTATCATTCCTTTCATTTTACAGCATAATTTCCAATTTTAGTATCGCATGGTGCCTACATTTCTCAGCCACCATTAGTTGTCTAGAATAGCTGTAGATGGTGCATCATTCTGTCCAACACAGCATGATTGTGTGTGCTTAGTCCCTTCATCAGTTATTTTCCTCAGTATAGTGAAGCTATGATGCAATCCTGGCCACTGCACAGATGTTTCAGTATACATGAAATCAGGACAGTAGTATAGAGAATCTACATGGTTGCCACACAGCCACTTTGGAGTTATCTACTGCACAGTTGAAGTGTGAAATGACACAGAGACACAATAGGTGTGCAAGTGATATTTATTTGTAGGTGGTGTAATGCAAAATGTCCATTCACAATGTTAGCTGAGTCCGTTCTGGTGCATTCTTACATGGTGATCCTACAGACGGGGTGTGGATGATGCTCCTGACATGCTGGGGTGAGGTCACAGACGGTGCAGAGGAACATGAATTGCCAAATGGTAGGAGAGAGACATTCACTGGCAATGGGGACAAGTCATACAGTGGATTGCCGAACAGTCATTGAGGGTAGTTGTAGTGAGACTGGCATGTGTCAAAACGTCGGACCTTGGTCAGAGTAGGCCATGGTGCAGGGACTAGGGCTTCTGGGTACTCTTGCGTGTGAATGTTATCTGTTCCATGTCTTCTTCTTCTGATGTGTGTGTTGCCTGGTGTATCCTTGTTGTTGTTGGTTGGGAAGGGGCAACACACACCTCAGTGTTAGAAGACATGGAGGCAGACATCCCGGGGGCTGATCCCTGTCGAGTAATGAAGGGCAGTACTGCAGCAAGGAGGGCCTGCTGGTTTTTCAGAATGGCAGCCACATCCCGATGGTAGGCAGCCAGGTCGGCCCTGAGGGGTTCTATGTTGCATTCATGCACACGTTGACTGGCTTGCAGTTGGAGTTGTTGTGTCAACTGGATGACAGCTGTGCATATTTCCTTCTGTGTTTTTAGAAGTTCCTCCAAGAGCGATGTTCTGGCTTGCATTGCAGCTGCCTGATCAGCAGTTGACAACATGCACGAACGCACCCCCTCAAGGCTGGCTGCCATAGTTTGCATCCCCACCCGCTGGACCCCAACAACAGTTCTTTCGAAGCTGGTGCCAGTGTCGTCAGAGTCCTCAGCTGTGTTGGAGCTGGCAGGTCTTACAATTGGGGTGGCGGGTGGTTCTACTGTGGTGGCTGCTTCTTCTGTGCTCCTCCTTGTGACTGAAGGTGGGGTTTGGAGGCTTGCAAGGACCATGTCAAGGGTCTCTTGTGGGAGGTTGATGGTCTCGTCATCCATGTCATCAGGGAACTCATGGACAGGCATATCGGCAGGAGATCCGTGTTCTTCTGCAATGAAACAGGGTACAATTAGTGTGTCTGTGTTGTGACAATTTAGCTTTAAGATACAAGCCTTTGGATGCCTTAACTTTGTACTCTGTGTTTGTCTTGGTATCTGCTGTCCGTCATAGGGCATTGTTGTAGGCCTATGGCCCACCTGTGTGTCACATGTATGCTATGGATGTTTCAGACATGTCTGCCAGGTTGCCTCTAGGTGTTGCTTTGTAATTATTTAGAAATAGGCGTTTTTTGGTCCTACTCCTCCCTCGGTGTTTCACTATTGTTATGGAGGGACATTTTGTTGGGTGGGCTCTCATTATCCTACATGTGATTCTTGGCTTTCTAGGCAGCAGGATAGCTAATGGTGTGGGGGACTAAGTTTGACCCACTTGTATATAACTCTGTCACCCAGATATCCAATTTAGCTCAGACTAACTAGCAGTGCCTCTGGTCTCCCACATCAAAGGAATGTTTAGACATCCGAGCGCATGACATCTTTGGAACTTCTCAAGGAAGTGGTGGTCACTCAGGTCCTACACATTTCTATCTTTTCCGGTATGTTCCCATACACAAATGACAAAGACAGTATTTGTTTGATATGAAGTTTCATTGTACAACTGACTTGTAGGAATTTAGGTGTGAGCCCCAATAACCCAAACAATACACACTGTTAGAATTTAAATAGTCCGCAGGAGACTAATACATTAGTACACAACTATCATGGTGCCTAACAGTTTCTACTCTCCCTCTGCTTGTTCTATGTATAGCACAGCATGTTAAGTTTGGAGCTTGCCTGTCTGAATCACAGGGGAGACATCATCCCTCATATCAGAGGAATGGGCTGGGATCTGGTTGTGCATCAGCAGCAAGGCAGGCAGCATCTAGTTGTGAATTTATGTTTGGAAACTCCCCCATGCGTGTTTTGGGACGAGGAAGTGAATTTAAAAGACATATGTCATGGTGATGACAAGGTTTCCCTACGCAGGAATGCCAGACCTTCAACCCTACCACATCTATCAGCAACGTACCAGACGGTATCCTTGACTGGGGCACAGATTGAATATGTTCTGGCAAACTCCAGTGCAGAAGTAGGCAAAACAGGGTGATTTGACTAATTAACAACACCCTAGGACTGACTATTTGCTACATTAACTGATAGGAAGGGCAATGAGAATCATTTAGTGCAAAGTGCTCTGAGGCTCTTAGATGTGAGCAAATGAGTATTAGTACATTCAGGGTAAGATGCACAAAGGCCTCCAGCCTGAGGCTAATGCGCAAAGTATACGTTTCACTTGCCACACTACACTTTGACTGACTGTGGGTGTTGTGACTGCCCTGCCAGCACACTTGCCTCTCAGGCCCTACCCCATACACTTTTTATTCACATTGCATGAACTGTACATGTTACGTGGCATTACCTATGCATGTCAATGTTAGGATGTGGTATGGATGTAAACATTGTTGATGTTTGTATATGATGGGGTATAATGTGTGTCTTACTGGATTGTCCTGTTTATCGTATGAATGTCCTATTTTTTTGTAAGACTGTGCAGATGTGTTTCAGTGACCAGTTGCCTGTGTCCCCTCCTCAATGTTGTTGTCTGAGCAGTATGACATTAGTGATGTAGCCTTGTTAGCCAGGCACGTGAGGGACCCTGACGTATGCAGGATGTGTGTGTCGTTAGTGCTGTGTGGCTCCTATTGCTGTTTACTTAGGGTTATGTATGTGTCAGTTATGGACATTCGGCATTTGAGTGTACTGGTACCTTTGTCTTATTTCTAGGAGTAATTGCAGATGTCATCCTCACCCCCTATTTTAGGTATGTATGTTCCAGGGTGGGGTTCCTGCCATTTGGTGCTATAGCTGCACAGAGATGAGAGGTGTTATTGTCAACTGTGGTGGCAGTTAAGTTGCAGTTGTTGTATTTGCTACAGCATTACAGGTAGGGACCTAGTTGATGGGGAATAGATTTTGCAAGACAAGTGCCTGGATGTGGATTTGAGGTAGTGTCCTTCCCACCTGTCACTGCTTTCCCTTGGCTCTCTTGTTGTAATTACAGGATGTCCCCGTGGGACTGTTGTGGTTGCTGTATTTTGTCGTGCCCCAGCTTCGGTCAGTACTGGGCATGCCCCCCTGCCGTGCCCCTTTCCCCATGCCACTTCATATATGTGCTGACTTACATGCATTGTGTAGTAGGTATCCCACCCTGCTTACAATCCTCATTATTGCATTTGAATTCCCCATGCGACTTACCCTGCATGTGCGTTGTGTCGTGGTAGTCTGCGCTGTCCAGTCCTTGAATCCCTGTGACGATCTCCTCCGGGATGACGGCTGCGACCATCTCCTCCATGTGGTCCAGGGCCTCCTGTTGTGCTGGACTCCCCCCTCCAGTCTGCATTGCTGCCTTCCTGTTCCTGGCCATTTTCTCTTTGGTCCTACGTTTGCAGTCATGCCAGCGTTTCTTACACTCGGTGACTGTCCGGCATTCTTCAGCCACACTGTTAATCTTGTCCACAATTTGTTTCCAGATGGCCTCTCTCCTACTGAGTGGCAATTTTGAGGAGATGAAAAGTTGGTGCTGGTGTTCCGTCACCTCTTTCACCAGGATTTCCTGCTCCTCTGCACTGAAGCGACACTTTCTTTTTTTAAAAAAAATGTCCTGGGTCCTGTATGCTTCCTCCTGGCTGGTTCCTGGTCTGCTCTCATCCTCCTGGGGTCTGTTGGGGCATCTAGGATCCATTTGGGGTCTCCTCTCCTGAAAGGGCAGTTTTTGCGCAAAAATGTAACGCACTAGCGTGAAAAAAATGGCGTTTTCACGATTGCGCTGTCGTAAATCGACCGACAGTGATGTGCATCGCATTTACGTTGGTTTCCTTTACGACAGACCGACGCTGTGTGCGTCACTAAATAATGACTCCCACCTGTTGGTTGCGCCGCCGTACGTCAAAGTATAAATTTAACGCCCGCATGGCGCTCCCAAATGGCGTTAGACGGCGCAATTTTTTTTGACGCAAAACTGCGTTGGCGCAGTTTTGCGTCAAAAAGTATAAATATGGCCCTTGGTGTTATTTGTGTAAAGTCAAAGGCCATTGGGCAACTGATTCCAGTTGTCCAAAGAAAAACACCAAACCTCCCACCACCACAACCCCTGCTGCAGATTCTAGTGCCCCTAGTAATAGCAGTGGTGGTGGGAAATCTACTACTAATAGCCAATCCAACGGTGTAGCTGGGCTCACTATTGGCAATGTAGTTGGGGTTGGTCTTGCTAGGGAGACCACAAAGGCTGTTTTAGTCTCTGATGGTGGCATTGATTTTGCCACCTTGGTTGCTTGTCCCCTTAATATGGATAAGTACAAGCAACTTCCCCTAATAAATGGTGTTGAGGTTCAGGCCTACATGGACACAGGAGCCAGTGTAACTATGGTGATAGAAAAACTGGTCCACCCTGAGCAACACCTACTTGCAGGTTCCTCAGCAGTTCCAAGAGACAGACGCTCATAACAACACTCTTAGCCACCCCATGGCTGTTGTGAATTTCAACTGGGGGGGAAGGGTTACTGGTCCAAAGAAAGCTGTGGTTGCCTCAGATTTAACTGTAGACTGTCTACTAGGGAAATATTTGGAGACATCAGCTTGGGCAGAAGTGGAGTTGGAGGCCCATGCAGCAGTGATGGGCATTCCTGGGCATATTTTTACTTTAACCAGGGCTCAGGCCAAAAAGCAAAAACGACAGGGTGACTTGGATCCTGGAACAATGGACCAAGTGCTCCCTAAGGCTAGGGGTAAATCCCTACCCATTATCCCTCCCTCTACAGATGATTCCCCTTCTTAGGAAGAGGAATTTCCTCCCTGTGCAGAACCTACACCAGAGGAGCTGGCAGAAGACACCTTTGAGCCTTTGGTTGGAGGGGGGCCTGTCAGGGAAGAGCTGAGTGTGGCACAGCAAACCTGTCCCACATTAGAGAGTCTCAGACAGCAAGCTGTCAAGCAGCAAAATGGGGATGTCAGTGACAGTCATAGGGTATACTGGGAAGATCACCTCTTGTACACAGAGGCAAGGGACCCAAGACCTGGAGCAGCCAGGAGATTGGTCATTCCCCTGCAGTGCAGAGAGTTTCTTCTCATTCTAGCACATGACATTCCTTTGGCTGGGCATTTGGGCCAGACGAAAACTTGGGAAAGACTTGTCCCCTTGTTTGACTGGCCTCCTATGTCAGAGGATTTGCAAGTCTTGTGTGACCTGCCAAGCTAGTGGCAAGACTGGTGGCACTCCACAGGCCCCTCTAATTCCACTTCCAGTGGTTGGGGTGCCCTTTGAAAGGGTAGGGGTTGACATAGGTGGCCCCCTTGACCCTCCTACTGCTTCAGGCAATAGATTTATCTTGGTGGTAGTGGACCATGCCACAAGATATCCTGAAGCCATACCTTTGAGGACCACTACAGCTCCTGCAGTGGCAAAGGCCCTCCTGGGAATCTTTTCCAAGGTCGGTTTTCCTAAAGAGGTAGTATCAGACAGAGGTAGCAACTTCATGTCTGCATACTTAAAAGCAGTGTGGAAGGAGTGTGGTGTTACCTACAAGTTCACCACCCCTTGTCATCCACAAACAAATGGTCTGGTTGAGAGGTTTAATAAAACTCTCAAAGGAATGATAATGGGACTCCCTGAAAAACTCAGGAGGAGATGGGATGTCCTGTTACCTTGCCTCCTTTTTGTTTACAGGGAGGAGTGGGCTTCAGCCCCTTTGAACTCCTCTTTGGGCACCCTGTAAGAGGTCCACTTACTCTTGTAAAGGAGGGTTGGGAACAACCTTTAAAAGCTCCTAAACAGGACACAGTGGATTATGTACTTGGCCTAAGATCCAGAATGGCTGAGTACATGAAAAAGGCCAGTAAAAACCTTCAGGCCAGCCAGGAGCTGCAAAAGCAATGGCATGACCAGAAGGCTGTTCTGATCCAGTACCAACCAGGACAGAAGGTGTAGGTATTGGAGCTTGTGGCCCCAAGAGCACTCCAAGACAAATGGAGTGGACCCCATCTAATTGTTGAGAAAATGGGTGAGGTTACCTATTTGGTAGACCTGGGCACTGCCAGGAGTCCCCTTAGGGTGATTTATGGCAACCGCCTAAAACCCTACTATGACAGGGCTGATCTCACCCTGCTCATGGCAACAGATGAGGGACAGGAAGAAGAGAGTGACCCTCTCCCTGATCTCTTCTCCACCACCGAAGCAGATGCCGTAGTAGAGGGAGTAGTTTTAGCAGATTGTCTGACTGCAGAACAGAAAGACAACTGCATCAATCTCCTAAGCCAATTTTCAGACCTCTTTTCACTTGTACCAGGTACCACATCCTGGTGTGAACACACAATTAACACTGGAGACAGCCTGCCTGTCAAAAGTAAAATTTATAGGCAGCCTGACCATGTCAGAGACTGTATTAAACAAGAGGTGCAGAAAATGTTGGTTTTGGGGGTGATTGAAGCTTCTGAAAGCCCATGGGCTAGCCCAGTGGTGCTTGTACCAAAACCTCACACCAAAGATGGAAAGAGGGAGATGAGGTTTTGTGTAGACTACAGAGGGCTTAATCAGGTAACAAAAACTTATGCTCACCCTATACCCAGGGCACATGAGCTCATCGATACACTGGCTTCTGCCAAGTATCTTAGCACTTTTGATCTGACTTCCGGGTATTGGCAGAAGATGCTAAACCAAAGACTGCATTTTCTACCATAGGAGGGCACTACCAATTCACAGTAATGCCCTTTGGTTTGAAAAATGCACCTGCCACTTTTCAGAGGCTGGTGAACAAAGTCCTGCAAGGGTTGGAAGCTTTCAGTGCAGCATATCTTGATGATATTGCTGTCTTTAGCTCAACCTAGGATGAGCACCTGGTCTACCTTTGGAAAGTTTTGGAGGCTCTGCAAAAGGCAGGCCTCACTATCAAGGCCTCAAAGTGCCAGATAGGGCAGGGGAAAGTGGTTTATCTGGGCCACCTGATAGGTGGAGAACAGATTGCACCACTACAGGGGAAAATCCAGACTATCATGGATTGGTTTCCCCCTACAACTCAGACCCAGATGAGAGCCCTTTTAGGCCTCACAGGGTACTACAGGAGATTCATCAAGAATTATGGCTCCATAGCAGCCCCTCTTAATAATCTCACAAGCAAGAAAATGCCTAAGAAGGTGTTATGGACAGCTAGCTGTCAGAAAGCTTTTGAAGAGCTCAAACAGGCCATGTGCTCTGCACCTATCCTAAAAAGCCCATGTTACTCCAAGAAATTCAGGGGCATATTTATACTCCGCCTGCACCGATTGTGCATCAAAATTGACGCACAATCAGCGCAAACGTTGCCCCTTATTTAAACATTGACGCCCGAGTCCGCGGACGCCAAAATTCCGCCGTCTGCGTCATTTTTGGATGCGGCAACCCGCCTTACGTCAATTATATGCAAGGTAGGCGTTCCCATCCAAAAAATGGCTTAAAGGGCCGTGCGTCGTATTTATGCTTTTGGGCAAAAATGACGCACGGCCGGGAGGCGGAGCCAGAAAATGACGCACAGCCCGATTTGCGTCAAAAATTAACGCCTGGGTCAGGGCAGGCGTTAAAATGGGGCAAACACACCTGTATTTAATCAGAACACACAGAACAAACAGCAGAGCAGCAGAGCAGCAACAGGGAGCCATGGAGGTGATTCTAATCCAGCATGCACGCAGACGCAGAGCCCAGCAGCAACAACAGCAGCTACAACAACACCAGCAGGGACCCCAAAGGCAGCGCAGAAGGCAGGAGAGGATATTCCGCCCAAGAACAACCCTTCAGGGCCTCAGGGAACACAACATCATCCAGAGGTACCTGTTGAACTGGCAGGCCATTCAGCAGCTGCTGCGAAACATTGAACAGCAGTTGGCCCCCACTTTGGTGACACCCCGCACCATCCCAACAGAAACAAAGCTGCTTGCCGTACTTCACATGCTGGCAAGTGGCTCTTTTCAAACAACTGGTGCCCTGGTTGGCGGAATATCACAACCATCATTCTCCGCCTTTTTGCCCAAAGTACTGGACGCCATCATTCGACTGACACCCCGCCACATCTGCTTCCCTAACACACTGCAGAAGCATCAGGAAACAAAACAGGGGTTCTACGCAATCAGTGGCTTCCCACACATCCTTGGTGCAATCGACTGCACACATGTACGACTTGTGCCACCTGCTGCAACTGAACACCTCTACCGCAACGGGAAGCACACTCATTCCATCAACGTGCAGGCCATAGTCGATCACCAAGGATTGATCACCAACATCGTGGCTAAATATCCTGGGAGTGTGTTGACTCATACATCTTCCGTCACTGCACCATCAATGAACACTTCCAGGCTGGACAGTATGGCAATGGACTACTTGTTGGTAAGTGCAAAAACCTACTTATTTACACACTGCAGAGCAACCCTCTAGGACACACAACACATACACCACAACAGCAACATCTAGACAGGAACAAACTGAGGTCGTGACATCGCTAGCCATGTTTCTTAAGTCACCATTGAACCTGTCACACATCGGAAATTACTGTACAGCCTAATGTTAAGAAGTCAAAGATCACAACGTGTGGAGTGGGTTGCCCAAATGTCACCTTGCAAAATGTAAGTGTTGCGATGACCTTTACATTAATCCATTGCATAAGTCTAAAGGTATGGGATGTCCAGGGTACTTTGATATGAACGTGTTAACAACACTTTCAATTTTAACTGTGCATGGAACTATCATCTCACCCCCAGTGAAGACACACAGGGGGTGATTCTAATTCTGGCGGGCGGCGGAGGCCGCCCGCCAGAATTCCGCCCCCATAATACCGCTCCACGGTCAGAAGACCGCGGAGGGTATTATGAGTTTTTCCCTGGGCTGGCGGGCGGTCTCCAAAAGACCGCCCGCCAGCCCAGGGAAAAACTCCCTTCCCACGAGGATGCCGGCTCGTAATCGAGCCGGCGGAGTGGGAAGGTGCGACGGGTGCAGTAGCACCCGTCGCGTATTTCAGTGTCTGCAAGGCAGACACTGAAATACCTTGCGGGGCCCTCTTACGGGGGCCCCTGCCGTGCCCATGCCAATGGCATGGGCACGGCAGGGGCCCCCAGGGGCCCCACGACCCCCCCTACCGCCATCCTGTTCATGGCGGCTTTCCCGCCATGAACAGGATGGCGGTAGGGGGGGTCAGAATCCTCATGGCTGCGGAGCGCGCTCCGCAGCCATGGAGGATTCAAACGAGCAGCGGAAAGTCGGCGGGAGACCGCTGACTTTCCGCTTCTGACCGCGGCTGAACCGCCGCGGTCAGAATGCTCGTTGGAGCACCGCCAGTCTGTTGGCGGTGCTCCCGTGGTCGGTGGCCCTGGCGGCCACCGGCCGCCAGGGTCAGAATGACCCCCACAGACACCTGTATCACAAGTCACAATGCTAGGGAGGGCACACTGTACTGAAAATCCCAAAACATACTGCTGACAAACGGTTAGCAGACAAACACTTGTTCAGCCAAGGAAACAACACAATGCAGATGGTATAGCCTACAAGCATAGGATGTCACATTAGTACACAAAAGAGTCACAGACAACACAAGACAACTACTGCCATTAAAGGTCTTTTCAATAGTGCCATCTACATGATCCCATTCATTTTCTCTTGCTGCTGATCAGGGGTATGGCATCAAGCCATGGATTATGACACCATTTGGCAACCCGAGTACAGGTGCAGAGCGTGCATACAACGAGGCCCATAGGAGGACACGCAGCAGTGTCGAGCGGACCTTCGGCATCCTCAAGTAAAGGTTCCGCTGCCTCGACATCACTGGTGGTAGCCTCCTATATTCCCCCGAGATGGTCTGTAGGATCATCCTCACATGTGCAATATTGCACAACATTTGTATCAGAAGAAACATTCCCCTCCTGGAACCAGAGCCACACATGCCTGAGGAGGAGGAAGAGGAGGATGCTGGCCTGCAACAGGAGGGGGAACTACAGAACACAGCTGCTGATATGCGCAGGCGGCAACAGATTGTAAATAATTTCTTCTGAATATGATCACCTTCAGCACTTTAGTTAACTAATGTAAATAAACACCTATTATAATCACCGTATCATGGTCTAGCTATTCCTTTTTACACACCTTCATCTCTACTTATCAGAATAAGAGTGTTGCCTCATGGAGCATTGCTGAGATACTGAGTAGGACACAGAACATACCAGAGCTAATGTGATGCCTAACATACAATGGTCACATACACACACACTCTTAATGACATATATCATGTACATATCTCCTTTGAAGGCCTATAGCAGAGGACCACAACTATTTCACACATACATGTTGAAAGCAAGGTACAACGCAGCATATGGCACACAACTATGACACCATCACTCAATAAGGGGAAAACAAGCCTCATATATGAGGCAATCAATGTGCTTTGGCATCACTAACAGGAATGTCTGACAAGACCCTTGACAGCAGTTAGTCCAACTGCATCCAATATTTGCAAGGAATATCTGAGACTAGAGTTCCCTAGAAGCAGAACATAGACAGCACAAGTGCCACACATATGACATGCATTGCGCACATGACATTCCATGTACATGTCAGCCCATTTCCTATCTTCTGACACACCCATGCACCTGGTCACAACCCACCTGTCGGAAGAGGTCCCTGGAATACTAAGATGTGTACCCTGATAATACCTCCTCTACAAACACAGACCAACATTAGCAAACCAGTGTGCTACACCCTTTCCTAAGGTATGCCATTGTCAAAGAACATCTGACTGCATGGACGTCAGGTCAATTTATACACTGTCTTCTAGTTTCAAAGCCCTGTTAGCACATGTAGATTGCTTCCCCTTGTGAAAATGTCTGTTGGCCCTTAGAATGCAAGTCTCACCTACAGGACTGGTGAGAAACAGATGCAACCCACACCTGTGATCACCTCCATGCACACCACCCATTACAAAAAGCACTGCCCCTGATGATGCCTGGAACAGCATAGGAGTTGCCATTATGTCAAATACATCGTCAACCATTGATAGTAATTAAGCCGTGTAACACAGCCCTTGGGTTCATTTGTCACCTTCAAAAACACAGGACGTACACAGATTGACATGTCAACTGTCTAGTTTTTCCTCCAAACAGTCTCAGTCAGGCAACTGATTATGTAACTTGTCCAGTAGCTGGCTCCTGAATCATCTTGCATTCTGTCAGCCTGACTGGCAACTGTCTGTGCGTCACACTAAAGGATCCCTGTGTCTACATATGTACCACACTTGCGTTAGCAAACCTGCCATTCATCAGGGGGCATTGGGCATGGGCTTCTACCATGCATACACAAATACATTGTATAGCATCATCTGCCTTTTAACTGTACCATTTGAGTTAAATCCTCTTGGAAATGCAAAATTCATGGACCATCCCTTTTCTGGGTTGCATTTATGCATGAATGACAAAGTGTGACAGTGTCCCAGGGTCATAGGCAGGGATTGGGTACGGGGCTTTCAGCACAACCAGCAACCTCTGATAATGTACATGACTAATACACAAATGTCAGGACCATGACAGTTCACACACAGCATCACAGTGCGCACAACATAGTGATGGGCCGTGTGTGGTGAATAGCTGCGAGAATAAACAGCACAGAGGCTATGATGTTCCCAGATGCAGTGGGAAGTGCAGAGGCCAACCTGTGTACAAATGTTGTAATGACACCTGCCGGAACATGACAATTGAGACATTATCTCACTCAGCACACCAAGGTTGCCCTGTTGACTGTCTCATTACACGTCTTTAGTGACAGGGTGGGACCATCAACATGTTGGTTCACATGTCCACATCTACTTTACTCACATTGATCAACCAAGGATACTCAGTAGTTACAGGAATAGCTGCCACTGACTCATGAAGAGTCCTGGTCCGAACTGTGACAAATTACATCCCAAAAAATCTACAGGATCATCATTGGACCACACACATGAACAAGACACCTATGTGCAATTGATCACTGGAAATATGTGGACACGTGCTGTCTTGTATGCTGGTCCACCACAGCCACTTGATAGTTGGGGCTTACTTCTATGGCCTCAACTGTGGTGTCATCATACATATGAGATTGACCCTTGTCTGTCTGTGCAAACAACATGGTACCCACTTCCTCAATGCATGTGTATGACTCACTGTGGGATTCATCAACTAGTGCCAATGAAGCTCTTACCAATACTCTAGGACATAGGATGTAGAAATTGTGGACCTTTGACATGAACATGTGTCTGCCATCCATCTGGTGCATGCTATGTCACATGTGGTATCTACGTGACCCTAAAACTTGGAAGTATACTTTGCGGGTGTTGTTACATGTATGACTAACACATGCCCTTGCTCATTCCAATTTTTACTTGCATCTTAGGGTTGGACACAGGGACGTCACATTCATACAACCAAATGTACAATAATGCTTCATGTGATGTACACACACACCTGGTCAACCAACAAATTAGTTGTCAAAGCACACACTTTGAGCCAAAGGCAATTAGGCATTGTACATATGTGCATCACATTGCTATCCTCTCCTTATGGCAAACATGCACAATTTGTGCCACACATATACGTAGGCCACACTTATGACCATCTATGACGTCAGCCAACTGTAAACATACTGTGAAGGGTGTAGTGGATGATGTTCCGCTGCAGTATAATGTCACACATGTGAACATACACCATCAACACCATACTGTCTTCAATTAGCCAATCTCTGATGTGTTCCAAATGTAAAATAACCAAAAAACAAGTAAAAATGCCCCAAACCAGTTAATGCACTGTAATTTTGATGTCCCTAGCGGTGTGCATCATTTTTTGTTTACCAAAACTGTATTTGTGTCATTTTTTTTTATGCACAGGAGTGAAATATGGCCCGCATCCAGATATTTGTACAGTCCATGTATCATTATGTGGATGCGGGTTAATATTCACGTCTGTGCGTCAAAAAAACTTACGCAAATACAGTTTTGTGCAACAAAAAATGATGCATAACGCAAAAAAGGCGGGACTTTTCATACAGGAAGTGATGTAATAGGATATCCTGTTTACAGATAATATACAGTGGGTGTACTTTTACTTTCACTTTGCAGTCTATGATCCTTCTAGACTGTGTGGCTGTGTAGAGAGTGTTGTCCCGAGATTTTGTGCTGTATTTGTCCTGTGTGCTATCTGTAAAGTCCTTTTGTGAAATAAATTTTGTTTGTGTATACTGTAGTACTGTGTTTTGTCTACATTTGTCCATTTATCTTGTGTATTTCTTGTTTGTGGGAGTCTGTTGTGGGTAGTGTTAATTTGGGGATAGTTGGGCTCTTTTAGTGTTTAGGTTTACTTTTTTTCTGTCTTTTTACCCCTACTTTCACCCATTTCCCCTTTTTATTTCTTTCAGCCCTATTCCTTCTCTTCAATTATAAGTATGTCTGCTAGGCCACGTCTTAGCAGGATGGGGGAAGAGGAGTTGGGGGGCTTCATCTGGCTGGTGACACATTTCTTGCCGCTCATGATCCAGGTAGGGGGCAGGGTCATACAGGGGTACCCGACAGAGGCGCGCATAATCAGGTGGGGAAAGGTGCTGTATCACCTGCAGCATGTGTATGCCAGCCAGAGGAGTGACCACCAGCTGAAGCACCGGTGGGCTGACCTCATCACCAGGGAGCAGGATCTCTTGGACCACCTGGGAATCATGATTGGTGGCACTGTTTGTGAGTACGACTATTGTTATTGTGCACAAATAAATGCTCTGTAGTGAAATCAGTGGATTAGTGCAATGTCTGCCAGCTAACTTGATGACTGTGTGTAATTTTGGGGACATATAAGGGGATAATTGATGCACTATGGCAAGGATCACAATTGCTAGCTGTCAGGTAGCACGTGCTCAGCAAACTTACAGGTAACTTTACCATGAAGGAAATTGGTGCGGCCTTTCTGTCAGCACAGCTAACAAAATAGGAGCCAATCATGTCTATATAGGGTATTATTGACAGAGATGTACAGATGTACCAACATTTAGGCCAACTATGTTGACGCAATTTCTAGACTGACTTTAGAATCACTACATGATGCTGAAAATGAGTGCTGCCTTCACGACAATTTATAATAGCAAAGTGGCTCAAACATTGGTCTCATGTGAGTCTGGTGAGTGTGGAAGGAAAGCGTTCACAGAAGTACTATGAATGTGTGGGATTATTGTGTTTCTTAATCTTTTTGGATAAATGTCAGTTCATGATTTGAATACATCATGTAAAGGTGTAAGGTGCCCTCAGCTAACATCGTAAGATGTTTGTTGGAATCGGTTGAGCCACAATCCAAATATGGATGGCAGTCCAAGTGTATGCACATGGCTTTACATCTCCATGGTTGGTGCAAATCACCATAGCTGGGCCACATCAATTGACTATACTGTAACAACAGGATGGCTTACAGGAGTCCCTTCCCCTCCCTCTGTACATTGGGCCTATGTCCACTAAATGTGTCATGGCCACAAAGCATGTTTGACTGGTAATGCAGTCCTCAAGTAACCAGGCTTTGGATGTTTCTCTTCGATGC
Source organism: Pleurodeles waltl (assembly GCF_031143425.1). Taxonomy (NCBI): domain Eukaryota; kingdom Metazoa; phylum Chordata; class Amphibia; order Caudata; family Salamandridae; genus Pleurodeles; species Pleurodeles waltl. The sequence continues at coordinate 291,873,854 of NC_090436.1, forward strand.
ACATGATTACACTCCATATTTTTTAGTGCTCACCAATTATGGGACAAGTTTGCAACCACATGATAGTTAGGGCCAATGTATGTGTGCAGATATGTGTGTAGCTGTCACAGGAGACCGTTGCTATGTACAAGTTGCCCGTGAAATATCAGATGCAGTACCATCATGTCTGAATGGCTGCCATTTACTTATTCAGCATACACATTGTAAATGATACTGAAAATGTTGCACTGTGCACAGATTTTGAGCACATTTCTTCCTTCCATACCTTACAGGTGGGAGAGGTGGTGACATTTGAGGACCCCGACCACTACAGTAAGTGTTGATATGTCTGTTATGTGTTGTGTTTGCTGGTTATGGACTCGTGTGAGTTGAACGCATAGCAAGGTGTGATGCTGTGGGCAAGTTTTTCACTTGTTCCATGAGTGGGAATGCAGTTGGGCAAGGGGGCATGACTCCTGTCTGTGCTAAGACAGGAGTCATTTCAATGGGGGTTGGGAGTCCAAATAAATGGCGCAAATCGGGTTGAGGCAAAAATTTTGCCTCAGCCTGACTTGCCCCATTTTTTGGCGCCCAAGCTCCATTTTCCCCTACGCCGGCGCTGCCTGTTGTACGTCATTTTTTTTCACGCACACCAGGCAGCTCCGCCGGCTAACGCCGGCTAACGTCATTGAATAAATACGGTGCCCGCATGGCGCTTCAGAATGGCGTTAGCCAGCACAATTTGTTTGGGCGCAAAACTGCGTTAGCGCAGTTTTGCGTCAAAAAGTATAAATATGGCCCTAAGTTCTGATTTTCCTGACATGTCTGACCCTATGAGTGCTCTAGGGTTTGCTGACTTCAAAATGTAGATAGACCTTACCTGTGGTGTGTCTGTAGAGACAAACATGTGTGGATTAGCCTATACACTCCTCGGTGTACATGTTGTTGGCAAATTATAGTTGTGTATCCACCGCCCCCCTCAAACACGGCCATGGGTTTGTGAATGGGGTACCTAGTATTGATGCTACCAGTATGTTACACATACCTGTGAAGAAGTGACGGTTTGGTTGCATACTAGTATACACACTCAGGTTTGGCACTTGGTACCATACTGGAAAGTCCAGTTACAACTTGCAGACCATGTGGCTTTAGTTTTGCTTTCCGTACACTGACATTTGTAGCCCAGCTCTTGGTGGAGGATATGCAGCATGATTCTTAGATGTTAACTGTCAGAACTCAGACTGCAAGTCAAGGCCAGTTGTTACCCATCTTGTGGGTTATGAATGCGCTTTTTGTGATGTGACCTTTGTTGTCTGGCCTGCCATGTACTTCCTCAGGGACATTCGATGCTCTGTATCGTGATATGAGCTGTTAGAAGTACAGTAGATGTAATGGCTGATTAACTTGCTGTGCTGTTTCACACAATGCAGTTACTAATGTGGCATATCTGCATTTGTCTTCACAGCAGCTAACATGACTCCAGACCAGGTCTGTGAATTTCAGAGTCGGGCCATGCGATACCAGCACATCCTGCTGGTGGAGTCGGGGTTCCGGAGGATGGCCTGGCGATATCGCCATGAACGTGCCTCCGGGGCATGGCGGGCCTTCCCACAGGGTGGGCCTACTGTGCCCACCACAGCCACCACAGAAACAACCACCAATCTGAGCCAGGTGGCCCCACCCACAGCTACCTCTGTTGAATCTACATCTGCTGGACTTCCTGGACCCACATTGCCACCGGTGCAGGACAGCCCACATAGACCTCCTCCACCGGTACCCAGACTGCCACTGCTCCAGCTGTTGACCCTGCAGCCTTCAATAAACTTGAAAACAAGATGGACAAAGTGCTGCGCAAGGTGAGCCACTTGAGCCGGGACGTGCGGCCCATTAAACGGCGGGTCAAGGATATCAAGAGGACCCTCCGGAGGGCCAACCTCTAGAGAGGTGAATAGATGGACATGATACCCTCCCCTCCCTCCTCTTTCCTTGTTCTTATACTTAGTGGGCTTAGGCGGCTTAGTGTTAGGTTAGTATAAGCTGTTAGTTTAGTCAGTGTTAGTGGGTGGCGGGTAGGGGGTCCTGCTTGTTTCTTATTTGACTTATTACGTGTGTGTGGGTGGGTGGGGGGCTATGTTGGGGTTCTTGTGTGTGTAAAAAAAAAAAAAGCAAAAACATTTTAAAAAAAGGTACCAAAAAAATATATATTTGTTTAGGATAGTATAGTATCTGTTTAGGTTAGTATGTGTTGTCCTCAATGTGTCCCGTCTCATAAGGGGGGTGGTGGGTAGATGTTTAGAACGTTTCGTTACATGTGATAAGTAAGTGTAGCTTAGGTTAGTTAGGGACAGTTGTGGGTAATGAGTAGTCAGGGTAGATTAGGGTAGGTAAGATTTTTCCCTCAGTTTCCTCATCTATGGTTAGCTTTTAATAAATATTTGGTTACCCCTTAATAGTATGTGTTGAATGGTACTTGATCGTGGGTTTGGATTCCGTGTACATCTCTTTTGTACTATAACATCTGTGTCCAATGCTACAAAGAAATCCCAACTGAGCTGTACGATTGGCAGCTAACCCAGAGCTACCTTGCAAAGTGTCTACCCTTTGTTGCAACCACCAATCACAGTTAATATGGATGACAATGTGTTTCTGTTGATAAGTGTGTTTTCAAAGTCACTAACAGTGCTTCCAGACTTGATATTGGGGAAACAGTTTTAGGTCTGACTGCAGTGTGATGATCATGCATACCCTTGTAAGATGAGTTCTCATTGGCAATCTTGTATTCTTGTCTTCATGACCCTCATACATCATTTGTGACACAGTTCGGCATGATTACCTATTTGTATGTTAACTCAGACACCTTCATTTGTGCAGTTTTTTTAGTGTTTACTTAGATTAGTGTGGCATGTTTATTGTGTTATTTTTGCACGTTGACAAAATTTAGCGGGTACTATTTGATGACTTAGTTATCCCCTGAGGAAGCATTCTTCTGTCCAACACAGCATGGTGGTGTATGGTTTCTCACTTCATCAGATTATTCCCTCAGGATGGGCAGAGTATGATGCAATCATGGACACTGTGCAGATTTCTCTAACTACATATCTGGACAGTTGTATTGACAATCTATGTTATTTGACAGTAGGGACATTTCAATTATCAATTGCGCAGTTGATATGTCACATTACCCAGAGACAGATTTGTTGTGTAAGTGCTATTTATTGAAAAGTGCTGTAGTGCTATATGTACATTGTCCATGATTGTGAGTCCATTAGAGTGATATCTTCCATTGTGATCCAACACAAGGGTTTACCAAAATGCTTTTGTCATGCTGGGGTTGCTGTTTCAGACAGTGCAGAGGGACAGACTTAGCCAATGAGTAGGAGAGAGACAATCACTGGGCTGGGTGACAAGTTATACAGTGGTTAGCATAACAGTGCTTGAGTACAGTTGTTGTAAGACTGTCATGTTTCAAAACCCAGGACTTTGGTAATAGTTGGCCATGTGGCAGGGACTAGTGCTTCCAGGTCATTTTCCTTGTGAATGTGATCTGTTCCATTTCTTCTTCTTCTGATGTGTGTGTTGCCTGCTTTGTCCTTGTTGTTGTTGGTTGTGAAGGGGCAACACACACCTCAGTGTTGGAAGACGTGGAGTCAGACATCACGGTCGCTGCCCCCTGTGAAGGTCTTAAGGGCAGTACTGCTGCAAGGAGGGCCTGCTGGTTCTTGAGAATAGCAGCCACATCACGATGGTAGGCAGCCAGGTCGACCCTGAGGGGTTCAATGTTGCATTCGTGCACGCATTGACAGGATTGCTGTTGTAGGTGTTGGGTCAACTGTATTACAGCTGTGCTGATTTCCTTCTGGGTTTTCTGCAGTTCCTGCAAGATAGATGTTAGGGCTTGCATAGCTGCTGCCTGGTCTGCAGATGACATCATGCACAAACGCACCCCCTCAAGGCTGGCTGCCATATTTTGCATCCACACCCGCACCTCCTTGGCCAGCTCCCGCTGTAATCCAACTACAGTTCTCTCAAAGCTGGTGCCAGTTTCGTCTGAGTCCTCAGCTGTATTGAAGCTGGCAGGTCTTACAATTGGGGTGGTGGGTGGATCCTCTGCGATGGCTGCTTGTTCTGTGCTCTTCCTTGTGACTGAAGGTGGGGTCTGGAGGGTTTCAAGGACCTTTTGGATAGTCTCCTGGGGAATGTTTATCGGCTCGTCATCCATGTCATCAGGGAAATCTGGGACAGGCATATCGGCAGGAGATCCATCTTCCTCTGCAATGAAACAGGGTACAATTAGTGTGTCTGTGTTGTGACAATTTTGACGTGACGTGCCTGCCTTTTGATGAATTCACTTTGTGATCTTGTTTTGTATTAATATCAGCAGTCCTTCAGATGGGCATTGTTTCAGGCCTATGGCCCACCTGTGTGTCACATGTATGTTATTGAGTTGACTTGTCAGCCTCATCGCCTCTAGGTGTTGCTTTATGCCAAATAAAGAATTGCCACCTTCTTTTCCTACTCGACCCTCCGTGTATATCCATTCTCATGGTGAGACCTTTCACTGGCTCTGGGTGTTCTGATGGCCCTGGCAGCACACTTAACTATCAGGACCTGCCCCAATCCCGGATCGTTCACATCGACTTAAATGTAATTGACATGTTGCATATCCTATGCATGGCAATGTTATGATCTGATATGGATGTTGACATTGTTAATGGGTCCTGCTGATGTTGCGTAATATGTGTTACATTGGATTGCCCTGATAGTCGTATCAGTGTCCTATTTCGTCCTCTGACTGTGCAGGTGTATTTCAGTGACCGGTTACATGTGTCCCCTCCTCAATGCTGTTGTCTGAGCAGTATGACATTTGTGATGGTGCCTTGTTACCCAGACACAGGATGGACCCTGACATATGCAGCATGGGTGTGTCCTTAGTGCTGTGTCGCTCCTATTGTTGTTTACTTTGGCTGATGTTTGTGACAACTATGGGCATTGACATTTGAGTGTACTGGGGCCTTTGTCTTGTTTCAGGAGATTGTTGCAGATGTCATCCTCACCCTCTAATTTAGGTATGTATGTTCCATGGGGAGGTTACTGCCATTGGCTACTTGAGCTGCACACAGATCAGAGGTGGTAGTGGCAACTGTTGTCGCAGTTACATTGCAGTTGTCGGTTTGGCTGGAGGATTGCTAATAGGGCCCTAGTTAATGTAGGAGGTATGTTGGCTGACGAGTGCCAGGATGTCAGTTTGACGTAGTGGCCTTCCCTCCTGTCGTGGCTTTCCCTTTGCTCCATCGTTGGCATGACAGCATGCCCCTATGGGACTGTTGTTGGTGTTGTGTAATGGTGTGCCCCAGGTCTTCTCAGAACGGGCCATGCCCCCCTGCCGTGCCCCTTTACCCATGCCACTCCATGTATATGATGACTTACATGCAATGTGTAGTAGGTATTTCCCCCCCCCCGGTTGCAGTTGACATTAGTGCATTTCAATTCCCCATGCGACTTACCCTGCATGTGCATTGTCTCCTGGTAGTGTGCGCTGCCCTGTCCTTGAATCCCTGTGACGATCTCCTCAGGGATGACGGCTGCGACCATCTCCTCCATGTGGTCCAGGGCCTCCTGGTGTGCTGGCCTCCCCCCTCCAGTCTGCAGTGCTCTTTTCCTTGGTCCTGCGTTTGCAGTCATGCCAGCGTTTCTTGCACTCGATGACTGTTCTGCGTACTTCAGCCACACTGTTAATCTTGTCGACAATTTGTTGCCATATAGCCTCTCTCCTACTGATTGGCAACTTTGAGGTGACAAACAGTTGGTGCTGGTGTTCCGTCACCTCTTTAACCAGGATTTCCTGCTCCTCTGCACTTAAGCAACACTTTCTTTTCTTCTTAAAAGTGTCCTGGTTCTTGTGTGGGTCCTCCTGGCTGGTTCCTGGTCTGCTGTCATCTTCCTGGGGTCTATAGTGGCATCTGGGATCCATTTTGGCTCTCTTCTGGTGAAATGGCTGTGTTCGCTGTGTTTTTTGAAGCTGCATTAACGTCGTTTTCCTTTACGACTTGACGCCGCAGTGCGCGTCAAAAATAATGACTCCCACCTGTTGTTTGTGCCGCCGTGCGTCAAAGTATCAATATGACGCCCGCACGGCGCACCAAAATGGCGTTAGCCGGCGGTAATATTTTTGACGCAAAACTGCGCTGGCACAGTTTTGCGTCAAAAAGTATAAATATGGGCCTCATTGTTCTGAATCTGAATTAGGGGTAGGGGCAGTCTTATCACAACTGAATTCTGAGGGCTAGGATCAACCAGTTGCTTTTATCAGCAGAAGGTTGACCCCTAGAGAAAAGCGTTGGTCTGCCATTGAGAGGGAGGCCTTCGCTGTGGTCTGGGCACTGAAAAAGTTGAGGCCATACCTGTTTGGCACTCACTTTATTGTTCATACAGACCACAAACCTCTACTTTGGCTAAAACAAATGAAAGGTGAAAATCCTAAATTGTTGAGGTGGTCCATATCTCTACAGGGAATAGACTATACAGTGGAACATAGACCTGGGAGTACCCACTCCAATGCAGATGGACTCTCCAGATATTTCCACTTAGACAATGAAGACTCATCAGGACAAGGCTAGTCTTATTGTCCTTCGTTTGGGGGGGGTTGTGTAGGAAAGTACCATCTTGCCTGGCATGTTACCCCCATTTTCACTGTATGTGTGTATGTTTTAGCCCCTGTGTCACTGGGATCCTGCTAGGCAGGACCCCAGTGCTCATAGTATGTGCCCTGTATGTGTTCCGTGTGTGGCGCCTAACTGTATCACTGAGGCTCTGTTAACCAGAACCTCAGTGTTTATGCTCTCTCTGCTTTCTAAATTTGTCACTGCAGGCTAGTGACTAAATTTACCAATTCTCATTGGCACACTGGTACACCCATATAATTCCCTTGTACATGGTACTTAGGTACCCAGGGTATTGAGGTTCCAGGAGATCCCTATGGGCTGCAGCATTTCTTTTGCCACCCATAGGGAGCTCAGACAATTCTTACACAGGCCTGCCAGTGCAGCCTGAGTGAAATAACGTCCACATTATTTCACTGCCATTTTTCACTGCATATAAGTAACTCCTATATGTCTAACCATCACCTGGTGAAGGTTGGGTGCCAAGTTACTTAGTGCGTGGGCACCCTGGCACTAGCGAAGGTGCCCCCACATCGTTCAGGGCAAACTCCCCGGACTTTGTGAGTGCGGGGACACCATTAGACACATGCACTATACATAGGTCACTACCTATGTATAGCGTCACAATGATAACTCCGAACATGGCCATTTAACATGTCTAAGATCATGGAATTGTCACCCAATACCATCTGGTCTTGGGGGGACAATTCCATGATCCCCCAGGTCTCTAGCACAGAACCCGGGTGCTGCCAAACTGCCTTTCCGGGGTTTCCACTGCAGCTGCTGCCAACCCCTCAGACAGGATTCTGCCCTCCTGGGGTCCAGGCAGCCCTGGCCCAGGAAGGCAGAACAAAGGATTTCCTCTGAGAGAGGGTGTTACACCCTCTCCCTTTGGAAATAGGTGTGAAGGGCTGGGGAGGAGTAGCCTCCCCCAGCCTCTGGAAATGCTTTGATGGGCACAGATGGTGCCCATCTCTGCATAAGCCAGTCTACACCGGTTCAGGGATCACCCAGCCCTGCTCTGGTGCAAAACTGGACAAAGGAAAGGGGACTGACCACTCCCCTGACCAGTACCTCCCAGGGGAGGTGCCCAGAGCTCCTCCAGTGTGTCCCAGACCTCCGCCATCTTGGAAACAGAGGTGATGGGGGCACACTGGACTGCTCTGAGTGGCCAGTGCCAGCAGGTGACGTCAGAGACCCCCTCTGATAGGCTCTTGCCTTTCTTGGTAGCCAATCCTCCTTTTTTGGTAGCCAAACCTCCTTTTCTGGCTATTTAGGGTCTCTCCTCTGGGGTATTCTTCAGATAACGAATGCAAGAGATCACCAGAGTTCCTCTGCACTTCCCTCTTACACTTCTGCCAAGAATCGACCGCTGACTGCTCCAGGATACCTGCAAAACTGCAATAAAGTAGCAAGACCTCTACCAGCTACATTGTAGCGCCTCAACCTGCCGGCTTTCTCGACTGTTTCCTGGTGGTGCATGCTCTGGGGGTCACCTGCCTTCACCCTGCACTGGAAGCCAAGAAGAAATCTTCCGTGGGTCGACGGAATCTTCCCCCAGCTAACGCAGGCACCAAAAGACTGCATCACCGGTCCTCTGGGTCCCCTCTCATCCTGACGAGCGTGGTCCCAGGAACACAGGAACTCTATCCAAGTGACTCCCGTAGTCCAGTGATCCTTCAGTCCAAGTTTGGTGGAGGGAAGTCCTTGCCTCCCCACGCTAGACTGCAAACCTGTGTACTGTGAGATTTGCAGCTGCTCCGGCTCCTGTGCACTCTTCCAGGATTTTCTTTGTGCACAGACTAGCCTGGGTCCCCAGCACTCCGTCCTGCAGTGCTCAAACCTCTGAGTTGGCCTCCGGCATCGTGGGACCCTCCTTTGTGACTCTGAGCCAGCTCTGGTTCACAAATTTTCTAAGTGCCTGTTCAGGTACTTCTGTGGGTGCTGCCTGCTTCTTTGGGGGCTCTCTGAGTTGCTGAGTGCCCCCTCTGTCTCCTCCTCCAAGGGGCGACATCCTGGTCCTTCTTGGTCTCCGGCAGCACCCAAAAACTTTTACCATGACCCTTGCAGCTAGCAAGGCTTGATTGTGGTATTTCTGCATGGGAACACTTCTGCAACCTTCAGCACGCTGTGGGACATCTTCCTTCCAAAGGAGAAGTTCCTAGCTCTCTTCGTTGTTGCAGAATTCCAAGCTTCTTCCATCCAGAGGCAGCTTCCTTGCACCTTCATCCGGGGTTTCCTGGGCTCCTGCCCCCCCGGACACTATCGCAACTCTTTGACTTGGTCCCCTTGCCTTGCAGATCCTCAGGTCCCAGAATACATCTTCAGTGCTTTGCTGGTGTTTGTGGTTCTTGCAGAATCCCCCCATCACGACTATTGTGTTCTTTTGAGGTAGTAGGTGTACTTTACTCCTACTTTTCAGGGTCCTGGAGTGGGGTATCTTGGACACCCTGACTGTTTCCTTACAGTCCCAGCGACCCTCTACAAGCTCCCATAGGTCTGGGGTCCATTCGTGATTCGCCTTCCACTTTTGGAGTATATGGTTTGTTTTGCCCCTTGACCTATGTGTGCCTATTGCAACCTATTGTAATTCTACACTGTTTGCATTACTTTTCTGACTCTTACTTACCTGTTTTGGGTTTGTGTACATATAACTTGTGTATATTACTTACCTTCTTACTGAGGGTACTCACTGAGATACTTGTGGCATATTGCCATAAAAATAAAGTACCTTTATTTTTAGTAACTCTGAGTATGGTGTTTTCTTATGATATTGCGCATATGATATAAGTGGTATAGTAGGAGCTTTGCATGTCTCCTAGTTCAGCCTAAGCTGCTTTGCCATAGCTACCTTCTATCAGCTGAAGCTGCTAGAAACACCTCTATTCCACTAATAAGGGATAACTGGACCTGGCACAGGGTGTAAGTACCACAGGGTACCCACTATAAGCCACGCCAGCCTCCTGCAGTCCTGCAGACTCCTGTGCTTAATTTCCAAATTTGCCCTTAGTGCATTAAGAGAATCCAGAGGATCCTTGGGCCAAAGTCACAGCAAAGGGTCCGGTCTGGTCATTGTCTGGGGGAGATAGGAAGTAGTCCTCAATGCAGGCACCATCACTTTAGGTCCCCTGGGAAGCAAATGGCCCGGGCCACGCAATAACTTGTCAGGACCTTAGTGGCTGGTTAGTCTCCAGCAGCTGTTGGAGGTCTCAATGTGCTGTGGCAATAGAGGCCTGCGTCCGGGGGCAGGGCTCAGATTATGGGCAGCCCCCTCCTGTCAGTGAGGCACCCAATCCAGTTTGCTCTACCTCATCCAATGTGGTTGGGTGGGAGAGGGCTCCTGCAGGCAACTGTCAGCCCTCAGGGTCATCAGAGGAGGGCTACCCAGCCCTGGATGCCACTGGGCCAGTTTACCATGGGCGATACAGGTGGGTGATACAAGGCCAGGCGGAGTGGAAAGTCTGGCCGCTCACTGGTCGGGACGTCCCTCCTCCCCTGCCTCAGAGGTGAGTAAGTCCCAGGCCTCTCTAGCTTCCGCTTCACTTAGGCCCGGTGGGGTGAGCGCCCAGGAGATCGGATGGCAGGGAGGAGGGGCCACAAGGGAGGGAAGAAGAAGGTCACCAGCCTCCTCCATACACGCTCGTTGGCCCAGTGGTTATCTGGACCTGCTGGTTGGGTGCAGAGCCATCGTCTGTGGCCCAGTCAGAGCGCCACTGCTCCGCCCAGGTCAACAGGCCCTGCACTCCTGAAGGTGCTAGGCCGAACTGAGGTGCGAGGGCCCCCCTGGGCCACCAGCTCCCAGCCCCGATCAGAGGTAGTCTCCGGTGTGGAGTATGCAGTCCCATCGCTCTATGGATGCCGCTTCCTGCGATCACGGCCCCACGCCAGTGCACGGAGCACTGTGTTCAAGTGGCCATCATGCTCCGCGACTAGACCACGCCCCTACAATTCTGAGAAGACTGAAAAGTACGTTAAGGCATCATTGTTGATAACTTTATATAATCTGAAAATCATGAGTTTTATTAAGCAATTATGACTCAGTCATTTATAATTCCAGGGTTAATCAATTGAGTGTCACTAAAAATGGTAAAGTTGTGATGGAAGGGGCTATGTAGGATCATGTACATTTTTGTTTTAAAACAGAATTTGGCTTTATGGGCCACTTCCACCTGCTTGCATTGAACAAGATGATCCTAATATTCCAAGCTTAAGATAAGATGTGGTTTTCTTTTCTGGTGTCAAAAGATGTGTGCATTCCCCTTTGCTTAGTACTGAGGTGGTGGTGTACTACCATTTGAATATTACTTTTTTTTTGTAGTGTGTCTGTTCTACAGTAGTAGTCTGACTGCCTCCCACCAAAATGAAGGATGTATTAACAATTTAAAACAATATGCACTTTCTTTAGCCCGTATAATCTAGAATTTCTTCTATCACATATTTTTTAACATTGCTCAGCTTTGGCTTTTCTTGGGTCCTGCCTGTTCATAGAAAGCATGATTTATTGCAGTTGAACGTTGTTATGGTACATTCTATAGGTTATAAAGTAATGTTGTTTTGACGGGGTTCCTCATGAAGCCTGTTATCTTCTGCTCTGGGGGCTCCTTTTAGCAAAAGACTCCAAAATGCCCCATAGATGCATACCTAACCCAATCACAGACAGTTTACTTAGTGACAAATGTACTTTCCCTAAACTCATTGAAGACAATCTGCCATTTTGTGTTTCTGAACTCATGGAATTGCAAACACATCTTCCTGAAAAATTAGCACATTAAAAAAATGCCAGAGACCCTCACAATGGGGAGCATAGAAACAAAAAGCAGCACAAGAAACACGAGTTGAATGAGAGAAAACATTTGACTGTTTTAAATATTTTGATTGTACATCTTCGGCTTTAAACTATTCCATAAGATATTTATTTCACTACTTATCATAAAAACAGTTAATAATGTTTGTTTGTGAACAGAGTTCTGTGGAAGCTTTGAATCCTGCATCCATGATGCATCTTTCTGGTTGTCAAGGACGCATATGTTGCTCTGACCATTGTGATATCATCTGAGAACTCTGATACAGTATTATTATTTCAGGGTTCTTAACTCTAGAGCAAGGCACCTCACTGCATATCTTAGCTTGGAGACTGGAGAGGTGGTGGCTAAGTTAACGTTGTGCTGTATTTATTGCTTAATACTGAGTTTTACAGACGGCACGGAGTGTATAACATCATATTCTGTTTTACGGAGGCACCAAGGCCTATCAACTGTTAACAATCCTGCTTCCCTGCTCCCTTAGTGTTGGGATAGACAGCAAGGCTCTGCTTCTGTTTCCTGGTCACAGTCTATGCTCACAGACATGCTACAGATGGAGGAGAACAAAGTAGGAGAACTTCTAACCATGTAGTACAAAATATGTGAAAGAAATATATGGGGAGAGGGAGTGGGGGTAAGGGCAGAGCTGCCAACTTTGGAGTTGGGGACCCAACTTTGAGTCTCGGCATTGGCTCAACAGCCTGTGATTCGGGACAAATCACTTAGGCCCATATTTATACTTTTTTGGCACCACATTTGCGTAATTTTTCGATGCAAAAGCGGCACAAACTCACAAAATATAATAGCATTTTGTAAGTTTGCGCCGCTTTTGCATCAAAAAATGATGCAAATGCAACGCAAAAAAAGTATAAATATGGGCTTTAATGTCCCTGTGCCTACAAAAAATTAATGTGTCCTTGTGTAATGTAACTGGTGCTCATGTAAAGCGCTCCAATACCTTTGGGTCACACTTTATATCAAAATAAATATATGGCATAATATTATCCTCCTTGTTGGTAGGCTTAATTGCTGAAAATAATAGCCTAAATCTGAGAGGACGAACATCTACATGTTCTCTATAGATTCAGGGATAATATATTAATATGTCAGAGGCAGGAATGTCCTTAATGGTGTCAAGTGTGTCACTATGGTGTTGTGCTTCAATAATTACTTTTTTCATGCAAAGTATTGATTTTTTTTAGAGTACTTATGTCCAGTTAAAAATTAGATGACTCGTATCTCCTAAGCCACTGGTGTGTATACTATCCCCCAAATGTGCAGGAGTACAAATGCTTGCTTTTTAAGCCCCACAGTTCTGTGAAGCAAACACACTGATAGGGTTGCCACACTTCACTCCTCACAATTGATTTGCAACTTTGTTTGTAAAAGCTATATCATTGTTCTGATATTCTTCCTAAGCTACATTAATTAATTGATAAATTAATTAATTAGGAGTCCATAAATTAAATCAGCATAATAACTAAATTAATTTGACGGGTTTAGACAGATCAGACAGTAAAAGTCACACCCGCGTGTCAAAAATCAATACACCGTCACATTCCCACTCTGAAACAAATTGTCCAGTTTCTCTACATCTCAAAACATTATTCTCACTTTGATTGCCCCTCCTTCTCCTTTCTCGTACACTATACAATTATGTAAGGTTTTTGATGGCTTAGATAGCTGAAGACATATTAGTCATCCAGAAGTGAATGGAGATGTTTTTTACCTAAACCTGCTGTTTTCAAAAGTTTTTATTTTTGTTTTATGGTTATGTTTTATTTAGTGCATTTCCTTAATTTGTTACTAATTTGTTGCCTCTTCACACTGGAGCTTTTGTGCACCTGTATTTGGGATTTCACTGGACATCTAGTTTCATTCCATGGGTAGATTAACTGAATTTGTGATCCCTAATTATAATCCTTTGCCACCTTTCTTAATAAAGTAATGACACTCATGGTCAAAACTTCCTTTGTCATCTTCTGACAGGCTCATTCCAAAATAATTCTGGGTATTCCCAAATCAGCAAGTAACTTGGGTTATGCAGAATTAGGATTATGAAATCTGGGGACACTTAGTAGATCTCTCTGTTTCACCATGAATCTTAGTTTGCTGATGGGAGGTACATCATCAGGAAATGATGTGGAATTACCAAGAAAACTGTCTCTGGCAATTCCTTATTTCTAAAACAACATTCTCCATCCCAATTGTAATCCCTATGGCTCCAAGGGGCTGAGTTTCTGTGGAGTACAAGTGAGATGTTGAGGGTTCCAATGATAATAATGAATCACATGGGAAACTGGTTATTTAGATCTTGATTACCTTATTAATACCCTATTTCAAGGGGGATCTTTGGTGTTCCACTTGAATTTCAGTGGAGTTTACCAATGCCACTAATTATGGTAGCTCTGGGGTTCAAAGATGCTCAAAAAGATAACAGGGACCTTGTAAGGCAATAAGTTTCCAACTCTCAATCCAGCACCTTGCATTTTTCCTGTCATGTTTGACCTCATTTCACTTATTTGTTGATACCTCCGGCTGGCCATCCACTCACTCTTAAATCACAGCTCAAAACTGAAGTTTTCCTAAAGTCATCAGCAATTCACCCGTTTTATGTTTTGACTGTATTTGTTATTTTGATACTGGTGGGTATATTTCTATGCCCCATTGTGTTGCTCTTGCACCACGCAATGTAGTTTAAGAGCTAGACAAGCCCAAAACCAAATTTATGAAGCCATGCAAGGCCACCTTGCTTGGCCCTGAGTGGCTTCATTAATTTGGAGTGAAGCAACGCATACGAAATAGCTGCCTTGTGTTACTCTGCCCCGGGGAGGTGTTCCATGGGAGTGGGCCCAATGCAACATCCATGGATTTAGGTGCGTTTCAGATTTATCAAAATTTGTAGACCAGGAAATGCCTCAAAACTCTACGCTTCCCCAGATGAGACATAACAATGAGAACTATCTTTATTTCTCCTCATTACATCCTCTTTATATGTGTGTTGCATTCTGCAGTATATATAGTAAGAGGAATATGGCTCAGTGTATTGTTTTTATGCAAATAAATACAGTGCATTCCTGCCCTTTACCTGTGATGTAGTGATGCGCAGCAAGGTGATGTGCAGTGCCACATAGCCATAAATATGGCCCTGAATATATTTTTACATTACTGAACATATTTATCCCCTACACACATTTTGTCATGATTACACAAGAGCTCTAATTTGATACTCTGATAAATGTCACATTCTTGCCCTTCTGTGTATGATTTCTCACACAACTAATCTGTTCTTTGCTTGATCATATGTGATTGTGCATTTGGAATAATCCAAAGTGGGGTAACTTACAATGTAGACCACTTTGACAAGTGCTGTTATTAGATCTCAGCTGTCAATACGGACTATGTTCAACTATTGCTAAAATTACGCATGATTTCTCTGAGTCTCAAGAAATGTGTGAAGGGCTTCGGCAACAGCTAATGTCATACAGAGGGGAAGGTATTTTTGTGTCTTACAATTGCAACCAAAAGTACACTTTAACCAGGAAATTGAAATAATTTGTCTGTTGTAATAAATCTATTAACTGCATTTAAAGAACATCAGAACAAAAGGAAAGCCAATAGAAAGCTACTGTTAAGCTTTTCATTTGAATGTAGCTTAAACTAGTGGTTGACTAATTTGATTTCTCCAACAGCTTTCACCTTTTCACTTGATTATTTGGGCCACTTTCCTTTCTCTCACCCACCCAAATGCCAAAGCTGGCATTCTCAATCAGTGATGTCATGTATATCGCAGCCATTCATTGACTTCAATTCACCAACATGCCATGGGTAGTGGAAGTGACATTCGATGCCATTTCATCTTTACTTTCACTCAGAGACATGCATACACACACACACACACATTCACTCATACACACACTCTCCTTTATATAAGCAAACTCTTCACCCACAAGCATGCTCACAACATACACTTAAAAGTATTTTTACTTACCTCAGCTACCAAGGAGGGTCATATACCAGCTAACTGAACTGAATGATATATTATTAACTTATAGTGTAATAAAAAAACTGAAAACAAGGAAGTGGAGCCCCAAGCAATGTCCATAAGGAAGAGCTGCCCCTGTGGTCCAGGCCCTGCTTTTGCCACCTCTAAGGCCAGGGGTTGCAGAGGCAGGTGCCAGGGACACAAGGGGCAAGCTGGGGGTCATAGCTGCGATCCCTGGCGACCCCTAAATGACGTCTATGCAGCCATTGTAATGGCCACCTCTAATGTCTTTTTGTTGCATTCTGTGTTGAAATATCAGGCTTTTACTTCCGAACACTCATTTAGGCTTTCCAGTTCTTTATCCACAAAATGTATTTTCTTTGTCAAAGCCTCCTGTAGTTGTTTATGACTTCTATGGCTTCACCAATCGAGTAGTGACTGACATTAGAGTTTGTCATTTTTTGTTTTTGAGACCAGTTTCTTTCTGATTTTGTGTGAAAAACACTGGGATCAGAAAGCGAAACTGCCTTTAGTCCCAAGGTGGATAATATTAAGTGTGGAACTCTCTGGTCCCGAGCAGTACATTACAGAAGCCATGTTGCCTCTTCAAATGATCAGTGCCTCAGGGGAATTGTGTGTTTTGGCCCCCATAAAATAGGGAGCAAGGTGAAAGGGGTGAGTGTTTGGTCTATTGCATTGCTTTGTTGTTTTGGCCCACATGGCCTTGGATCATGTGATATGTTGTGTGCTTTACTTACCCCGTGTTTACAGGGCTCACTATGAGGGAATGTCTGGTAGACAAAGGAGGCCATGACAGGTTCACAATTATAAGGAAATGCATTTATGCTCTTAAGTCAAATACTGGAGCAATTCATAAGCCAACATAAAATTGCTCAATATTACTAATGAAAAAGTCCTTTCACAGTAACCAGTAGTATTCCTGTTTGAAACCCCTAGTTACTTGTAGGACATCTTGATATCTGAATTGTAGATAACCCTCGACTCACTCACTTTCAATTAAGTTTATGTGCTTCTATGTGTACGTTAGTGATTTAAAGGCCTACTTTGGATTTGGGTAAAAACCAAAAGTGGTATTATATGGGGTATTCTTTTCTGTATGCAATTTTCTTCTAACATTTGTAGACATTTTCTTACTTTGATGCCAGTGCTAATACCACTTTTGGGTATCTAATCATACATAAATCCCATTGTTTTTAAATATGACACTAGTTCAATTAGATTGAACAATTATTGAAGTATTTTGAAACAATATTAAAAATGTTGAACATATGAAGCTAAAATTCTTAACATCAGACGTCACCTAGTGGAAATTGTGCAGATGCAGCAGATTGATGCCAAAGCAATATTTAGAGCTGATCCATTTGCAGAATGGACGTGACAATGCATCTAAACTTGCTGAGGTGAGCATGATATTGTGAAGAATATTCCAAAAACGTGAAGTTCAGTTAAGTGATGATGGGCAACTTAGATGTTACCCAGCATTCAAAAGCACCCAAGCCCATCTATTAAAAAAGAGAATATATATATTCGGTGAGGTTATCCTGACTCTAATTTTGATAACTTGGTCAGGTTCCAGGGTTAACCAATCCGGAGCTTCTAAGGAATGAGCTAAATTCAAAGCTTACTCAATGCAGTTAATTCAGAGGATTTTTGATAGTGTCAAGCTGTTAATCTTCAAGACCAATTTACTATGGCCCGCTTCACAAAGAGCATCTGCAGTTATGGCAGAGGCTCCGTGGTCGTGGGGGAGTCTCTGCACTCATGACACAATCTCCGCAATGAGAAATGTCATGGTGGAGATTCTGCCACGCCCGCGGACCTCCACCTCAACAGGAGATGCTCTTTGTGAATTGGACCCTAAGGCTTTAAAGCCTTCACGGCCCGCATGTCCCTAATTACTGATTTTCAGGCACCTTGGTGCTTGGCTTCAGTTTGTCAAGACAGAACCTATGTTCCAGCAAAGTGAACGTCAGGAGTTTTAAGCAGTTCCTGGATAATAGTGTGAGAGTAAGCATGTATTTTATGAAACCACTTCTCTAAGCCGACTCAGAGTTTGTCTAGCAAATGGGCTTCAGTACTATCAACATTTTATGATCCCTCTTTAGCCCTCTGCAGCCACTAGCCAGGAGTCCAAGCACTGTGGAGATTACGTGGATCCCACTCTCTGTGGTCCATTTTCAGCACCCTACATGAGGAAACTGTACATGTTCATGTCAGCAACATATGGAACTGGACAGTGACATCAGGCAACACATATTGTTAATTCATGTCCTACTCTCAACACTCACATACATTTGTGGCTAATGTGTTTTTCGTTACAAATGGTAGGCTCTAAACAGAAATGCACATAGAGCGATAGGACAAGAAGCAAGTCAAGCGATGAGCACCGCATGGCCTAGCTTACCTACAGAGCAAACATATATGCATGGGTATAACTTCCCTGCAGTAGGTATTATCTGTATTCATGTCAGCCTTTACCTCACTAAATATAAAAGTTTCTGTAAAATTGGGCAATTCATTGTAAGCCTTTGGACCAATTGTAGTCAAGGCAACCTGCTTCTTTGAACCCACTCAGTACACAGCAAAGTCTAGACTTTAATGTAGTTGCTATTATGTTTATATCCATAATTTAATGCTATGGATGTCTACTCCAGCTGCAGATAGGTAAAGGAATGGAGCATTCTGAAACGCTACAAAATGCACTTGGCACATCCATGTGTCCCTTTTATATGTCAGTGGATTGCCTCTCTTCACATTAAAGCCAAAGAGCCTTGTTTGTTCTGGGTTGGTATGGTTGCACTACGTGCAAACCAATTCTGACCTAAATTTTTGCCCTTCTTTGGATATTCCAGGCAAGTGGAGTCCGGCCGAGACCAGAAAGCATGCATGACAGACAAAGAACTCTATCACTTGCTGCAACATGGATTCCGGTAAGTCTAGGAGTATAATTGCTTAGGCAGGAACAGAAAAGGAGCATGTGCCCTCCCCTTTAAGTGCTCAAAGCCTCAAAAAATGTGCATGTTTAGTTCCCAGACAGTAAGAAAGATATGAGGCAAGAGATGTATGTGGAGTTTCAAGGGGTGTTGCATATTTGGCCCCAGATGGCTGGACACATAGGGAAGAGGGTGCATGTTTATACCCAGGCATAACGTCAGTGATTTTCCCTCACAAAGAAAGGTTTCCAACAGGATGGCTATTAGGGAAAACATGCTTCTCGTTTTGAAAGTAAAAAGAGTCTACTTCAAACGGAGTGGTGCAAAATGTCTAATTAAAAGGGCGCTTCACCAACTGAACTAACTGCTAATAGTTCCTTCCCAATGTCCTATCTAAAAACCTTTATTATCTGTAAGACTCTATGGGATTTTTATTGTAGCGGATAACTATCCTACTCTTTGAGAATAATGTGCTTATTCAGCTTTGTTCTCCCAGTGTCTCAAATGGCTGTCGGCTTTGTCTTAAAGAAACAACTAGTCTTATGTGGGTTCTTGTTCTCTGTTAGAATAATTTTCATAGTCTGATACTGAGTTTACTGTAGTTCAGCATTTCCTGGGAATATGTCTTATCCTTTAAGCATGACCCTAGTTTCAATCAAGTTATACATTCATTGAAGTGTTTTGGAAGAAATATAAAAAAATATTCAATGCATGCAATTCTTGATATCATTTTACACCATCTGTGTATTGCATAGGTGCAGCCAGCATTTGTCATTGGAATATACAACACAGTTTATTTTAAGAACACAACCTCTGACAATGGACCTTACACATTTTTCAAACCTCCTCAGGTGAGTGCGATATTGTGAGCTTTTCAATATATTCTCTAGGAATAGATAAGACTGGTTTGAAAACATTTGAGAGATATTTGGGATGAGCAAACTAAATGCAGATGTTACATCTAAGAGGCATTCACTTGGACGTCCTAGAAGTCCTGTTTACCACCTCAGTGATGAAACCAAAGGTTGACACCAATCTGGGGTTGCTTGTTATACTTCCTACTGTACAAGACCAAGACCGAGTTGTATAATGCTGGTGTCTGTCTGTCTAAGATGGAGTTGTGGACAAGAAACACATGGGCTGGAATGAGGGCCAAAGAATGTGTGGATGCATTCAAGATATCAATGCCAGCAGATGGAGATACTTTTTTGAAACATGTATCATTGGATCATGCCTATATCACTAACAGTCGTCCTCAGTGTCAGTCACCATCAGCAATGATATACCAATATATGCAGAGTGATGTTAATCAGCAAGATGGAAGAAAAGTCTTCTTAGATGGTCTGCAAATGATATATGTTCAATAGTATAACTACCACTAAGTAGATGTTCTCTGTAACTGTTGCACTTTGAAGTTACATTTGACACCAGTTAACTCAATGGCTGATTGGATTTGTGTTTAAATAATATTAGTGTATTGGATAGCTGTTTCGAAGACAATAAGCTTTCCCTAGATCACTCAATCTTTAACAAAAGTTTGGGTGTATTCTTCTGGGCCTTGCACGTACATTCAGGGCTTGCTGCTAGGGAAGTCTGCCACGGATGATTCCAAGTTCATGCACTGTTGAACAGTTCAGAGTGCACATTGCAGTTGAACATGAACCTTGTTTGTATCACTGGTATCTCCACATTGCTGTTTAGCATGCTAAAAGCCAAACAACACACTCGGGGATGGATGATGTTTAAATAATGAAGCACCCAAAATGACTACCATGTTCGTGTGCAATTCTTTTGTGATATGAAATCTTTGAAAGTTTTCCACAGGGGCCTTCAGCAAGAACTTAGAATATATGGGGTGTGGCAGTTCATATTTGGCTGATCCTTAATTATTCCCAAAATGAAATAGATTCTGAGTGCACCACTTTGGGAAGCCTAGATCAGGGTTTCTCAGGGAGGAAGGGATGAATTTTTGGTTCCTAATAGTGTTTCATGGTTGGGCACCATCTGGCTGGGTTGCCTTTAGGCTAGTGGTGTGTGCAGGTGAAATGAATTACAGGAGACTCTGAATAAGCCCAGCATAAACTATATGAAAGACTGTCCACTGTAGGTAAGTATTCTTTT
Source organism: Pleurodeles waltl (assembly GCF_031143425.1). Classification (NCBI taxonomy): domain Eukaryota; kingdom Metazoa; phylum Chordata; class Amphibia; order Caudata; family Salamandridae; genus Pleurodeles; species Pleurodeles waltl. The sequence goes on from NC_090436.1 coordinate 291,894,354, forward strand.
GGTTTTGTAATTAAAAGTGAATAATTAAAGGTCTGCATTTAAATTGTTCAATATGTTCATGTAAAAAGACCCTTTCAAGGCATCATTGGAATAGTATTGTAAACAGAGTATTGAAATAAGGCTCAATCTTCCCAACAATCCTCAGCTATTGTATCAAAGACCTCCCGACTCAAAGAAGCAAGTAGTATAATATGGTATATTGTTTTGCGTATGTAATATTGCTCACCTTCTTTGCTAACAGTCTCCCAACTTTGGAAAAAATGTTTTGTCCTCATACGTTTGACAGTGGATTACAATTAATTCACAGTTCTGTTGATGTACTTCATAATTATACGGAATTTATGAAACTAAAGTTGTTAACATGAGTGCTCAACCTGTACCCATTGTGCAGAAGCAGCAATCAAATATGAGTGAAATCGGCAATGAAGACCAGGATTAAAAAAAAAAAATTGATTATGGACTTGATACTAGTTTCAAACCTGATGAAGTGAGTATAAAATAATGGAGAAGACTCTAGCAATATAAAGCTTGACTAAATGTCAGAGTCCAAGTTGAAGTTATGCAGTAAGCTAAAACAACTACAGGTAGCTAAAAAAAAATAAGGCCATCCAAAATATGCTATAAGTCCTCTGCATCACCTGGTGGTAAAATGACTTAGTCCACTTGTAGGGAAATAAGTTATTAATTACTGTCTTTTTTCTCAGAGACTACCATGTTTTTTGCATCCAGTTTGTTCTGCTCTAGCAATATGTAATTGTCAAAGGTTTTACCAGTAATACATGTCAGGTGCACATCAAAAGATCTCTGTGCTGATTCCAAAACCATTCTAAACCAAATTCACTTTCTATCAGATCAATTTCATGGAGATTACTGCTAAAGAGTGCAGGACCACAAAAATTCTGATGGCCATAACATATCAAATATTAGTTGTATGTTGATGTGATGGATCATAATCAGGGTCACTGTAATAATGCTGCAGGGGCGTGTCACATTATGCAACAAGGTTGACTAAAGTATGCTGCAAGAAAAGGCTTATTATGCGGTGTAATGCAGCATATTTTCTGATAGTATTACTTTGTTGTTTTGTCTTTGCATGGGTTGCACCGCTTTAGTACTAGTTTACCACCACAACATAGCTATAAGCAAGAGAAAAGTGACCAGTCAACCTCTGCAAATGGCCTTTCACTGTGCGGCAACACATGTTGCTGAATTTGTAGTAACTATTAAACTATTTGAGCCACAACATTATTTTTGTTACAATCTGCAGATTATGCAGTATATGATGGAATATGTGGCAAATGCTGTAGACCAATATTTATGTGAAAAATGCTGTGCCCGCACAATCACACAATTCCAGCAGCCCTGATCATAATTTGGATTGAACACATTTTGTCATGTTACAGAATTTCCAGATGGTATTTTCGCTCCTGACATATTTCAATAGAATTTTTACAAAGTCCATGAGGTTAGAGAAATGCTTTAGAAACATTATGGGGAAAGGGCGGGCAGAAAATGTTATGTGAATAATAGCAAACATCAGAACCATATTTTACAGGTTGCCATTCCGCAGTGTTCCAATGCTGGGAAATCTCTAGTGAGAGCACAGAAGTCTGCAGGATCATTCCAGACGTTTGCTACTTCACTTGAACGGATGAGGCAGAATTATGAACCATATAATTTCACAAGCGTAAACCTGCTTTGAAGGAACCAATACCATTCACATACAGCACTGATTTCCCAGCTATACAGGTGAGCATAGAACATTTTTAGCTGGTGGAGTTAGAAGAAAAACATAACTGCTAAAAACATAAAAATATCACGGATTACTGAGATGGATTAAATAACCGATATGCGCAAAAATCAAGGTGGTGGTTTTGGGAAAGACTGTACCAGGTCTTCTACCATATAAAGCAGGATTCTCATCTGCCTGCCTATCCAGTCCATATATTCCTTGTCTCATTTTTAGTGTGAGGGAACATGGTGACCCTGAAGAAGGGAACCCTTTACTTTAGGGAACTTGGTGAGCGCTTCTGTTGGAAGGGGCCCTCATTGATGACCTTTGCAAAGATTTATGTGATGGCCATAATGCCTCAGGCCAGCTGCCCAATTTAGCAAGAACATCTCCTCAGCACTCTTTGTGGCATCTCTGCTGTGCAAGACGTCCATGTAAATCATGGCATAAATGCAAAGGAAAGCTTCATAATGTCTACAACGTTCTAGGAGACATTTTTCACAACATAATTGCCATTTGTATTCTGAGTACTACATTTTAACTCCTATTTGGGGGTGTATTTTACTTACATTTGTTTATTATGTCTTTTCTACATACCTCCACAGCCATTTTAACCACAATGACCCTCCCATCTCCCAGATAGGTGTATGGGTACCCATCCCCTCCCCGTCGTATTCAGGATGTACAGCTCCGATACAAAAGATGTTTATTAATCCAGCCACAATACTATATAGCAGCCACAACTGACTCATAATATGTGACCATTTTCAAAACCCACTCTACCTTAAATCATGGTAATGACCATTCCCACCTGGGGAATATACACTGACAATTAACAGAACTACAGCTTTTTCATAGCCAATATCGCTCCATTCTTAGTACTCCTATTGAGCAGTCATGGTACCGTTCCACTCACCAGTACCGTAAGCAGCAGACCACCTTGCACAGTAAGATGACACTCATGATGTGCCCCAGTCCATCTGCATGTTTCTCATATGGCCAGCTAAACAATGTTTTTGATTATTTTGCTTTGAAGTGTGTTCAGTATATCTGCATGTTTCTCATATGGCCAGCTAAACAATGTTTTTGTTTCTTTTGCTTTGAAGTGTTTTCACATTCCAGCTGTATATCTATTTTTATCACAGGGAATAACTTTTGTTCTGCTACATGGGCTTAATTTGTCATATTTTAGGATAAAACGAATTGAGATATTGAATTTCACAGCATGCTTATCTTTAGAATATTGTGCTGGTCATTTGACATAATATTTTTGACCTGAAAAGCAGATTTTATGACTAACCCAATGTCTTATATTTAAACTTTATATGATTATAGATATGTGTTTTGAAACAAATACCCAAAAAATAAAATGTAGGATAACTTCTTTGAATGAATATCCAAAATTGGTACATTACACATGCAACAGGAACGTGCTAATTATTGTTCATATTGCCGCAGAATTTCCAGATTACTTTTTCACATAATTTAGGTTGAGTCTAAAAAAGTTAATTAGACTATGGGAATACAGTATAGAAAGTTAATAAAGAGTGTGGTTTTGTGGGGGGTGTGATGTACAATTAGGGGAACACAAAAATATCAAGTAACTGTATTCTTCTTGTTGGCATTCCGCAGTGGTGTAACGCTGAAAATATCCTACTGAGAAAGAGGACTATAAGCAGAACCATGACTGTCACTATCTATCGTGTGCCGAGTAGAATACATAATGTGCCTCATAAAAGTCCAGCAGGAATTCTACATGCAAATGAACCAATAGATCTCCCATATAGTCTAGCTGCACAGGTATGATAGATATCTCTTTTTTAAGGTGTACCATGGAACATATTGCACTGATTTCCCACCTGTGCAGGTGCGCATAGTACATTTGCTTGCCTGCTAAATTCGGAAAAATATATAACTGCTGAAATAATACCAAAATATCATGGATTGCACAGAGATGGATTAAATAATTTACATGTAGAAAAATCAAGGTTTTAGTTTTGGAGATGGTTGAAACAGGTCTTCTACTACAAACAGCAGGAGTGTCATCTGCCTGCCTTTCCAATACATCTATTCTATGCCTCATTTTTAGTATAAGGGAGCATGGCATTCCTAAAAGAGGAGGCTTTTTAATCTAAGGAACTTGGTGGGTGTTTCTGTTGGAAGGGGACCTCACTAGTTGACCGTTGCAAATATTGAAATGATGGCCATAATAGCACCGGAAATTGCATCATACAAGAGACCCAATTTAGAATGAAAATCCCCAACACTCTTTGTCTCACACCTTCACTGTAAATCATGGCAGTCATCCAAAGAAGAGCCTCAAAATGTCTATGATGTTGTAGGAGACATTTTATACCACATCACTGGCATTTGTATTTTGAATACTCCACATGTAACCTGTATTTGGTGGTATATTTCCCATACATACATTTGCTGTGTCTTTTCTACATGCCGCCACGGCCTTTTTTGTACCATAGTGACCCTCCCATCTTTCTAAGAGGTGCCCCTTTGGATACACATCCCTTTCTCATTATATACAGGTTGTACAGCTGAGAATAAAATACATGTTCCTTGAACCACAGTACTAGGAGTTGCTGCCACAGTTGGATCATAATATGCGGCCACATTTGAAACCCACGTCTACCTTAAATCCTGGTAACACCCAATCACACCAAGGGAATATACACTGTCAATTGAAACTACTGTCAGATTTTCCACAGACAATACCACTCACACCAACCCACCAGTACTGAAAGCAGCTGACCACCTTGCAAAGTAAGATGAGACTCCTGATGGGCTCTACTCCTGCATGGTTCTCCTATGGCCAGCTAAACAAAGCTTTATTCTTTTGTGTGTTGTGAAGTGTATACACATACCAAGTGCAGATCTATTTATTTCAAAGGTAACAACTTTTCCTCTGCTACATTGGTTTCATTTTTCATATTTTAGTACAAAAATGAGTTAATATAGTGAATTCCACAGCAAACATATGTTTATAATACAGTGCTGGCCATTTCACAAACCTTTGCAGTACGTTTGACCTGAAAAGCATGTTTGTTACTAACCAATGTTCTTATATTATAAACTTTATATGATTATAAATAGTTGTTTTGAAACGAAAAACTCAACAATTAAAATATAGGCTAAGGGAGACAAACATTTTTGAGTGAAGGTCCAAAATTGGTAAAATACAAAATCAACAGGAAATTACTACGGGAATATTCAAATAGACATTTTTGATTAGGAGTTAAAATTGTTTTAGCTATGCTCTCAAACAAAATTAAACCATGTTTTGATCACATCACCATTGAGTGATTTAATGTTGAAAAAAGCAGGGTCAGTCAGGTGTTTGTTAGTCTTAACACCTGAATCTCTTTTACACGTTCATGAGATGCACCTTAATTTCTAAAGAATCTTGTTATCATGCCTCAGAATTTCTAGATTACTGTACTCAGAAAAATCCTAACAAAATTTAAGAGAAGTCTCACAAAGTTATTTAGATTATGGAAATTCGGTAATGAATTTCGGTAAAGTATGTGGTTATAAAGTGTGTGATGTATAATTTAGTGCAGTGGTTCCCAACCTGTGGTCCGCGGACCCCCAGGGGTCCGTGACACTTTCCCAGGGGGTCCGCAGGCCTGAGCTGGGAGGAAGGCACTTCTCCTGCTGGGGCCTCTGACAAACACGTGCATGTGTGTTTTTATATTTATTACTTCCTTTGTTGAGCAGTTTTAAACGCACTGAAAAGCTCCTTGTACTGCAAAAGTAAAAGCGTCAAGCTAACTCAAGTGATTAATGTATCTGCCGGAGAGAGATGGGAGTATTGTGCAGTGGCAGTTTTGACTCAAAGGTAGCGCAGATGGTTAATATGCCTGCTGCAAAGAATGTGTATCATGCAAAAAACAGTATGCAAAAAACAGTATTTTATGTGCATGGCACAGTGGGTTACTGCTTTTGTCACAGAGATTCTTTTGTTACTATGCAGTTCATAATCGGAATCTAGCACAGTGAGCTGTGAACTGCCATTAAAGAGCTGCATGCAAACCGCATGGCACAAATTAGAAAGTTGTTTTTTCCCTAGTCTTTCATTTTCCTTATGCTGCTAAAAAGGTTTGCTTGTGTAGAAATACATTCTTATTGCTAACGCAGTGCTTAATTTGTGCTTGTTGTTTCCGGGTGGCTGAGCATCAGCACTTATTTTTGAGGGCCGGGGCTTATTCTTCTGCCTCAAGCATTTGCTGTGAGCAAAAGACACATATGGGAAAGTCAGAGGAAGGGAAAAATGAAAAAGCATCACAAAAGTAGAAAGCAGAAAGCTGCTAGAGTGAGCTGTAGTGGTAGGGAGTGGCTTTATGTGGATTGAAGAGGCCCAAGATGGTTTAGGATTATGCTGCCTTAGTATTCCGTGTACCCACATTTAATTGCAGCAGCCACATGTTAAAGAGGAGGGCTTTGGGCACCGGCACGTTTTTAGCTACAAATTAAGCACTGTGCTAACGTCATCACTAATCACTGTGCTGTGTTCTGAATCCTAAGTTTGTACTTCTCTGGACCAAGCACTCTTAGAAAATGCCTACCAGTGTGGATGACATGTGAATCCTACATCTTGTAATCCCCTGTAAAGTGCCCTGACACCCTACAGTGGTATGAGAGGTGCTATAAAACAAATGAAGTATATGTGACAGAGAGGCTAGGGAGAGATGAGAGGCTCTTAGGGTTTACTTCCTTTCCCCTTCACTTATTTACGTGAAAAAGCTTTCTCAGATCTTGCATACCTAAATAATTAAAACAGAAATCGGTCCGGAAATGTAGAATCTGGCCTGAGGATTCACCTTTCCTAAATAAAACCAACCATTGAAAAGGTAGTTGCCGAGATGCAGCGTCAACCTTCCCAATAAAATGTTTCGATTTTTGCGTATTTTTTCAGTATAAAAGAAATTTATCCTTAGTAATTTGAGTATTTGTTTGGTGTGTACTTGTTATATTTTTTGTGAATTACTATTTTAATGTTTTAAAATTAAATCATACAAATTGCTAGGGGTCCCCGGCTTCCAGTAATGATTCATTGGGGGTCCTCAGGAGTCAAAAGGTTGGGAATCACTGATTTAGTGGTCTTAAAAATTTCAAAGTGACTGCATTCTTGTTGACATTCTGCAGTGTTATAAAGCTTGGAACAGAAGGCAGAAGCAGAAGGCTACAAGCAGAAACAGTACCATCATGGTCTATCTTGAATTCAGTAGGAAGACTAGAGTACTTCATTACACCCCAACAGAAAATGTGCTTGTAAAGGAAGCAATAGATTTCCCTTATGATTCTGCCTTCCTAGATACACTGGTGTGAGAGATTTCTTGCTTGACATGTAAGGTAGAAAGAGTAAATATTAAAAACATAGAAGCTAAAAAATATTGTAGTTTACAGAACGGTTGATTAAATAATCCATTTTGCAAACATGACCGAAAATCAGAAAAGTTCTCATCTTTCCATATGTTTATTCCACACCTCATGTTTAAAGAGAGATAAGGTGAGGCACATTATTGTTGTCCCTGGCTCTGTCATTGTGAATACTGATGTGATCTACTTGAAGCCTCAAGATGTTGCATCAGAGTGGCAGTTCAATTTAGAGTAATCTTCCCACCAAACGTTTTAGTGGTGTCACTTATGTGCAAGACAGCCATATAAATGGTGGCAGCCATGCACAGAAAAGCCTCAAACTGCAGGTGTGTCATGCTAAGAGAAATTTCTCATGACATCAAAGTCACTTGTAAAGTCGGTGCTGGATACGTGGCTCCTCTTCTGTATATTCCAATTTCCTACATTGGTTGTGACAGTTCTACTCTAACAATATGGCATGCTTGACCTGCCATCACAGACATTCCCCCCAATAGGCAAAAGTCAAAAATTCTGAAGCTATATGGGGTATACCTCTGGAATAATATATATTTATATTACTTGATTAACAATAGCACAGGCATCATCCAAATTTGGACCATACTGTGTTGTCCAGTTCAAACTCCTTTTCTACCTTCAATCCTGTCAACAACCCATCTCACTAGGTGAACAGAGACAGTGAATTGAAAAACATTTTCAGAATTGTCATTAACAGTATACATACCTTCTATGGACTCCTATTGTGAGAGCAAGAATTGTGCAATCACCAGCGAAAGGGTCCCAACTGCAGCTTGCCAACTTCTAAATGAAGATGAGTCTCCTAATGGCCTATAATGTCTGCATTTGTCTTATATACCAGCCAAAGATATACTCTGATGTGAATTTGCCATTATGGGGGTCATTCTGACTTTGGCGGGCGGCAGAGGCTGCCCGCCAAAGTACCGCCGTCAGAATACCGCTGCGCGGTCAAAAGACCGCTGCGGTAATTCAGATTTTCCCGCTGGGCTGGCGGGCGACCGCCAGAAGGCCGCCCGCCAGCCCAGCGGGAAACCCCCTTCCACGAGGATGCCGGCTCCGAATGGAGCCGGCGGAGTGGAAAGGGTGCGACGGGTGCAGTTGCACCCGTCGCAATTTTCAGTGTCTGCATAGCAGACACTGAAAATCTTGGTGGGGCCCTGTTACGGGGGCCCCTGCAGTCCCCATGCCATTGGCACTGCAGGGGCCCCCAGGGGCCCCACGACACCCCTTACCGCCATACTGTTCCTGGCGGCCAAAACCGCCAGGAACAGGATGGCGGTAAGGGGGTCGGACTCCCCATGGCGGCGCAGCAAGCTGCGCTGCCGTGGAGGATTCCCCAGGGCAGCGGGGAACCGGCGGTACACCGCCGGTTTCCCGTTTCTGACCGCGGCTGTACCGCCGCGGTCAGAATGCCCAGGGATGGACCGCCAGCCTGTTGGCGGTGCATCCGCGGTCCCCGGCCCTGGCGGATTTTACTGCCAGGGTCGGAATGACCCCCTATGTGTGTTCACACTGAAGGTGTATATCTAAATTTACTCATAAAGAAAATGTTTATGCCAACAACTTTGCATCTCATTGGTGATAATACAGATTTGAAAGGAATAGAGACAGCTCCACTTGTTTAGCGGCTATGGGACAAATTCACAAAGTTAAACTTAGACTTTAGTCTAAGTGCCTGATTTAGATTTTGGAAGAGGGTTACTCTTGCATAACGATGATGGATATTCACCCACCGCAATAAAAATCCTATTGTTTCCTATGAGATTTATATTTCGGCGACAAATTGACAAAGTTAAACTTAGACTTTAGTCTAAGTGCCTGATTTAGATTTTGGAAGAGGGTTACTCTTGCATAACGATGATGGATATTCACCCACCGCAATAAAAATCCTATTGTTTCCTATGAGATTTATATTTCGGCGAACGGCATATCCATCTCCGTTGTGACAGAGTAACCCTCCACCAAAATCTAAATCAGGCCCTAATTTTACTACTTTTGGGGATAAACAAAGGTAAAGTTATGAGTAGTAACTTTACGAGGGCAAAGTCTTGTATAGTTACTCTTGTGTAACACTTTGTTCAACTTAATAGAAAGACAGCATGATTTGTGGGAATTCATCAACAACTTTGCAACTCATTGGTGACATTGCACACTTGAAATTAATTTAGACATATCCATTTATTTAAAGGTTATAGGCCAAATTCACAAAGGTAAACTTAGATTTAATTTAAGGGCCTGATTTAGATTTTGGTGGTACTTTATGAGGATGGAGACAACAGTAAAGTTTACTCTTGTGTATAAGATCCAATGACTTTGCTGAATGTAATAGAAAGGCAGCATGATTGGTGGGGATTCATGCTGATGTGTCATAGGTTTCTTTCAGATTGATGTGCTTCACAAAATGTTCTAATATAGCCAGAGAATTTGCTTAGTTGTTATGGGATTAGGAAATGCATTATGGACATCTTGGCAACATGTGTAGGCAAGTGATGCTTGATATATGGGTGTGTGTGGTAAAACATTAGGAAAACAAGCAACTGTATTTTATTTATTGATATTCTGCGGAAAAATAACAATGGAAGCACTTTAGTCAGAAAACAGAAAGCTAGAAGCTTAAGCATTAACACATATTTGTCTCTTTACTTTGACAGGATTCTAAGAATTTTGAACTTTATAGTGACACAAGAGGCAACAAGCTGGAAACAGAACCCACAAGATCAGTTGAGGGAGCTGATTTTCAAGACATTCATGTGAGTATGATCCATTTCTAGCAATGGGTGAAAAACGATCAAATTTGATGAGGAAGACATAACTATTGTAATAAATGGTATGAAACACACACCACCCTCTTCATTATTCAATTTCAGTTAGCAATCAGCTGGCTGACATCTTAATTTAGAGGAGTGTCTTAACATGACTTCCTGCAAATTATGTTGCATCACCTTTCAGATTATTAAAAACAGAAGACTCTCGTTAGGATTTTTAATCGAATTTTGGAGAGGCTGAAGTTTTCAGGATGAACTGTTATCCAAATTAGGGTGTCTGTGCCTATATTGCAGAGCAAGTGCCTTTTCTCTCATGTAAAATTTAATTTCCTATAGCATCAAGTATGCATTTTTCAAAGTATTATTTCTTTAGTTGCCGCAGTAAACACTGATGTATATCTCGTCTTAATTCATAAATGCCTTCCTATCTTCCTTATTTCAAAATCTAATATTGAACAGAAAAATCACAAATGACAGTCTATTCCATTTAGTGTATTGTAGTTCATCTTCTCTTTGGGAATTTACGAATGAAAAGTGAGATGATGTGGCATTTTAGTTCAAACCTATGCAATATTGGGAAATGAAGAACGAATGAGTGTGGTACACGGCATAACTTAAACTCTAGTTACACATGTTCTAACATTTCAAAGCTCTTTATGATTGTTCTTTGTTGCACTTAGAACGATGGCATGATCGACCCCTGTGAGGAAAACGAGGACGAAGATAACCCTGGGTGTTTCAATCTTGGAAAGTGCTTCAGAAATATGAGGAAATATTTTCAAAAGAAATATACACGACTCTAGAGATCATGATAAGCCTGTCTCCTTTAAAATGCATGTCTTCTCCAGGGAACAGGATCCCTTTTCCGCATCCCTGGCAACTAGTATAAAACCTTTTCACTTTAAGTACATATTAAGAAATTCAATGAATGTAATGAATAAAAAGACAAATTGTTAACTTTGTGTAGAATCGTTTTTTCTGCTGTTGTTCTTATTTACTTAATTTCCATTGCTTCTAGTGTTGAAATGTTCTGAGTAATAACACATTCCTGGAGCTTTATGTGTGTTAGCGGTGTAAACATAGAAGCTTATTTACATGCCCCTGCACCAATGGAGCATAAATGTTTTGATGCTCTGGTGGCACACAGTGCAGACGCATATGAACAAAGCCATGCAAAGCCACCCTACATAGCTTTACATGGCCTTGTAGATATGGTGTAAGGCAATGCAGCGCAAGTCACTGCGTTGCCTAACACTTCGTTAGGAGGCGTGCCATGGGCGTTGCTGTGGGTGTTCCCACTCAATACCCATCGATTTCAATGCTGCCCCAGATTTACAACATAGCGTAAATCTTGAGAAGCACCAAACAACTCAGGCCTCTCCTAGAGCAGGCGTGACAAGGGGAAATGTTTACATTGCCCCTTCCTGGACAAAAATAATCATGCCTACAACACAGACACCCTTACACCATGGTACAAGGGTGCCTGCGTTGGTGCTCAGCAGCAATTTCTGCACCAGTGCTGGCTGAAAGGACAGGAATGCACTGTACATTCCTGCTCTTTCCTTTTGGTGTGGGCCAGCGCAGCTAAAAGGCTTATGGCGCTGTACTAAGCCATGTGTTTGTATATAAGGCCCACAGAGTCTTATTGAAAAGGAAATTAAAATCAATTTCAGGAGGTAGCTTTAGTTAAGGAGCAATATCCACCACCTGAGTGTTCTCTACAAAACTATTGCTATGGTGGGGTTCATTAAACCAGTGAATTCTACTTCAAATGTAGCCGTTTCAAAAGAAATAGGAGGGCTTTCAATTCTCTACAAACTCTAATTTAACATTATCAGCACTAAACTCCTTTAGTTGCAAAAGACTGTAGTAGATGAAAGAGATATAATGATATCAACAAGAGGGATGTCATATTACCAGCACAACTCAAATATGCAAGGCAATTGGAGAAGTTCCATGTGATTTCTGTTTTTGATTACATCAGGTCTGTGCTATGGTCGCAGAGACTATTGAGTCACTTCCATCTCTTCCAAGGTTATGTGGTGATGGATACCATAGCAGCTTGATTCTAGTCCAGAGGCACTGACCCTTTCACCAGTCTGACTATGGGGAGATTCTCTACCTGATCACCTAAGTGAAGACTGATCGAGTTCCCATAAATAGGATATTTTGCTGTCATCATATCTGGCACTCATTTTCAACCAATTTAAATATTATAGTGGAAAAATCTTACTACTGGTTATCTCAAACAAAAAATCGTAAATGAAGATGAAAATCATCTGTCTGGAATCTTAGAAAAAAATCCACTGAATCCAGTACCAACGCATATGTAGAAAACGTGTTTTTAACGCTTTGGAAGCTGCATCAGCATGTAAAAAGAGCAGAGTATGGAAGGCACACCAACATATATGTTAGCCTGTTGTAGCTTACTAAAGTATACACGGTGCTGAGCATAGCATCCCGGGAGCTTCTCAAATATTAAGGCCCATATTTATACTTTTTGACGCTAAACTGCGCTAACGCAGTTTAGCGTCAAAAAGTTTTGCGCCGTCTAACGCCATTCTGAAGCGCCATGCGGGCGCCGTATTTATGGAATGGCGTTAGACGGCGCAATCAGACCGGCGCTGCCTGGTTTGCGTGGGAAAAAACCACGTAGACCAGACAGCGCCGGCGTAGGGGGAAAATGGCGTATGGGCGTCTTAAAATGGGGCAAGTCAGGTTACGTCGAAAAAATCGTCTTAACCCGACTTGCGCCATTTATTTTCGACGCCCATCCCCCATCAACATGACTCCTATCATTGTAAAGATAGGAGTCATGCCCCCTTGCCCAATGGCCATGCCCAGGGGACTTCTGTCCCCTGGGCATGGTCATTGGGCATAGTGGCATGTAGGGGGGCACAAATCAGGCCCCCCTATGCCAAAAAAAATTATTAAAAAAAAAAAAAAAAATACTTACCTTAACTTACCTGAATGTCCCTGGGGTGGGTCCCTCCAGCCTTGGGTGTCCTCCTGGGGTGGGCAAGGGTGGCAGGGGGGGTCCCTGGGGGAAGGTGAGGGCACTGTGGGCTCATTTTGAGCCCACTTGTCCCTTAACGCCATGCCTGACCCAGGCGTTAAAAAGCGGCGCAAATGCGCCGTTTTTAGCCATGCCCACTCCCGGGCGTCTCTTTTGCCCGGGAGTATAAATACCACGTAAAGGCCTGGGAGTCATTTTTTAGACGGGAACGCCTCCCTTGCATATCATTAACGCAAGGAAGGGGTTCACGCTAAAAAATGACGCACATTCCGGGAACTTTGGCGCTATTCGCCTCTAACGCCATAGTATAAATATGGCGTTAGTTTGCGTTAGTTTAGCGTCGAATTTGCGTCGAAAAAAACGACGCAAATTCGGCGCAAACGGAGTATAAATACGGCCCTAAGGCTGTAGTGGTGCTTGGGCCTCTTACACATGCCCCATGATGTCACCATCCATCCTCCTATGATTTCTTATCATTGGTCCAGAAAACAACATCACTCATTGCATTACACTCTTCTGACTGACTCACACCAAACCCTGGAGTAGCTAACAGGAGCCACAAAATGGCACTTACTGGATGAATTGGGGTCTTCAAATCTTGCCACCTCTCTGATTGTGTGAGGGGCAGGTCTACCTGTAAGATATGTATGCAGAAATTTGCTTAGTATAAATCTTAATTAATGGAAATGGACAACATAGTTCAGTGTCCAATACTGACTCTGGTACACAATGCAGAGGTCAAATGGAACTGCCAGTAGTCTGGACCCCACGCATGGTCAGGTTCCATAACACAGCCTTGTGAAATTACACCACGAGGCCGATAGCAGTACAGTATTGCAGCACCTACTGCATCCATACTGTCCTTGTGAGGGTTAGTGCACCCCTTACTCACATCCATGTGTGTCAACAGTCACTATGAAGTCACAGCATGCTGGCAGTGTGGGCCAACATGATGTTTACATGTGAAGGCCAAAGATGCACTCAGCAGGTGCTGCTACAGATCATGGACCCACCTGCTGAGTATATAGGGGCCCTTCTCAAGCATTCCCATGCACAGATTTCACACCTACACTCAGCAGCCCTACAGAGTGATGGAATTCATCCTTTGGAACATTTGTCGTGACACTGAGGCCTTGATTTTGCTCTCCCTAACTATTTTTTTAAACACCCTTTCATGCCTTTTTAATGGCACATGCGTCATTTCTAGGTGTATAAATGGAAAGTTGCACTGTGCATGCATCACAACACTTTGGGTCCAAGATATGGAAGTGGCACCGCACCTAGTGATGTTCGGGTCCTAGCACACTCCTGATACCACCATGTGTGCGCCGTCTCCAATAGACTGTGCACCATGATGGTAGTTAGGGGGAGTAGGTAAAAAATGTGTGACAGTAGTGTGGCGGTTTGCAGGATTAGCATTATCATTCATATACCCGACTCCTGCTAAGCACCCAGGGGCCCATTGATAATTATGGAAGTTAATGTTTAATGGCAGCAAAGAGCAGGCATTAGGAAATCTACCACAAATGGGGTGCAGCAGTCTCATTGACTTTACATTGCTTATATGGAGGCCCCTTTTGCGCCAGAACGGCCCCCTTGCATGCATTGTGGCTGGCACAGACATAATGTGTGTCAAGCCTTGCAAAGTGGTGCAATGCATGCATTTTGCCCCTTTATACAGACTACCAGGCAAAATAGTTGGTCAGCGCTGCATTTCCTTCAATCACATGACACTATGGCAGCGCAAAGGTTGCGCTTGGGGCACTCAGATATGCCCTTTTGTGATCAATCAATCAATTAATTTGTAAAGCGCCACATACCCGCGAGGGTTTCAAGGCGCTGGGGGGGTGGTGCTGCTACTGCTCAAAGAGCCAAGTCTTGAGTAGTTTTCTGAAGGAAAGAAGGTCCTGGGTCTGTCGTAGGTCCGGCGGGAGGGTGTTCCAGGTCTTGGCGGCAAGGTAAGAGAATGATCTGCCACCGGAAGATTTGCGTCAGATGCGGGGGACGGAGGCGAGGGCAAGGTTAGCAGAGCGGAGATGCCGGGTGGGGGTGTAGAAGCTGAGTCTGTTGTTCAGGTATGATGGTCCGGTGTTGTGGAGTGCCTTGTGTGCGTGGGAAAGGAGCTTGAAGGTGATCCTCTTGTTGACGGGGAGCCAGTGAAGGTCTCTTAGGTGGGGGGTGATGTGGCAGTGGCGAGGGGTGTTGAGGATGAGTCGGGCAGAGGCGTTTTGGATGCGTTGGAGGCGTTGGAGGAGTTTGGATGAGATACCGGTGTAGAGGGCGTTGCCGTAGTCAAGTCTGTTGCTGACGAGGGCCTAGGTTACTGTTTTTCTTGTTTCTGTTGGGATCCATTTGTAAATTCTGCGGAGCATGCGGAGGGTGTTTGTTGTATTTGCGTGCGTACCCTCGCGCACGGCCTCGCGACTAGAACCCCGATGGAGAAGGAGTTGCTATGCGTTTTGATGGCGGCGCGAGGGAAACGCCGGGAGAAGTAGGAAGGAGATGACGGTTGGACGGAGCGGCGGTATTGGGGGCGCTTGGAGACTGTCGAGTTGATTGTATTTTACCCAAGTAAAATAAAGGTGATTTCCGCTCACTGTCCTCCTCGCTTTCTTCATTTTGGCGACGAGGTGGTCCGGTCTCCAAGCACAGCAGGCCCACGCATCAGCTGTTTAACAGCTATTCACAACTTTTCCCCCAGCGCCTTATTCGTGTGCCAGCACGAGCAGTGAGGATCTACACGAAGACAGCAGGCTTATTTTTTTGTACTGGCTTACTCCACCCCGTGGGAGGAGTTTCTTCCTCCTGTATTACACCAACCAGCTATAGAAATTGCCTTTTTGTGTCTTGTTGTGGAGAGGTTACATAAGTGAAGATGAACCATTGATGAAGAAGGGATTGGTTCTCCAGCGCCTCCACTGTACATTCAGAAACAAGTTTGCTAAAAATTTAAAAAAGGAAAGGAACACCTATACCCTCTGTAAACGCAGAATGGTCATTTACAATGCATTTGAGGAGTTATTTATTCTTGATACAACTAGCTAGGAAGCAATAAGGGCTGGTTGGATTATTTATTTATATTCAACATACAAAAACTTTTACAAGACATGGCGTTACAATTTCTGTTCCTGTTTCTAGGAATATTTGTTTTTATTTTATTTTTGGGTCCACCATGCAATCTGTTCTCCCTCCACCACCATTTCTAGAGAGCCCTGGCGAACCACATATAGTATGGAAGCAGTAGTACGATGCCTTCGAGACGTACTTAGGGGCGATAGGGGCATCACGGTACAGACCTGAACGCAAAAAGTGTCTTTTCCTGCATTCCATTGGTTTTGAAGGGAGGGCTATTTTCTAGTACCTACCGGACTTACAATTGGACGATGGTGAAATGGATGAGTACCAAATAGCTGTGAAGAAAATGAGCGTCAGGTTTGATGCTCCTCCCAGCTTAGTGGTGGCCAGGCATAAGTTTTTTAAGAGAGAACAACGTTCTGGCGAAGATGTTGACACTTACATTTCGGCATTGCGTCTTCTGGCTGCGGAATGTCAGTTTGAAGCGCTGGGTGATCAACTCATTAGAGACCAATTTATTTGCCATGGGACAGACAAGTCTATCAGACAGAAATTGTTATCGTTGGACAATCCAACATTGACTGAAACCATAAAAATTGCAAAGAGCATCGAATCTTCGATCAAGTCGTCCAGAGAAATTGAACAGACAGCAGCTACCAGGGTCAACGCCGTCACCAACAGAGAAGATAAAAAACCAGTAGTTAAAACAAGCGGACAGAAGAACATTAAGTTTGCTAATTCTAATGTTTTTTTTAAACAAAAAAATGTTTGCTTTAGATGTGGAAATATGCCTCATCTAAAAGGGTTTAAGAGTTGTCCTGCATGGAATATCCAATGCAGGAATTGTGGCAAGGTTGGGCATTTTGCTAAAGTGTGGCAAGGTGGCAAACGTGAATCTGTCGTGACAGTGATGGATGAGAATGAAGAAGCAGTTGAGCACCTCATGGGAGAGGTTCAGGATATGCTTTTAGTTGTTGATAGTGGAGTGGTTAAGTCTGGTGATCCCGATAACTGTGTGGATCCGTATGTGTGTGTTAGAGTTGGAAACAAGTCCTTGCGTTTGCTGGTGGGCTCAGGGGCTAGGATCACCATGATTACTCTCGACTTGTTCAAGCAGAATTGGAAAGAGCGTGCTCTTGAGCCACCAGACAGGGCTCCAGTGTCTTATGAAGGGAGGAAGATTGAGCTTTAAGGTTTTTTTGAGGATATACTTGAGTTTAATGGGAGACGTATACATGGGAAAGTTTATGTAGCGGCTAAAGGTTTGAACATTTTAGGTTGGTTCCATCAGGGTTTGTTTGGTATGGTGTTGCGACCAGGTACATTAGAACAGGTTGCAGTGATTAGAGAAACGGATGTGATTGAAGGTCTACTCAACGAGTTTCCCAAAGTTTTTTCAGGTGAGTTGGGAAAGCTGAAAGGTTTTAAACATAAGATAAAAGTAAAATTGCATGCTGCCCCTGTCAAGCATAAGATTAGGTCTGTGCCTTTCAGTGTGAGAGAAGATCTGGAAAGAGAATTAGAAAGTTTACAGAACAAGGGGATTATAGAACCCATTGAGTCCTCTTTGTGGCTTTCTCCACTGGTGGTAGCGAAGAAAAAGAATGGAGAGTTGAGAGTTTGTGTGGACTTGAGAGCGCTCAACAGAGAGATATGGGTGGATTCACATCCCTTACCTAATATAACTGAAATGTTGTCTACCATTAAAGGCGCAAAGGTGTTTGCGAAGTTAGATTTGGCCAGTGCATATCATCAGGTGGAGCTGGATCCCGATTCCCGGTATTTGACAGCATTTGTATCGCCTTTTGGTGTTTTCCAGTTTTGCTGCATGCCTTTCGGGTTGGCGTCTGCAGCCTCAGTGTTTCAAAGGATTATGTGCACATTGTTGAAAGGTATTTCCAATGTACTGGTGTTTCAGGACGATGTTTTAATTCGCGCCCCTGATCTACAGGCGCATAACAAGATCCTCAGACAGGTGTTGCAGAAATTCAAGGACCATGGCATTGTTCTTAGAAGGGAAAAGTGCCATTTCATGAAATCCTCTGTCGAATATTTGGGTCATGTGATTAGTCAGGAGGGTGTTAGCCCGAAACCTGGTTTGATTAATGCTATTAAGGCAGCACCTCCGCCTTCTGACAAAGCTGGGGTGAAAGCATTTTTAGGCATGTGTGAGTTTTACTCCCGGTTCATACCGGAGTATGCTAGTCGGGTTAGAGTCTTGTCAAATTTATTGAAGGATAAGACTAGTTTTGAGTGGAGTGCTGAGTGGGAACAAGCGTTTGAAGATATCAAAGTCCACTTAACTCAAGCCAAAGTGTTAAAACCGTATGACCAAAGGTTCCAATGTTGCCTAACAGTTGATGCCAGCAATATTGGATTGGGGGCTGTGTTAACTCAAATTGTTGGGAGTGATGAAAACACCATTGGCTTCGCGTCCAGAGTTTTAAGGGCGCCAGAGGTGCATTACTCCGTCATCGAAAAGGAGTTTCTGGCCTGTGTCTGGGCCATTGAAAAATTCAGAAGCTATGTGTGGGGGAGGCATTTTGTATTAAAGACAGATCACAAGCCTTTGGTTTCAATCTTAAAAGGAACAAATGATAAGACAGGCACACCTAGAATTGCTAGATTAGTAGCTAGGCTCATGCAATACGATTTTGAGGTCATGCATATTCCTGGCGGAAGGAATGTAAGAGCAGACTATTTGTCGAGATTTCCCAGTCAGTTGAGCTCGACGACTGATGAGATGGTGGATGATGAATGTTGTATGATTGCAACGGTTGTGGTTGACCATGTCTGTGTTTGCTCTGAGACAGAGTGGAAGGAAAAGTTGGCTGGAGACAATGAGTTGTGTGCTGTAATGAGGTTCATTGCTGAAGGATGGCCTTATGAGAAAGACTTGACGTTGGCGAGCCAGCCATTCTGGAAAATTTCAGATGAACTTACAATTGAGGAGGGCATTCTCTTGAGAAATGATAAACTCATTCCTCCGGAGGAATTGAGGAGTTTAATAGTGAAGAAGGCGCATGAAGGTCATTTGGGCACCACTATGACCAAAAGGCGAATACGTGACAACTTTTGGTGGCCACGTATGGACAGTGAAATAGAGCATTTGGTAAACAATTGTGCTATATGTTCTAATTCTGACAAGAGTCTGAAAACTGCGACACCACCCCTTATGCCTATTGCGTGTCTGGGAGGTCCGTGGCGGAAGTTGGGGGTGGATATGGTGGGACCCTTTCACTTACTTAATTCCAGACTACGGTATGCATATGTAGTAGTGGATTATTTCTCGAAGTGGCCTTATGTCAAATTTGTACAGGAGCCTAATGCAAGATCTTTAGTGACCTTCTTAAGAGAAGTGTTTATGAATGAGGGCTTTCCAGAAGAAATTATTTCGGACAATGGTGTTCAGTTCGTGTCTGATGAGTTTAAAGCATTTCTGAAGCAAGGTTCAGTAAAACACCTGAGATGTTCCCTCTATCAACCTCAAACAAACGGTTTGGTGGAGAGATTCAACCGTGTGGTAGGGGACTGTATCAGGTGGGCTCTGAAGAATGGGTGTGATGTGTTGGCATCTGTACAGGCTATGCTTTGGTTTTATAGAACAACTCCTCATTCTACACGGGAGTATCTCCTTTTGAAGCTCTGAAAGGGAGAAAGCCCAATACCCAAATCAAACCTGGGTGGATGTCTAAGTTTTTTTAACAAATGCTGGTTGGAGAGCGCGCTGATGTTATCAAGGCCAATGTGGAAAACAAGCAGTTTACACAAAAGAGATACTTTGACAATAAGAAAGGGGCTAAAGAGTCATTTTTGGTGGAAGGTGATTGGGTAGTGATAAAACTGCCAACGTTTGTTAAGAAAGGTAAAGCAAAATTTTCCGAACCTGTTTGTGTTGAACGTGTTTTGGGCAATGCAGTGAGGGTGCAAGGCAACAAGTGGTGGAACAAATCCAAGGTGGTTAAACTGAAGGGGAACTGGGATCCTCAGGGTGTCACCAGGCGAGAGTTAGTGTTAAGATCGGACATGAATAAGAGTGGAGATGAGGGTCTTGTGTTACGCAGGAGTGATAGAGTATGAAAGTTACCTTGGAAACTGTGTCATTGAAGGAATGGGTTATTACTCTGCAAACTGCATGACTTTTCTGCAAACTGCATCAATGTTAATGTTTTTTTTTAATGTCTTAGTTCTTTTGTTTTTGTTTTAAGGGGAGGTTTGTTAATATTTGTTAAAAAAAGAAAAAAAGAAGAAAAAAAAACTCAATGTTGTATTTGCGTGCGTACCCTCGCGCACGGCCTCGCAACAAGAACCCCGATGGTGAAGGGGTTGCTAGGCGTTTTGACGGCAGCGCGAGGGAAACGCCGGGAGAAGTCGGAAGGAGATGACGGTTGGACGGAGCGGCGGTATTGGGGGCGCTTGGAGACTGTCGAGTTGATTGTATTTTACCCAAGTAAAATAAAGATGATTTCCGCTCACCGTCCTCCTCGCTTTCTTCAGTGTTGTAGCAGGAGGAGAAGAAGACGGCGCTGACCTGCTTTGACATGGAGAGTGAGGAGTCGAGGGTGAAGCCGAGGTTTCGTGCGCTGTCGGTGGGCGTCGGTGGGGGACCCAGCATGGACGGCCACCATGAGTTGTCCCAGGCAGAGGGGGTGTGCCCAAGGATGAGGACCTCTGTTTTGTCCGAGTTCAGTTTTAGCCGGCTGTCTCTCATCCAGTCAGCGATGTCTTTTAGTCCCTCGTGGAGGTTAGTTTTGGTGGTGTGCGGGTTCTTAGTCAGGGAGAGGATGAGTTGGGTGTCATCGGCGTAGGAGATGATGTTAAGGTTGTGCTGACAGGCCACTGGTGCGAGAGGGGCCATGTAGATGTTGAACAGCGTCAGGCTGAGGGATGAGCCCTGGGGTACGCCGCAGATGATGTTGAAGGCTTTGGATTGGTACGGGGGAGGCGGACTCTTTGGGTTCTGCCGGCGAGGAAGGATGCGGTCCATTCGAGGGCCTGGTCCTGGATTCCTGCTGCGTGGAGGCGGGATTTTAGGGTGTGGTGACATACAGTGTCAAAGGCGGCCGATAGGTCTAGGAGGATGAGGGCTGATGTTTCTCCATTGTCGAGGTGGCTTCTGATGTCGTCTGTGGCGGCAAGGAGGGTGGTTTCGGTGCTGTGGTTGTGTCTGAAGCCGGACTGGGAGGGGTCGAGCATGTTGTTGTCTTCGAGGTACCGAGTGAGCTGAGTGTTGTGATGGGGTTCATCATACATGTGCCCTGCATGGTCTAAATTATATGACATTTGATCTGTAGGCCTCAAGTGGGGCAGAGACTCCTCATTCAGGTTGCATGCAACATGTTCACAACCATTACAAGCAGCACTCCGACTTATCTGGTACTGTCAGTCAAATGCTACATGCAGCCAATTGAGTGGCAATGGGTGTCTTACTTACAGTTCCACCGATTTTGATCCCCAAATGGTCCAGCAGATCCTGCTCTATTGCCACCAGATCTACCCACCCATGTTTGCAGTGGTGCTCATTGCTTCCAGTTTGGAAGATCCTCTCCAGATGGTACACGACATTGCCCCTCCACAGACACCTTGCCTTGTTGGGGAAGCCCACGATCACCTGGCCACCCAGTTGTAGCATGAAGGGCAGGTAAAGGCCCACCAACCAGATGAACCCCCCCACTTCATCCAGAGACATTCTCCCCCTCCTACTCCTCCCAAACATAACAAAAGGGTACAGTATGTAAAAAAAAAATATGCCTATCCCAAACTCCCAAAACTACTCCAATAACTAAACTGTCCCAGACAGACACCCCACAATACAATGACAAAAAACAGTACACCAATAATACAAATGACAAGTATATTTACAATTTATACAACAAAAACACAGGACACAGCACAAGGGACACAACAAGACCTCCAAACATACCACTAATCTACCAGCACCTCCAAAACACAATCACACACAGTCACAGGGAAACAGACTGTGAAGTGAAAGTGAAACTATACTTACTGTACCATGCTTGCAGGCAGGATATCCTTGTACATCACTTCCTGAGTGTGTGCATCACGTTTTTTTAATCATACGTGTATCTCTTTGACACATGGGAGTCATGCGCCGATTTTTCTACTTTGGTGCACTGATAGTAGTGGTAACATTCAATTGCCGCTCAGGGCCCAGGCGTCATTTTTGCAACCTTGCGGTGTGGCGTTGATGCATTAGCATCATTTTTTTACGCTTATCAGAATATCGTAATGTTTTCCATTGAAGCCCTTGAATTCACTCTGAGTAATTTCACATTACTTGGCCTGTACTACTATGTGCTATGTGTTTTTTGGCTACATGTGCAATCTGTGCATGACTGTAATTGCGCTGTCATTGGTATGTGCATCCAATACGTGTTATCATGACGCAGCTGTAGGCACTCACTCATGATTTGGGCATATGTTCATATGTCCTACACTGTGTATACATGTATGTTGGCACATGTGTGCTATGTGTTCACATATGTGTATGACTAGTGAGTATCAGGTGGAGTACATAGTTATGACAGTGAGCATTATATGTCTACATAACTACATACATATTGTTATAATGGCTCTGTGTCATTTAAATGCTAAGGCATGTGTCAACCATTACACCATATACTCAGAGTATGCAGTGGACTGGGACTACACTTACATCAAATACGCCCTG
The DNA here is from genome assembly GCF_031143425.1 of Pleurodeles waltl. Taxonomy (NCBI): domain Eukaryota; kingdom Metazoa; phylum Chordata; class Amphibia; order Caudata; family Salamandridae; genus Pleurodeles; species Pleurodeles waltl. The sequence goes on from NC_090436.1 coordinate 291,917,039, forward strand.
TCAAGTTGAGTGTGCATGTGTGTCTACTCACTGGATGCTCATTGTAATTAGCTAGTTATAGGCTAGCTACACATTTGCCATGTATTTTCCTATGCTTATTAGTTGCTGCAGATGTTACGGACACGTGTGTTGGTGGAGAATGCTATATGCCTTGTGTCTGTATGGACATGTGCAGTGTTGTTTGTGTCATACGTCACGACATTGCTATGTCAGGGGGTGTGCAAGCTCACATTGACATCTCCCTGCATAGAAAAAAGTTGTCCTTTTCATTAATGCCTGTGTTGTCACATCACTGGCACATATGTACTGTATGTCAGTGCACAATTAATGGGTACATTCATACTCTCATAGGTTTTGTGACACCTATGCCATTATGTTGCTGCTAGGTTAGCTTTTGTAGGGAATCCATTCACATTACCATGGCTGGCCCATCATGGTGGTACATGTGTACTGAGATCTTTGGGATATATGTGCCTGCCTCCATTTGTGTTTTATGAAATGTCAACATCATGTCAGCCATGACTGTCACATATAGTGCCGTACCACAGTGTTGCAGTGTAGCATAGATAGCAGGCCTACCCACCTACATCACTATGTGAGTGTGTGTGGCAACACAAACCCATGGTTGCATGTGGAGGTGCAGGTTGATGGTGGTCCAGTTCACTCTGCTCCCTGTGCACGTGCATCAAGCATCTGTCATTATCATACGTTGATGTTGCCAGAACAGTGGTGCATTGGTTTATTGAGCTGGTATCTCTACCATTTATGATGTCTACTTTCCAGCCTGTGCACACTCCCTAGTGGATGGAGACATGCACAATTGTGGATATAGAGCCCTGGTTGTGATAAATTCCAATTCAGTATGAGATGTCAGCCTTCCCCTCTCAGGTACAGAAGTACTGTGCTTACACATGTAGGACATGTATGGATGTTTAGGAGTCCACAGTTGTGTCCATGTTCACCCTGCTTGGGTTTGCATGACTGCTGTGACATAAAGGTTGGATAAATAATATGGTTAAAATTGAATTATATGTGACTGTCTCCTGTTCTGGTACCATGCTAAAAGAGCAATTAACATGGTATGTTGGTGGTGCACTTGTCATGGTCATGTACTGAAGTTCCCACTCTTTCTATGCATCAGTTAGAGTTTGACATGTAGACAATGGTGACTAAATGAGTCTGTTTTGGTGTTTGTCTGGTCATTATCCCTTTTGTCTGCCATGACTGGTGAGGTATGTTTGTGTCCTCCATTGTGCCCAGTTTTTTTTCTGGTGATCTTGGGACGGGATACTACATGTGACTTGTGTTACATGGGAATATTCTCTCCTCCTTCATCTGTCAACCCAGGTGTCATTGTCCCATTGGCATCATTAGCGAGATGGAATGAGTGCCAGACAGACATGACATTGCACATGCCACAGCATTTGAGTAGTCTCCAGGAGACATGGCATGTAGCATCAGCACAAATTTGTGGGTATATCAGAGCTGTCCATCCACATCCACCGTTGAACGTGGCAATGTAATTCTCCCAGCATGCCACAACCTAGCTGACTCTTACCATGACTGACTGATGTTGAGGTGTATGATCTCCTTAGTGCTGCATTCATCCTTTGCCAGATGCTGACGATATGGCTGTGCCTACTCCCACTCAGTGTGATGTGGGTCCCGGAATGTATAGGAGAATGCTGCACATGCCACACATGATTGTGAAATTGGAGGCCATTACGTGTATGAGCAAGTTAGTTATATTTGGTACCATGCAATGGATTTCATGCAAGTGACAATGAGTGGTTTGTATTGCTATGTGCTGTGTTATGTTGTTGTACAGGGCATACTGTGTAGACATTAGACACAGGTCCTTCATTGTGGACAATGACTTACCTGTTGCTACCTAGGATGAACACCCATACATTTGTCAACATGTATTTATCATTATTAGCAGTAGGCATGTGTGAACCAAGCCTATTTTTGTGATGGTTGTACATCATATGTAGATGGGCGTGTCACACACTCTGCCTACATTCTAGCCAGATCATCATTTGGCAGATGCATTCTCCCACTGTAAATCATAACCCATACAATCTGTAATGTGTTTGTATATGGATTCAACACCCCCAGCTGCTTCATGTCACTGCCAAGCCATTGACCATTCCCCAGTCAATGTGTATGTGCCATACATGATTTACAGTCCTCAATGTGTCAGGGAGACAGCCTATTGCAGTGCCAGTACATATTCCCATGGACACACTGTGCAGGCTCAGCTTCTAATTACCATGGGAAATTACTGAAGGAGCAACGTTACCTATGATGTCCCCCCCTTGACACTCATGTACAGTGCAGGCCAAGCTGCTCTCACACAGTGTTGTGACAGTGATCAGTTCTGATGTTACTTTACCCCAATTTCCTGACAGCCCCACCTTATGTGTGCCCCCCTTGCATGCTACCTGTTAGGGATGGTGTTGTATTGGTGAATGGCCATTGGAATGGCACATTGCACACATTATGTAACAATATATGTAGTGTTGCATGGATCTTGGCCTTCAGAAGTCACACGCTAAGGATTTGGCCGTCACTGATATGTGAGTTGGAGTCTATAGAACTCCCCCTACATCACCTAAGATGTGTTAACCATACTTTGTTTCTGTTTCTGACACACTCCCTGAGGTTAGATTCATATTCCAAAAATATATGTATTGGACAATGAGGAGACCAAGATTTGTGTTGTTGAACAAAATTTATTTGAGGTGTTTACAGAGTACTTTATTGGTTGACTATGTATAAAATGTATCAACAATTGTCTGTCTCCTGCGGACTCCTGCTGCTGTATTTGGTAGGCCCCCTTCAAGGTCCTCATCCACATCATCCTCTTCCTCCTCATTTTGGACATCTACTTGTCCATCACAGGGGATATTGTTTCTGACACACATGTTGTGTAGGATAGCACATACCATTATGATCTTGCATACCAGCAGGGTTGCACACAGGAGGCTTCCTCCTGTGATGTCCAAGCAACTGAACCATGATTTGAGAAGGCCAAAGCTCCTCTCCACCACATTGCATGTCTTCCAGTGTACTTCATTGTAGGCATGCTGTTCATTGGTATCTGGATTAGCAAATGAGGTAATGACCCACGGCTGTTTGCCATAACCTTGTTCAGCTGCAAAGATAAGAGGAGAAATTTAGTGAAGAGTTGAGAGGGACCATCAATATTCCATGGCAGTAGTTGGTTGCCATTTGAGTGGTGACTCAGAGATGTTTGTGGTGTTGTGTATGTTCCAGGTCTCATGATATGGTACATTTTGACTGTGTTGATGTACATGTCATTCTTGGGTACTGCTTCAAGGAACTGTATGTGACCATCTGGATTGCAATACATGTGCTCATCATGTATGTTACATGTTATGTGTAGTCCATTTTAGTAGCAGCGTCCTCATATTGGATGAAGGCTACCACTTCCTTGCAGCACAATGGTGTCTGATGTGTTTCCAGCAAAGTTGCTCTACAAAGCCAGCCTATTCTGTCGATGTCGGCATATGGCATTACGCATGCAGTGCAACACTTAGTGGCAGATGGTGGTTGTGTCAACTATCTTGGCCTTCATTACATACCTGGTGTTCTCAAGTATGCCAGACTCAAAGTGGCAGTTGGACCACTGCAGTTGTGGCAGTATGACCTCCACATTATGACCGTGATGGACACACTATGTTTGGACCGCCAACATTGGCAGGTTGCCATCAGCCAGCTGCCTGGCAGTCCCAGCAGTCTTCATCTGCCAAGGCAGTGCTGCAAGCAGCGCAGGCCTCTGGATTTGGACTCAATATGGGGGTGTTAGGTACCCCCTGGAGGCCCCTGCACTGGCCATGCCCGTGACATGGGCAGTGCCGGGTCCCACTTGGACAGTCCTGTAGTACTTCCCAATGCACAAATTACATGCAATAATTACTGGTGCTGCTGCACCCACTACAGCACCACATTGCACCCAAATCACTTACAAACCAGCTGGAATGTTTTAGGCCTCTTTCCTGCTGGCTCAGCGTATGGAAAATTATGTTTTCATTGGCAGGCCCAGCAGTGAACTCCTAACTGGGCCAGCAGGGTTTAGACCACGTTGGCGGTCCTACTGTAGTGGAAGTTTAACAAGCAGTCTCTGCCAGTCAACAAACTCATGAAGAGTGTCCAACGGTGTGTATCATATTTTGGCATTATGATCACATTTGGTACCAGTGTATGTCCAGACTTACTACACATGCACAGTTCAGACTTCAAAAGGGGGACCAGCTATATTTCTGTTGGGTCACTTGGTACAGAGGAAGTATGGCCAGTCATGTCCACCTTACTCCTACATGAGTCTACTATGGCATTCATGTGCATTCCAGTTTAGCAGTGAATCAGCGCCATGGTGTACCATTGTTAGTCTAAAGTACAGACATGATGGGGTTATGTGCCACTAAGTGGGGCAAATGTAGTGTCAGTTGAGTAGTTGTCATGATTCTGCCCCACTGTCTATGATGGCAGGTACATTAGTCTTCCAATGTGTGTAATTCAATGCATTTGACAGATGTATGTGCAGCCTACAGGTATGTCAGGCATGTTTAGATAGGATGTAGTTGTGGTTCGCTCCACTTGGGTGTGATTTGATGTGGATTGTGCCTGAGTCTTGCACACCATGAATGAGGTGGGGATGTGCCTAGGTGTGACTTTCTTTCCATGCTCATGCAATAGGCTGAGCTATTGATGGTTTGGTCTAATGTGTGTAAAGTATACTTGGTAGTCAACCAGTGGACACTTGTAGTGGTTTGTGGTCTTCTTCTGTATGCAATGCCTAGATAGCTCTTCCTGTCCTTCATGTGGTGTAGCTGTTGGTTTGTGGCTGTGTTACACTGTTGTTTACTGCTGCATGTTGCATATGTTTTTTTTGCCATTAGGTATGTGGTCCCATGCTTCTTTGTTGTAGTGTATATTTTATTTGTCCTACAGGGTTGGTGTGTTGTGTGTGTATTGCTTGGTTGGTTGACTTACCGACAAGTAGGCCGTTGCCATATTGTCTGTCTTGGAACCACTGGTTGATTGTGGAGTGCCAGAATATGTAAGCTTCCTGGACACTGCTGGGGTACTTGGCTGAGATGTTGGTGAGGAGCCCACGGAGGTCCACAACGGCCTGCACATTTAGGGAATATGTGTGCTTGCAGTTCCTGCATAGGTGTTCTGTAGCAGCAGGTGGCACCATTCGCACATGGGTGCAGTCCATTGCACCTAGCACATGCAGAAACCCAGCAATCAGATGAAATCCTTGCTTGGTCTCCTGCTGCAGTTGCTGGGCGTTTGGGAAGCAGATGTGGTGGGTGTGAGGGGGATGATGGCATCTAGGACCTTAGGCAGCTAAACAGATATTGATGCTGTGAGATACCAGCCACTAGTGCCCCTGTTGAATGAAATGATCCAGAAGCTGGATTATGCAATACAGTGATTTGTGATGGGTGGTATGTTGTAGGGAATTATCAGTCTCGCTGTGATGTCTGATGCAATGTGGTCCAGCAGGCGTAGAATGGACTCCCAGTTGAGACGGTAAGTCCTGATGATGTCTTGCTCCCTGAGGCCAAGGATGGTTGTCCTCTGCCGAAATATCCTCTCCTGCCTCCTGAATTGCCTTTATGGGTGCCATTGTGCTGTTTGGGGTTGCTGTGGTGGAGGTGGAGGGAGCAGCGGCCGTTGCGGACATCTGCGATGTGTGCTTAGCTAGAGCAGTACAACTTCCATGTTGTCCTGGAGGTAGCAAGTGCTCCTTTGGTAAGTTTTCCTTTTATAGTGGAGTATGTGCCTCATTTTAATGCCTGGTCAGACCCAGGCATTACAATTTGAAGCAAAACAAGGTTAACTACATTTTTTGAGTTCGACTCCCACCTGTGCATCTTTTTTGCACAGATGGATAAATATGGCGCTAGGGGCTTAGAGTCATCTTTTGGATGGGAATGCCTACCTTGCATCTCATTGACGCAAGGTGGTTTCACGCATCCAAAATATGATGTTCACTCCTATGTTTGGACCCTAAATGGGTCTAATGTCAAAATATAAATATGGAGTTCAGTTTTCGCTGAATTAGCGTCAAAATAAATGACGCTACCTCAGCGCAAACATAGTATGAATATGCCCCTGAGAGGCAGATCAAGAAGAAAAATGATGAAAGGTTTACCAACTTCCAAAAGGAAAATGAAGGTCATATAAGACAACTTTTACAATGCTTGTAATGTGTGGAGTCAGGATAGCTATAATTTGGAACTGCTTTGCAGAAGTTGTTGTAGGTTGTTGCTTCAAAGTATCTTATTTCTCTTTCAGACTAATTATGTTTGTAAGCACTATTAATAAACATTTTGCTTTGATGGTTACATTTTATCTGGGGTTTGGTGTGTGTGAATGCAATGGATGTTTCCACTCAGGAAAATGCATTCTTGAATTAATGTTGGGCGCTTTTCTTCAGTGTTACCACCACCATGCCTCCTTATGGCCATTTGTGAGTGAGTGTGTGTGTGTGCTTCCCGCCCCTCCGCCCCCCTCTCTCCTAAAGCTGCCAGCCGCCACTGTCCCCTTGGATGTTGTCGGGTCATCCTATATCATGATTTTTTTCTTAACATTTTTCTGTTATTGGTATATTTTAAAAACATTGGGAAAGGTTAGTCCCCACAAGGCACGTATCCACATATAGGTGGTCATTACAACCCTGGCGGACTGTGTTAAAGCGGCGGTAAGACCGCCAACAGGCCGGCGGTAAAAAATGAGTAATTACGACTGTGGCGGAAACCGCCAACAAAGACAGCCACTTTAACACTCTGACCGCCACGGCGGTACAAACAAACAGCGAGGCGTTCAGCGCCAACAGACAGGCGGGAGACAATGTACCACCCACACTATTATGACAGGCCAATCTGCCACCTTTTCCGGGGCGGATTCACTGCGTATAAAAACATGGCGGAAACTGGAATTTCGAAAGGAAAACGCTCACCTCTACACACTCCACGAGGAACGAGAACACCATGGAACCGGAACTCCAAATTCTACCTGCGATAGTCTTCCTGCTCCTCTACCAGGAGCACGAACGCCGGTGGCGAAGACCACGGTGAGTACTGCACCTACGACACAGGGGAGGGGGGAGCGAAAAAAACAGGGACACACACACGTAACACCCCCACCCACTACAACACACACACTAATACAGTACATCATGATACAATATAGTTACATCCCCCAACCCCCCGGAAGAATGCAAAGACCAAAGAAAATGAGTGTAACCATCGGAATATATTAAAAACAAGTAGGCAGAAATATATATATACACAATGTGCAAAATAAATACCAGGCATAGTAGTCCAGGTACTGCACAAAGAAAGTCAGTGGAACAATGGGACCACACGGTGTGGGCGAGGCCCACACAAGATCCCCGACCATGACGGAGAGAACACTGCAGGGGCATCAGAGAGCAAGAAAATAGGCACCTCAGGGGGAGGAAAAGGGGGGGCACCTCAGCCGCTTGAGTGCACGACGCCAAATCCCCGAGGGGGCCACATGCCCACTGTTCAATCCTGGGGAGTGCAAAGCCACAGTCTCACAAGTCTATACAGTGGGTGGTCTGCCTACTGTTCAATCCTGGGGAGTGCAAAGCCGCAGTCTCACAAGTCTGTACAGTGGGTGGTCTGCCCACTGTTCAGTCCTGGGGAGTGCAAAGCCACAGTCTCTCAAGTCTATACAGTGGGTGGTCTGCCCACTGTTCAATCCTGGGGAGTGCAAAGCCACAGTCTCACAAGTCCATACATTGGGTGGTCTGCCCACTGTTCAATCCTGGGGAGTGCAAAGCCACAGTCTCACAAGTCTATACAGTGGGTGGTCTGCCCACTGTTCAATCTTGGGGAGTGCAAAGCCACAGTCTCACAAGTCTATACAGTGGGTGGTCTGCCCACTGTTCAATCCTGGGGAGTGCAAAGCCACAGTCTCACAAGTGGATGACAGTCTCCACAGGTTCTGGAGGGGCCTTGGTGCCCAGAGTGCTTCATCCTGTTAAGGACAGAGGTAGTGGATGAATCTCTCCACTGGTTCTGGAGGGGGACTGGTGCCCAGAGTGCTTCATCCTGTTAAGGACAGAGGTAGTGGATGGATCTCTCCACTGGTTCTGGAGGGGGACTGGTGCCCAGAGTGCTTCATCCTGTTAAGGACAGAGGTAGTGGATGACAGTCTCCACTGGTTCTGGAGGGGGCATGGTGCCCAGAGTGCTTCATCCTGTTAAGGACAGAGGTAGTGGATGGATCTCTCCACTGGCTCTGGAGGGGGACTGGTGCCCAGAGTGCATCATTCACCCCGTGACAGACCCAGTTGCGTCAGTGCCCCTGCCGCTCATGGGCTACCGGTGCTTCAGATGGCGGTGCCCTGTTCAGCGGTGCTTCAGATGGTGGTGCCCTGTTCAGCGGTGCTTCAGATGGCGGTGCCCTGTTCTGCGGTGCTTCAGATGGCGGTCTACATTGCAGGGTCTCAGCTGCTGGCGGTCCTTCATGGCCCAGCTGACCTTTTGCTGGCGGTCCTTCATGGCCCAAAGGGCCTTTTGCTGGCGGTCCTTCATGGCCCAGCTGCGCTGGTGCTGGCGGTGGCCTCCTGGGCAGCTGGGCTGGGGCTGGTTGTGGCCTCCTGGGCAGCTGGGCTGGGGCTGGCGGTGGCCTCCTGGGCAGCTGTGATGGGGCTGGCGGTGGCCTCCTGGGCAGCTGTGATGGGGCTGGCGGTGGCCTCCTGGGCAGCGGGGATGGTGGCGGTCTTCTCCGCCTTGCTGCTTTTCCCAGACTTGCCGGGTTTCTTGTGGCCCTTCCCCACCTTGGAAGGTGTCACAGCTGACTCCACACTCCAAATGGGACCCCTGGGAGCGGCTTTGGTGGCTGGAGTCTTCCCCCTCTCCCACCGGGCACTGGCCAACTTCTGATGCTTCACAGGTGGGGGACTGTCTGTGCTGTGGCTCCGTGCCACACTGGCTGCCCTGGTGGCTGGTGCACTCTAGATTCCGGTGACTACAGGCACCACTGGTCCCGGAGATGTTGTGTCTGAGGTGCTACTTTGTGACCTATGAGATGGACGGGGTGGGGGAGGTGTGGGAAAGAGGTCAAGGGTGGACAGGAAAAGTTTTTTTAACACACTGGGACAGGTAGCTGGAGGGGGTTTGGGAGTGGAGGAAGAGGTGGTGGCTGTAGGAGGTGTACGTTTGGTGACTTTGGGTGAAGGTGCATGCGCTGGAGGCTGTTGTGAGGTGAATGGCTATTGGGTGTACCTGCTTTTGTGTATCTTGGGAGGGGGCGTCACAGACACACTGGGAGAGGACACAGGGGACGTGTGAATGGTAGTGGGGGTGCTGGAGAGGGACGTAGTGCCTATAGAGGTAATGCATGCAGGTGTGAGTGTAGACCAGCCTGGGAGGGAGGAGGGAGACAAGGAGGAGGGGGCACAGTGGAGGCAGTGGATGTTGGTGTGTCTGCATGTGTGTGATGCTTGCGTGAGTGCCTGTGGGATGTGTGGTGCTTATGTTTGCTAGAGCTATCCTTGTGTGTTGACGTGTGTGCATGTTGGTCTGTAGGTGTGCTTGGGATAGGCAGAGGTACAGGGGATTGGGTCGGGGTGGAGGAAGTTGGAAAGGGGAGGCTAGAGACGGGGACAATGGCTGCCATCAGTGCTGAGGCCAGAGTCTGAAAAGCTTGGTGAAGAGCCGCCGGACCAGAATGAATGCCCTCCAGGAATGCATTTGTTTGTTGCAACTGCCTCTCTACACCCTGGATGGCATTCAAAATGGTAGACTGCCCAACAGTGAGGGACCTGAGGAGGTTAATGGCCTCCTCACTGAGGGCAGCAGGGGTGACTGGGGCAGGGCCTGAGGTGCCTGGGGCGAAGGTGATGCCCACCCTCCTGGGTGAGCGGGCACGGGGCAAAGGCTGAGGGGCTGCTGGGAGGGCGGTGCTGGTAGAGGGGGTGGCAGCTGTACCTGTAGATGAGGGGGGCACAGATGTTGCCACCACCACAAGGGAGCTCCCATCAGAGGACGAGTCTGTGTCACTGGTGTCGGCTCCTGTCCCCGTCGTGGAGCTCCCCTCACCCTCCGTCCCACTGGTGAAATCAGACTCCGTAGTGTCGCCCTCCAGGGCCATGTGGGATGCAGCTCCCTCCTGCTCCGGTGCCACTGCTCCTCCACCTGATGATGGTAATGCACACAAGAACAGGGAGACCACAAAAAAGGGGGGGGACGACAGAAGAAAGACATGTTGAGTGCATGCATTACCGCTACCGTTGGCAGACACGACAGACACAGAAGACCCCTGCACTACGCTGTGCTCTTGGGCTCCACTGTTCAATCCCTGGGACATGGCCTACAAGGCTATGGATGACATCTGCACACATGGATGACACAGGAGCATGACTAGGTGTACTTGGCACTGTACAGAGGTGGGGTGGGGTGCCACATGGCCTGTCTTACGGAGGGACCTTGCCTACTAAACTCGCCCTGGCCTAGGGAAACCCACAGCCCACCTCCCCCACCCAGACACCTCCACTGCGCGCAAAATCAGCAGGATGAGAGTGTACTCACCCCCTTGTGGCTGCTGTGATGCCCCCAAGCGCCCATCCAACTCCGGGTACGCCACCGCCACCGCCAGGATCCTGAACATCAGGGGGGTCATGGTGCAACGGGCACCCCTCCCACGTTGGGAGGCCATCCCCAGCTGAGCCTCCGCCATCTTCTTGCTCCAGCCGCGAATGTCCTCCCATCTCTTACAGCAGTGGGTGCTCCGTCTGTGGTAGACCCCCAGGGTCCGGACGTCCTTGGCGTTGGGCGCTGACCTACATGAATTGTACAGGAGGAAAAGAAATGTTATTACCAAATGCACCATCACAGTCATTGGCCCCCATCCCTACCCTTGCCATGTGGCACATGCACTCATCGTCGTTTCATTCATGCCTCAATCCCCCCCCAATCTTTCATCCACCCCACTCCACACAGGCATAGCCCATACAGCATGCTCCCAGTGTACTTACCTGTTTGTCTGGAGGACCTTAAAGTAGCGTGTACTGGGGGAGGACCCCATCCACGAGTTTCTCCAACTCCTCCGATGTTCAGGCAGGGGCCCTTTCCCCAGACACTCGAGCCATTGTCTCTTCCAGACCGAGGTCACAGCAGCACTTGCAGTGTAGGTCCTATCCTGTCGAAGATCAGGTATCGAGTGATTGAACAGATAGAAAATGGCAGTCACGTCCGCGGTGGTGCGTACCGTCACCGCCGGCGTACATCGTCAATGGCTCCTGGGACCCATCGGGTCCAATGTTAACCAATGCACTATTGCGCTGCGGTGTTCGACCCCCTACCGCGACGGTGTACAACACCAGCGCAGTTACCTCACATCCCATTGTCCCACTTTACAGGTCAGGCAGCCGCCATTTCAGGGGCCCACTTGGCTTAATTTCTAACTGTGTCACACATACCTAGGCCTAGCCTCAACACACATACAGGCCACTTTTCGGATTATGATTTGTGTTCTGTGCAAGCTGTGGGTACGTACCTCTGAGTTGGTTGACTCTGTGCTCGCTGTTGTCCTTCATAGGCACCGTCTGCTGGGACATGTGAGGAGATAAGGGCATCCTCCGGTGTACAGACCGCTGGTGGACCTGTCGACAATGGAGGAAAGACATGTGATCATCACCTACAGGCTTGACCGTGCCACAATCCAGGAACTGTGTACCCAGCTGGAGCCAGACCTGATGTCAGCTATCCGCCATCCCACAGGAATCCCCTCTCAAGTGCAGGTGCTGTCAGTACTCCATTTCCTTGCAAGTGGGTCATTTCAAACAACTGTGGCCATAGCATCAGGGATGTCCCAGACTATGTTTTCCAACGTGTTGTCCAGAGTGTTGTCTGCCCTGCTGAAACACAGTGAGGAATCCCAGGACAAGGGCAGAGGAACGCTACAATGAGGCCCATGGGCGAACTCGGCGGATTATAGAGCGGACCTTCGGCCTCCTGAAGGCCAGGTTCAGGTGCCTCCATATGACAGGTGGATTCCTATTCTACTCACCAAAGAAGGTGTGCCAGATCATCGTGGCCTGCTGTATGCTTCACAAATTAGCTTTGCAACAACAGGTGCCTTTTCTGCAGGAAGATGGTCCAGATGGCGGTGTTGTTGCAGCTGTGGAGCCTGTGGACAGTGAAGACGAGGAACAGAAGAAAAGGACATGGACAACAGGAACTCGGTGATCTTGCAATAATTCCAGTGAGACACAGGTAAGAATACAGACCTGACAAATACATGTACTTTAACACTACTGCCTCTCTACTTTCTGTCGTTTTCACCCAGTGTACGGTCACTGAGTTGTCACTTTCCCTTACGATTTCACAGATGTGGGTCCCACAGTGTGACATCTGCTTTGTTTCCTCCTGGACTAGAGCTGTGTGACATTGGTATGTTGACATTACAATTGAAAGAGCATTTTGTCACTGTAATTGCAAATACACTATTTCGAAATCACAGACTGACTCCAGATTGTTTTGTGCTTCAAGGGTGTTTATTTAAGTGCTCAATATTGGAGGGGGTTGTAAAATGGTGAGGGCTAATGGTGGAGGAATGTCCATGGCAGAGTCCAGTCTATTAGTCTCACAGATGCATTGCCCAAATTGGCATAGGAAGTGGAGCTGGGGCAGTTTGAGGATGGACAGGGTGGCAAAGTGGGACAGAAAGATGACATTCAGGGTGGTCTCATTTCTTGTCGGGGTCTTGGCATTGTTCTCTGTCTTTGTCCTGGATCTCAGGGACCATTTGCGGGGTGGTTCTCCCTCTGCAGGGGGTGGTGGTGTGGTGGTCCTGTGGCGGGGAGTCCTGTCCACTAGCGCCGGCGGAGGTGGTGGGCAGTTCATCGTCCATGCTAGTGTCAGGGGCCCCTTCTTGTGCCACAGTGTCCCTCCTGGTGTTGAGTACTTCCTTCAGCACCCCTACGATGGTGCCCAGGGTGGAATTCTGAGTTCCTCCCTGAAGCCCAAATACTGTTCCTCCTGCAGGCACTGGGTCTCCTGAAACTTGGCCAGCATCGTTGCCATCGTTTCCTGGGAGTGGTGGTAGGCTCCCATGATGGAGGAGAGGGCCTAGTGGAGAGTGGGTTCCCTTGGCCTGTCCTCCCCCTGTCGCACAGCAGCCCTCCCAGTTCCCCTGTTTTCCTGGGCCTCAGTCCCCTGGACCGTGTGCCCACTACCACTGCCCCTAGGTCCCTGTTGTTGTTGGAGTGGTGGGTTAGTCTGGGTTGCCTGTAGTGGTGGACACACTGCTGCTTGACGTGTCCTGGGGACAGAGGTATGGGCCTGGGTGGGTGCTGTGCTGGAGTTTACAGAGGGGGGAAGCTCTGTAGTGGCCTGTGACTGTGTCAGGGGAACCGACTGTCCTGAGGTCCCCAATGGGCCGGGCTGGTCATCTAGATCCAGTTGGACAGAGCTGCTGTCATCACTGTGGGCCTCTTCTGTTGGTGGTGTGGACATGTGTGGACCCTCCTGTCCGGTGACGTTGGGTGGGGGTCCTGCAGGGGTATAAAAGGATGTTTATTACATCTGTGTGTGCCATGGTGTGCAATAGGTGGGTGACGTGGTACCCCAGTGCTTGCATTCCTGATTGGGACCTTGTGTGATGGTGGTTTAGGGGGGTGTATGGGTATGTGCAGTGGCCATGCTTTGGTGATGGGTGTCCATGCTTTGTTGTTGCATGCAGGGCTTGGTGTTGGGATGGGTGGTTTGTGATATTGGGACATTTGTGAGGAGTTGGAGTGATGGGGTGAGGGTGAGGGTGGGGGTATGTGTGGCATGCAGGTAGGGTGGGGGATGTAATAGTAACGCATTGACTTACCAGAGTCCATTCCTCCATCTACTCCTGCGAGGCCCTCAGGATGCAGAATCGCCAAGACTTGCTCCTCCCATGTTGTTAGTTGGGGGGGAGGAGGTGGGGGTCCGCCGCCAGTCCGCTGAACAGCAAGGTAATGTCTTGAGACCACAGAACGCACCTTCCCCCGTAGGTCATTCCACCTCTTCCTGATGTCATCACGATTTCTTGGGTGCTGTCCCACTGCGTTAAACCTGTCCACTGTTCTTCGCCATAGCTCCATCTTCCTAGCTATGGAGGTGTGCTGTATCTGTGATCCGAATAGCTGTGGCTCTACCCGGACGATTTCCTCCACCATGACCTGAGCTCCTCCTCAGAGAACCTGGGGTGTCTTTGCTGTGCCATGGGGTGGTATGGGTGATGTGTGGGGTGGTGTGTGTAGTGGTAAGTGTGGTGATATTTAGTGCTGTGTAGTGTGAGGTGTGTGGAAGTTCTGTGGGTGATGGTATTGTGTGCCTGTGGATGCTTGGTAGTAGTTTGTAGTGTCTCTCTCTGGCCTTCTATCGGTATTTGTGGTCGTAGGGGTTTGTAGGTGATGTGGGTGTGTGTTTTATATTGTATTGGGTGTGTGGGAGTGGTGTGTGTATGTGTATCAGGTGTGTGTATTTGGAATTGTCCAATGTGGCTGTGTTTTGTAAGAGTGTGTGTATTTTGAGCGCGGCGGTGTGTACCGCCAATGGAATACCACGGTTGAAAGACCGCCGCGTGGATTCGTGTGTCATGATAGTGTGGGTGTATTTCTGTTGGCGTGACGGTGGAGGATTTGTTTTCGCCAGTTTATCACTGACCTTTGGTGTGGCGGACTTGTTTGGGTGTCTGAATTTTGGCAGATTCAGTGCTGTGGGTCATAATAGCTGTGGTGGAATTCCACGGCTGCGGCGGTGTGTTGGCGGTCTTCTGCACGGCGGTAAGCGGTTTTTACCGCCAATGTTGTAATGAACGCCCATGTGTCAACAGTGCTTCATCTGGAGAGACGAAGTGGCAGTTTTCATGCAACACAGCACAGTAACCAAACTTGCTGTGCTGTATTATGTGAAAAAGAGAGAGCACAAGAGCATTATGTCCACTAAGAAGTGGCGTTGTTGCTCTTTCTCCTAGCTCTGGCTTACCTTAGGCTGCCTCGCACCAAGAACATATTCTTGCACCATAATGCAAGAGTGTGTGCGTGAGGTCAAGCAAAGGTTTTGTACTGGAAGGTCTCCTTTAGTTTTTTCACTGGAAGGGTACTCTTCCAGTACAAAATTATATTCTTTGACAAACGTTAACACTACCACTTGGTTTGTGTGCTGCACAGTTACGCCTTCTTCAAGCAGGTGTAATTTTTTACCACAAATCCCCTTCTCCCAATGATGGTAGATAGACATTAGCATCAACATCAAAGGGTAGTTGCATGGGAACACCATGCACCACCCATGGTATGTCCTCTTGACACAAAGTAGCACAAAGTATAGAATAGTGCTACTTTGCATTACTTTAGGGGTACTTTCCAACACAATTGGGGGTTTGCTCTCGATCTGAAAACAACAAACTGAGCCAGATTTATGTCACATTTGTCATGTGAATCCAGCTCAGAATGTTAATAAATGTGCCACACAAACTCAGGATATAAAACATAATACAGTGGTTGGGGCTGTTTATATAAAAAAAAATGTGTTACTATCCAAAGTAGTCTTTTTTAGCAACCTTAGAACGTCGAAAGATTGAAAGCAAGCAAAAAAGTTCTTAATCTATGCCTTACAGTTTGCATGCAGCACGTTGATGCCAGTTAATAGTTCACCTCACTATAATAGAAGGATGGTAACTCATGAAATGTAAGTAGCAGAATGATCTATGTGTCAAAAGCAGTAACCCACTGAGCTATCTACAAAAAATAAACATCTACAATATGTAATCCACATGTTGGTCTTTTCAGCAAGAACATAAACCCTCTAGTCTGTGCTACTTTGGCATAAGTCAAAATGATCACTATATAAATCACAGATCTCTCCATCAAGTGTATTAATTACCAGAGATAGCATCTTTCGTATTATTTAACATCTACGCCCATCCACAGAAAAGCCGTAAAGCCCAACTCTTCAAGAAATTATTGAACAAGATCAAGGAAATAAGATAGCTCATCAAACCTGGAACATCCTACTGACATTAATGTACATTTAATCCATACTCCAGGCCCGATGAACAGCTGGCTGCAGAAAATGCTTTAATGGGAGTCCTGCCTCAAGTCCCGCAACCACGGAAGAAACCGGATAGCATGGGCATGCAACTGGTTGACGTATTAGAGCATCTGGGCATGAGGGTCCTAAACAGTAGGACCAAAGATGACACGCCACTAAGTTACACTCATTATAGTTCTAAGGCAGCCTCCATAATAGATTACACCTCCGTGAATCTCTCCCTGTTACCTTGAGTGAGGAAATTCAAAATTGAAACCACTCTTTTGAAGGACTGCTGCCTTGCTGTGCTGACCTGATGCCCTCTTGCCTGGGTGAAAAGAATGGATCTGCAACTCTGAACCCAGGACCCCAAAGTAATTCCAAAGGCTAGTTGGCTGTGCTCCTTATCACAAGCCTCAGGGGCATAAGAGGCTTCCAACAACCTTGAACCCAGCACCTGGACTCAGCCATCTGTGAGTCCTGCCTTCACTTTATTACTGCTTGAAGTATTGCACAAATACTTTACACATTGCCTCTAGGTTTAGCCTGACTACTCTGAGCCAAGCTACCAGAGGGTTGAGCACAGGCCGATTTAGGGTTGGCTTGTGCCTCACCCTGACAAGGATTATGGTTGCTGCTTGATCAAGGCTCAACCCCAGTCAACCAAAAAGACAATTTCTTACACACAGGACTAACATGATGACATAAAAGTGGCCATGGCCCAGTTCTTATCTATTGGGTTGTGGTTCTATGAGAAATGTAAGAGCACTAAGATCAAAGATAAGGCAGGGAGCTTAAAGGTTGAAAAAGTACAAGGTTCAGGTGTGGTATCTTAATAAAGAGGAACTGAAAACATGTTTGCTGACACCAACATTTTGGGGCAAAACAGCCTTCCTTAAACAATGGGAACAAAATAAGTTGTCCAAACACAATAACTTATTGATAAAAATTAGGCAATGTGAGGGCACAGGGACAAACCTCAAACCCCTGATTTCAGTTTTAAATGATGAGTTTTATTTTTTGCTCGTGGCAATATATTGACTGTTCTTTAATGAATAAAACAAGATCAAAATGACAGCTCACGGAAGACATCATAGAACCAATCCCAAATTCAAATCACCCCCCTAGAGTGGTAACAATCAGTAACGAGCAGGGCCTTACAACTACAAAAGTAATGATCCAGAATATAGAAATTGCTACAGCGGATTTGCAATACAAGTTTCCTCGAATCAGTCAAGTGGGCATCCTACGATGGTCAAATATAGTGAACAGCGAGAGGTCAAATGGCCGATGAAGTCAGCACCACGTGCAATCACAGATCACGCCCTCCAACTTCAGCACAGTAATAATTCACCAAATAGTTGGGAATCCAGGCAAATCATTTTAACTCCACAGTACACATCACAAGGCCAACAAGACTGCTTAAATAGGGGTAACATTCTGAGGCTTCTAGCTGAGTTTCCGCTAACCCAGAAGATAAC
Organism: Pleurodeles waltl; assembly: GCF_031143425.1. Taxonomy (NCBI): domain Eukaryota; kingdom Metazoa; phylum Chordata; class Amphibia; order Caudata; family Salamandridae; genus Pleurodeles; species Pleurodeles waltl. The sequence continues at coordinate 291,934,595 of NC_090436.1, forward strand.
ATCCACAGATTTAATATTGTTGAAATTTCTTCCTAGTAGCGACCGTCAGGGGCCAGAACAAACGCACACCATTTGGCGATCAAAGGAAATCTCTACACTGACCCAGGATGCCAAAACACAGTTTGAAGCATGGGGGATAGTCCTTTCAGAGCTGCCATGGCCACGCTACCCTTTTCCTTTGTTAGCCACCATTCTGAAAAAAACAAATCAGATTCCGGCCTAAAGGATCATGCACCCGTATTGGAAATTAAAACCATTGAGTCCCAAAAGAGACAGCACAGAAGGCAGGAATCCATGCTAAAACCTGCGTATGAACTCCCAAACACTTGTAATTATGTGTCTGCAACCCCGCAGTCACAAAAAGATTCTCACACAGAATGGAGGTGGATGGCTCACACCTTAAATGCTCCAAGGAGCAACTGACTCAAAAACCATAATACAGAAAATATAGATCAGGGGAATGCCATAAGTATTTTGTCCTGGAACATAGCTGGAGCAAAAGCCATCATCTCAGATGGCTTTGAATTAGCAAATAGCCGCAATTACAAATTAATTATATTGCAAGAAACATTGTTAATAGACCCAGTTCATCTAGGTGTTTACATACTACACCTTGTTAGTGCCGGGAAACCAAACTCGAAGCAAGATTGAGTGGAGGCCAAGCAATTTATGTTTCGACGGCGCAGCGTGTAACAACAGAACAATTGGCATTCTCAACTGATGATCTGCAGGCCATTAAACTCATCATACTGAGGGGCATATTTAAAATGCCCTAGTGCCACCTTGCCCAAACATTAACGTCCTTATTTTATATGTAAATGTGGCCCAACCAGGCGGAAATTCCTGCATCATATGCAGACATTGCTCCACTCTGTAACCCTGTGCACTTCATCATGCCTGAGACCGGCATAATGCATAAAAAGGGGGTGTTACCCCTTTAGGGAAGCCGGTAAAATGGCGTAAGGAAATCTATGAGATTTACTTGCGCCATTTTTCACTGCACTTTTCATGCATGCTCAAGAGCAGACGCTAAAAGGGCACTACTCCGGCAGAGTACATCAAGAGGGTCATGAGAAATGAGGCCCCATACCCTGCGCCGTGGTGCGCCGTATTTTAAATATGGCACAAACATGGTGGCGGTAGGGGGTTGCTAAGGGGCGCAGGGAAAGCGGCACTGCACTTGCTGCAGCACCGCTTTCCCTAAATCTGCCCCTGAGTCTTTTGTGAGAAAAAAAACTTAAACTTTAAAGCTAGTAAGATTGGACAGAGTGTCATGTGCCATCTTGGACGATCTAGGGACTAATAATAAAGGGGTCCATTAAGTCGGATGCTATGGCGAGGTCATGAGCAACGGTGCTTCGTGGACTTACTCCAGCAGCATCCTGGTGAGATCAGCCTATCAAGGCAGACTTAGTCACTAACAAGGGCCTAAAGCTAGACTGAAAGTTAAAGCGATGAGCAGGAGCCAAGAAAGCCTTGTAGCTAATTCACAGCAATTGTTCTACTAAATTAGAGGCAACTGGCTAGGATGTTTTTGTGGCCCGGGGTTTAACCAGTAATGAAGCATAAAGCTGAGTTTTTAAGAAGGATCACCATCGTGCATCTTTAAGGGGGGAAATACTACTGCCTTCTTTGTCAAAAGGTCGGTGATTTGTAAAATATTGAGGCTTTCAAGGTGGTGTGATGTTTAAGCATACAGGCCGGGGTATTAGCATTAAATGGTGGCCATTTAAAAGGAATAATTTTAGAGCGGTATTATCCATTGCCTGCCACATTTCTGATTATTATTGAGAGAAAATACTTACAAATGATCACATAAGGAGAACAAGAATGTGATTGAAGAGGAAAAACCGACTAGGATTAGTGAAGGAAGTAACAAGCATGAATAGAGTTAAAGATTGTGCGGCCCCTGAATTAGCGTTTTATTATATTTTTAATATGCACTTTTTAACATTTTATTTCACATATTTTTATGAAGCATTTCTCACCTTTGCAACGCCCCAAGAACCAAACAATATATATGAGATACTGGAGACTCAGCAGCCCCTCTGCATACACAGCTTTTTACATTTATTATAGTAGCAAAGTAACACAAATTGACTTATTATGTGTGATAAAGTGTGCAACCATTAACTAAACTTTATGTTTCAGGGATAACGATCATAATGGACTGATGTAGAGCTAGCAATATACATACACATATTTGAACGCTAACACAAATATGTAAAACTGCAAAATCCTATGCTTAACGTTTTATTTCTTAAAGGTCATCATTGTTTAAGACTATTTTATGACACTTAGCGTAGTGAAAAAAAAATATTCCATTCAAATGCATTTCAAAGCCAGCTTTCGGGTGAGACTAATAGTTTGCGATCGAGTGTTACTAAATACTATTAGTCATGAAACTGAATTAACGAATAATGAATAATATGGTGTGTGTAATAAGCACATTTCCATTTGAAGTTATGGTATAAAAATTATACTAATAATGGGCTGTATTTCGTGTTTTTCTCGAAGTTTAGGGCTTACAACATTGAGGGGCATATTTATACTCTGTTTGCGCCGGAATTGCGTCGTTTTTTTGACGCAATTCCGACGCAAAACTAACTCCATATTTATACTTTGGCGTTAGACGCGTCTAGCGCCAAAGTCCATGGAGTTTGCGTCATTTTTTAGCGTGGACACCTACTTTGCGTTAATGATATGCAAGGTAGGCGTTCCCGTCTAAAAAATTTACTCCGAGGCATGTGCGTCGTATTTACACTCCCGGGCAAAATTCACGCCTGGGAGTGGGCGGGTCAAAAAAAATTACGTACGCCCGCTTTTGCGCCGTTTTTTAGTGCCTGGAAAAGGCAGGCGTTGAGGGACCTGTGGGCTCGGAAGGAGCCCAGAGGTGCCCTCCCATGCCCCCAGGGACACCCCCTGTCACCCTTGCCCACCCCAGGACACCCAAGGCTGGAGGGACCCATCCCAGGGACATTAAGGTAAGTTCAGGTAAGTATTTTTTTAATTTTTTTTTGTGGCATAGGGGGCCTGATTTGTGCCCCCCTACATGCCACTATGCCCAATGACCATGCCCAGGGGACAGAAGTCCCCTGGGCATGGCCATTGAGCAAGGGGGCATGACTCCTGTCTTTGCTAAGACAGGAGTCATTTCTATGGGGTTTGGGAGTCGAAAAAAATGGCGCATATCGGGTTGAGGCGAAAAATTTGCCTCAGCCTGACTTGCCCCATTTTTTGACACCCAAGCTCCATATCCCCCTACGCCGGCGCTGCCTGGTGTATGTCGTTTTTTTCCACGCACACCAGGCAGCGCCGCCGGCTAACGTCATTGATTAAATACGGCGCCCGCATGGCGCTTCAGAATGGCGTTAGCCGGCGCTAATTTTTTTTACGCAAAACTGCGTTAGCGCAGTTTTGCGTCAAAAAGTATAAATATGGCCCTGAATGTCTTAGTTTATCTTTTATCAAGGTGTTCTGTTTTCTTGACAATATACTCCTAAATTTAACCAAAACGAATATGCCCAGAATTCTTGTTGTGCCATGGAGGTGGGGCCATTTGGATGGCGCCAGATGGGCGCATAAAGTGCAGGAAGCTCGGCTGGAGTTAAAGGCCCTGAATTCCTGTTGTGCCCTAAAGGCGGGCCATTGTGATGGTGCCCGACAAGTGCATAAAGCGCAGATTCTTTACCCGTGGGACGCAAAACTGGACTTAAAGGCTCAGAATTTCTTTTTGTGCCCTGGAGGCGGGGCCATTTTGATTCCGCCAGGTGGGTCCATATAGCTCAGATTTTCTTACCCACAAAGATCACTATTCACTTGGTTGTCTGACCTCAAGGTGATGGATAGGAGCTAAAGTTCCCCTCCAGATACTGGCTCTACAAACAATGGCCCAAGTGGCCAAAAGCAAGTCTGCAAAAACCCTTCTACTTTGACCCTTCTACTTCTGTTGTAAGAGCTATTAATGAGGACATCTTCTCGGTTGAGGTGGAATTGGAGATTAATTGTCTGGGTGAAGTGCTTGTGGGTGCGACTGCCTCTGAAACAATCTTAAGTGATACTGACACTGTGCAGACAAGGGGAAGGAATTCTTTGACTGTTGTTGTGGATGCTCATCAAACTAAGCCCCAAGGGGTTATTGACCACCCAATAACTGTTAAAGGGGAAAAGAGAACTTGTTCTGCAATTAAACCTAGCCCTGTAAAATCTTTGGGGGGGGTGGGGCAAGGTAGAACCTATTCTTCAATTACTGTCTGAGCACTTGGATTCTAGGTTACATGTTCTCTTTAGGAAGACTGAATCTCTACTATCTACCTTCTTGGATAGTTGTGGAAAGAGAATGAGTGCTCTATTTCTTAGCTACAGGTGTCACTAATTTGTATTAACAATTGGATTGGCACTAGTAGAGCTCATTCTGGACCTGAGCTGTTATCTATTTCTCCTTCTGTTTCTGGGATCTAGGTGGGCCCTCAATTGGTTTCTAAAACTACCTCCTCGGTGCTGTCTAGTGGAAAGACTTCAATTGTGCCTCTGGAAAAACTGCCAGTAAACTCTGCTGGAACTTCTCTAATTAATTGTGGGATAAAATCTATTGCTAAAGGGGACCCTGGATCATCTGCATCCTTAAATAAGGGTATGTATGCAAATGGTGGTGGGCCTCGGTTTTCATCTAGTAACTACTGTCCTACTGGGACACTGGGCTTACCACCTGATGCTATCCCGTTAGTCTTGGTCCTTGCAAATGTTCCTCAGCTTAGACCTGGTTGCACAGAAAATTACTCTCAGTTGAAAAGCAAAATGGTGCATTGGCTGGTCTCCAGAACTAACAAAAGATTTCCCTTATTCCAATGTACAAATACGCTAAGAAGGGTATCATAGGTTGGGAGGGGGCCTACAACCTCCCAACCGATGGAGACTGTATAGTGGTAAATTGTAATTGTCCTGTTGTAGTGGGTGAGATACGTTTTTGCTTTACTCCTTCACTAGCTGATTGCCTAGCAATTCAGTTGCTTCCTTTGGGTTATTTTTGATAGGCCTCATCTTTCCTTCATGGATCACACCATGCAGATGAATTCTTCACTTAGAGATTCCCACAGTTTGACAATGAGAAATCAATTTGAACCCCTAGGCAATCTGGAGAATATGGATTGAGCAGTCACTCATTTATAAGGTTTGCAATGATTTACTATAGCCCATTTTGTGGTATCCAATGGTTTCTCTAGGGATATACATCCTTAGTTGTTCTTGACATTTTCAGCTGGAATATTGCAGGTATTGAGCCCAAAAAAGATGATTGAGCTGGAATTCCCACTGAAAGGGTTACAAGATCATTTGTTTACAGGAAACTTGGGCTGCCTTGAACACCTTCCATTTGGAAGGATTTTGTTCTATTTTCACTCCTGCGATTCCAGAGACATTAGGGAGACCAAGGGGTGGCTTACTTATGTTGATTGCTATTTGTTTGAATTATAAAATCAAGAAAATATGTACTAACTCTCCCAGTTCATTAGCTGTACTACTTACTTTTTCAAACTCTGTCAAACTGATGGTGATTAATATTTGTAAATTACACAGATCTACTCAGAACTCTGATCATGCTAATGATTTGAGGTCTTCACTATGGCGTTTTCCAGAAAACTTTGATTTTTATATGCCAATGGTTTTGGTGGGTAATTTTAATTTGCCCCTATATTCTATATGTCCTGCTGTTCCCAGACATAGGGCCTGTTTCCGAGTTTGGCGGTCGGACCGCCAGACAACCATATTGGCGGTCCTTCAGACCGCCTTGCGGGTGGTCCTTCAGACCGCCCTTTGACAGGTTACACAGGCAGGACTGCTGACCGCCAAGTAAAAATCATACACCACCAGCGGTGCAGCAGTCTTAACATGGGGGGTCCGACCTCCAGCGCCGACAGCACTGCAACCATCCACCGAGCATATTACAAACACATAGTTACTGTGGCGTACCCTTCAGTGAGGATAGCCAATGGCTGTCTCAACCACGGCAGTTCGTAGTCAGCAATGTAATAGACAACTGCACATTGGATGAATTTGAGAACAACACAGCTGACACACATTGCAACAGTGGACACACCTACATAGGACACTGTAAAACACATTCCTTCACAGACAACAATCCTTTCATTTTGAATGCAAAACAGAGAAGCCAGAGCACCTTATTTTCCAAACACTGCATATATTAGACACCCTTTTTTATCCATCCCATAGAACATCCTGCATTCACTTTTGTCCATTCTCATCCTTTTGTACTTTCTCTGTTTGGTAAGTCACTATTTTTTTCTACCATATCACATTCAAAATATCCAGTTTTTCAGAAGATGAGTTTAGAGTCATGGAGGATGAAATAATTGGAGCAGAGCTACAGTTGTTTAGAGCACAACTCCAGCACAATCCTCTCAGTAGGAAAATTGAATGTGGGACAGGACAATTGACAGAGTGAATGCTATAGGCACCACCCTGCGCAGAAAGGAGGACATCAGGAAGAGGTGGAACGACCTAAGGGGCAAGGTCCGTTCCCTTGTCTCCAGGCCTAGAAGACTGGCAGTAGCCCTCCCAGTGCCCCTTTACATCTCTTTCCCTGGGAGGGGAAGGTCTTGGCCATTCTGCATCCTGAGGACTTGACAGGAGTACCTGGGGGAGTGGAGTCTGGTAAATCATAAAACAAAAAATATCACTGAAATGCCATGTCATGCATGCTCACAGCTCACCTTTACCCACTGTCTTGTTCATATACCTCACCAACATTCAATACCCAGAGTATCTGAAATTACACACTGTCAATCTATATGGCTTAACCTAACATCACAGCTACCAAGGACCATCATTTGCCATAAGTCAAAATGGGGTCTGTAAGTCTTTCAATATACAGTAATTGTGGTATGTCTCAACAGGTAAATGTATGCCCAAACATGATGCTGTCGGCATACAGATATGTACTACAAAACATTGGTATAGTCTGTGTAGTACAGAGAGTTACTGACTGTAACTCCCAGGAGGCACTATTGCTATTACCCAAAACACCAGACCAGTGTTCACATGTCTACATACCACTGTTTGGCAAATCTCGGAGGAACTTCACTCACCTGGAAGGATACTGTTTGTCAAGTGTGTGTAGTAGAGAGAGTGACCTGACTGCAACTCCCAGGAGGCACTGTTTCAGCAACTCCAAAAACCAGACCAGTGTTCACTTGTACACATACTGCTGTTTGGTAACTCGTAAATGACCTTCACTCACATGGGAGAATAATATTTGTCAAGTGTGTGAAGTAGACGGAGTGACCAGACTGGAACTCCCAGGAGGAATGTTACAGCAACTCCAAACACCAGACCAGTATTCACTTATCCGCATACCCCTCTTTGTCAAATCTCAAATGAACTTCCCTCACCTGAGAGAATACTATTTGTTAAGTGTGTGAAGCAGAGAGAGTGATCTGACTGCTAAAGCCAGGAAGGCCCTGGGTCTGTAAATCCAACCACCAGCCCAGTGTACACGTTTCCAAATATTCAGCTGCTTGGTAACTCTCAATAGAAATGTACTCTCCTGGAAGGATACCTTTTGTTTAGTGTGTGTACTAGAAAGAGTAACCTGACTGCAACTCCCAGGAGGAACTGTTTCAGCAACTCCAAGCACCAGACCATTTTTCACTTGTCCACATACCCCAGCTTGGCAAATGTCAAATGAACTTCACTCACCTGGGAGGATACGATTTGTCAAGTGTATGAAGTAGAGAGAGTGACCTGATTACTAAGGCCAGGAAGGCCCTGTGTCTGTAGGTCTAGTCACCATCCCAGTGTACACTTGCTCAAATATACCTCTTTGGTAACTCTCAATTGAAGTGTACTCACCTGGGAGGAAAACATTTGTGTAGTATGTATACTAGTGAGAGTCACCTAACTGCAACTCGCAGGAGGAATTGTTTCAGCAACTCTAAACACCAGACCAGTGTTCACTTGTCCTCAAAGCCCAATTTGGGAAATGTCAAATGCACTTCACTCACCTGGGAGGATACTACTTGTCAAGCTTGTGAAATAGAGAGAGTGACCTGACTGCTGAGGCCAGGAAGGCCCTCTGTCTGTAAATCCAACCAACGGCCCCATGTACACTTGCTTAAATATACCTGTTTGGTAACTCTCAATTGAAGCGTACTCACCTGGGAGCGTAACATTTATATAATGTGTGTACTAGAGAGAGTGACCTAACTGCCCCAGTTTGTCAAATGAACTTCACTCACCTGGGAGGATACAGTTTGTCAAGTGTATAAAGTAGAGAGAGTGACTGATTGCTAAGTCCAGGAAGTCCCTGTGTCTGTAAATCCAACCACCAGCCCAGTGTGCACTTGCCAAAATACACCTGTTTGGTAACTCTCAGTTGAAGTGTACTCACCTGGGAGGATAACATTTGTATAGTGTGTGACCGAGGAAAAGTGACCTGACTGCAACTCCCAGGAAGAACTGTTTCAGTAACTCCAAACACCAGACCAGTGTTCACTTATCCACATACCCCAGTTTGGCAAATCTCAAATGAACTTCACTCACTTGGGAAGGATACTATTTGCCAAGTGTGTGAAGTAGAGAGAGTGACTGATTGCTAAGGCCAGGAAGTCCCAGTGTCTGTAAATCCAACCCCCAGCCCAGTGTACACTTGCCTAAATACACCTGTTTGTTAACTCTTAATTGATGTGTACTCACCTGGGAGGATAACATTTGTATAGTTTGTGACCGAGAGAAAGTGACCTGACTGCAGCTCCCAGGATGAACTGTTTCACCAACTCCAAACACCAGACCAGTTTTCACTTATCCATATATGCCAGTTTGGCAAATCTCAAATGAACTTCACTCACCTGGGAGATACTATTTGCCAAGTGTGTGAAGTAGAGAGAGTGACCTGAATGCAAATCCCAAGAGGAACTGTTTCAGCAACTCCAAAGACCAGACCAGTAATCACTAGTCTGAAAAATTCTGTTTGGTAACTCTCAATTGAGGTGTACTCACCTAAGGAGATCACATTTGTATAGTGTGTCTAGTACAGGGAGTGACATGACTGCTGAGGCCAGGAGGCTCTGTTACTGTTACTCCAGTCACCAGCCCAGTGTTCTCTTGTCCAGATACCATTGTTTGGTAACCCACAAATGAAGTGTACTCGCCTAGGATGATAGCATTTGCTAGATGTTGGGAAGCAGAGAAAGTGACATGACTGCAAAGCTCAATAGGACCTGTAACTCTAAACCAACCACCACCACGGTGGCCACTTGTACACATACCCTTGTTTGTCAACTCTTAAATGAAGTATACTCAACTGGGACTGAACAGGCACAGATCATGCCCAAATCATAAACTTATCCGTCAACATAACTCCATCTTGCTAATTTAAGATGAAATATTGGAGGATTGATACCTTATCCAGTGTGCATAACAAGTATTTATAAGATCTCAAAATGCATAACCAGATTGGTATTGGCAGCAGACACATTCACACTGTACTATGCACATGATGACTCCAGTCACATATACAACAAAGTCCTGTATCTCCCTGCATTGCACTCAACTAGACCTCCTAATGGGCAAAGCCATATCTTGCCTAGCCACTGTTTTGCCTGCACTGGTGGCAAGATGTCATTTTAAACCCATCCTCCCAAGTGCTCATGATGTGCATATTTCAGCAGCAACGTGAGTCAGAATGAATTGGCATGCATCACACGTCATGTTAACACACCCAATACCATGGTTACTTGCCACAATAGGATTAACTGCAATTTAATTTTGTACAAGGTCTCTGCTTACTGTAACTTTAAACTGTTGGAGGTAGATGACACAATACAACTAGTAACATTGTACATTTTAACTCAACAGGTTGAGATGCCACTGGGCACACAGAGGCCACGGAAGAGTCTGCCACTACCCCCTGGATGAAGCCCTCAGTGAAGAAGACACTCCTGGATGTCTGGACGTTGAGTATGGTCCTGGCCCAGCTGGGCAAGCTGTTCAGATGGCAACAGTGAGTCTCACTGTGCCCACAACTTCACCTCCCACAGTGTTTGCCTCAACATCACAGGCAATCATTTGCCTCCAACATGTGTACCTAGTACAGTGTCTACCATACTGTGCCCCCAGTACTGGATCCTGAGTTGGAGCGCAACACTTCCAACAATGAGGGTCCAGGAACAAGTTGGACAGGGCACCCTCTGGCAAGGGAACAGGCCCGCGGGGGTAAGGTGCGTGGGAGGGATGCAGTAGGTCAGGAGGATGAGGCCACTGGGGCCACTGTCAGCCAGGACACCATCAGCCAAGTCATGGGGGTCTATCAGCAGTCCCAAGGCATGATGGGCCAGGTATTCACAGAAATCGGGAAATCATGTAGCTATAGAGGGACATGCACAGAGACATGTGGGAACAGATGGAGGCCCACAATATCAACATGGCCTCCCTCACAAGGGTGTGGGGCAACATTCACACCACCCTGAGTAGGGCGTTTCAAAAACAACAGGCTACCCCTTACTTTGGCTCATCAACACCAGGCACATCAACATCTGTGCCAGCAACTGGAAGGGAGGACCTGCCAGATGAAGAACCTGCCCAGACACCCTTGCCTCTGTAGCAGCAGATCCCCCTTGCAAGTGGGGATGTCCAGCAAAGAACCCAGAAGGTGCAAATGGCAAGACACCCACCACTGCCAGCAAGTGACCTCTTCCTAAACGGCATCTTTTGTGTGCCACACATTCACTCTGTTGACTGACCCTCAACCACCTACCAGTTCCAATGGGAGGAGTACTGTGGACTTTGTACTCCGAATGGCATCTACTCCAATGTTTTCATTCACCATGACTGACCTCTTCACTTTACATCTTTTGATTATTTTTAACAAAAATGTATTTTCTGCATTAGCATTGTAATAAATTCAGCCATCACAAACGTATTGTCTGCTTGCTTAACTTTCACATTTCGCTATGTAGAGATGTAAGACCATGTGAACCATATGATGAAGACATAAGTTACTTGTTCAAGCTGGGATATGTACAGGTACACAGTGGAATGAGAAAGAGATGACACAGGTATAAAATGTTGAATTAAAAAAGGGAGAGGCATGAGGGAAGAATCAGAAGGTGAAGTGAGCTGTAAATTAAATAGGGAATGATAAAAGTAAGAGAAAATCAGGAAAATTGAAGATGCCCCTGGAAGATGTCTTTTGTCACCAACTTCCCAAACTGTCAGGATGCAGAGAATTCAAACTGCCTCTTGTGGTGGCAGACGTTTTTGTTTTCGTAAGACGTTTTTGTAAGCTTTGGAATCTGCTTCTCTGGCACCTAAGAAGCCAGCCGAATTTGTTGATTTTTCAGGAAACAGCTTAAAACACTTTCTATTTAGCTGTGGGCATTTTTTAATGCAGAATTCCCTCTTATTGCAAACGCAAGTGCTAAGACACTTTCAGGCATATGACATGCTCTATAAATAAATATCATATCATTTCAAGGTCAGTGTGCAAGGCTTGGGGGGAAGGAGGGAGTGTTTCGCAATCTGTTGGGGTTGTGGGTTAATTTAGGGTTTATACGGAAATGTACACAATTGAGACTGGCCAGTAGTGTTAGCAGGCCAATCCGGAGCAGTGGCATAGGAAACACTGGCTTAGCAATGGTGCCACATGGCCAAGTGCTAGCAGGGAAAATTGCCCTAGTGACAAAATAATACCAATAGTAATCAGAAAGTAGTTAGATGCAAAACTGCACTAACGCAGTTTTGCATCAAAACGTTTAACACCAGCTTGCCATTCCTGAGCGCCAGCCGGGTGCCATATTTATGGAATGGCACAAGCCGACACAAAGGGTGGGCTAGGGTAAAAAAAAAAATGATGTTAGCCGGTTGGGGATGGCTGTATGGGAGAAGGGGTTTTGCACTAGAAAATTACATTAGGATGGTTAGAGGCAAAAAAAATCCCTCTAACCAGCCTAGAGTCATTTTCTGATGCAACACCATCCATACCACATGACTCCTGTCTTAGAAAAGACAGGAGTCATGCTCACCACTCCAATGGCCAGCACAGGGGACCAGTGTCCCCTGGGCATGGCCATTGCACCCCGTGCCATGCAGGGTGCCCCAAGTTGGGCCCCCAATGGCACTTTAATAAAAGAAAAATACTTAACTATACTTACTCTACTTACCTGGGATGGGGTCCCCCATCTTCCGGTGTCCCTCTGGCGTGGGTAGGGATGTTCCTGGGGCTTGAGGAGGGCACCTGCAGACCCACTCCATGGTGTTTAATCATGGAAATGTGTCCACAGGTCCCCTAACGCCTGGTCTGACCCTGGCATTAAATAATGGTGGAAACCAAACTTTGCACCATTATTTAGCCCCTCCTCCCACCCGTGCGTCATTTTAGGACAGGAGGATAAATATGGGGCTATGGGGATAGCACAATCTTTTAGATGGAAACACCTACCTTGCATCTCATAGACGCAAGGTAGGTTCACACATCTAAAAAATGGTGCAAACTCCAATATTTTGACATTAGATGGGTCTAACGTCAAAATATAAATATGGAGTTAGTCTTGCACTGAATTTGCGTAAAACAATTACTCAAATGCGGCGCAAATGGAGTATAAATATGCCCCTAAGTACCTGGCAGATTTCAGGCACATTCATCAAATGGTTCCAAAGTTATAAGTACATTAAGAAATTACATTTGGGCAGACATGATATACAGAAGTGTCACTCCTCTAAATAACCTGGCGCCTTTTTTAAACATGAATATCTCAAAACAATTTTTCAGATTTACACCTAAAAAACACATGATCCTGATTAAAGTTCTACTTTCATGTCAAGTGTGGTGTAAATCCATTTGGCAGTATTTGCTCTATCTTTTGGAAAAATGTTCTAAATTGTTTGATCAGAAATTGTGTACTTTTCACCTCCTTACCTTTTTGGCTGTGGATTGATCTTCACAAAACTTGACTTACTAAAAGTTAGCTAATCAAAAAATACCTTTTCAATGGAAAGTACGGCTAAACCATAAATACACAGCGGCGACTATATATATATGAGAGAAAGAGAGAGAGAGAGAGAGAGTCTGTGCTTGTTTCGCTTCCAGCTATCAGGCTACAGTTGCAAAAGGAAGGTCCTGGGTTTGCGTTAAAGAGCGGTAGGACTAATATGCTATGTGTGGGGTCTGGTATTAAGAGTAAACATGAGATCATAATATTCTAGCAGACATATGTTGTGGTTTTTCATAATCAGAAATTTCAGGTTTCTTGGCAACTTCAACTGCTAAAGATTGGAAAGCATGTTAAAAACAGAATTCAAAGACATGGAATGGCAGGAATTATTACGTGCACGGGTTGCAAGACCTCATTCATTCATAAGTGCTTACAGCAACTTGAAAGACTGGACAGATGCAGCTTAAATGTTGAAACAATTGATGCCAGCCTACTTATATGTACAGATGAACATACCCCAGTTATCTAACTTTGATGTGAGGCCGGCTGTTTCACTGTGGTTTAGTAGCTGTGACAGGCGCCAGTGATTATGTACCAAAGCTGCAGCATAGGCATACTATATAAATGTGGTAAATTAGTTACATTAATGTTTGAATAACGAACTGAAGGCAATGCAGTGTTGTAACAATAGCAGCATTTGACCATAGAAAACATTTTAAAGTTATTGAGGGATGAACAGACACATGCTTTAAAAATGTTTTAATTAGTAACATAACGGATACAATGTCCTAATTTGTTTCACATCCGCTATTTGATTCCACACTGGTCTCCTAATTACAAAGAAAAAGCTGTTATGAAAAATAATTGTCAAAGGTGGAAACGAGGTTGGGTAAGATGTAATGATGATTACCACCCAGCCTGATACCGCTTCACTTGGTTGTTCATAGGTGAGATGGAACTTAGTTGTTCATCATTGTACTACTGTCATATCAGAGAAAACACAATGAAGTCCTCAGTAAGGGGCATATTTATACTCTGTTTGCGCCGGAATTGCGTCGTTTTTTTTTACGCAAATCCGATGCAAAGCTAACTCCATATTTATACTTTGGCGTTAGACCCGTCTAGCGCCAAAGATCTTGGAGTTTGCGTAATTTTTTAACGCCTGGTCAGGGCAGGCGTTAAGGGACCTGTGGGCTCGGATGGAGCTCAGAGGTGCCCTCCCATGCCCCCAGGGACACCCCCTGCCACCCTTGCCCACCCCAGGAGGACGCCCAAGGATGGAGGGACCCATCCCAGGGAACTTAAGGTAAGTTCAGGTAAGTATATTTTGAAAAAGAAATTTGTGGCATAGGGGGGCCTGATTTGTGCCCCCCTACATGCCACTATGCCCAATGGCCATACCCAGGGGACATAAGTCCCCTCGGCATGGCCATTGGGCAAGGGGGCATGACTCCTGTCTGTGCTAAGACAGGAGTCATTTCAATGGGGGTTGGGAGTCAAACAAAATGGCGCAAATCGGGTTGAGGCCAATATTTTGCCTCAGACCTGACTTGCCCCATTTTTTGATGCCCAAGCTCCATTTTCCCCTACGCCGGCACTGCCTGGTGTGGGTCATTTTTTTTGACGCACACCAGTCAGCTGCGCCGGCTAACGTCATTCCATAAATAAGGCACCCGCATGGCGCTTCGGAATGGCGTTAGCCGGCGTTAAAATTTTTGACGCACAACTGCGTTGGCGCAGTTGTGCATCAAAAAGTATAAATTTGGCCCTAAGTGTTTCTGAAGCCTAATCCGTTTATAACAACTACTTGGCGACAGCAGCTTCAAAGTGCACCGAGTAGAACATTTTTACCAATATCGACGTTAGCGAGCACCTTACTGTTAAGGGCCAGGAGTCACAGCAAGCTGGCCTAGGACATTATCTATTAACCCTCAGGCCCATGTTTAACGGAAAATGACAGAGTGCGACGTTGTGCCAAAATTGGCAGCGCCGCGCTCTCATTTTCACAATTTAGGGATGCACCGTATTTAATTGTATACGGCGCACCCCTGTGTTGTCCCCTTCCCTGGCGCTAAATTGAGCTGCCTAGTGCCAATGCAGGCATCCTTGCACCACCGTGCAAGGATGTCTGCATTGAGGGGTTTGATTGATTATGTGTGAGAAGGTGTCCTTTCCTGCACATAAACCATCACTAATGGCCATTTGGCACTTCTGACAGACGTGCCAAAACGTAATTTTGAAATGATTGTTTATGTGCAGGAAGAGACACCTTCCCGCACATAAACAATCATGTCTGGCATTTTGCTCTTTCTGTGTGTGATGCACACATAAAAAATGCAAAAAACGAGGAGGAATAAAAGTATTCCTTTTCATTGCGCCTTGCTCGCTGCGCCTTGCTAACACCACCCTTGGGGTGGGGTGATTTGTTATGGACCTAAAACATTCACAATCCATTG
The DNA here is from genome assembly GCF_031143425.1 of Pleurodeles waltl. NCBI lineage: Eukaryota > Metazoa > Chordata > Amphibia > Caudata > Salamandridae > Pleurodeles > Pleurodeles waltl. The sequence goes on from NC_090436.1 coordinate 291,949,995, forward strand.
GGATTGTTTATGCAATTGAGGACAATTTTTATTTTGAATATTGTTGCAATGTCTAGGTAAAACATATATTTATTGATATTAAAATAAAAATATACAATATCCAAGCAACTGTTTTGTGCATGAATTCTAAAGACACAGAACATGTGCTTTATCATATACTGGAGATATGGGTAACTCAGATGGATTATTCACTGTTTCTGTATAACTGAATGTGCTGTCAGTTATTTTTTAATTAAGATGTAAGTAAAGATGTTTTAATCAAGATGTGCAGATGCCCTGACATGTTTATCTCTGTTTTGATTTGCCCTTTAAAGTAATGGTACATTGGTAGTACCATTCATCCTACCAAGAAGATAATTTTAGAACACATACAAGTAATAAAAAATCAGAATGTGCATTATTCTGTTACCAAACACTATAGAGATGCACACAAGAGTAACGGAAATGCACTGAAGTTCTTTGGCATTGATTGCATTCCGAAATGGTAAAGCGGAAGAACTCACTAGCTCCTGGACCCTAAGGGTCTGAGTTTAGCAGATGGAAAACACCGTCCGCAAAACTCCTGACAGGGTGGCCGCCACTCCCCGCTGGAGTTAATAAGAGTTTCCCGCTAGGTCAGCGGGCCGGAAATCTACGTGGAGGCAATGCTGCAGCTCGCAGGGTGCACCAGCACCCCAGCAATGTTCACTGTCTGCATAGTGAACATTGTGAGGGTGCTGGTCTGAGGGGGCCTGCACTGCCCATGCAAAGCGCATGGGCGGTGCAGGGGCCCCCAGGACCATCCTGCACCCGTTCTCCGCCAGCATTTTCATGCCGGTGGTAGCGCCATGAAACCGCTGGCAGAGAAGGAGGGCGTAATCCCCAGGGCAGCGCTGCTTGTAGTGCTGCAGTGCGGATTAGGACCAAAACCACCACCTCCAGACTGCCTGGCAGAGCTGGTGGTCCCCAGACGGTTGGACCGCCAGGGTTGAAATATGGCACTTGGAACACAAGGTTCGTAATGAGGCTTTAAGTCTCCTTGGGGTCTCAACGCAGAAGAAGAGCTCAAAATTCACTGGGTAGGGAGTTACAATGTCTTTTGCATTATGTTGTATATGCGATCTGCCTTCTGCTCCTTTTCAGTTAGGTGTGATGTCATGTTTAGATGTTTTTAACAGATTTTGTTTTTCTACACATGCAGTGGTGACCAGAAATTGAATTCATTTCCTGAAGCTAAGATAGATTTATTTTTTTCATTTGTTTATATTGGCTTTATTTGATTGCATATTTGTGCCATTATAGAGGTTACGTGCTCCATTGCCCACTTGGACATAATAGTTATGTCAAAGGTTAACAATTTTGAAAATGTGGATATGAATAAATCACAATTATATGATGCGACATAGACTAATTCAGTCTGTGTTGCTCTGATGTCCATCATTTTGTTAGATATTAATTTTGTTGAATTCATCAATATGCATCATTATGTGATTGATGGAATCATGAACATACATTATATATGCCCACATGAGCTCAATGTTTTTATCTTTGCAAGGATCAGCCTGGTGGGCTGATGGTGTTTCTTTCCTTTGCATACTGGGAGATCTCATAGTAGTCTGGGGAAGGCCTTTCCAAGTCACATGGGTCCCATTCAAGGTAGGCCCTCTTGAGTCATTATGTTGAGTGTACTGGGGAGTCTCCCAAGTCCATCCGAAGCTCTGGCCCTCCTTTCCAGCCCACTTTAGCTTCTCCCGCCGCCATCTTAGGGCCCCTTGTCGATTTCCATAAGCAGGCTATATACCTTTTAGCCACAATGAAGCCCTGGTCCATGAATTTGCTAGTTACTTTTGTTTTAGCAATGTACTCAACAGGCAGTAAGTGGGTTCCTGAGGGATGTCTTTCTCCGATAAAGTGTCAGCAATCTCCTGCCAGTATTGAATTAGCATTGGACAGGACCACATCATATGCAGAAATTCTGCTCCAATGAGGCCACGTGAACATTTAACCTCCATTAAGTTAATAATGTTGTTAATCTGGCCTGGTGTCAAGTAAGCTCTGTGTAGGACATAAAAATGTATTAACTTAAATCTAGCATTCCTGGATATTTTAGGGACCCTTTATAGGATGGTTGCCCAGCTGGCATCATCTATAAGCATTGCTATGTCTATGTCCCATTTATGCTGTGGAGAGGATAACTGTTGGAAGGCCCCCCGCTGTATCCTTCGATAATGACAGGTAACTGCTTTAAATGAGCTGGATGCAGTTGCAATGTATGTGCACCCATTGTGTGTAGGAGGTTCCACCCAAACTGTCCACCAATGTTTCCCCACCACAGCTATCAGTGCCCCATGAAAGGAAAGACTGTAAGTCAAATGTTGTTTGCAGGTCTTCAAAGGGGAGTAACGTGCCTTCCCAATATAGGTCCCCTATTGTGGTGATCCCTGCATCTTTAAAGGGTTGGAAAAACTGCCGGTTGTCTCCGTGTGGGAGATCAGACAGAAATTCTATTCGTAGGTCTGGGGAAAATGGTGTTTTTGTCCTGTTTTTTTTGTAAACATCTATGCCAGCAATGTTAAGGTGGAGGGATGTCCCTAAGTTATTGGGGAACAGACTGGACTTTAGCCAGTTGACCTTTAGGAGCTTAGGGCCAGATGTAGCAAGGCATTAGCGCCTCTCAAACGGTGAAAAACGCTGTTTGTGAGGCGCTAATTCCCGCCCGCGATGCAGAAATGCATTTTGCGAGTCGGAACCGACTCGCAAAATGCGTTTCCGACTCGTAAATAGGAAGGGGTGTTCCCTTCCTATTTGCGACTCGCACCGCGATGTAAGTTGATTTGCGACCGCGAAAACGGTCGCAAATCAACTCGCAGTTACCATCCACTTGAAGTGGATGGTAACTCATTCGCAAACGGGAAGGGGTCCCCATGGGACCCGTTCCCCTTTGTGAATGATCACTAAATTATTTTTTCAGAGCAGGCAGTGGTCCTTTAAGGAAAACAGGCTGCAGATAGAAAAAAAAAACTGCTTTATTTAAAAGCAGTCACGGACATGGTGGTCTGCTGTCTCCAGCAGGCCACCATCCCTGTGAGTGCCCAGACTCACTATGGGGTCGCAAACTGCGACCCACCTCATTAATATTAATGAGGTGGGTCTTTGCGACCCCATAGCGAGTCGCAGAAGGTGTCTGAGACACCTTTCTGCATAGCAAATTGTGAGTTGCAATTTGCGAGTCGCTCGGACTTTGCTGTCTACCTACATCTGGCCCTTAATTCTTGTAAGACATCCTGGGCTCCTCTCGGGTCCTGTCGACTGGCTTGAAGGAACAGCAGTAGGTCATCTGCATAGAGAGCGATATACTGTTGCTCACCTAGTATAATTGGGCCCTGATAGTCAGGCCCCCATCGCCCGATAAGCGCTATGGGTTTCATTGCTAAAGTGAGGGCGAGAGCAGGCAGCCATCAGGTGCCTCACTTTACGCCGTAACTCTGCAAAATGTGTTTGCTAGTCTTGACTCTAGCACTAGCGCTCACGCAGAATATATGAACCTATTTCAAGAAGCCCTCATCTTGCTAACAGTGTTGGATGATCTCTGTGAGATAGTTCCATTCCAGGCTGTCAAAAGCTTTTTTGACATCCACTGAAAAAAACGCAGCATGCGTTGCCGCGGTGGAGGTTTTTTCCAATAACAGTAGTAACCGACTAATATTCAGTGCCTTATTATGGCCCAGGATGAACCCTGCCTTGTCTTTATGGATCAACTTGGGCAACTGTGGGAGGAGTGTAGAGGTTAGAATTCTGCTTAATATCTTGTAGTCTACATTTAGTATTTATAAAGGGCGCTATGCTTTGATGTCCTGCAGTGGTTTCCCTGATTTCAACAGCAGGACAATTAATGCTTCTCTTGTAGTAGTATGAAGCACTTTCAATGCCCTAGCTTTATTGAATAGTACCACTAATGCAGGCACCAGCTGTTCAGCATAAGTGGCATAAAATTCTATTGGGAACCTGTCGGTCCCCGGAGTTTTTCCTCTCCCTATATGTTTAATGGCTGCTTTCACCTTAGGTAAGACAATATTGCTCCACAAGTTCCCGCCTTCTCTGGTGTTAATGTAGGGAACATGAGGGGTGTGAGGAACACATCTATTTCACCTTATGTAACCAGTGATTTACTTTTGTATAGGGACGAATAATACGTATAAAATTCCCTAGTAATATCTGCTTGCTTGTGTCATTGATCCCCTGATGGCATTTATATTTTGACTATGGGAGTGCCCTTCTTGGTGGGATTTGCCAGCGAGGCTAGCAATTGGCCTGCTTGTCTCATGTTGCTTGAGCCTTGACCATGTAGTTTTTGTAATCAAAGCAACTGAGGCGTTCAACTTTTTGGCTACTTTCTTTTTAGCTTCTAGGAGTGTCTGCTGATCAACTAGGGCCACAGGTCTGCCCTGTTCCAGAAGTCTCAGTGCTGTTTCTGCTGCTAGTACCTCCCAGAGCAAATTGTTCCGGACCCCAACCTTCTCTACCATGCATCATCCCCTCAGGACTATTTTAAAGGTATCCCATTCTATACTTTTTGTATTAATAGGTTCTTTGTTTTTGATAAAGTATAGTTGTATGTACTGTTCTATTTGCTCCCTAAATTGAGGATCTGCTAAGGCATCCAGCCTCAGCTCCTAAGTGGGTATAGGAAGTGGATCATCTCCCCACTGCAGGTGAAGCAGCACTGGGTTGTGATTGGATATTGTTCTTGATAAATATTATATCTCATGTATCCTCTTCTCTGATGAATTGAGGCGGTGAAAAGAAAAGTGTTCAGTCTTTCATGGAGATCGTGTAGTGGTGAGTAATAAGAGTAGCCCCTATCCTATGGGTGCAGCACTTGCCAGAAATCTACCAAATTCCAGTTTTTCTGGCAGGTGATGTAAGAGTGTGCTAACTTGTAGACCGGTCAGTGAATCAATGGGGGATGGGATCTGTCAAGTGCCAGGTCCCAAGAGCACCTCCCCTACCAGATAAGGTGCCAGTTGGCAAGCCAGATCTGCAAAGAAATGTGTCTGATTCAGGTTTGGGGCATAGACATTAATGATCGTTATATCTCTCCCGTCCAGCCAGTCTGTTACAACAACATACCATCCCTCAGGGTCCACCACCTGGGCAGTGTATTGAAAGGGGGACCCGTGGTCTGATCCAAATCAGTGTTCTCCTTGCGAAGGCTGACTACATTGTGTAATATGCATGGCCTCTCCATCTACGTTTTAGGGCAAGACCTTGTTTCTGTATAAAATGTGTTTCTTGGAGAAAAGCCAAGTACTACACGTCGGGAGAGGTAGACCTTATAATATTTCACCATGGACTGGATTCATCTCCCATTCCAGGATGACTGAGGGAGATGACCTGCTAGGACAAGAGTGGAAAGTGGCCTAGTCATGTAATGTAATCTTAGGTAGTGATGCTCCCAATTCAGTGCAAAACAGTGGACAATAAATCATAGAGCAAATGACACACCCAAATCTCCCTCCCCATCCATACCAACATAATTAGCAACATTAGAGTCAGAACGCCCACTCTCCGCTGAAGTGGTGCAGGGTAATGGGTCAGTGCAGCCCACCATAATAATTGGTTGAAGCCCCCCCATAGGTATGTTGCAATGTGCTTTGCCATGACAGTAGCTAAACATTCAGTGCTGATGTTGCAACAGGCAACTACGATATGGCATGGGGCCAAGATTAGGATATGCCATTGCACTGTCAAGGGTGTAGCATGTACATGGTGACATCAGCATTAAGGCCCTGTAATGTTAAACTCTAAAGTAGATCGTCTGCAGCTCTGGGTGTGATTGTTGGTAGTTCAGACTCTGTAGGTGACAGGATCATTGCTCGGGAGAGAGACATCAATTTCATCCCTTCACTTGGGGCTCTAGTCGATATGGTGGGGCTGGATGGCGGCACACCCGCAGCGCCGATATGTGTTCAAGTGCCCCCCGCTGGGCTCGCTGGGCCTCTGCGGCCGATAGGGAGCTGTTGGGTACTGGCTGCGTCCTCATCCTTGATCGTGTCGATTTCCGTCACTGGGAACCTTGTTCACCTCTGTGGTCCCAGAGTGTCTGCTCCTCAATCCATGTCTCTGCTTCCTGTGGTGTACTGGAGAAGTGGGTGGGATCCTGCACAACAATCCTGAGGCAGGCTGGATAAAGCATTGCATAGGCTAGTCCCATTTGGCGGAGTTTGCGCTTCAACGCCACAAAGAAGATACTTTGTTTCTGGACGTTCCTGGTATAGTCAGGAAAAATCATAATTTTGCTGTTTTCCAGTGAAATTTCTTGTTTTTTAGGGGCTTGAGCCAAGATAGCATCCTTGTCCCTACAATATAGCAGCTTTGCGATCACTGGGCGAGGAGGATCTCCGAGGCAAGGCGGGCAGGGACCCTGTGTGCCCGCTCCAGTGCAAAAAAGGACAATAGGTCTGAAGGAGCAAGCTCTTCCTTAATCCACCTTTATAGGAAGTCTATCATGTCCCGACCCTCAACCTTTTCAGGCAGCCCAATGATACATATATTACTCTTTCTGGAATGATTTTTGGCCTCTTCTGAGAGTCTTTCAAGGGTGCAGCCCTTATTTTCCATGATGGATGGTCTCCGGTGGGAAACTGCCAGGGTTGTGGGTGATGTCTGAGAACTCCCTTTCAACTGATGCAACCCTGTCAGCCAGCTTACAGTGGTCATCTTTTACCATTCTGAATTCAGCACTCAAGTTGTCAACTTTTGTTTCAGACTCTTCTCAAGATGCCTACTGCTCCGGCGTGTGGGTCCTCCGCCAACTGAAATGCATTTTCTTCTCTTAGTGACAATGTGCAATCAGCCCCTGGGTCTCCTTTTTTTCTACTTTTCCCATTGCAGTTTACTGTATTGGAGTTTGAGTTGAAGTGACCAGTGCTGGATGGGCTGGTGATTGGACTTGATAAAACAGGGATGGTGGTGGGAGTATCAGGTGGATTAGCAACCACAGCAAGGGGGGGTAAGGGAGAATTCGCCAGTCCCCCCTACAGAATGCCCCGCAATTTCCCCTCAGAGTCCTGCCAGCATTGCAGTTCAGCACTGCTTGCCAGCTGTGTGTCCCTCCTAGGCTGGGCAGCATGCTAGTAAAGTCAATAAGCGCTGACGTGGGTGAGAAAACTGATGTGCAGTGCCATTGGAGATGAGGCAATCTTTGCTCTGGTAGCAATCAGGAAAGCAGAAGCTCCCCAGGGGCAGAAGTGTCGCAGTTTTGCATAATGCATATACTTTGGGCACCACCCAACAGAGTGAAGAGATTCAACAGTGGGCCTCGTTATAGTTGGCAATCAGTAGTACACGTGGGGGCCTTCAATTTCCTTCCCCTCCACTGTCTCCCAAGAACAAATGCAAGCAGTTTTGGAACCAGGTAAGGGGGTTGGGTCGAGGGTGTGGTGTCCCATGCAAAGAAGTGCATGTACCACCAGTTCCCAAGATGGTGGCAGCCGCCAGCATGACTCTCACCTCTATTTACTGTCGGGTGAGTACACAATCACTGGTGTCTCCTTAGCAGTGGCTTGTATGTGTTATATGGGTGCATGAGTGGGTGTACAAGAGGGGGTGTAAATGGGTGTGTGAGTGCCTGTCGATGATGTCATCAATGATGTCATTTGAGATGTCATCAGTAATCAGTAATGTCACTGACCATGTCATGACTGATGTGATATGTGAGATCCTAAGCAGTGCAGTGCTCAGGTAATTATAACTGCTGAACTTCACTGGTTTTGTACGAGTGAAATGTGAGCCTAACTATAACATCCCCATAACCTTTGTGAATTTCTAAGATTTTTTAATTCTATTTACTAACTATAATGTACCTGTAACCTCTGTTTTGTCAATGAATATAAATATATGGTGCAAGGGTGCCTGATTTGCGGGGATGATTGTTCCTGCAGAAAAACAATCCCAAGCAGCATTTTCCTCTTTCTATGTGTGCTGTATAATGCAGCACACATAGAAAGAGGAAAAAATGGGGAGAAATAAAGATAATTCTCCCCATTCCATCACCCTTAGGCCACCCTTGTGGTGGCGTGGGCTTTTGACGCATTCCCAGGTATACAAAACCTTGTAAATCAGGGAATGCATCGCATTCCATGCATGTTATATGGGAACATCCATGCAACACCCATGGAAATGCCTCCCTGACGCAAAGTAAGGCATCACAGAAACTTGTGTTGCATTGCCTTACTCCATATCTACAAGGCCATGAATAGTCATCCAAAGTGGCTTTGCGTGGCCTTGTAGATATGGGTCAGCAGCCTGCACCACCGGTGCATCACAAAAAGTGATGAACCAGCGGTGCAGGCAAATTGTAAATAAGTCCCATGGTTTTCAGCACATTCTGAAGAATGGGGGAAATAAGTCTGGAGACAAAGACATTGGGAAACACAAATGGACACTAAGGGGGTCATTACAACCTCAGCGGTCTTTTAACAAGACCGCCGAGGGACCGCCGTGCGGAAGACCGCCAGTAGTGGCGGTTTGCCGCTCGGCGTATTATGACTGTTGGCTGCTCTCCGTCATTTTTCCAACGGAGAGCCGCCAACAGCCATACTGGCGGGCGGCGGGGAAGTGGAGGTTGCTCCACCTCCACCGCCACGCCAACAGAACACCGCCCAGTGAATCACGTCCTGTGATTCACCATGGCGGTGTTCTGTTGGCGGTGTGGTGTCGGCGGAGCTGCCCCCAGGGCTCCCGTCCCCTCCCGGAGGATCGATGGAATAGGTAAGTTGATCGTCCGTTAGGGGAGGGGGCGGGGGGGTGTTGGGTGTTGTGTGGGTGCATGGGGGTGTGCGTCTGTGTATGTAGTGGGGGTGTGTGAGTGCGTGTATGCTTGCGGGGGTGTTGCGTGTTTTGGGAATGAGTGCGTGTATGTCTGTAGGTATATGTCTGTATGGATGTGTGCGTGTATGTTTGAATGTGGGTGTGCGTGTCTGACTGTGTGTGTGGATGTAGGCATGTAAGTCGGTGTGTGTGCGTGTATGTGTGTTGGTGGTACCTGAGTGCGTGTCGGGTGTGTATGTGTAAGGTAATGTCAGGGGTCGGGGTGGGGAGGGAGGTCCTGCCACCTTTGGGGGGGTGGCAGGGGTGGTGGTGGGGGGTGTAGGGGAGGGAGTCGGGGTGGGGGTGGGGGATGGGGGAGACCCCTATCAGTGCCAGGGAATGAATTCCCTGGCACTAATAGTGTTTACCGCCATGGATTTCATGGCGGTTCCTACCTCTGGAAATCCACGGCGGTAAGCCGGGTCAAAATACCGGCGGCGGTATTGTGACAGCCACAGGGCTGGAGACCCAGGTCTCCAGCCCAGCGGGCGGAACGGAGAAGCGGCGGATGACCATGGCGGTAACCGCCATGGTCATAATACTCAAAAAAAGATCGCCAGCCTGTTAGCGGTCTTACCGCCGCTTTAACATCGTCCGCCAGGGTTGTAATGACCCCCTAAATCATGTGGCCTGTGCATCCTAGTAGTTTATGGAGTCATGCTAGAGGGGAGGTTTATCCCATTGAAATGAAATTCTACACGCTGTGACTCTATGGTCCTGTGGAAGGCTGTTGTCAAAATGCGTCAACCATACATGCACTTATGTAACTTCAAATTAAGGAAAATGTCACCAGAAAATTAGATGATTGCTGTGCTGCCTTCCTTCTTTAGTACCATTATATTTCTGAAGAGACTGCAGAAAAGGTTTGATGTTGAGATATAGAAAGATAGAAAGGTATTCACTTATAAAAAACAAAGGTTACATGGACATTATAGTTAGACTCACATTTAAAAATACAAAACCATAGAAATTCAGCTGTTATAGTTAGAGTTGTTTCAAGTAACTCGTGCCCTTTGGTGACAATAACTGCTGCCCCTGCCATGCACAGTTTTCTTTTCAATAGTTTTACTTGACATTATCAAATATGTAATATGTGTTGCAATATGTGGGGTACTTTGCAGTGCATTGCGAGGGAGCAATATTTTTTCTTACCTTAAGTATGTTATAGTTACTTAAAATAACCCTTATTATAACAACTGAATTTCTACGGTATTGTACATTTAAATCTGAGCCTAGCTATGACCTTTGGTTTTTCAAGTGAATTTATATCATTTGTTTAATGGTATTTCCTAACTATAATGTCCCTGTAACCTTTGTTTTTTCAGTGAATTTGTGATTTCTTTTTTTAACGTAAGTAATTTTAATAAATATACATTAATCCAACCATGACCTCTGTGACCAGGCCCTGCAGCCAACCCCCTATAGCCACCCAAGCCCCTATAATACCCAACCCTGCACCACTCAGAGTCTTTGGCTGTGCGGTGTGTGGCCCAGCCCTGAGGCCAACCCCCTATAACCATGCCAACCCTATACCACACAATGGGGGTTATTATGACCCTGGCGGAAGGCGGAGAACCGGTGGTAAGACCGCCAACAGGCTGGCGGTCTTACTTTGTGGAATTATGACCATGGCGGTTACCACCATGGTCATCCGCCGGTTCTCCGTTCCGCCCGCCATGGTGGAGATGACCGCCGGGCTGGAGACCTGGGTCTCCAGCCCGGCGGCCTTGACTATACCGCTGGCGGTATTTGGACCCGGCTTAACGCTGTGGATTTCCAGCGGTTTGAACCGCCATGAAATCCATGGCGGTAAGCACTATCAGTGCCAGGGAATTCCTTCCCGGGCACTGATAGGGGTCTCCCCCACCCCCCACCCCCACCCGACTCCCTCCCCTACCCCCCACCACCCCTGCCACCCCCCAAAGGTGGCATGGCCCCCCTCCCCACCCCGACCCCCAACATCACTTCACCCATACCCACATGACACGCACGCAGGCACCACCTACATACTTACACGCACACACGCCGACATACATGCCTACATCCACACACACAGTCATACACGCACACCCACATTCAAACATACACGCACACATCCATACAGACATACCCACAGACATACACGCACTCATTCCCATACACACAATACCCCCGCAGGCAGACACGCACTCACAAACCCCCTCTACATACACACACGCACACCCCCATGCACCCACACAGCACACAATGCCCCCCCAACCCCCTCCCCTCATGGACGATCGACTCATCTGGTCCGACGATCCTCCGGGAGGGGACGGGAGCCATGGGGGCAGCTCCGCCGACACCACACCGCCAACAGAACACCGCCATGGCGAATCACAGGACGTGATTCGCTGGGTGGTGTTCTGTTGGCATGCCGGTGGAGGTGGAGCAACCTCCACTTCACCGCCTCCCGCCAGTATGGCTGTTGGCGGCTCTCCGTCCGTAAAAGGACGGAGAGCTGCCAACGGTCATATTAGGCCGAGCGGCAAACTGCCACCACTGGCGGTCTTCCGCACGGCGGTCCCTCGGCGGTCTTTACAAAAGACCGCCGAGGTCAAAATGACCCCCAGTGCCTTTGGCAGTGCTCAACGAGGGTGGTCCACAGGGTCTGGCCTGTGGGCAGATCCTGCAGTTAGCCCTATTAACCTCCAAACTCCATGCCATGCATGGCTTGGACCCCCCCTGGGGGCAGCCAGCTCCACAGGAAAATGTTAAATTAATATACGGGGGCACATGGACCCCCTAGTCCCTTGGGGACCACCACCTCCCCGGGTCTAGATAATTGCAATTTTTAGGTGAGGCACATGGTCCAACCTGGGCACAGGAATCACCACATCTCCGGGACTACATTAAATCAAATAAATATAAGGGGGCACTGCTTGGACTCTCCCGGGTTGTGGGAGCCACACTGTCCCTGGAGCTACTTAAAGAAATTGTAGGGTGGTAAATGGATCCCCCTCTGGGCCCTGAGGACCACTACCTCCCTAGGGTTACACTAAATAAAAATATGGGGGGCTGTGCAAACCCCCCTAGGGACACCACCTCCCTGGGGATACTTTAAATACATTTTTGGTGGGGCCTCACGAACTTCCCCACCGTCCCAGGGAACCAACACCTCCCCAGGGCAATTTTTTCTCTTAATAAAGGGAGGGGGACCACACGGCCCCCTTCACTAGTCTAATTTAGGCCCCAGGGGCCGGATCACACCCTGGCCTGGCCCAGGGCATGCACTTTTCTATGTTGGGGACTGTGGGGGTAGCCCTAAGGCCACCAAGGTCACAGCCGGCACCCCGCCTCTTGCAAGAGCCAGCATTGCTACCACACAGAAGGATCTGCTGTAAGTGCATGCAGGCAAGGAAAGAGAGGCAAGCAGGAGCAGCTTTTGGCTCCTGTTTGCTAGGAGCAGAGATATGCATGCTTTTGCTTGGTGGGAACTGTCACAGCTCCCCCCAAGCTCCCTGGGACCATATAGGGGCCAAATGGCCCCCCCTTCTGTTTTAAAAAGTGAATTGGCCCTGGGGAGGTGGTGGTCACTGGGACTTGGAAGGGTCCAAGCGGCTCCCCAAATAATTTTACTGTTGTAGCTCCAACGAGGTGGTGGTCCCCGGGACCTAGAGGGCATTTCTGTCTCTGTTCTTGCCCCGGGGAAGTGGCGGTCCCCATGAGGGGTCTGCGTGGCCCCCGCATTTTTATTACATGTTGCCCTGGGGAGGTGGTGGTCATCAGGGCTTTTGAAAGCCCTAGGAAGGGGGCCCTGTGTGCCCCTCCTAAATCATATAAATAAGTATGCCTCTGGGTCCTGTTCCGCCTGGAGGCAAAATCAAAAGCAAGCACAGGAGACCACACTTGCTTTTTTTTTTTTTTAATTGTCAGCAAAATTCACAAATATTCACGAAGCTTTGGCATAATTTTTAATAAAAATGCTTTTTTGCCCTGGTGGGGTCCGAGGGGGATCCTGGACCAAGGCCAAGGGCTCAGGGTATTCATACCTGCCCCCTTATCTTTTTTTTTTCATTTTTTCTTTTGGACGCAGTTGATGCCAAGTCCAAAATGGCTGCTAACACTTCCTGGTTGAAGTGTTGGCAGCCAATCAGAGCTCTGAACAAGATTGGGAGGATTTGCGAAGGGTTCGTGCCATTAGAGATACAAATTTGGTTTTCTTTTAATATTTCAAATGGATTTACACCAAATATAAAAATGGCTGGTGGCCAGCAGAACCCGGACCAACACCCTTTCCATCAGACCATGCACGTAACTTTGACATCATCCTCAACTGCCAACTAACCATGAATTGACAAGTAAACTCAGTCACCTCCTTCTGCTTCAACATCCTCTGTATGCTCCGCCGAATCTTCAAATGGATTCCTACCAACGCCAGAAAGACAGTCACGCACACCCTAGTAACCAGCTGCCTCGACTATGACAATGCTCTCTATGTTGGAGTGTCCTCCCAGCTATTTAAAAGACTCCAGACTCTACAGAACACCGCAGCTAGACTCACCCTCAACCTCCCCAAGTGTTCAAGCATTGCCCCACACCTCAGGAACAACCACTGGCTCCCCGTCCAGAAGAAATGGCAATTCAAAATCCTCAAACTCGCATACAAGGCTCTCCACAACCTAGGGCTGTCCTACATCAACCATTGACTGAGCGTTTATGTCCCAGCAAAGCCAACTACGCTCTGCCTTGCTGAACCTCTACACGCTCCCCATCCATCACAGCTGCTGCAGAGGTCGTTCTTTCTCCTACACAACAGCCAAGTCCTGGAACGGCTTGGTGAAAAACTACAGCTACTATTCAAGTAAGCACAAACTTTGTTCACCCATTTACCACAATGCAAATGGGCGAGCTGTGATGTGAGGCAGTGTGCTCTCACCTCCCCTTCTGTTTAAAAGGGGTCCCTTGAGCCAACAAACTGGCGAGCTTTTGGAGATGCACCTGAGCGCCACTGAGAGATAGTGAGACCTGAGAGGACTGTGGCAGCATTATCAGCAACCCCGGATGAAATTTATTTTTTGATCTTTACTGATGAAGGATAAAATCCAGAAACACATATATCTAGATATGTACAGCACTATGTGCACCAACACCAAACTACAGCTAATATTCAAGTAAGTGCAATTTATGGTCTGCATTTAACACAACGCAAAGGGGCATACTGTGCTGTGATGTGAGGCAGTGTGCTCACATCCCCCTGCTGTTTAGTATGGCATTATGGCCCTCATTATGAACATGGCGGTCCAGACCACCATGCCGGCAGTGGCGGAAATTACCGCCACCGGCATGCAGGCTGGACCGCCATATTATGAACACAGGGGGAACGCCACAGGCAGAGTTCTTTATCCGACAGGGCAGCGCTGACCTCCGGATAAAGGACCTGTGTTCCACTAGCCTTTCCCTGGCAGTTTTCCCCACCAGGGAAAGGTTGGCGGAAGGGGTGCTCCGGGGTCCACGTGCACAGCCCCGTCGCGCAAGTCACTGTCTGATTTATGGGTAGTGATAAGCGCGACAAGTGATGCTGCCCCTACCGCACTGCTGCATGGAGCCGTCGGCAATGTCCAGGCCCAGCATTCTGATGGGCCGGCTGGCGGAAACACTGTTTCCACCCGCCGGCCCAGTGGAATGTTCATTATTGGGCCAGCGGGGTCTTCAATGGGATGGGAGTCTGTGCTTAGACCGCCAGCATGAACACGGCGGGGAATCCCACCGTGTTCATAATGACCTCCTAAATCCTGAAAGTAAGTGCAAAATATCTCAAAACAATTTGAAGCGTCATTCCTACTACCATACATTAAACCCCCATAGGTGAAGCAAGCTTGTGTTATGTGCAACATTGACCCTATACCATACACTTCATTGGCAGTGTTTCACTCTTCACCAATTTCATGCACCTTCATTATGTTGGATGCTATGGGGGTCATTATGACCCGGGCAGTCGGCGGAACACTGGCGGTAATACCGCCAACAGGCTGGCGGTGTTCTGCCAGCATATTATGACCATGGCGCATTCGCCACAGCCATACCGCCGGTCCCAGCAGGCTTTAGCCGGGCGGTCATAATCCACCAGGGAAGCGCTGCAAGCAGCGCTGCCCTGGGGATTATGAGTCCCCAACCACCAGACTGTGCATGGCGGTAAACTTGGCATGGGCAGTGCAGGGGCCCCCAGGCACAGCCCCATCGCGCCCGACTTACGGGCAGTGAAATGCTGACGGGTGCTGCTGCACCCGCTGCACATCAACATTGCCGCTGGCTCGATTACAAGCCGGCGTCAATGTTGATGTGACTTTTCCGCTGGGCCAGCAGGCAGAAACGCTGTTTCCGTCCGCTGGCCAGCAGAAAAGTCATAATAGGGGGCCAAGCATTCCGCCAGCACTGGCGGTATGTTGGCTCCCGCGGCTTTGGCGGTCTTTTTACAAGCCCGCCGAAGTCGTAATGAGGGCCTATGTCATGAGATGCCTTTTTTGCCTGGAGAGACTAACGAGATCATGTGGCCCAACAAATGGGTTTATCCAACTTTTAACCAGACTAACAGCTCTCGTAACAGTATCTTTGTCTTTTTCAAATTTGTGACTTGTGTAGGTCTGCGTAAGATCTGATCTTTTGTTACAAACCATTTCCCTTATCTGGCCCAAAAAGGCCCTTCTGTGTGAACCTTGTCATACCACACAGAGTCTGTGAATCTTTGTTCACTGTTACCTCTATCAATTGATCAACTGGAATTTGTCCAAACAGATTAACATCTGACAGTTGAACTGAAAAGTATCTGTTGATGAAGTTGTGGTGTATCTCTGGATGTTTCACTGCAAGTAATGTCATTTTGGCATTGTATACAGGAAGATATCTAGCGTAGTTCATCCTGTCATACGCAAAACACCATGGGATCATAGAGTATGGGGGTAAGATGTAAATGTCAATTTCCTTCTTGAGCAGCATGAAGCAGAACCAGCAAGATATTTTCAACAATATCCACATACGACATCCAAAATGCAGAGATATCTCAATTGTCATGACGAAGATGTTCCAGGAATACATCCCAAAGCTGTTTTACTTCTGCAAAGGCAGCATTCTGCAAGAGGTCGTCTAATCTCTGTTGGAATAGGTCTTTTGCAAAGTCATTAACATCCTCAATGAAGGAGTAGACTACTAGAATGTTCTCTTTGTAATGCTTCTCCACCCAGGGGATAAATTCCAACCAAGCCAGTCACAAAATAGCTTCATACGCGCACTTGTGTACTCGAGCTGCATGACTATGCATTCGACCTTTTAGTACTGATAATATTGATCCTTCTGCTATCATGTCTGCTTCATTGCAAAGGTCACGAAGGTCTGCATCTTGCAATCGTTTTCCAAGGATGGACATGACATTGCAAATGGTGTGAAAGGTGCCCATTCAAAGAATGATTCTGTTGTACATTGCTTTATGCTTCCACACAATCTCAGTAGTATTTGCTTAAAGAGATTGATCCATGACCACTACAATTTTCAGTGCTGACATTTTCAAAATTTCAGAAACAGTTGTCAACTCAGTAGCAGGGGCATTAATGGTGGGCAAGTAGCCAATGGAATCCTATGATACACTAACAAGGTCTCTAGTACTGATGTTAAATCCTGTACAACTTGGTATTATCTGTGTGAGGCTCGCTTCTGGTCTTGTAATGATTTAGATCAGTGGTTCCCAACCTTTTGACTTCTGTGGACCCCCACTGTATCATTAATGGAACCCAGAGACCCCCAATGAATCCGGGGACCCCCACTGAGTCATTACTGGAAGCTTGGGACCTAATTTCTCATTATTTGTTAATATTGTTTCATTTTCTAAGCAGTAGCGGACCCCCTGAGAAGGCTTTGCGGACCCCCAGGGGTCCCCGGACCACAGGTTGGGGACCACTGATTTAGATTATGTTATTCTGTGCAAGCTTTAATTGGGCAACACATTCAGGCATGACTTCGATACTTGTCATCAGTGGCTGAGGTCCAACTTGTTCACCAAAAACATACATGAACAATTCTTCAGTATTTATGGTGGTCAGTGTTCTATGCTTTTCTTTCTCAAAGCTTGATAGAAGGTTATGGTTCAAACAACTTGGAACAACTTGGGCTGCACAGGACTCAATGAGTTGTCCCCTTACCAGTAAGAGTCCCTTCCAGCCTATCAATGTTATCCCCTGCTAAGTTAGTAAGACTTGAGGCTGAATGTCGGCCGGAAGAACAATTTGCTCATTTAAGGTAGCAGCAAGTTTCTGAAGACACAAGGCGGTATCATTTTCTTCCAGTTGTGAGTATGAAATCCCATGACCAAGCCTGTTTTGAGTGCCAATGATTTCAACATTGCCTGTCAGCACTTTTGTGGCGTATGGGAGCAACAATTTCTACAGGGGTTTCTGCTGGCCATTTGTCACTGCATATATAATGTCCTGGCTGAATGATTTCATAAGTAAGGCGACCCTTTTGGACAGCTGTGTGTTTTATGGATCTCCAGTCAGACGTTTAAGGTAATCAGGCACTGTAAATGAATCCTTATCAACGTCCAATGGATGATATGGCCATGGCGTTGATGTCAAGTTTGTTTTAATCATTGTTCTTATGTGCGATGATATTTGATCAATAATAGTGTTCATGTCTGTTGCCTTAACCCTTAAAACTGATAATTCTCTTTTCAAACTCTGTTTTTTTCTTACAATGTCTTGTAGCATGACACTATTAGGTTCGGCCAAAAAATTTGCCTTGGTTCTCTGGGAATATGTGGAGGCTGTGAACAAACTCGGAGTACAATTTTCTTGTAATAGGCTTCTTGGCTGATTTGCCTATTCCCCGTATTCCTCTGCGTGTCATGAGGGTTTCAAACCTTCCAGTGAGAGCTGTCACATGTATTACCTCTTTGTTAGGAATAATCACAGTTCTCATGAATTGAAATAGTTCATCATATGCATCATCTATCATATTTTGTAGTGATCATTGGTTTGAATACTAGATGCATGACCTTTTTCCTCTGTTATAACCCATGTATAGTTCCTATAACAAGATGCATGATAATGGGCTTCTGCAACCACTATGTCCCTACTACAAAACGCTGAGAACTTTGAACCACAATTAATGGTTGCACACTCTTGAAGCCTTTAGTCAACTCTAACCTCTATGGCCTTGATTTATTTCTCACACGTTGATGTCCCCTTGTAGCATTTTATCGCTCTACAAAAAATACATTCTCCAGCATACACATTTGACTTTAATGATGTTCTTCTATTTAAACGTTTACTCATGCACTCACTCATTCCAGCATCATCACTGGCACTTGCTTCCGCTTTTTGTGTAATAGCTTGTAAATCTTCCTTCATAGTAAACAGGCTCCTGCACTACCTTTGGTAAACTAGTTTGGGAACTGTGTTGCTTTCCACATTTCTCGCAATGTCTAACACTGAAATGTGATTCCTTACTTGAGCTACCTCTGACAAAGTTTTCCATGAAGAGTACTAATGCAGGCTTGTCAGCGTAACTCCATGTCAGACATCTGACCATAAACAAATTATACACTGGGGATCAGAAGGAAAGGATGTGCTTGTTTCAGTCTTCTTCATGTTGCTGCATTGTATGACAGTATATGCTTGTATCAAACCCCTCACAATCAAAAAACCTACATTGAGAAATGAAGTGGATATGAGTAGAAAAGTGGGTGCTGTTAACACTGTTTACTCTACGGAGGGAGCTCACTCTGTACCACACTGCAGACAGTGAAATTCTCATGAGAAATACACCACAGAGCATTACAAAAAATCTCCTAAGAACAGTCCACACTCTATGCAAAATGTGTCTAAAGAGTGACTATTCACTTTCAATAACCAATGTCTGAAGGTGCTAAAGATCGTACTACCTGCAGCCTTCATACTGTGGCAAAACAAGGTGATGTATGTAAGGTAGTACCTGGTGTACACAATCTTCTATTTTATGTAGAAATTGTCATGCTGAAATGATTCTCTCAAATAACTCAAGGCTGTTTACAATACTTAATATGTTTTACATGGGATCTTTGCCCTTTTGGAAACTTTTTCTGCAGAGCCAGAAAACTTATGTGGAACATGCTGAACACAAGTCGTCAAATGTCACATGCACGCAGTTACTCTTCAGTACAAAGATTTATTATGTGTTCAATACGTCTACACCCCTATGATGCATTAGGAGCACGTGTTTTGTAAAAGCTTCCATACATTAGCTGGACACAAGCTGTACAATATTAGGTTGAAAATTAATATGGTAGTTACCTGCCACTATGTAAACTGTGAAACAAAAGAAGGACACAATCTTTTGATGATGTCATCAATGTTGACATCAGTTATGTCATTTGAGATGTCATAAATGATGTAATAGAACATTTGCAGTGGATCCTATTTTGTTCTATTGGGAATCAGGAGATAGCTTAGCCTTCTGGCTTGCAGGCCTGTGCCCGTATCACCTAGTAACTTTTAACCGACTTAGATTGCTCTGTTTTAGCACTATTATTTCATTATTTCTTCGAAGATGGCTGCTATGTTTATAGTTAGGAAGATGTTTTAGTTTCAGATTATCAGTGCGACTCTGTGAAGGCGTCGCTATCAGCGTCAAAGACAAATGTGATGCGTAGGTATTCGCATCATGTACTTTCCCACTTACGTGTGACAGTAACATAATGTACCTTTCAGGGAATTGTTTATATAATTGCCGCCCAAAGCATGCCTTCTTATATATTGTTTGGCAACATACCTGCGCCAGGGGTCCTACCAGATCTGTATAAATACATCTCACACAGACAAGATTATCAGAGGGATTCCTATCAGATGCTCTCAACACTATCTATGCTACACGACGCCTTGATGCATACCCAGCCTTCGTATCACCACAGAGTCTGATCTAGAGACCTAATTCCAAGGCAATGCGGGTTGGGGGGCTCTTCTCATGGACATGGTACAGGCAGAGTAGGTTTAACACACCTAGCTCTTTAGGTTAGAGATTAGGTTCATCATGCTATGGTATTAGGGTTTATTTCACACCTATTTTACATCTTATGTTATTGCAAGATGGTGGGGGTCTTTGTATTCATGACTCTCGTTTTTACAATTCTGTTTCTTGCATTGTTCATTGTTAGACCTGGCGTCCCTAGTGTGGTCTCCCCTGTCTTTGTTGCCTCTGTTTCCCATGTTTTGACTCTGTGCTGGACTCTGTTATTGCTGTTTTTGGTACTCTGGGCACTTTACCACCTCTGACCAGTGCTAAAGTGCAAGTGTTCCTGTATAAAATGTATGTGTAATTGGCTTCTCCATGATTGGCATATTTGATTTACTAGTAAGTCCCTAGTAAAGTGCATTAGAGGTTCTTAAGGCCTGAGAATCAAATGCTACTCGTGGGCCTGCAGCACTGGTTGTGCCACCCACATTAGTAGTCCTGCAAACATGGCCAAGACCTGCCACTGCAGTGTCTGTGTGCAGTCTTGCACTGCCAACTCGACCTGGCAAGAGTACCCACTTGCCAGGCCCAAACCTTCCCTTTTAATACATGTAAGGCACTCCTAAGGTAGGCCCTAGGTAGCCCCCTAGGCAGGGTGCAGAGTATGTTAAAGGTGGGACATGTACTGAGATGTTGCACATGTCCTAACAGTAAAATACTGCTAAATTCGGTTTTCACTGTTGCAAGGCCTATCTCTTTCATAGGTTAACATGGGGGCTGCCTTTAAATAACTTTAAAGTACAGATTCCCTTTGAGAGCAGATAGAAATTTGGAGTTTGGAGTCTCTGAACTCACAATTTAAAAATACATCTGCTAGTGGAGTTGGTTTTTAGATTGTTAGTTTGAAAATGCCACTTTAAGAAAGTAGGCATTTTCTTGCTTTAACCATTCAGTGACTCTGCCAGTTTGTGGATTCCCTGCCTGGGTCACACTGACAGTTAGGCTGTTTGTGAATCTCCTCTAGGCAGTAACACAAAGGGAGCTGGGGAGTAGCAGCATATCCTAATGAGCTATCCGGGCTGGTGTGGAGGGAGGAGAGGTCACTTACACCTGAATGGGCTGTGCCTGCCCTCACACAATGCAGTCTCCAACCCCCTGGTGTGCGTCTGGGGCCTGGCCTGGGCAAGGCAGGATCCTGTAAACAACAAAGACTTTCCTTTGAAGTTTGCCTACTTCAAAGTCAGAAAGGGAAATAAGTAGTGCACACAAAATCCCAGACTTCAGATTTCTTCAAGATCACTTTGGATTCAAGAGGAACCTCTGCCAAGGAGAAGAGTGGAAAAGCTGAGGAGAAGTGATGTCCCTGCCTGTGACTGTGCTTTGTTGAGCTATCCTGCAGTTGCTGCTTCTGCCTGTGAAAGGGGATAAAGGCTGGACTTTGTTGTGTATTCCTGCTTGAAGAAGAATCTCAAAGGGCTTGAACGGAACTTGCCTCTTGTTTTGAAGTCTCAGGGCCATCAAAGATTTCCTCTGCCGGCACCTGCCCTCTCTGCTGAGACTCCTGACCTGCCAAGTGGTGTCCTATCCAGTCCCTGGGCCCTTGAAAAGTGAAGTACAAGAACAAGAGCTGAAATCCACTCACAGAACGCCGTGCAGGGAAATTTTCGATGCACTATCTGCAACGCAGCTAATAAACGACACGCCACCATCTTCGAAGCTAAAATCGACACTCTACCTGCATCACAGCAGGTAGATCGACGCATCGTGACTGGAGAAATGATGCAGCACCCGCATACGGCTGCTGATAATGACACATACTCCACGCAATGCGGTTTTCTAATACTATGAACCCAGGATTTCTCACACATCGTCACTGGGCGTCAAAGTCATCGTGAACCTGCGTGAATTCTAGGTGCCCCTTCCGGACATTGATGCATCGCTTTCTTGCGAGGGAGAAAAACGACGCATCGCCTACCCGACTGGAGAAGAAATTATGCACGGTCTCACTTGCAAGTAAGGAATCGACGCATCGCTGACTCTTCAGACGCACGCTCACGAGCATGCAGCTTTATTTTTTACGCAAACCAGGTACTTTGTGTAAAATCAATGTTATATATAGTTACTCCAAAAGGCGGTGCACCGCGATCTGCATACAAAAAGTGTATATGAAAGAGAAAAAGTCCAATGTGACAATACAGATTTTTTTTTTTTTCTCTGTAGGTCATTTCAATTTATTTTTTGGTTTCATTTTTCAGGTTACTGATTTATTCATATATTTGTTACTATCACTACTGACTGGATACCACTCATGGTATGTTTCTTATGATCTTGTTTTACTTGCCTAATTTGACACTTGGCTGCCCCCCTCCCTCTTCCTTTTGGGATCTCACTTCATACTACACTTATTAACATTTGATATACACATTTTGATAGAATTATTTCAACTCTATATATATTTAACTTACTGCTTGGTCACTTGTCACATACTTTGCACATTATGTAATTGCATGGTTTAGAACATGTCTCGCACGGGTTCATTAATTGCATCAATGTGTTGGTACACAGTATGGTTTTCCCTTTATTCACTTTCGTGATGTGCACTTTTGCACTTACTCACATGGTTACACTTCTTTGTGTAATGAACAGCATAGAATATATATGTTGTTTCTGGTTATGTTACAGCCCTGAAGGAGCCCTATGTTGGGCGAAACGCGTTGGCTGCTTATCCTGAACATATCATTTGTCCATGAAATTGCAGGGGTACAATAATAGAAGGTCAAAAGGTGTTCTTCGAGGTTGTGGGCGAACCACCATGATGATGGATACACCACCTATGTAATGCTCTGGACCGACATTGCCAATAAACCCCCAATTGTATTAATACAAATTAACCATAAATTCTCAAAGACAGCAACATCGTACACAGTCTCATCCTACTATTCATCTTGTTGAATCTATGATACAGCAAGAGGGGAGCAACAATGGTCCCATAGTTCTGAACAAATCTTCTATTATACCCAGTCAGACCAAGGAAGGTCATGACCTATGCCTGGGTTGTAGGAGCTGTGAAATCCAATATGGTTTGGATTTTGGCCTGGAGACGTTGCATATGGCCTCCACCTACAAGGTGACCCAGGAACACAGCTGAACGCTGCTCAATTTGGCACTTACTGCCTGCTGCCAGGCCTGAAGCATGTCCTTCAGGTGGTTTGAGTGATCCTCCCAGGTGGAACTGTACACAGCTATATCATCCATATAAGCTGCACTGATCTTCTCCAACCCGACAGGACCCTGTTCACCAACCTTTGTAATGTGGCAGGGACATTCTTTAAGCCAAAGGGCATTACTTTAAATTGGTAATGTCCCTCTGGTGTGTAGAATAGTGACCACTTCTTTGCTCCTTTACTGAGGGCAATCTGCCAGTAGCCCGAGGTTGATTCAAATGGACTTAGGTACTTAGTAGCCCCTAACCTATCAATGAGCTCATCAGTTCTAAGTATAGGGTAAGCATCAGACTTTGTGATTGCATTTAGTCCTCTGTAGTCCACACAGAACCAATTATTTCTTTTTCCCTGGGAATTAGGTTTGGGTACCAGCACCACTGGACTGGCACATGGACTGTCATAGGGTTCAATTACCCCTAGTTCCAGCATCTGAGCTACTTCGCTTTGTACATGTACTTTGCCATACGAGATCTCAGGCCTAGTACATAATCCAGCACATTGTCATTGGGTTCTTTGCCAGGCTTTTCCCAAGACTCGCCAGGCATAATGGGCCTCTTAAAAGGTGCCCAAACACCAATTCAAAGAGGCTAAAGCCAACCCCTTTTTGTGGGACTACGCTGTAGGCAAACAGTAGGCATGGGAGGAGAACCCCCCATTTCCTCCTGAGTTTGTCAGACAAACCATTGATCATACCCCTCTTATTGAACCTCTCCACCAGACCATTAGTCTGGGGAGGATATGGGGTTGTGAACTTGTAGGTGACACCACGTTCTTCCCACATCACCTTCAGATAGCTGGACATCAAATTAATACCACCATCTGAAACAACCTCCTTTGGGAAACCCACTATGCTGAACACACCAAGTTGGGTCCTAGCCACCAAAGGAGCAGTGATTCTTCTGAAGGGAGTTGCCTCAGTATACCTTGTGGCATGGCCCACTACCACCAAGATATATTTGTTTCCTAATGTAGTTGGTGGTTATAGGGACTAACAATATCCACCCCACCCTCTCAAAGGGAGTCCCATCCACTGGCACTGGTCTCAAGGGAGGCTTTGGTTTGTCCCGTGTCTGGCCTCACAGGTTGCACAGGAGCTACAGAACTCCTTCACCATGGCAGATATGTTGGGCCAATATAAATGGTTAAACAGATGGTTCCAAGTCTTATTCTGACCCAAAGACCTGTCAAGGGGATGTCATGACTTAGGGTGAGGAGGAATTCTCTGTACTTTTGGGGGACCACCAACATCCTCGTTTCTCCCTCTTTGAGGTCTCTTGCCTCAGTATAAAGAACTCTATCCTACCTGGTGACTCTGTGGAATCCACTAGCATAACCCTTCTCTTGCCTGAAGGCATTCTACGTCAGGCCCTCAAGAGTAGGACACTCTGTTTGTCCCTGGCAAAACTCCTCTCTGGTGGGCCCACCAGCTCCTGTCAATTCTGCCAAGTGAGACAGATCTTGCAGGGTTGGAATCCTGCCCTCAGAGGTCAGATCCTCCCCCTCAGGGTTAGGTTCCACCTGCACCTCTGGAGTTCTCTGGGTTGGCTTACCATACCCAGTGCCCTTTCTCTTGTCATTGGATGCTTGGCCCCTTATTCCAGAGTCCAACTGTCCAGCCTTTCCCTGCTGAACAGCCTGTGACATGGTCACAGCACTTACCCACCCAGGGAGATCCAGAATCCTTGCATGGACCATTCTCTCCACCCCTGACCAGTCAGACGCTTCAAGATCTCTTCCCAGTAGGCAGTCCATGTAGAGTGTAGGAGACACAACTACCTGCTGAGGGCCTGTAACACTTCCCCGTTCCAAACTCACCATTGCCATGGAGTGGAGTGTGGCTCTGCTGTCTACATAGGTTACCTGGTGTGATCTGCCCTGGAGAAACCAGATTCTTTGAGACCATGATCACACTAGCTCCTGTGTCTCTCAGAGCCTCAACCTCAGTCCCACTGATTTTAGGTCTCTGCCTATACCTCTCCATGCTGGGTGGCAAGGCAGCCATGGTTGCAATTTCCACCCCACCCAAGGACACTAAGGTTGCCTCTGTCAACCCCTTCCCCATCTCTGGGACAATCTCCACCTCTACCCCTATGCTGGTAATCCCCAGGGACTACCCACAAGTGGGGGGCTTCCTTGTGTGGACAGCATCTCCTCTCTTGTGACCTGGCTGACAACTGTCAAAACACTGACCTGCCATCGTCAGATCACAGAACTTTCCTGCCTTTGTAGGGTCAAAAGAATTCCCCTGACACCCCTTCCTCTTGAAAGTGGCTTGACTGCGAGTCTCCCCCGTGCAGGTTTTTGTGCCTCTTCTGAGGACTTGTTCTGTTTCCCCGGGGAGGGGACCTATCCTCTCTTCTTCTGATCACCCCCCTCTGCGCTGATTGGAACCCAGATTCTCATCCACTCATCAGCTAGCTACCCAGCTCTTTAGGGCTAGTCAGATTAGAGTCCAAGAGGTACTGATGTGACTTCTCTTGTACATAATGAGTCAGGATATACTCTTTCAACAATAAATTGTACAGCCCCTCATGAAGGGCTCACTTGGTTACCACTAATTCAGCGCTCTAGTGCCTTCACTGAGATGTCCACAAAGTCCACCCAGGACTGTGTGTTAACGTTCTGGGTGTTCCTGAGCTTGACCCCTCGGTGTACATGAGACTTATTCCCTTGAGAAGCCTGGGATTAAACCCACCATCCTTGGGCATCTCAGCATCTTCTTCATTGTCGCTGCCACCATTTCCTTTTACTTTTGCTGCCTCCAACTTCTCTCTCTAGCAAGTGATAACTTGTTCTCTTTCAGGGCAATAGACGCCAACTGAGCTTTAAGCTCCTGCCTCCTGATGGCCCTGTCTGGGTCCTCTGTGAAGATGCCTCTTCTCCCCCATTAGCTGGAAGTGTGAACTTAGCACCATGACAGAGATGTCATTATCCACTTCTTAGAGGTGGTTGGAGTGATCACCCTCCCCTCCCTTCTCTGAAGCTATCTGTGCCCAGGCCTTAAGGGACCTAATCAAATCTGCCTTCCTGATCTTGTTGCTATTATGTAGCCCCCCTGGACCTACAGTGAACCCTAAGCTCAGCCACTAAGAGTTTGTTCAATTTTGTCTTAACTTACTTTACTGTATGGTGTAGTTTAACCACAAGTACGTATCCCACCACTGCCATCAAATGTTGGAAGGTGGATTATTAGTAGGGGTAGGTATACACCTACCCTTACCAGTAAGGCCACCAGCACAATATAAGGTCCAGTCAAGGTCTCAATACATTAGCCACTGGCTCATCCCTTGGTAGCTAGCTGTGAGCAGGAAGGCTTAACTCAGGAGACAGGAATGTGAAGCATTTAAAAACACCAATACATTAAATAGGTAGAACACAACACACAATAAAAGTCCCAAAACAATTTATAAAAATAGGAAATAATGTATCATTAAAATGACACCAAAATTACAAAAATCCAATATAGGGAACCAGAGATCTGATTTTTTAAAGATTGAAAACTTTCTAGTGCTTAAAAAACCTATAGAGCCAACTTGGGATATCAAGTCAAGCTTGATCGGGAAAAAGTCTGAGGCCAAACGTGATGGAGCCCTGGTTGGATACACTAATCGGGAGGCCCCGGTCAAAATTTTACTTTCAGCATAAAAACCTTTCTGGAGAATTTTCTATCAACGCCGTGTGGTACTCTCCAGAAGGCCTATTACAATGCAACATTGTCAGTATGCTTCTCCGCGAGGCCCAGGTCAAATCCTGGAAGTCTGGAGCTCCGGAGCATTCAGCGAGACAAACCTGAAATCCAGGCTGGGTCACGGTTGAAGGTAGTCGGCTTGCAGTGGTGGTTGGTGACAATAGAAAGTGGTGGGGCGTAAAAGTTAAGGATGACTTATAAGTAGCGAGTGAGCACTATATTTTCTTTTACTTTTGCCGTGTCATCATTTTGAAAAAGTGTACCCCCATCAAACCCGTATGCACAGAATCACAATTACAACTGAAACACGAGACCACTGCCCTGTGCGCTCTGCAGAGAGGCCCATGATTTGATGGTCATCAAGATTTCTGATAACCTTTTTAACTCCCTGATAGGCACTGTGAGAAACTCGCAGTACCCTCAACCTCAGTCCCAGAGCTCTTAAGTGGTGCGACTCAGTTACTAATACTAGCGAGAAAGTCTGTGGCATCTGCTCACATTTATAAAATGTGATCTGGTAGTTTCCAAGCACTTATTATTGGGTTGTTTTTCGCCAGCAATATTTCTTAAGATCAAGTTTTGGCAGCTGAATTCTTGTTTGTTTTAGCATTTCACTTATTTGTTTAATCTTTCCTATATAAGGATTGTCACTTTAAATATTTTCTGACTGACACTAAAAATGAATGACCAGAGAAGTTAGTCTCTTTTCCTATGCCACAAAATGACTGCACATCGTGCCTCAGTTCTCGATGCTCCATTTTCTCTTACGAAAACAATCATTTCCTTGCCATAAAAATGAAATGGTTCAGTAACAAGGCGATCTCAGTGCATGATAAGGAGAAAGAAACTCAACCCTCATTGTTGAGAAAACATTTGGCATTACTGGTTCATAATTGACATTCCACTCACTGTAGAAAGGAGACAAATGCACTGAACTTGTTTTATGTGTATTTCCCTAATTATAGTGCAAATATCACATGCTATTTCACATTAGCAATGCAGCACTATTAGTTTTAATTTACTTAACCACTCACAGATGAGACACAGACTGCATACAATGGCAAGGATGTTGACAGCCATTATGTACTACCTTGAAGATTATATAGGTTGTGAAGAAGGGGATCCAAATTACAAAGCAGACCAGGAGGCTAAAGGCTATGCATTTTGCCTTGTTGTAGTGGGCCGGCAAATCTTTTCCCGTGTAGCAGAAGATGAAGGAGAACTGCTGAGCAGACCAGTGACTTCAATCTCCAACAGGGAACAGCAAGCTCTGTAAAAGGCACTTAAAACATACTGACTTGCAGGGCCACAGGGGAAAACAAGCAATTATGTATGAGAACCTCACACCCTGTCTCCGTGCGTGGGTTTCAGAGCAGAACCCCATTTCCAAACTAACCCATTCGGGAGCTTTGATCATGCTGCTTACAATAGTAATCAGAATGAGTGAAGCACCTGAATTGGGTAGAGCAGGTCAGCTCACCACTCTGAAAGGCAATGGAGGCCTGTACCTGCTCTCCAACCCAGCGGTGTAGGACAGCTGGGTTGGAGGGTTTGAATTACCAATGTCAGAATGGCCTCAGAAAGATAGCCTGCCAAACCTACATGCGCACTTCAAACTGAAGTGGCCACTCCTCACTGCTGCCAATCAGCAGCAGTGACGCACTGTTCCCACCCCTACACTCTGTTCGTCAGACTGAGAGTAAAAAATAAAATGGTAATAAAAGCATTTATTGCCATTTTATGTTTCATGCTTTCTGCAGCAGTGTGGGGGGCGATGCTCCTCCACTCCTATGGAGGAAACTCCACTGTCGGCTTGACTTTTGATGTCAGTTCGGTCCAGTTATGGAGCGCTTTCCAAAAGTTGCTAAAACTTCTCCAAACTTCTGGAACTTCTTTCTGAGGTTCCCCTTGAAGGTTCAAAGTGTCCAGAACACAAATTCAAGGGTTTAGAAGCTCTGAGATGGGCCTTGGAAGCTTGGAGATACAATTCCCACAAAGCACCTGGCCAAATCCCTAAATGTCCATGGGACGCACTACAGACTGGAGACTTCGGCCCATATTTATACTTTTTGACGCTAAACTGCGCTAACGCAGTTTAGCGTCAAAAAGTTTTGCGCCGTCTAACGCCATTCTGAAGCGCCATGCGGGCGCCGTATTTATGGAATGGCGTTAGACGGCGCAATCAGACCGGCGCTGCCTGGTTTGCGTGGGAAAAAACCACGTAGACCAGACAGCGCCGGCGTAGGGGGAAAATGGCGCATGGGCGTCTTAAAATGGGGCAAGTCAGGTTACGTCGAAAAAATCGTCTTAACCCGACTTGCGCCATTTTTTAACGACGCCCATCCCCCATCAACATGACTCCTATCATTGTAAAGATAGGAGTCATGCCCCCTTGCCCAATGGCCATGCCCAGGGGACTTCTGTCCCCTGGGCATGGTCATTGGGCATAGTGGCATGTAGGGGGGCACAAATAAGGCCCCCCTATGCCACCAAAAAAAAATATAAAAAATAAAAAATTATACTTACCTGAACTTACCTGAATGTCCCTGGGGTGGGTCCCTCCATCCTTGGGGGTCCTCCTGGGGTGGGCAAGGGTGGCAGGGGGGGTCCCTGGGGGCATGGGAGGGCACCTGTGGGCTCATTTTGAGCCCACAGGCCCCTTAACGCCTGCCCTGAGCAGGCGTTAAAAAGTGGCACAAATGCGCCGTTTTTAGCCACGCCAACTCCCGGGCGTCTCTTTTGCCCGGGAGTATAAATACCACGTAAAGGCCTGGGAGTCATTTTTTAGACGGGAACGCCTCCCTTGCATATCATTAACGCAAGGAAGGGGTTCACGCTAAAAAATGACGCACATTCCGGGAACTTTGGCGCTATTCGCCTCTAACGCCATAGTATAAATATGGCGTTAGTTGGCGTTAGTTTTGCGTCGAAATTGCGTCAAAAAAAACGACGCAATTTCGGCGCAAACGGAGTATAAATATGGCCCTTCATGAGGGAGATGGTGCAGGGAAGCTCTGTTAACCAGTTGCTTTCAGGGAGTTCACTCCTTAATCCTTTTGGAAGCAAGACAAAGTCCTCATGGCTGTAGTTCCTAGTGTGCAGCGGGAGCAGTCCTTCAGAGTGCAATCCTTTTGGTGGGGACCAGGATTCTAGAAGGGCAGTCCTTCTTCTCCTTGTAGTTTCAGACAGCAGATATGAGTTGCTATGCAGCTTTCATATATTTTCTTTCTATTATTCTTGTTCCACAAAGCACTGCACTTTATAATTCAATATGGGGGATTCCTCTCCAGCAGAGTAAGAACTGGCTAAACCAACATACTGCTGTGGCTCATTTCCATTAACACTCCTCCTCGAAACCTTCTGCAAATTCCATTCCTGGGCCTGCCAACTAGCTGAGTCCACAAGAAGAGGGGATAGGCCTGGCTGGCATTCCTTACGGTTCTTCTCTCTTTGAAGCTCAGTTTGATTTATTCACACCCTTTTCTGGCCTGTTCTTTGCAGCTGTAGAGCTTCCTTCACCAGATACCCTCTGCTCTATGAAGGCCACTTATCACCTCATCAAAGCTGCTTGGCTAAGCTATTAAAGCTGACCAATCAGGAGATGCTGCTGGAGTGCTGGATTTTGGCTCATAGAAAGTAAAGCCCTATAACTTCTCTTCTGTATTAGTTAAGATACATTAAACATTGGCAAGTTGTTGGATTTATCATTACCAATCTTTTAGGTCTTTGAAAGACATTTTTGCTCCTTCCTAGCAATATTTATACTTAAATAAAATATTCCAATGTTAGCCTATGGAGCTAAGTATCAACAATGGGGAAAACAAAATCGACAGTTTATCCCTCACCAGGGCATATTAAACATCTTTTATAATGTCCCTGCTTAGAGTTACATGGCACCCCACCCCTGGGGCACCTAAAGGAGACCTCAGTGGTGACATGTAAAATTAAGGTAGATTACCACTTTGGAAGTACCTTTAATTCTAAATTCAATTTTGCATATATTTCAGTTTTAAATGCAGTCTGCACGCAGGATTGCCTTTACAAATGAAAGTGGGTAACACAGCAGTGCACATTCCAGTGCAAGAAATCTACTGGGCCTCTAAACCTCCTTGCCCCTATAGTTTGAATCCACCTTTCACTTATTATATACTAGGGACTTACATGGGTCTGTCATTGCCAATAGTAAATATACCAAATTACCATATACCTTTTTAATCAGAGCACTGGCCATGGGCCTGGTGAGCAGAGCCCAGGGCACAGTCAAAGTCAGTTACCACCAGTATCAGTCAAAACAAAATGGGGATGAACAGGGGTGAAAGGATGACTTTCTCATAAGATGAATTTGAGATGGTTATGAATGAAAGTAGAGCTTCATGTCTGGAAATGAGAGAAGTATATACTGCAGCAATCAAGTGATCTGTCTGTGGATTGATTTACTGTAGAAGACCTTATGTTCCTTTGGAAATTGGCAGGCCCATACCCCGCAATGAGCAATTAAGGAAAGCAAGAAAAGTCAAAACTCAGTGAGTATTATCTGAAAAGGTCGGAAGTTGAAGAAAAAAGGTGCCATCTTTTGCGTGCACTAAACTGCACTCAGTCGGTAATGCAAAATTAAGACTAAAGGGTTTACACCCTCAACAAATGACAACTAACAGCCCACACAATGTAATGGTTGGAGGTCAAACCTTTGGCGGCAGATTGAAACCAAACGAGCTCCCATTTTGCCACCTGAAGGCTAGTATACACAAATCACAATACACACTTACCCTCTGAAGGAAAAGGCCTCAGCCCTCGTCACAGGCAAATGTACCTACCTAAAACTAAGGAACACCACTTAAGCAGCTAAATACAAGGCTCCCTCAAATCACTTAGGATAATGGAATCAGCAGACAACAGAGAGGTGCTCACCACTTTAGATGGTCAGATAGTTCCAAACTGGGACGTGGACTCATGAGCCTCAAGGACCAAAGAGAATGAGGCACCTACTGCATGCAAAAAATGGAACACCAGTTCTGAATTTGCACCTCTAGTACTCTTCTCCTCCTTTGAGATGGTAGCCAGAAACTACGACGCCGAGCTCACTAAACAGGACCTTCATTCATCACTTCAAGACCTCTTCAAAGAAGGACTTGAAGCAATAGATGATAGGCAACCTCAAAGATCAAGTCAATCATATGGGCCATGGGGTGATGGACCTGGAGCAGAAAACAAGAAATACCGCGATTTCTCAATAAATTTAAACTTCAAATCAAGGAAATGCATGACCATATGGTGAAGATTGTAAAAAGTGTGCAACAACGGATGGTACATGGATTAGCAGCATTTCAGAAGAGGCTGAAGACAACACCATTATGGGATACACAATACTTCTCACTGTCCCAATCCGAAGAGCTGAAAGAAAGGGCATTAAATATGTCCACGAAAGCAAGGAGATGTCAATTCACCATGGGATTTTGTGTCCAGCTTCTTGTCCTTTCAACAAAAAAAATACTGATCAGGGACGTGAAATGCAACAGTTTGCTGGATTTCCAATGGAACAAAATCATGCTATTACAAAAGGCTAAGTTGACCACTAGTGGAAGATCTTTCAAGGGGGGAGTTGACTTTTTCTGCACAGTATTATGTGGCATCCATTGCCAAATGGCTGAAGAAGCTTGCTTGTTCACTTTGGTAGGAGAAGGGAAGCAGATACTGGGACTTAGAGTAGACCAAGAGGAAACCATAACATTAGGAAGGGACCAATCAGCAATGAGACCACTACCAAAAGAAAAAAGGTAAAAACAGAGATCCACCGAGAACAAAGCAGACTGAGTGAACGAGGCAAATGCTAAACTAGAACAAGCGTCCAAGTGATGCTGACCTCTATAGATGAGAAGGACACTCAGAAACAGATAACAATAGCACTCATTGATGGGACTATTGAAGTTCTTGTGGTGGGTCATATATAGAATGTATGAGCCAACTCTAGCTTCCACCTGCCTGTGCTCAAACAGTTAATGGATAAGGATGGCACCAGGGCAAATGTCCAGGGAAGACAAAGTCAAGGGGAACCGCCAAGCTCTGGTACAGGAGATATCCTTTCCTTTCTACTTTATTTGGTGTTAACTATTTGTTTCTTCTGTTTCTATTTGGGAGACAGTGGGCCATGAGAGATGGAAAAGGGGCAACGTTTCTGGTGGGGTAAATCCATGGTGTTGGATGCAAGGCAATATACCCATAAAAAATAATATTGTTTCAATTAAGACCGAGTGGGAAGCATTGAAGGTAGGGGTCAGGGAAAACCAATTTCTCTGGTCACTGTGGACAAGAGAAATAAAGTTCTTATAATTACGTAACTTCAGTTACTAAACAGCTTTTGTGGTTCATACAACACTGATTCATGCCTGTTGTTGGCTCAAAACGTTTCCCTCGCTTTGTTATCTTATCAAGATACCCACCCTGGCGCTTCAGGATCCGCATGTGATTATTCGGAACTCCCTTAAATAATAGAGTCGGCAAACCCAGCCCTAAGCATATTTTCCTGAAGACGGTTTCACTTACTGATGAAACCAGAGACTGAAACATCGATGTGTGTTCCACTTCTTGTTTTCTGCAAATTTATCAGTCAATCATCACGAAATACTCATCAGAAGGAATGAATGACTGGTAAAAAAGAAACCAGATGCAAAAATGGATTAGCACAAATGTGTCCGACATCATTGGACATTATAGGACTCCTTAGTTTGACACAGATGTGCTATGAGTTAAACTTTACCTCTACTGTAGAAAAAAACTGCATGCAAGTGAATTTCTGTTCTTGATATCATTCATAAATTACGTTTCTCGTGTGTGCCTTCTTTCAGTAGTCGATTAATTCTACTAATTCTGCCTCATGAAATAATCTAGCCAGGTTGGGGAGTAAAACTTTCCATGTGTCCCCAAATCCAGTGCTGTCTCTCTACACCCCCTCAGTGTCTCATCGCTGCTTCTGCCAAGCTTGTATTTCATTTCAGGCGCTTGCTCCTGCAATTGAAACATTTATTTTAGAGTAGGCACTGAAAATAAGTCATTTTCACAACATACTTAACAACATCAGTAGTTTTAGACAATGTCATTTTTAGCAGCTGAATCAACTGAAAAATTTCCTCTGAAACATCACCGTGAAAACATTGATAGACTACTCTCTTCCTGCATTTAACCAGCGCTTAATTTATGCTTATTGTTTCCAGTGCTGAGCACCGGCACTTCTTTTTGAGGGCCGGGACTTATTCTTCTGCAAGCATTTGCTGGGAGCAAAAGACACATATGGGAAAGACGGAGGAAGTGAAAAACGAAAAAGCGTCACAAAGGGAGAAAGTAGAAAGCTGCTAGAGTGAGCTGAAGGGGCATGGAGTGGCTTTGTATGGATTGAAGAGGCCGAGATGGCTTCAGGATTACGCTGCCTCAGTATTCCGTGTTCCCACATTTAGTTGCAGCAGCCGCGTGAAGAGGAGGGCTTTGGGCACCGGCACCTTTTTATTTATAAATTAAGCACTGCATTTAACCTTTCTGGCAATTGCAAGGCACTGAAAAGGTTTTGAACAAACTGTCCGTTTTAAATGGGAACCCCCACTGATGTGAGGCAAAACCCCCTCTGTATCCAAAGAAGCTCAAAGCCAGGATTGATCCCAAAAGCGAACTGTTAAGTCGATGTGTGATTTACTAACTCGTTAAGTGGTTAGAATACATTTGCGTGATTCTCCCTTCTCCCCTGTAGGCATTAGGAAATCAGTGTTCAGTGCAAGTCAACAAACTGAAGTAATATGGAACCAGATAACAGCAAGGTTTCCTAATGTGATTATCGAGCAGTGAACAGGGACTGCATTTTCATAGTGAGGAGAATTGCAGTCACAGCATTACGTACAGCAACTATTAGTTGGGAACTTACCACATTTTTTTAACTCTTCAACAAGACTATCAGATGTCGCCACAGAGCACAGCAAGGCAGGAGTCCTTCAGGAACTGCTCTGATGTAGAAGAAAATAAGTATGTTGGTCTTTTCCTATCACCCTGGGTTGTACTAATACGTCAAGTGCAAAGCCATTATGTTAATGACAAAACAGAATGAAAGGTTTCTCATAGTCAGGGAGCCCCACGGCGAAGGCTAAAGTCAGCACCTGTTTTACCTTTACAAATGCATTTTTTGCCTTGCTGGACCACTGCAAAGACTTGGGTGTGTCTTTCCTGAAAAACTCTTGCAAGGATACAGCTATCTCAGCATGCTCTCAAATTCATTGTCTGCAATAACCAGCCATTCCTTAAAAGGTGGACCTTAGGGACGCAGTCACAGGACGGGGCAATTTTCGGATGGTTTTGCCTCTTTATGGAGATAAGTGATGTTCTTCTGCTGATAGTTCATGACCAAAGTATTCGACTCAGGGAAGGCAAAATTGCAATTTTTGGACACCCTATGCCCTTTCTTAACAAATTCAGTAAGGAGTTGGAGAAAGTCTGCTTTGCACATGTCTACCATAACAGAGACCAACAATAAGTCGTTGACATTTTGAATTAGAGTGAACCCCTGCGGGGAAGACCAACATGTTGAAATCCTTCTTTAGGACCCTAGAGAAGATGGAGGGAGACCCTGTAAATCCTTGTGAGAGATGAGTCCATAAAAGCTGAGATCTTCAGAAAGTGAACAAGAAGAGGTATTGACTCGCTTTATGTATAGCTATTGGAAAGAAACAGGAGCAAAGGTCAACCACAGTAAACCACTGAGCACTGTTCGGTATACAGGAGAGGCTAATAGCAGGGCTGGGAACCACTGAAAGGCCTGTTGTAATCACACTAATAATTCCCTTAAAATCTTGTATAAACCTATATATATATTGGTCTTTCACGCTCTGCAGGGAAGTGCGGTTGAGTAAAAAAAGAGTGTTTGTCACTAATAGGTTCTACAGAGATGTGTTCATAATATGGTAAGTGACTCATTCACTTTCCTTTCCCTTAGCAAACTTTGTTATTTTAAGGACCTCCATATTTTTTTCTTTTTCTTCTGAAATGTAATGCAATGGTTTGCAACTGCCACTAGTTAACCAACTTTTTCACGTACCACTATTAGAAATTGATTTGTCAGAGTAAGCATCATGTACAAGCAGAAACAATAATCCTAACATTGGTGATCAGCTGCAAGGATGGAACTTGTGTTTGTGCAATACCTTATAGTAACTCATTGTTCACTATAACTCTATACTAAGACCAATTCAAACTCTTTTAAATTCTCCCTGATTGATCTTTAGATTTTCTTCTGCCAAAACCATGTCTCACTCTAGAGAAGCAGCACCTGCAGTAATTGATTTTGAGACTGGCTAGGTCAGAGTCTTACAGTTACCCGAGCTGAAGGATTTCTGTAAGTATTTTAAAGTGTCTACTAGTGGCTTCACCCGGAAGGTGTAGCTGCAGAAGGCTTTTAGAGCCTGGACAGAGACCCAGGTAGCAGGATTTGACAACCCTGAGGAAGAGGAGCAGGAAATTCCTAAGGCAGAGGATGGCCTGATTCTGGATGCCGATGTGTATTTAGAACTACCTGTAGAGGGGTCCAACAACTTGCTGCAAGTAGTAGTTGTTCCCAGAGCAGGGAGCAGTGTCTCGTCCAAAAACCTGTCCTCTGAGGAGCTGGCAGACAGGAGGGAGAGAAGACAGCTCAAGTTGGAGCTTACAAAGTTGAAACTGGCTCTTGGGGAGAAGGAATTGGCCATGAGCTCAGTTTGAAGGAGCTGGACCTAAGGGCCCTGGAAGTAGGGTCCAGCAAAAGTAATATTGGCAATATACCTGCAGTGTCCACTGGTGGGTCGTGAGTCTGGATACATAAGGATTTGGTGCCCAGTAATGTGGTAGGGCATGACATAGCCAAAAGGTTTGCAACCTATGAAGTGGCTCTGAGAGTGCACAAGTTCCCAGAGGAGTTCTGGGGTGGTAGTTTGTGGAGGTACATGCCTAAATTGGGCAGAGATACACTTCTCACATTAGAGGTGAGGGACCAGATACACCATACTGCTATGAAGACAATACTAGTCAACAAGTTTGAGCTGACACTTGAGAAATCCCAACCGAGGTTCAGGGCCAGTCACAAGATTGCATCACAGAGCTGGGTGGAGTTCTTAGTCTATGCTAACAATTCACTGGAGGGCTGGATGAGGAGCAGAAAAGCAGATGATTATACAGAGCTGCACAACTTAATTTTGAAGGAGGACATGCTTGACCTTTGTTTTACAGAGATGCACCAACACCTGGTTGATAGTAACCTTTCAGACCCAAGTAAGCTTGCTGAAGAGGCGGACAACTGGGTCAGCACCAGAGTGTCCAACAAGGTAATTGGGGGGACTCCCAAAAGGGTGGTCAGGGTTCCCATCAGAAGAAAGAGGGGGGATAAAAAGTTCTATAAAGGCCCCAAAAAAACAATTTGCAGGGGAAACAGTCTGGTTCTCTTTCCCAGTCTGGCCACCAGAAGTAAAGCTACCCTGACAAAAGTGAGTAGCCTAAAACTCCCAAGTGCTATGAGTGCTGCAAGTATGGACACTTCAAGGAGGATACTAAGGCACAGATTTAAAAGAAAATGGTGGAGCGCAATGCTGCACCAAATTTGGCAGCGCCGTGCTCTGTCATTTTCACAACGCAGAGATGCGCCAAATTTAATAGAGTACGGCAGTTGTCCCCTGCCCCGGCGCTAAATTGGCTGCTGAGCACCAACACAGCCACCCTTGCTCCCTGGTGCAAGGATGGCTGCATTGAGGGGGTGATAGTTTTTGTGCAGGACACCTTCCTACACAAAAGCAATCTTAAATGGTGATCTGCACACATAGAAAGCACAAAAAACTTTGAGAAATAAAAGTATTTCTCCTCGTTGCGCCATGCTAATGCCACCCCTGGGGTGGTGTTATATTTTGGCGCTGCCTCAGGTTTATGAAAACGCATAAATCTGGGGCAGTGTCAAAATGCAATGGGTGTTGCTGTGGCACGTCAACAGCAACACCCATTGCACACCGCTTCCACGCAAAGAGCTGTGTGTGAAGGGGGTATATTTAGAAGGTGGCATTAAGCCACAGAAACTGGCTTAACACTGGCTTGTAAATACAACGCAGGGCATAGCGCCACTGGAATATCACCAAAAGTGATGCTCTGGGGATGCTAGAGGCTCCTAAATATGCCCCCAGGTGTCCAAAAAGAGCACAACATCCCGCTCGAGGAAGAGTCCATGGGTGGTGAGTGTAGTACTGTGGGAGGAGTTATCCCAGTTAATGGGGGGGGTTAGTAAGGCTACCTTAGTGTCCCTGAGTGACTGTGAGATGGTTCCTAAGATCCATGTGCCCATTAATACTACCAAGTGTATGTAATGGTTCACCATCAATGGTAAGATGTTGAGGCTTTGAGGGACACAAGGGCCATCATGACTATGCTAAGGAGTCAGCTGGTGTCCCCAGACCAGGTCATACCTAACCCATTCCACCTAGTTGTGATGGCTGAGAAAAGAAAGCGTCCCAATGCAGTGGCTCTTGTTCTATTTGATGGGGGGATTCAGGTCTTCTGAAAGTTGCAGTGAGCCCTGCACTGCCTGTGGACTGTTTACTTGGTAATGACCTTGAGCACATTACCTGGAAG
Organism: Pleurodeles waltl; assembly: GCF_031143425.1. Lineage (NCBI taxonomy): Eukaryota > Metazoa > Chordata > Amphibia > Caudata > Salamandridae > Pleurodeles > Pleurodeles waltl. Next base: position 291,988,308 of record NC_090436.1, read on the forward strand.
AAAGTGGAGCTCAAGGCTCAAGGCTCATGTGGAGATATTGGGGTTAACTGCTACAACAAGATCCATGGCTGCCCAGGATGAGAGTCAAAAAGGGCTAGAGCCTGGAAAAATGGTCCGGACAGCTGCTAAGAAGGAGAAAGGACATGGGAAACCAGCCCATGAATGCCCCCCTCAGTGAGGAAGATGGGGCACAAACAGTGGCCACCCTAAACCACTGAGGAGGACATTGCTCCCCTTGATGGCCTGCCACCTGCAGAGTTTGCTGGATGGTATGTAGAAGGAGTACCCACCGAGGAGGAGTGCTGTGGGGCATAGATGGAGTGCCCAATCCTTGAGTGCATGAGGCAACAGGCTGAAGGCCAAGCAGCAGGTGATGCCTCTTGAAGTCATCACATTTACTGGAAGGACAACCTCCTATACAGTGAGCCTAAGGCTCCTGTGCATGGGACAACAAGGGTCCTGGTGGTCCCCCAAGGATACAGGGCCTTCCTACTGGAGCTGGCTCACAAACCTGTCTTGGTAGGATACGTGGGCCAAGACATGGTCTTTTCACGGTGCGCCCCCCCCACTTTTATTGGCCCAGGATCAAGAATGCCTCATATGTATTTTGTAGGACTTGTGTGACCTGCCTGGCCAGTGGGAAGACAGGAAAGAGGCTTACAGCCCCACCTAATCCTCTGCCTGTCATTAGCACACCCTTTGAGAGGATGGGCATCAACATTGTTGGGCCTATGGATCTCTAGACTGCTTCAGGCAACATGTTTATTCTGGTCCTGGTGAATCATGCCACTAGGTACCCAGAGGCAATCTCTCTGAGAACCACAACTGCACCTTCATTGGCAAAGGCCCTGATGTGGATTTTCACCCAAATGGGTTTTCCCAAGGAAGTGATGTCGGACAGGGGCACCAATTTCATGGCTGCTTATTTGCAGTCCATATGGAAGAGTATGGGGTAGCCTATAAGTTCTCCACCTCTTACTACCCACAAACAAATTAGTTTGTTGAGAGATTCAACAAGACTCTGAAGGGCATGTTTCGAGGCCTGCCTGAGGATTTGAGGAAAAAGTGGGATATCTTCTTGCCATGCCTTCTGTTTGCATACAGAAAGGTGCCACAGTACGGTGTTGGCTTCAGCCCCTCAAGCTTCTATATGGGCACCCAGTCAGAGGACCTCTAAGTTTGGTCAAGGTAGGGTGGGAGCAAACTCCCAGGAATTTCCCCAGAATATAGTGAGCTACATGCTGGCCTTCAGGAGCCAAATGGCTAAGTTGTGGAAGCAAGTTTCAGACAACTTAGAAGCCAGTCCCTGACCTCTTGGACTGCAAGGAGAAAGATGGATCTGTGAAGGAGTAATCCTTCGCCCCAGTCTGATTCCTGAACAGCAGAGGGACTCTGTTTTCCCTCTTACCTAGGACTACCGACCTGTGTACCCATAATGTGGACACAGGAGACAACCTTTCTGTCAAGAATACATCTTACAGGTTGTCTGATAAGGTGAGGGCCAGCATTAAGGAAGACGTTTCCAAGATGCTAGAGTTGGGGGCGCTAGAACCCACCAGTACCCCTGGTCCAGTCCTGTGGTACTAGTACCAAAAGCTGCCCCACTGGGCACCACACCTAATCTCAGGTTCAGAGTGAACTAAGAGGGCTCAAATCAGTGCATCCCAACCCCTGGGCTGATGAGCTGATTGACCAGTAAGGGGCTACCCAGTACGTAAGTACCCTTGATCTTACATCAGGGTATGGGCAGATCACCCTAACAGAAGGAGCAAAGGAGAGGTCAACCTTCTCCACTCCACAGGGCCACTATCAGTTCAAATTGATGCCCTTTGGACTTACAAATGCCCCAACACCTTCCAGAGGTTGATGAACTAAGTCCTTGCTGGTATGGAGGTCTTCAGTGCTGCCTATCCGGATGACATAGCTGTCTTCAGTAGCAGCTGGAAGAACCACCTCTTTCACCTCCAGGAAATGCTTCAGGCTCTGCAACGGGCAGGCCTTACTTTCAAGGCAAGTAAGTGCCAGATAGGGTAGGGGTTTGTGGTGTAAAAGGAACACCTGGTAGGCCGGGCTAAGGTGCAGTCCCTCCATACCAAGGTAAATAAAATCATGGCCTGGGAGCTCCATATCCCAGACTGAGGTCAGGGCACTTTTGGGCCTTACTGTGTACTGTAGGAGGTTTGCCAAGTAATAGGGCACCATGGTTGCCCTCTTGACTGGGCTGACTTCAAAGAATCAGCTGTGGGAAAACAGGGCTGACTGCAGAGGCCCCCATTTTTCACTTTTGGCTTGTGTTTTCCTGTCTCTGATGGTGCCCTGGGTAATGCTAACCAATCACAGGGCCTGTGTTCTGTGTAAAATCAGTATGCAAATTAGACTAATTATAATTGGCTAAGTCAACCTACCTATAAGTCCCTAGTATATGGTAGGGCATGTAGGTTTAGGGACCCTAGCATATGTAGTGCTGCTGAGGTGCCCGGTGTCATTTTAAAGGCAGGCCTGCCTTGCTGGCTGCTTTTAAATTAAAGTTACATGCAAATTCGGCTTTGGAATTAAAAGTAGTTCCAATGTCTTAAACTACTTTATTATTACATATAAGTCACCCCTAAGGTGTGCCCTGTGTGCCCCTAGGTCTGGATGCCATGTAACTATAAGTAGGGACCTTGTAAAATTCGTTTTACAAGCCCTGGTGAGGTAAAACAGCCACATTTGTTTTTCCCTCATGGTAGTGAATGACCTCCATAGGCTAGAATGGGGAGACTTTGTTTTCATTTATAAAGTCCCCTTAAGTAACAGATACCTTACGTGTGGTATCAAATTAATTGTTATAATAAATCCCACAACTTACAATTGTTGGATTTAATATAACTTGTTCAGGTAAAGAGTTTTAAACTTTACCTGAAAAGTTGCCAACTTCAGCCCTGCTGTGTTTTGCTGCTTTGTTCTGATTGGCCAGCCTCTGGCAGCCTGGCTTGGCTGCCTTGATGAGGTGTGAAGCAGCCTGCGCTCAGCACAATGGAAGGTGCCTGGGGGAGGAGTACTTCCCTCAGCAGATAGAAAAGCAGGAAGGGGGCTGCCACACTGGTCTTCAAAGGCAGAAAAGGACATTTGGAGTAGCCCAGCACCTCCCTCACATCTTGCAAACCCAGGCACTTAGGTGTCCCCCTGATTAGATTAGGAGAGGGCCGGAAAAGGGTGTGTTTAAGATTTTTAGCCACACCAGTGGGCGGGCTGAGCCAGATGTAACCTCCAAAAATCCCTTTCAGCCATGATGAATTTTTTAGGAGTGTTGGTCCCAGGGATTGATTTTTGCCACACGTCCTAAGAAGTGGTCATCACAGGGGGAAGGACTCTGCACCTGATTGGAGAACCAGGACCCCAATGTTTTTCACCCAGGAGCAAGGATAACACTGGCAGAGCTGCACCCATACCTCAGTTCCCTACCAGATCCCTACCTGGAAGAACTACAAGAGAAGAAGTACTGTTCTGCTGGACCCCTGACCTGTACCTGGACACTGCACTCTGGAGGACTGCACCAGCTGCATACTTGGGCTTCACCACAAGAAGGACTTTGCCTGACTTCAACTAGTTTAAGGAGGGACTCCCTCCTTGCTACAGGTGAAAAATTGCTAACAGAGTCCCCTGCACCAACTCCTGAAGAAGCTGACCAGCTGACCACTGTCCAGTGGCCGTTTTAGAGTTTGCACCAAGTGCATTCTGGGTGTTGTAGTTCACTCCCTCAAGGAGCATCTCAGAGCTTCTGGAACCTTGGGGTAAGCTGTGGACCTCAAAAGAACCTTAAAAGAACATCTGGAAGAAGATTCAGAAGTTTGGAGAAGTTTAGAGAACTTTTGGAAAAAAGCTCCATTAAGGGACCAACCCGCCATGGCAACTCTAGCCGGCTTGCCTCAACCGCAACCTCGCCTGACTTGCAGGTTCGACCCGGTCAAGAAAATCTCGGAAAAAGTGACTAAGGCCCATATTTATACTTTTGACGCAAACCGGCACTGGTGCTGGTTTGTGCCAAAACATTTATCGCCGACTAACGCCATTCCTACGTGCCATGCGGGTGCTATATTTAAGGATTGACGTTAGCCGGAGCTGCGGCTGGTCAGAGAAAAAAAAAATGACTCAAACCAGGCAGCGCCGGCGTAGGGGAAAATGGGGGTTGTGCGTCAAAAAATGGTGCAAGTCAGGTTTGAGTCAAGAATCATGGCTCAAACCTGACTTAGCAAAGACAGGAGTCATGTCCCCTTGCCCAATGGCCATGCCCAGGGGACTTCTGTGCCCTGGGCATGGCCATTGGGCACAGTGGCATGTAGGGGGGGCAAAATTAGGCCCCCGCTATGCCACTTAAAAAAATATATATATACTTACCTGAACATACCTGTAATTACCTGGGATGGGTCCCCCCATCCATGGGTGTCCTCCAGAGGTGGGCGAGGGTGGCAGGGGGTGTCCCTGGTAGCAGGGAAGGGCACCTGTGGGCTGCTTCCATGGTCAGAGACCATGGAAGTGAGCCCACAGGTCCCTTAATGCCTGCCCTGACCTAGTCGTTAAAAAATTACTCTAAACAGGTTTACAGTCATTTTTTAAGGTCCTCCAGTGCGCCATTTTCACCCAGATGGATGAATATGTCGCACGGGTGTTTGAGTCATTTTTTGGACGGGAACGCCTACCTTGTATCTCATTAGCGCAAGGTAGTTTCCTGCATCCAAAAAAATGACTCTAACTGCATATTTTTGGTGCTAGACGGGTCTAGCGCCAAAGTATAAGTATGGAGTTAAGTTTGCTCCGGCTTTGCACCAAAATAAATGGTGCAAATCCGGTGCAAACAGAGTATAAAAATGCCCCTAAGTCCGAACGTAAAAAGTTGACCGGGACCTCCCATGCAGTGTATCCGAAGAGGGCTCCAGGGACGTCGGATCAAGATTCAGGTTTGCCCCAGTCAAAGGATCTTCACCTCGAAAAAAACAACTAAGGCCCATATTTATACTTTTTTAGCGACACATTTGCGTCTTTTTTTAGGCAAAATCGGCGCAAACTTACAAAATACAATTGTATTTTGAAAGTTTGCACTGCTTTTGTGTCAAAATATGACAGAAATGCAGCACTAAAAAAAGGATAAATATGGGCCTAACTCCGAAGGTAAAAATCTCCACGAGGCCTCCCACAGCACGTATCCAAGGAAGAGTTTCAGGAGGTTGGATTAGACTGGTGACTTGGTCCCGCTGAAGAAAATCTCCAGAAAAACAACTAAGTCCGAAGGTAAACTTTTCACAGAGGCCTCCGCGAGCTGTAGCAGGGCAGGGCTCCATCTTGGTCGGCCTCAAACTTTGACTTTGCCCTGATCGAGGAGCTACCAGATGACCAGATTGGAGCTATTAGTTTCTAAGCACTAAAAAGCATTAATTCTTTAAAAATTCATATCTCCAGTTTCCCTCATACGATTTTCAAGATAAAAATATAATCTATTCTTATAAATTGGTGTGGGATTTTTATTTTGTTTTGTGTTTTACTTATTTACTGTTTTGTGATTTTTAAATGCTTTATACATATGTTTCCTAAGTTAAGCCTTTTCGCCTGTTGCCAAGCTACCAAGGGTTGTGTTGGGTTTAATTTATTCAGACCTAAGTGGAGGTTAGTGGCCTATTGCTAAGTGTAAGTAATTACCTGCCCTTACCAATAACCCTTTTTCCAATAGCAGATCAAGAATGTGATTTGGACATGGGCAGGTGAAAGTGCATTTGACTCCCTTAAGCAGGATATGTGCACAGCTCCTGTGCTCAGGGCCTCTGAATTCATCAAGAAACTTATCATTTATACAGATGCATAGGGGCAGTACTTTCATGGTTTAATGAAGAGGGCCTAGACCAACCTGTAGCCTTAATCTCTAGGATGTTACTCCTCAGGTAACAAAGGTGGAGTGCTATAGAAAGAGGAGCTTTTGCTGTGGTCTGGGCACTGACGACGTTAAGACTATACCTGTTTGGTACTCACTTCCTGATTCAGACTGACAACAGACTCCTCAGGTGACTCATACAAATGAGGGGTGAGATTCCAAAACTGTTGAGGTGGTCCATCTCCCTTTACGGTAGGGACTTTAGGGTGGAAAACAGACCAGATGTAGACTATGCCAATTCAGATGGTCCATTCAGGTTTTACCACCTTAGTGATGTCCGAAAGGTTTTTTTTAATGTCACGAATGCAGTATTTGCAGTTTGGGAGTGGATAAGATCAGACATTTCTGCTATAATACTAGGAAGAGATATGAAATTAGACACTTCAATAATTGTAATGCAATAAAGAACAAGGATATACACTACCCTTTAGCGCTCCACATGACGGAATACCACTCTGATAATAGTGAAGTATGGTTTCATGGGGTGGATCAAGCATTACCTAATTTCAGAGGGGGAAATAGAGAACTGGCCCTACGTCGGAAGGAGGCTGCGTGGATCTGCCACTTGCGATCTGTGGAAATGGGTCACAACACTGACGAGGAATTACACTATTTCCTTTAGTGGATTGTTTGATACAGGATCATGATTAGACTGTATGAAATATCTTGAGTGATATGGATAGGGCAGAACTATATATTTGTATTATTTGCTGAATTGAACACCTGCTGGTTTGAGTGTTGCATGAGACATATGTGCTGATGATGAATACACTATTAGATGGAGCATGACTAATTACTGATCTGTGATTGCTGTTATATAAGTTGATTTGAGCCCCTCTGTTAGGAATGTGCACTTGGTTAAAAAGTGGGAATATACTATGATCGTATCTAGGTGGTTATTGTACATTTGATGCATCATATAGCTCGTTTTTTTTATTCCATTTGAATGAAAACTTTCCTAAAGGGTGTTGGGCTTTTGGAATAACTCGAAGGAAACTGCTGGATGTCAAGAGGCCATATATTGGTAACAGGTTTGGTTTAACTCGAGGACCATTCTAAAATGGCCGCCGTATTTTATCCTTTTTCCTTGGGCTTACATGTGGATTGTTTCATATGGTAATCTGGATGATGGATTTGATGTGGTTTGACGATGGCTTGAAAAGCCTAATGGAGCATTTTTGTTATGTATATGTAGTCTTTGAAGGAAATGGAAAAAGAACATTACGGGTATGGTTGGACGTTCGTTGTACACTTGGTTTACTATGTGGGAAGTTGATTGTTCTGATGTCTCTTGTTTGGAGAGTGGCTAGTTTGAGGAATTACTTGGATTAAACTGTCGGATATAACTATACTATGTCCCAGTTATGAGGCACAAACAAATATTTACTCCATTATAAAATGGTCGCCGGGTTTGTCCTTTCTAGTCATGGACCTAAACATTGACCACTCACCATGAGAATCCAGATGTGGTATGGTATTATGGGTAAGGGTACGAGGCGGAAACCTTAAAAAGTGAGTACCAACGATGGCTCGATTTCCATCTTACACTTTGGTGACGGCTGTCACTAAAATTACGGGAGGTGCAGTATTGAAGCTTCAATAAGGTAAGCTATTCTTAACATCGGTTTATCGGTGAAGATTTGTGTCTTTTATACATGTTTAATAAGTTAGGGATACATTTGGTATGGGTTTGCTGAATTTTTGGGGTATAAAAACATGATGACAAGCTTTTTAGTTAAAATGGGTGGGGTTTGCTGCCCAGAATGAGGTAACATTATGCCTTTTGTCACTCAAGTCCTGGTTGAAAAGGTCAAATACTCCCCGGTTAATATAAAATAATTCTGAAGAATTACAAAGAGGTATGCATATTTGTTGTTGATAGATATGGTGGCCCAATAAAGTACCCTTTTAGTTAAGGTTAAAGGTGTGCTTATTTTGCTGTATGATGGTGGTGAGGACTGTTTGGTTTTTGGAGAGACACGTGTGAGCAAGGATGGTGGCATCTCCGGCGTGATTTGGCATTTTCCATTTTTGAATCAGGTACTATCGGGGTCATTACAACATTGGCGGTAAAAGCCGCTTACCGCCGTGCAGAAGACCACCAACACACCGCCGTGGCTGCGGAATTCAGCCACGGTCATTATGACCCACATCTCGGAATCCACCAAAATCCAGACACCAACACAAGTCCGCCACACCAAAGGTCAGTGATAAACTGGAATTAACAAAACCGACACTGTCACGCCAACAGGAATATGCCCACACTATAACGAACCACGAATCCACACGGCGGTCTTTCAACCGCGGTATTCTATTGGCGGTACACACCGCCGCGCTCAATATACACACACACTTACAAAATACTACCACATTGGACAATAACAAATACACACACCTGATACACATACACACACCACTCCCACACACCCAATACAATATAAAACACACACCAACATCACCCACAAACCCTTACGTCAACAATTGCGACTGAAGGCCAGAGAGAGACACCACCATCTACAAACTAGCATCCACAGGCATTCAACACCATCACTCACACAACATCCAAGCACCTCACACAACACACCTCTAAATATCACCCCACACATCATAACACACACCACCCCACACATCACCCACACCACCCCATGGCCCCGCAAAGACACCTCAGGTTCTCTGAAGAGGAGCTCAGGGTCATGGTGGAGGAAATCATCCGGGTAGAGCCACAGCTATTCGGATCACAGGTGCAACACACCACCATAGCTAGGAAGATGGAGCTATGGCGAAGAATCGTGGACAGGGTCAACGCAGTGGGACAGCACCCAAGAACTAGGGATGACATCAGGAAGAGGTGGAACGACTAACGGGGGAAGGTGCGTTCCGTTGTCTCAAGACACCACCTTGCGGTTCAGAGGACTGGCGGTGGACCCCCACCTCCTCCCCCAGAACTCACTACATGGGAGTAGCTGGAGGGATGGACTCTGGTAAGTCAAACCTTTAACTACTTCATACCTTACCCTACCTGCATGCTATCACATACCCCCACCCTCGCCCTCACCCCTATCACTTCAACTCCTCACATATTTCCCAATATCACAAACCACACATCCCAAACCCAAGCCCTGCATGTAACACCAAAGCATGGACACCCATCACCAAAGCATGGCCACTGCACATACCCATACACCCCCTTAAACCATTATCACACAAGGTCCTACACAGGAATGCAAGCACTGGGGTACACGGTCACCCACCCATTGCACACCATGGCACACACAGATGCAATAATCATGCCTTTACACCCCTGCAGGACCCCTACCCAACGTCACCGGACAGGAGGGTCCACATATGTCCACTCCACCCACAGAAGAGGCCCACAGTGATGACAGCAGCTCTGTCCAACTGGATCAAGATGACCACCCCGGCCCATCTGGGACCTCAGGACAGTCGGTTCCCCTCACACTGGCACAGGCCACTACAGAGCTTCCCCCCTCTGGAAACACCAGCACAGCACCCACCCAGCGGGCCCATACCTCTGTCCCCAAGACACGTCAATCAGCAGTGTGTCCACCACTACAGGGAACCCCGGCTAACCCACCACCCCAACAACACCAGGGACATGTGGGCAGTGGCAGTGGGCACACCGTTCAGGGGACAGAGGCCCAGGAACACAGCGGAACTTGGAGGTCTGCTGTGCGACAGGGGGAGGACAGGCCCAGGGAACCCACTCTCCACGTGGCCCTCTCCAACATCATGGGAGCCTACCACCATTCCCAGGAGATGATGGCAACGGTACTGGCCAAGTTTCAGGAGACCCAGCGGCTGCAGGAGGAACAGTATTTGGGGTTCAGGGAGGAACTCAACTCCATCAATTCCACCCTGGGCACCATTGTAGGGGTGCCAAAGGAACTTGTCAAAACCAGGATGGACACTGTGGCACAACAAGTGGTCCCTGACACTAGCCTGGTCAATGAACTGCCCACCTCCTCCGCCGGTGCTAGTGGGCAGGAGGCACCGCCACAGGACCACCACACCAGCACCCCACCCCCTGTAGATGGAGAACCACCCCGCAAGTGGTCTCTGAGATCCAGGACAAAGACAGAGAACAATGCCAACACCCCCGCCAAGAAATGAGACCACCGTGTTTGTCATCCTTCTGTCCCACTTTGTCACCCTGTCCATACTTAAACTGCCCTACCTCCACTTCCTATGCCCCTTTGGACAATGCACCTGTGAGACTAATAGACTGGACCCTGCCATGGACATTCCTCCACCATCACCCCTGACCATTTTACAACCCCCTCCACTATTGAGCACTTAAATAAACACCCTTAAATCACAAAACAATCATGAGTTTGCCTGTGCTTTCGAAAATGTGTATTAGCAATAACAGTGGCAAAATGCTATATCAAATGTAATGTCAACATACCTATGTCACACAGCTCTAGTCCATGCGGAAACAAAGCAGATGTCACACAGTGAGACCGACATCAGTGAAATTGTAAGGGAAAGTGACAACTCAGTGACCATACACTGGGTGAAAATGACAGACAGATGAGAGGTAGTAGAATTAAATCAGATGTAGCAGGCAGTGTTGTCTTCTTACCTGTGTCTCACTGGAAGTATTGCAGGATCACCGTGTTCCTGTTGTCTATGTCGTCTTCTTCTGCTTCCTCGTCTTCACTGTCCACAGGCTCCACAGCTGCCACAATACCTCCATCTGGACCATCCTCCTGCAGAAAAGGCACCTGTCGTCGCAAAGCCAAGTTGTGAAGCATACAGCAGCCAACCATGATCTGGCACACCTTCTTTGGTGAGTAGAATAGAGAACCACCTGTCATATGGAGGCACCGGAACCTGGCCTTCAGGAGGCCGAAGGTCCGCTGTATAACCCTCCTAGTTCGCCCATGGGCCTCATTGTAGCGTTCCTCTGCCCTTGTCCTGGGATTCCTCACTGGGGTCAGTAGCCATGACAGGTTGGGGTAACCAAAGTCACCTGCAAATGTCGAGGGTCAACTGTTAGACACACATTAAATCATAGGGACAGACCCAGACACCTAGTCACACTGTATTGGGTCCATGTCCTCACCTAATAGCCACACACGGTGCCTCTGGAGTTGCCCCATCGCATAAGGGATGCTACTATTCAGTAGAATATAAGCGTCATGCACTGAGCCAGGAAATTTGGCATTCAGATGGGAGATGTACTGGTCTGCCAAACACACCATCTGCACATTCATTGAATGGTAACTCTTCTGGTTTCTGTACACCTGTTCACTCCTGCGGGGGGACCAAGGCCACATGTGTCCCATCAATGGCACCTTTGATGTTGGGGCTATGTCCCAGGGCATAGAAATCACCTTTCACTGTCGGCAAATCCTCCACCTGAGGGAAAACGATGTAGCTCCGCATGTGTTTCAGTTGGAAAACATAGGCTGGGACATCCCTGATGCTATGGCCACTGTAGTTTGAAAAGACCCACTTGCTAGGAAATGGAGTACTGACAGCACCTGCACTTGAGGGGGGATTCCTGTGGGATGGCGGATAGCTGACATCAGGTCTGGCTCCAACTGGGCACACAGTTCCAGGATTGTGGTACGATCAAGTCTGTAGGTGATGATCACATGTCGCTCCTCCATTGTCGACAGGTCCACCAGCGGCCTGTACACCGGAGGATGCCACCATCTCCTCACATGCCCCAGCGGACAGTGCCTATGGAGGAGAACAGCAAGCAGAGAGTCAACCAACTCTGAGGTACGTAAACACAGCTTAATCGGAAAATATTAGCAAATCGGCATATGCCTATATTAGTGTTTAAGCAAGGCCTAGATATGTGTGATGCAGTCCAAAATAATGCCCTGTGGGCCCATGAAATGGCGGCTGCCTGTCCTATGAAGTGGGACAAGGGGATATGAGGTAACTGCGCTGGCGTTGTACACAGTCGCGGTAGGCGGTCGAAGACCGCCGCGCTATCCTGCATTGGTTAACATTGGACCCAATGGGTCCCAGGAGCCAATGACGATGTACGCCGGCGGTGACGGTACGCACCCCCGCGGACATGACCGCCATTTTCTCTCTGTTCAATCACTTGATACCTGATCTTTGACAGGAGAGGACCTACACTGAAAGTGCTGCTGTGACCTCAATCTGGAAGAGACAATGGCTTGTGTGTCTGGGGAAAGGGCCCCTACCTTCAGCACGGAGGAGTTGGAGAAACTAGTGGATGGGGGCTTCCCCCAGTACACGCTACTCTAAGGTCCTCCAGACAAACAGGTAAGTACAATGTGAGCATGCTGTATGGGCAATGCCTGTGTGGAGTGGTGTGGATGAAAGATAAGGGGGGTGAGAATGAGGCGTGCATGAAACGACGGTGAGTGTGCGTCATGGCAAGGGTAGGGATGCGGGCCAATGACTGTGACGGTGCGGACGGTAATATCGTCTCCTTTTCCCCTGTACTATTCCTGTAGGTCAGTGCTCACCAGAAGAAGGACATTTGGCGTGCCATCGCCAAGGAAGTCTGGACCCTGGGGGTCTACCACAGATGGAGCACCCACTGCCGGAAAAGATGGGAGGACATTCACCGCTGGAGCAAGAAGACGGCGGAGGCCCAGCTGTGGATGGCCTCCCAACGTGGGAGGGGTGTCCATCGCACCATGACCCCCCTGATGTTCAGGATCCTGGCGTTGGCATACTTGGAGTTGGATGGGTGCATGAGGGCATCTCAGCAGCCATAAGGGAGTGAGTACACTCTCATTCTGCTGATTCAGCGCGCATTGTAGGTGTCTGGGTGGGGGAGGTGTGCTGTGGGTTCCCCTAGGCCAGGGCGAGCTTAGTAGGCAAGGTCCCTTCTTAAGGCAGGCCCTGTGGCACCCCACCCCACCTGTGTACAGTGCGAACTACACCTAGTCAGGCTCCTGTGACATCCATGTGTGCAGTAATCGGGCATAGCCTTGTAACCCATGTCCCTGGGATTGATTAGGGAACTCCAAGTGCATGGCGTAGTGCAGGGGGCTTCTGTGTCTGTAGTGTCTGCCAACGGTAGCGGTACTGCATGCACTCAACATGTCTTTCTTCTGTCTTTCCCCCCCTTTTTGTGGTCTCCCTGTTCTTGTGTGCATTAGCATCATCAGACGGAGGAGCAGTGGCACCGGAGCAGGAGGGAGCTGCATCCCACATGGCCCTGGAGGGTGACACAAGGGAGTCTGAATGCACCAGTGGGATGAAGGGCGAGGGGAGCTCCAGGGGGGGACAGGAGCTGAGACCAGCGATACGGACTCCTCCTCTGATGGGAGCTCCCTTGCGGTGGCGGGCCCATCGGTGCCTCCCGCATCTACAGGTACAGCCGCCACCCTCCCTACCAGCACTGCCCTCCCAGCAGCCCCTCAGTGTGTGTCCCGTGCCCGCTCACCCAGGACGGTGGGCATCTCCTTTGCCTCAGGCACCTCAGCCCCTGCCCCTGTCACCCCTGCTGCCCTCAGTGAGGAGGCCATTGACCTCCTCAGGTCCCTCACTGTTGGGCAGTCTACCATTTTGAATGCCATCCAGGGTGTAGAGAGGCAGTTGCAACAAACCAATGCATACCTGGAGGGCATTCATTCTGGTCAGACAGCCCATCAGCAAGCTTTTCAGACTCTGGCCTCAGCACTAATGGCAGCCATTGTCCGTGTCTCTAGCCTCCCCCTCCAACTTCCTCCACCAGACCCAAACCCCTGTACCTCAGCCTATCCCAAGCACACCATCAGACCAGCATGCACACACGTCAACACACAAGGGAAGCTCTGGCAAACATAAGCACCACACATCCCACAGGCACTCACACAAGCATCATACACATGCAGACACACCAACATCCACTGCCTCCACTGTGTCCCCCTCCTCCTCATCTCCCTCCTCCCTCCCTGCCTCGTCTCCACTCACACGTGCATGCACTACATCCTCAGCCACTACGTCCATCACCAGCACACCCACCACCACACCCCGCTCACGTGCAGTCACCACCCCCACTACCATTCACACATCCCCTGTGTCCTCTACCAGTATGTCTGTGAGCCCACCTCCCAAGGTACACAAACGCAGCCACACACCCACCCAACAGCCATCCACCTCACGACAGCCTCCAGCCCATGCACCTTCACCCAAAGTCCCCAAACGTACACCTCCTACAACCACTACCTCTTCCTTTACTCCCAAACCCCCTCCATCTACCCGTCCCAGTGTTCCCCAAAAACTTTTCCTGTCCAACCTTGACCTCTTCTCCTCACCTCCCCCACCCCTTCAGTCTCCTAGGGCCTACCTCTCCAGGTCCCAACCCAGCACCTCAGACACAACATCTGCGGGACCAGTGGTGCCAGTAGTAACCGGCTTCTGGAGTGTGCCAGGCAGCAGGGCAGCCAGTGTGCCAAGGAGCCAGAGCACGGACAGTCCCCCACCTGTAAAGCACAAAACGTTCGCCAGTGACTGGCGGGAGAGAGGAACGAAATCAGCCACCAAAGCCGCTCCTAGGGGTACAGTTGGGAGTGTGGAGACAGCTGCTCCACCATCCAAGGTGGGGAAGGGGCACAGTAAAACCGGCAAGTCTGGGAAAATCTGCACGGCAGACAAGACCGCCACCAGCCCCGCTGCCCAGGACACCCCTGACACCAGCACCGCTGCCCAGGACACCGCCGCCACCAGCACTGCTGCCCAGGACACCGCTGCCCAGGACACCGCTGCCCAGGATACCACTGCCACCAGCACCGCTGCCCAGGACACCGCTGCAACAAGCACCACTGCCCAGGACACCACCGCCACCAGCACCGCTGCCCAGGACACCACCACCACCAGCACCGCTGCCAGGACACCGCCGCAACAAGCACCGCAGGCCAGTGAGCGCCAAAGATTCCAACGCTAGTGAGGCCGCCACAAGCAGAATAAAGCACTCTGGGCACCAGGCCCCCTCCAGAACCAGTGGAGTATCCCATCCACTACCTCTGTCCTTGGCAGGATGAAGCACTCTGGGCACCAGGCCCTCTCCAGAACCAGTGGAGAAAGGCATCCACTACCTCTGTCCTTGGCAGGATGAAGCACTCTGGGCACAAAGCCCCCTCCAGAACCAGTGGAGTATCCCATCCACTACCTCTGTCCTTGGCAGGATGAAGCACTCTGGGCACAAAGCCCCCTCCAGAACTAGTGGAGTATCCCATCCACTACCTCTGTCCTTGGTAGGATGAAGCACTCTGGGCACCAAGCCCCCTCCAGAACCAGTGGAGAATGTTATTCACTTGAGAGACTGTGGCTTTGCACTCCCCAGGACGAAGCAGTGGGCAAACAACCGAGTGTAGAGACTTGAGGGACTGTGGCTTTGCACTCCCCAGGATTGAACAGTGGGCAAACCACCCACTGTAGAGACTTGTGAGACTGTGGCTTTGCATTCCCCAGGATTGAACAGTGGGCAAACCACCCACTGTAGAGACTTGAGAGACTGTGGCTTTGCACTCCCCAGGATTGAACAGTGGGCAACCCACCCACTGTAGAGACTTGTGAGATTGTGGCTTTGCACTCCCCAGGATTGAACAGTGGGCATGGAGCCCCCTCGTGGATCTGGCGTTGTGCACTCATCCGGCTGAGGTGCCCCCCCTTCCCTTCCCCCTGAGGTGCCTGTTTTTTTTCTATCTGATGCCCCAGCAGTGTTCTCTCTGGCTTATTCGGGTATTGAGTGTGGGCCTCGCCCATGCCTTTTGGGCACAGTGGTCCACGGTCTATGATAGTGGTATACCTTGGACTTGTATTCTTGGTGTATATATTTGTTTATAGTGTACATATCTTTATATATGTACATATTTTTGATTACTGTATTTGAATATATTACAATCATTCGACTCATTTGCTTTTGTCCTTACATTATTCCAGGAGGGGTTGGGGGTGTAACTGTAATGTATCATGATGTATTAGTGTGTGTGTTGTAGTGGGTGAGGGTGGGGGTGGGAGTGTTGCTTGTTGCGTGTGTGTGTCTCAGTTTTTTCCCTCCCTCCTCCCCTGTGTCGTAGGTGCAGTACTCACCGTGTTCTTCTCCGCCGGCGTTCGTGCTCCTGGTAGAGGAGCAGGAAGATAAAGACTGGACGAATCTGGAGCTCGGGTTCCATGGAGTCCTGGTTCCTCGTGGGGTATGTAGAGGTGAGCGTTTCCCCTTCAAAGTCCTGTTTCCACCGTGTTTTTTTTCGCAGTGAATCCGCCCCGGAAAAGGCGGTGGATTGGACTGCTGTAATTCTGTGGGTGGTACATTGTCCTCCGCCTATCTGTTGGCGGTTACCGCCGCGGTGTTTGTTTGTACCGCCTTGGCGGTCGGAGTGTTAAAGTGGCTGTCTATGTTGGTGGTTTCCGCCACAGTCGTAATTCCATTTTGTTTTCCAACGGCCTGTTGGCGGTTTTACCGCCGCTTTTACACCGACCTCCAGGGTTGTAATGACCACCTATGCCCTATACAGGCAACATGATGCAGACAGTGAAATCATTAATTTGAACAGGAAAGAATGGAATTGAGAGAAAATAAAACAAAAAAAAGGTACGAATGTCTTTATATTTCAGTTTACAGTTAGGAATATTGAATTTATAAAAATATTTTTCCCCTCTGTGTTAGTATCAAACATGTACACATAGTAGAACTTTGGTAGCCATGGGCAAATTATACTGCATGTGTACTATGGAAGCAATGAAATATTAGGACTATCACTACAAATAATACCTTCATTTAAGGCAGTAATTATTAGGAAGTACTGCGCGGCTTTTTAAAATAGGTTTTTATTGAGTTTTTTGTATATACAGATGTGTGTTTTTTTATCAATTATATGAGTTATTATGTTTTTGGTCTTTTTTGTTATCATTTTTGTAAGTGTTTTTTATTTTATAGTGTTTGTATAAGTATTTATGGTAGAAATGTGTGGAAGTCCTATTTTATTATGTTTTTGGTCATTGAATATGTTTGATATTTAAATTTGAGTGTATGTGTTGTTGGTGTCCCTTGCCTGTATGTTTAGTTATTAGACAAAGGTCATTAATCAATGTTAAGTAAGTCGTGTTTGTTTTTAGAATATATGTTATTTATGTTGACTCTTAAGGCCATATATATACTTTTTGACGCAAAACTGCGCCGGCTAACGCCATTTTGGTGCGCTGTGCGAGTGTCAAATTTATACTTTGACGCACGGCGGTGCAAACCACAGATGGGAGTCATTATTTTTTGACGCACACCACAGCGTCAAGTCGTAAAGCAAAATGACCTTAGCGCAGCGGAAATGACTGTGGGTCGATTTACGACCCCGCAAACCGGATATGGCCATTTTTTGACGCAATAGCGTAAAAAAAAACGCGAACACTGCCATTTCACCAGAGGAGAGCAAAAATGGATCCCAGATGCCACAACAGACCCCAGGAAGATGACATCAGACCAGGAACCAGCCAGGAGGACCCACACAAGAACCAGGACACTTATAAGAAGAAAAGAAAGTGTCGCTTCAGTGCAGAGGAGCAGGAAATTCTGGTTAAAGAGGTGACGGAACACCAGCACCAACTGTTTGTCGCCTCAAAGTTGCCAATCAGTAGGAGAGAGGCTATATTGCAACAAATTGTTGACAAGATTAACAGTGTGGCTGAAGTACGCAGAACAGTCATCGAGTGCAAGAAACGCTGGCATGACTGCAAGCGCAGGACCAAGGAAAAGATGGCCAGGAACAGGAAGGCAGCACTGCAGACTGGAGGGGGGATTCCAGCACACCAGGAGGCCCTGGACCACATGGAGGAGATGGTCACAGCCGTCATCCCTGAGGAGATCGTCACAGGGATTCAAGGACAGGACAGCGCAGACTACCAGGAGACAACGAACATACAGGGTAAGTCGCATGGGGAATTATAATGCAATAATGTCAACTGTGAGCAGGGGGGGATACCGACCACAAAATGAATGGAAGTCATCTTATACATGGAGTGGCATGGGTAAAGGGGCACGGCATGGGGGCATGGCCCATTCTGAGAAGACCTGGGGCACACCATTACACAACACCAACAACAGTCCCATGGGGGCATGCTGTCATGCCAACGATGGAGCAAAGGGAAAGCCACGCCAGGAGGGAAGGCCACAACGTCAAACTGACATCCCGGCACACGTCAGCCACCATACGCCCTACAGTAACTAGGGCCCTCTTAACAACCTCTAGCCATACCGACAACTGGAATGTAACAGTGACAACAGTTGCCACTACCACCTCTGCTCTGTGTGAAGCTCAAGTAGCCAATGGCAGTAACCTCCCCATGGATCATACACATCTGAATTAGGGGGTGAGGATGACAACTTCAACAATCCCCAGAAACAAGACAAAGGCCCCATTACTGTCAAATGTCAATGCCCATAGTTGTCGCAAACATCAGCCAATGTAAACAACAATAGGAGCTACACAGCACTAGGGACACACCCATGCTGCATATGTCAGGGTCCATCCTGTGCCTGGGTAACAATGCAACATCCCAAATGGCATACTGCTCAGAAAACAGCATTGAGGGGGGGCACATGTAACTGGTCACTGAAATACACCTGCACAGTCAGAGGAGGAAATAGGACACTGATACGATTATCAGGGCAATCCAATGTAACTCTGTTGGAAAATGGGTTATTGGCAAGGGCAGGTAGGTACCTACACTTAGCAATAGGCCACTAACCTCCACTAAGGTCCAGTTAGGTCTCAGTAAATTAAACCCAGCTCAACCCTTGGTAGCTTGGCAACGAGCGTCAAGGCTTAACTTAGGAGACAGAGTGTAAAGCATTCAAATATCACAAAACAGTAATTAAATAAAACACAGGAAACAGTTTAAAAATCCAAAATCAATTCAAAAAATAGATTATATTTTTATCTTTAAAATGACACCAAAACGAATAAAATCGGATAAGGGGAACCGGAGATATGAATTTTTAAAGAATTATTATTTTTTTAGCGCCTAGAAACAAAAAGCGCCAATCAGGTCATCTGGTTGCACCTCGACCGGGGCAAAGTCAAAGTTTCAGGCCGACCGCGATGGAGCCCTGCCCGGCTACAGGCCGCAGGAGGCCCCGGTTAAAAGTTTACCCTCACACTTAGGGCCATATTTATACTTTTTGACCCAAAACTGCGCTAACGCAGTTTTGCGTCAAAAAAATTTGCACCGGCTAACGCCATTCTGAAGCACCATGCGGGCGCCGTATTTATTCAATGACGTTAGCCGGCGTTAGCCGCCGGCGCTGCCTGGTGTGCGTGAAAAAAAATGATGTACACCAGGCAGCGCCGGCGTAGGGGAATATGGAGCTTGGGCGCCAAAAAATGGGGCAAGTCAGGCTGAGGCAAATTTTTCGCCTCAACCCGATTTGCGCCATTTTTTTTAACTCCCAACCCCCATTGACATGGCTCCTGTCTTAGCAAAGACAGGAGTCATGCCCCCTTGCCCAATGGCCATGCCCAGGGGACTTATGTCCCCTGGGCATGGCCATTGGGCATAGTGGCATGTAGAGGGGCACAAATCAGGCCCCCCTATGCCACAAAAAAAATATATATATTACTTACCAGAACTTACCTTATGTTCCCTGGGATGGGTCCCTACATCCTTAGGCGTCCTCCTGGGGTGGGCAAGGGTGACAGGGGGGGTCCCTGGGGGCATGGGAGGGCACCTCTGAGCTCCTTCCGAGCCCACAGGTCCCTTAACGCCTGCCCTGACCAGGCGCTAAAAAACAACACAAAAGCGGCTGGACATCATTTTTTTTGACCCGCCCACTCCCGGGCATGAGTTTTGCCCAGGAGTGTAAATACGGCGCACATGCCGCGGAGTCAATTTTTTAGACGGGAACGCCTACCTTGCATATTATTAACGCAAGGAAGGTGTCCACGCAAAAAAATGACGCAAAATCCATGGACTTTGGCGCTAGACGCGTCTAACGCCAAAGTGTAAATATGGAGTTAGTTTTGCGTCGGAATTGCGTTAAAAAAAACGACGCTATTCCGGCGCAAACAGAGTATAAATATGCCCCTTAGTCTTTTTTTCGAAGATTTTCTTCAGCGGGACGAACCTGGCAGTCCAATCCGACCTCCTGGAGCCCTTCTCCGGATACGCGATGCGGGAATCCTCGGTGGAGATTTTTACCTTCGGACTTAGTCGTTTTTTCGAGGTGAAAATCCTTCGACTGGGGTAAACCTGGATCTTGATCCGACGTCCATGGAGCCCTCCTCGGATACGCTGGCTGGGAGGTCCCGGTCAACTTTTTACCTTCGGACTTAGAGGGTCATTCTGACCCTGGCGGCCGGTGGCCGCCAGGGCCACCGACCACGGGAGCACCGCCAACAGGCTGGCGGTGCTCCAACGAGCATTCTGACCGCGGCGGTTCAGCCGCGGTCAGAAGCGGAAAGTCAGCGGTCTCCCGCCGACTTTCCGCTGCTCGTGTGAATCCTCCATGGCTGCGGAGCGTGCTCCGCAGCCATGAGGATTCCGACCCCCCCTACCGCCATCCTGTTCATGGCGGGAAAGCCGCCATGAACAGGATGGCGGTAGGGGGGGTCGCGGGGCCCTTGGGGGCCCCTGCCGTGCCCATGCCAATGGCATGGGCACGGCAGGGGCCCCCGTAAGAGGGCCCCGCAAAGTATTTCAGTGTCTGCCTTGCAGAAACTGAAATACGCGACGGGTGCCACTGCACCCGTCGCACCTTCCCACTCCGCCGGCTCGATTACGAGCCGGCATCCTCGTGGGAAGGTCGTTTTCCCCTGGGCTGGCGGGCGGTTTTTCAGCAACCGCCCGCCAGCCCAGGGGAAAACTTGTAATACCCGCCGCGGTCTTTTGACCGCGGCGCGGTATTTCGGAGGGGGGAATTCTGGCGGGCGGCCACCGCCGCCCGCCAACATTGGAATGACCCCCTTAGTCTCTTTTTCTGAGATTTTCTTTACCGGGACGAACCAGCAAATCAGGCCGGGTCGCGGTTGAGGCAAGCCGGCTAGAGTTGCCGTGGCGGGTCGGTCCCTCTATGGAGCTTTTTTACAAAAGTTGTCCAAACTTCTGGGACTTCTCCCAGATGACCTTTTAAGGTTCTTTTGGGGTCCACAGCTCACCCCAAGGGTCCAGAAGTTTTGAGATGGTCCTTGGGGGGTGCGGACTACAACTCCCAGAATGCACCTGGCGCAAACTCCTTTTTGGCCACTGGACAGTGGTCAGCTGGTCGCTTTCTTCAGGAGTTGGTGCAGGGGATTCTGGATAGCAATTTTTCACCTGTAGCAAACAGGGAGTCCCTCCTTGAACAAGTTGAAGCCAGGCAAAGTCCTTCTTGTGGTGAAGCCCAAGTGTGCAGGTGGTGCAGTCCTTCTGAGTGCAGGTTCCAGGTGCAGGCCAGGGGTCCAGCGGGGCAGTCCTTCTTCTTCTGTAGTTCTTCCTTGTTGGATGTGGTAGGGAACTGAGGTGTGGGTGCAGGTCTGCCAGTTTTATCCTTGCTCCTGGGTGAAAAGCAGGGGGGTCCTGGTTCTTCAATCAGGTGCAGGGTCCTTCCCCCTGTGATGACCACTTCCTAGGAAGTGTGGCAAGAATCAATCCCAGGAGGCAACATTCTCTAAAAATCCATCATGGCTGAATCTGATTTTTGGAGGTTACATCTGGTTGAGCCCACCCACTGGTGTGGCTAAAAATCATAAACACACCCCTCTCCTGCCCTCTCCTAATCTAATCAAGGGGGCACCTAGTTGTCTGGGGTTGCAGGATGTGGGGGTGTTGCTGGTTGCTCCAAATGTCCTTCTCTGCCTTTGAAGACCAGTTTGGCAGCCCTCCCCCTTCCTGCCTCACCATCTGCTGAGGGGAGATTCCTTCCCACAGGCACATTCCTTTGTGTAAAGCCAGGCCACTTCATACCTCATCAAGGCAGCTTGGCCAAGCTGCTCAGGCTGGCCAATCAGAGCACAGCAGCAAAAACAATGCAGGGCTGAAATTGGCAACTTTTCAGGTAAAGTTTAAAACTCTTTACCTGAACAAGTTATATTAAATCCAACAACTGGAAGTTGTGGGACTTATTACAACAATTAATTTGATACCAAACTCTTGGTATGCATCATTTAAGGAGACTTTAAAAATTAAAATAAAGTCTCCCCATTTTAGCCTATGAAGGCCATTTACTACAATGAGGGAAAAACGAATTTGGCTGTTTTTACCTCACCAGGGCTTATAAAACTATTTTTATAAAGTCCCTGCTTATAGTTACATGGCACCCAGCCCTAGGGGCACATAGGGCACACCTTAGGGGTGACTTATATGTAAAAATAAGGTAGTTTAAGACTTTGGAACTACTTTTAATTCCAAAGTCGAATTTGCATGTAACTTTAACTTAAAAGCAGCCAGCAAGGCAGGCCTGCCTTTAAAATGACACTGGGCACCTCAGCAGTGCACCTATGGGTGCACTACCTATGCTGTGGTCCCTAAACCTACATGCCCTACCATATACCAGGGACTTATAGGTAGGTTAACTTAGCCAATTATAATTAGCCTAATTTGCATATCCATTGTACACAGAGCACAGGCCCTGAGACTGGTTAGAAGTACCCAGGGCACCATCAGAGTCAGGAAAACACCAGCAAAAAGTGGAAAATGGGGGCAAAAAGTTAGGGGGGCTCTGCAATCAGCCCTGTTTTCTCACACAAGCCCCCCCCAGTCCACAAGCCCAGGAGACTCCGCCCAACCCTGGGAGAGTCTTCCTGGCTTGTTAGGCGAGGAAGACTGTGAAGAAAACTGACTGTCCCTTTGCAGGGCCTACTCTGCCTTACATCCTCCTGTCAGGGTCACTCCTTCTGGGTAGTGAACCCACCCCAACAGTGAAAGGACCCATCTCAAACTGAAACTTCCCTCTAGGGGGGTCTTCCTCCTCTCTCTCTGCCAACTTGGCTAGTGAGGTGCCCACCTCCCCTACTCCTAACTTTGCTAGGGCAACACCTAGCTTATCCAAAGAGGTCACCCAACACTTGAGCAACCCCACCATGACCAACAGGGTCAGGGGGCCTACTTTACTATTGGCCCTGGGGTCTGCCCCCCAGGCCAAGTACAGTGCTGCCAGGAAGGCTAGCACCCAGCAGAGGCTACTGACAGCTGTCAGTACCCAGAACCACACCCTAAGCTCTCCACTGACAGGTGGCTGAGCTGCTTTAGGGGCAACTGTGGGGTCCTGGCACCTCTCTTGCTGTCTAGAGTGGGGAGGTACCACCTCCTGTGGTAGACACCCTCCTTCCAATCTCCCTTCTGTCAGTGCAGGGGCAACACCTTGCATCTGGACAGCTGCCTGACTACTCAGGACTTCCTTGGGGTCAGGTGAGGCCTCACCAGTGCCAACTCTGGGCTCCCCCCCTACTGGGGCAGAAGGCCTTTGGCTCCCTGGAACTCTCTTTAAGAGTGGCCTACCCTTCCTTTTCTTCTTTCCTTTTCTTGGGGACCCCTGTCTCCTAACTGTAAGGACTGACTCCCCAGTATTTTGGTTTGGGGGGGCGCCCTTGGCGACCACCCCATCTGGGACCAGACTCACCTCTGGGAGGTCATTGCCCAGGATACAATCTAGGGGGAGGTCAGCACTGACTACCACCCTAAACCAGTCAAGGATACCCTCCCTCTCTAGGGGCACTATGGCTACAGGTTTGGAGGTGACCTCCCCTGTGGCTATCCTGACTTTCCTGGTCTCTCCTGGGACATACATGTATGGGGTCACTAACCAGTCACTCACCATAGTGTGACTGGCACAGGTGTCTCTCAGGCGCGTGGTAGGGATCCCATTCACCTGAATGGGGTGGAAGTGCCTACTCCCACCCTCAGGGATCACCAGCTTACCATCTGGTCCTGTCTCCCAGCTCAATGCTAGGAGGACTTCATCATCTGAGGAGTCCTCCTCCATGGCTACACTGGACAGCCCACTGCTAACCACCTTCTTTGGACAGGCTGCATCTCCTCTGAAGTGACCTGTCTGCTGACAGTCAAAACAAGCCTTACTGTCCAAGAGCTTTTTTAACCCTGGGTCTCCCTGTCTCTGCTTGTCAGAGTGGGAATGGGACTTACACTCCTCCTTCTTAGGGTTCTGGGGTACAGAGGGAGTCTCTGTGGTGGGCTTACCACCTCCCTCCTTAGGTTTTTGGGGACTTGACCCCCCCTTCTTGGAGTCTCCCCCCTGGGACTTGACAACCACCCTGGTTCTCAACCACTCATCAGCTGCCTCCCCTAGCTCTCTAGGGTTGGTCTGCTTAGAGTCCACTAGATGCTGGCGTAACCTTTCTTGGGTACAATTGGTCAAGATGTGCTCTCTCATGATCAGATTGTATAACCCCTCATAAGTATTTACTTTGTTACCAATAATCCAGCCCTCTAGTGCCTTAAGTGAGGTGTCTACAAAGTCAACCCAAGACTGGGTACTGACCTTCTGGGTGTCCCTGAACTTAATTCTATACTGCTCTGGGGTCAGACAAAACTTCTTGGTTAAGCACCTCTTCATACTAGGGTACGAATCTGCCTCCTCCCCCTTAAGGTCAGAAGCCTATCCCTCCCTGAGTTGGGGACCAACTCCCACAAAAGGGAACCCCAGTATTGAGGCCTAACCCTTCTCATTTGGAGTGCCCTCTCAAAGGCCTCCAACCACTTGTCTATATCATCCCCCTCTACATAAGCAGGAACCACCCCCTTGGGTAATCTGGGGCAAAACCCCCCACCCAGGGACACCTCAACTTCTCTGTCGCTGCCACCATCTCTATTCTCTCTCTTTGCCCACTTTTTCTTTTCTAGGGCCAGCTTCTCTGCCTCCAAAGCTATGAATGCTAGCTGGGCCTCCAGCTCTCTTTCTCTGAGCGACAGGTTCTCTCCTCCTGAAGGGGCCCCCTTCCCCCAACTAGCTTTGGGACTGCCCCTAGTGACTGTATGTAATGAGGACCGGTCTTCCTCATCCTCACTTAGGCTCAGATGCCCTCCCTCCCCTGAGTGGTGAGAGCTAGCATCCTCCCCTACTTCTCCCTCCTCTGGAGCTTCCTCTGGGTCTACCTCTTGGGCCTCAGCCCATGCTGTCAGGGATTTGATCAGGACATGCTTCCTGAGGTCAGTGGTTGCAGGCAACCCTCTTTCAGTACACAACCCCCTAAGCTGGACTACTGTCAGTGTGGGTAGGCTAGCCAGATCAAGCTCCATGGTTCCCTAGTTTTGTGTCAACAAAAACTTTTTGCAAAAATTGGAAACAAGAATTTAGAAAAATCACAAAAATTCAATAATTGAAATTAATCCAAATTAAAAATTAAAAACAATTTTTGCACTAGGACAATTTAAAGGATTTTTAATTTGTTTTACTTAAAACTGTAACGTGATACTGAACACAAGTACAGGATCCCACCACTGCTCACCAAAAATGTTGGAAAATAGGTTATTGGTAAGGGCAGGTAGGTACCTACACTTAGCAATAGGCCACTAACCTCCACTAAGGTCCAGTTAGGTCTCAGTAAATTAAACCCAGCTCAACCCTTGGTAGCTTGGCAACGAGCGTCAAGGCTTAACTTAGGAGACAGAGTGTAAAGCATTCAAATATCACAAAACAGTAATTAAATAAAACACAGGAAACAGTTTAAAAATCCAAAACCAATTCATAAATATAGATTATATTTTTATCTTTAAAATGACACCAAAACGAATAAAATCGGATAAGGGGAACCGGAGATATGAATTTTTAAAGAATTATAATTTTTTTAGCGCCTAGAAACAAAAAGTGCCAATCGGGTCATCTGGTTGCACCTCGACCGGGGCAAAGTCAAAGTTTCAGGCAGACCGCGATGGAGCCCTGCCCGGCTACAGGCTGCGGGAGGCCACGGTTAAAAGTTTACCTTCACACTTAGTCTTTTTTTCGAAGATTTTCTTCAGCGGGACGAACCTGGCAGTTCAATCCGACCTCCTGGAGCCCTTCTCCCGATACGCGATACGGGAATCCTCGGTGGAGATTTTTACCTTTGAACTTAGTCGTTTTTTCGAGGTGAAAATCCTTCGACCGGGGTAAACCTGGATCTTGATCCGACGTCCATGGAGCCCTCCTCGGATACGCTGGCTGGGAGGTCCCGGTCAACTTTTTACTTTCGGACTTAGTCTCTTTTTCTGAGATTTTCTTTACCGGGACGAACCAGCAAATCAGGCCGGGTCGCAGTTGAGGCAAGCCGGCTAGAGTTGCCGCGGCAGGTCGGTCCCTCTATGGAGCTTTTTTACAAAAGTTGTCCAAACTTCTCCAAACTTCTGGGACTTCTCCCAGATGTCCTTTTAAGGTTCTTTTGGGGTCCACAGCTCACCCCAAGGGTCCAGAAGTTTTGAGATGGTCCTTGGGGGGTGCGGACTACAACTCCCAGAATGCACCTGGCGCAAACTCCTTTTTGGCCACTGGACAGTGGTCAGCTGGTCGCTTTCTTCAGGAGTTGGTGCAGGGGACTCTGGATAGCAATTTTTCACCTGTAGCAAACAGGGAGTCCCTCCTTGAACCAGTTGAAGCCAGGCAAAGTCCTTCTTGTGGTGAAGCCCAAGTGTGCAGCTGGTGCAGTCCTTCTGAGTGCAGGTTCCAGGTGCAGGCCAGGGGTCCAGCAGGGCAGTCCTTCTTCTTCTGTAGTTCTTCCTTGTTGGATGTGGTAGGGAACTGAGGTGTGGGTGCAGGTCTGCCAGTTTTATCCTTGCTCCTGGGTGAAAAGCAGGGGGGTCCTGGTTCTCCAATCAGGTGCAGGGTCCTTCCCCCTGTAATGACCACTTCCTAGGAAGTGTGGCAAGAATCAATCCCAGGAGGCAACATTCTCTAAAAATCCCTCATGGCTGAATCTGATTTTTGGAGGTTACATCTGGCTGAGCCCACCCACTGGTGTGGCTAAAAATCATAAACACACCCCTCTCCTGCCCTCTCCTAATCTAATCAAGGGGGCACCTAGTTGTCTGGGGTTGCAGGAAGTGGGGGTATTGCTGGTTGCTCCAAATGTCCTTCTCTGCCTTTGAAGACCAGTTTGGCAGCCCTCCCCCTTCCTGCCTCACCATCTGCTGAGAGGAGATTCCTTCCCACAGGCACATTCCTTTGTGTGAAGCCAGGCCATTTCACACCTCATCAAGGCAGCTTGGCCAAGCTGCTCAGGCTGGCCAATCAGAGCACAGCAGCAAAAACAATGCAGGGCTGAAATTGGCAACTTTTCAGGTAAAGTTTAAAACTCTTTACCTGAACAAGTTATATTAAATCCAACAACTGGAAGTTGTGGGACTTATTACAACAATTAATTTGATACCAAACTCTTGGTATGCATCATTTAAGGAGACTTTAAAAATTAAAATAAAGTCTCCCCATTTTAGCCTATGAAGGTCATTTACTACAATGAGGGAAAAACGAATTTGGCTGTTTTTACCTCACCAGGGCTTATAAAACTATTTTTATAAAGTCCCTGCTTATAGTTACATGGCACCCAGCCCGAGGGGCACATAGGGCACACCTTAGGGGTGACTTATATGTAAAAATAAGGTAGTTTAAGACTTTGGAACTACTTTTAATTCCAAAGTCGAATTTGCATGTAACTTTAACTTAAAAGCAGCCAGCAAGGCAGGTCTGCCTTTAAAATGACACTGGGCACCTCAGCAGTTGACCTATGGGTGCACTACCTATGCTGTGGTCCCTAAACCTACATGCCCTACCATATACCAGGGACTTATAGGTAGGTTAACTTAGCCAATTATAATTAGCCTAATTTGCATATCCATTTTACACAGAGCACAGGCCCTGGGACTGGTTAGCAGTACCCAGGGCACCATCAGAGTCAGGAAAACACCAGCAAAAAGTGGAAAATGGGGGCAAAAAGTTAGGGTGCCTCTGCAATCAGCCCTGTTTTCTCACAAACTCACATTCCCCAACATCAGCAGTACACATTACCAATGCCAACATCCATATTGGATCATAACATTACTATGCATAGGATATGCCACATGTCAAATACATTTAAGTGGATGTGAAAGATCAGAGATTGTGGCAGGTCCAGATTGTTAAGTGTGCTGCCAGGGCCATCAGAACACCCACAGCCAGTGAAAGGTCTCACCATTAGAATGGATGTAGACAGAGGCTTGAGTAGGACAAGAAGGTGGCAATTCTCTATTTGGCCTAAACCAACATCTAGAGGCGATGATGTTGACAAGTCTAATAACTCAATAACGTACATGTGACAAGCAGGTGGGACATAGGCCTGGAAGAATGCCCATTTGAAGGACTGGAGCAATTAACACGAAACAAGATCACAAAGTGAATTCATCAAAAGGCAGGCATGTCACATCAAAATTGCCACAACACAGACACACTAATTGTACCGTGTTTCATTGCAGAGGAAGATGGATCTCCTTCGGATATGCCTGTCCCAGATTACCCTGATGACATGGATGACTAGCTGATAAACATTCCCCAGGAGACCATCCAAAAGGTCCTTGAAACCCTCCAGACCCCACCTTCAGTCACAAGGAGGAGCACAGAACAAGCTGCCATCGCAGAAGATCCACCCACCACCCCAATTGTAAGACCTGCCAGCTCCAATACAGCTGAGGACTCAGACGACACTGGTACCAGCTTTGAGAGAACTGTAGTTGGAGTACAGCGGGAGCTGGCGAAGGAGGTGCGTGTGGGGATGCAAAATATGGCAGCCAGCCTAGAGGGGGTGCGTTCGTGCATGATGTCATCTGCAGATCAGGCAGCAGCTATGCAAGCCCTAACATCTATCTTGCAGGAACTGCAGAAAACCCAGAAGGAAATCAGCACAGCTGTATTGCAGTTGACCCAACACCTACAACAGCAATCCTGTCAACGCGTGCACAAATGCAACATTGAACCCCTCAGGGCCGACCTGGCTGCCTACCATCGTGATGTGGCTGCTATTCTCAAGAACCAGCAGATACTCTTTGCTGCAGTACTGCCCTTAAGACCTTCACAGGGAGCAGCGACCCGGATGTCTGACTCCACGTCTTCTAACAGTGAGGTGTGTGTTGCCCCTTCACAACCAACAACAACAAGGACAGAGGAGGCAACACACACATCAGAAGAAGAAGACATGGAACAGATCACATTCACAAGGAAAAGTACCCGGAAGCACTAGTCCCTGCCACATGGCCAAATATTACCAAGGTCCTGCGCTTTGTAACTTGCCAGTCTTGCAACAACTGTACTCAAGCACTCTTCTGCAAACCACTGTATATCTTGTCACCCAGCCCAGTGATTGGCTCTCTCCTACTCATTGGCAAATTCTGTCCCTCTGCATTGTCTGAAACATCAACCCCAGCATGTCAAAAGCATTTTGGTAAACCCTTGTGTTGGACGACAATGTAAGATGTCACTATAATGAACTCACAACCATGGACAATGTACAGATAGCACTACATCACTTTTCAATAAATAGCACTTACACAACAAATCTGTCTCTGGGTAATGTGACATATCAACTGTGCAGTAGATAACTGAAATGTGCCTACTGTCAAATTACGTAGCTTGTCAATACAACTGTCCTGATATTATGTAGGCAGAGAAATCTGCACAGTGCCCATGATTGCATCATACTCTGCCCATCCTGAGGGACATATCTGATGAAGTGAGAAACTATACACCATCATGCTGTGTTGGACAGAAGAATGCTTCCTCAAGGGATATCTAAGTCATCAAATAGTGGCCGCAAAATGTTGTCAACATGCAATAATAACGCATATAACAGTGCACACTAATCTAAGCAAACACTACAAAAACTGCATAAATGAAGGTGTCTGAGTTTACATACAAATAAGTAATCATGCTGAACTGTGTCACAAATGACGTATGAGATTCATGAAGACAAGAATACAAGAGTGGCAATGAGAACTCATCTTATAAGGGTGTCCTTGATCATCACACTGCAGTCAGACCTAAAACTGTTTCCCCAATACCGAGGGCCATATTTATACTTTTTGATGCAAAAATGCGCTAACGCAGTTTTGCGTCAAAAAAATTTGCGCCGGCTAACGCCATTCTGAAGCGCCATGCGGGCGCCGTATTTAATCAATGACGTTAGCCGGCGTTAGCCGCCGGCGCTGCCTGGGGTGCGTGGAAAAAAACGACGTACACCAGGCAGCGC